>NW_027176428.1:4044420-4751920 GCF_023349555.1 Cebidichthys violaceus | reverse complement strand
TCCACTGGCTAATACAACTGCTTAATGCTGTTTCCATAACAACTGTTGCAAAGCCCCTGATCAGAATTCCTCTCAAGCTTGCCTTGTGTTTATCATATAAACACCTCATCACACACTGGCCAACACACACACGCATGTGTCCGTGGACATAAAAGACTTGTACACACATGCATACAAATGCAGCGTCTATTAATACACAAAGTCCCAAAGTAAATAAATATGAAACTTGTGCTGGCTTTCTCTGTCTCTCCTCTTGTTCTCTCAGTGACACACGGTGCATGGACAACAGATTGGTGCATACACACGCACACACACACACACACACACACACACACACACACACACACACACACAGACACATTTAGTGCTGGTCTATCATTGACCTTCAGAGGACACCAGCCCCTGTCACCTGGCTGGGAGAGAGACATGTGCGTTACATTCATCTCTGTCACACTGCAACACTCGCAGCGTTTATAATACATACACACACACACACACACACAATTGGACATACATAAATACAAAATACCTCCCACGAATGCATGGTGGGATACACAGACATGAATGAGTGTGTACACACACATACACACACAGACCCAGAGAGATTTGGTCTCAGAAGAGTCTCTTTGGCGGCTGCTGCTGCCCATGTGAGTGACGGCTTTATAATGAAATAGTCACTCTCCGCTTTCCTTCACTCCCTCTCTTTTTGGTTTGACCTCTTTACTTTCTCCCCTCTCTCACTCTCCCACTTTCCTCTTTTTTTTCGGTCACATTTCCCTCTCATCTACCTCTCGCCAAAATATATAGGAGTCCAAATGGTGAAGGTGGCGCTCGCTTGCACACACACGCACACACACACACACACACACACACACACACACACACACACACACACACACGAGAACACTCGCAGTATGGAAAGCAGCACAAACTTTTGAGCAGAGACCTGAGAGTAAGGAAGAGTCAGCCCCGATACTCTGAGGGAACATCAATCATATTTTTTCTAAGACTTCCACTCTCTTGTGCACCTTACCTGTCCTCTTTCTCCTGTCTTGTATTTGCATTTGAGGAGACGGCCCCCTCTCTCTCAGCAGGGGGGGGGTGAACACATCAAAGACGGCAACAGGTGTTTGGTGTCAAACACAATGCCAGGACCCCGCTGCGCTAGGGCGTCTTAGATAAAACCTGTCAGAGTCCTCAAAAACTCAATTCAAGTCAAGAAAGGGTGCACTCACACGTACACACACACCCACAACGGTATATTTGAAATCTCTAATGACGAATGTGTGTTTGCCAGTGGGAGGTGGAAGAAGACGGAGAGAGAGTGAGAGAGAGAGGATGGGGGGGGGGGTCTCAATGAAGGAGTCTCCAGTGGTTGTGTTAACCCCTGATGCCTCATCTCACCGTGAGTCATTCTGCCCTCTGAGGCTCGTCTCTGCTCAGCTATTGTTGATGTTATTGTTATTGAGGAGGTTTGATATGCTAAGGAGAGAGACACTGAAACACAGAGAGGTAAAGAGAGAGAGAGAGAGAGAGAAAGAAATAGTGTGTGCCACCTCTCATTGGCATAAATACTTGTTTACAACAAGACATAAATTGGCACCCTGTCAGTCAGTCTCTCTATTTCTCTCTCCTTTAACTCCCGAACTCTATTTCCCTCTCTTTCCGTCTCTCTCGCTTCTTCTCTCCCTCTGTGCTGCTAAGCGTATTACAACACTCCCTGGTTCAGCCCTCTCTCATTACCATATTCTAATTACATTCGTTAAGGGGAGCATTTGGGAGTTTAATGAATAAATTTGAAAGATGGGTCTCCGTGGCGATCTTTAGGTTTGTCTCCCCCCTCAACCCTCAACTAAAGATGTGAGGACACGCGTGTGTGAGTGTAGGTGTGTGTGTGTGTGTGTGTGTGTGTGTGTGTTTGTGTGTGAGGTTATGCACCTGTTCGGTATGCGTGTGCACTCCCGGTAAATATCACTGCAGCTCCATTTCAGAAGAAACAAACAAATCTAGTTAACTAGTGGAGCTCACGTGGCGTCGTCTTTCTAAAAAAAATCTATTCCGAATTCTGTTTGACTCTGCCAAATAAAGATTTCATGTCATGTGTTTGTTGTTTTGGAAAAGACTTGGAGCCACCCATGTTGAAGTCATGCATATTTAACTCTCCTCAAGCCTCAAAAACAAACTGCCAAAGACAAGCATCAATTTACAAATGAACAAATTGTCTGCAATCTCTGGTTTATCTTTTCTACTGGCATCCAACCCGGAGGCTTCATACTGGGGAGACGGGCAGGTGGAGTTAAAACAATCATAAGCAAAAGTAAACATTAAAGGTTATCAACGCTGCACCGTTGACTGGCTTCCACTGTTGTGCAGCTTGATCTGTCTCTGCCTAGGACGAAGCCCTGGGCTGTAGACTTGAATAGACTGTTATTATGGTCCTTGCACTCACTCTTTCAGGGTATTGCGAAATGTGATATACCTTTGGTTTAATAAAGGAGTCCCAAATGCATTCCCAATTCTGATGATTGCCAGCTTGTGCTTCAGGGAGTCAAGGAGTGACTGCGTATACTTCACCTCTTGCTCATAAATAACACTATTTAAAAGCCGATAAAATGGTATGCTTTGACTTGGCAAACTGCCATTGATTACTGACAATTAAACAATACAAAAGAAAAAGAAAAAAAATATGCAGAATCTTATTTAAGCCGTTCCCCATTCCCCACAGAATTCAGTTTTACTGTGACTGCACTTGATTAAAATGTTTTTTCTTTGTTTTTTTCTTTGGGTAAATACATTATTTTTTAAATCCCAGAAAGGGTTTACTCATTTTCTTGTTGAATTGAACAGAGTCATAACCACAAATCAGGAGTCAGCATAATTTTGGCAGTGTCTGGAACTTCTTTATTACATCTTGTGGTAAAAAGTATGGCTTTGTTTCATTTTGAATTTAGCTTAAAGTAGACTAATCCATCTTGAAATTGCTTGACTGAAACCACTGCGTGAAGAATGGACTGTACTCATCCATAGCTAACAAAAGACATGAACAGTGAGATGCTGTAAGTGATAAGATCTGATGACAATACGCTCTGCCATTAATAGTCTATAAGTGTACGGTATAGTGTATCAATAGATCCAAAGGGGCTCCTCTTCACTGTGGCTACAGTATATTTACAGTGATGATGCGCTTTACAAGGTAGAGCCCAGTGTCATCACCCGCTCTTCAAGCACCGTGACTCATGCAGTGGGCGCAAAAGGTACGTTAGCTATCTTTAAACTTCTATATAATGTAAGATACATGTATATAAATAAATAACAGGGGGAGATGAGAAATATAACCACCATTTTTACTGTTTAGACTCAGCGTTGCCTATGGAAACTATCATGACCTTAGGGAAGCATTGTGTTTGCTTAAACCTGCTTTGTTTTCATCCATTAAATGTATATTGCTCTGGCAAAGCTTTTTAATAATTGCTCTACTTTAATGCACTTTTAGAGATTGAGGAGGAGACAGACATCGGTCATTGCCTGCTGGGCTGTCCAGGTGCCTTTCCACCTCATATGAACTGTAATGGACCATGACTTTCTAGTTCCAACGTACAATGACACCTTAGAGCAGAAAGAGACTTCAGCTTACAGCCTTACTGAGAAAGCGATGTTGATGTTGTGTATTGGACAATGTTGAGACTTGCGAGCTGGCAAAGCTACATATACAAACATACTGCCAGACATACAGTGTATGCTGCCAACAAGAGGCAATTATGCAGGTAGGCTTAACACTAGGTAATACTTGTTTATGGGCTGGAAAAACTCACTGTTGCCATGTTTTTTCCTGAGCTAACTCTTCCACTGAATAACGATCACAGTTTTGGGACGGAGCAATTTTTGCTCCAGAAATTAAAGAGGAATTTCAAAGAAGACAGCAATATTGTTAACAAAAAAACACTGTCAAACACCCAAGTGCATGAAAAGATCACTATTCTCAATCTCTGTCACTTGGCCAAGAAACAAGTGAGATGTTCTCCCTTTCATATTAAGTGTTCGTCACCCCCCACCGTTTCATACTGTATATTTAAACATTTAAACATATGCACTGTCAGTATGCAAATGCAGTATCAGTATCCCTTATATAGTGGCCTCCTTTGAGTACAGGATGATGGATGATATATTACAGCTGAGCTTGTCTTAGACTAATGACACAGCTGCATTACAATACACAACTTAGTACACAGCTAATATTGTGTATGCACGGAGACAGAACACACACACTCGCATGCACGCACACAAATGCCAGCTTGTTTAATCCTCCAGGAATCAGTAAAATTTGATTACCATGACTTTTACAAACACACTCCATATGAGAGTAGACATTCCATACATCAGCGGGGGGGGGGGGGGGGGGGAGACAGGGAGACGGAGAAATACGTGATGCTGGATAGAACTGCAGTTTGGGAGGAGGAACACTAGACACACACTGTGGTCTCCAGAGTGGAATTCAACACACACATACACACACACACACGCACACACTCTGCCTGCTCACAGTGTCTCAGCCTATGTCTATTATGGTAAATGTGCGGAAACAGTATATTTACCAGTAAATGTATACAGCTCCCAGGGTAAATCTCATGAATGTGTACATTTCCTGGATAATATTAGTGGAAAATGCTCATCGCAGCATCATGAGACTCAGTTCTCTCAGTACGTTTTTTTTGTGTGGATATTATGTAGGCGGCCAATTTACCCCTTTGGCAAGGCTCCTGTTACAAACAGGAGATCTGTGAGGAATGGGAGATCCAATTGAGTAACATTATAATATCAGAGAAATGGGAAAAGTTCAAATGTATGCTTGTTTTTATACATGCTAGCACATTCAACCTGCATCATAGTGCGCTTAGTGAATAAGGATTGAAGCAATTTAATGGCACGTATGCCTTTCAACATTTGAAGTGACGTTAAGTAATCAGTACATGATCAAAAGATCCATGCCTCCTTTATTCTATGATTTTGACAAACATTTGATGCACTAACATCCATGTAAAACATGTGAATATACGGAATGCTGCTTCAAAATGAAAGTCTTTAATTGTGAAACAAAACTCCATGAGGCCAAATACCAGTTGATGAACACTGTTCACAGTGTGCAGTAAACACGGCAGGAGAGCTTCATGATAATATGACTTCTCAACTCATTAACAAGGAAACACAGAGATTTACAGATTTACCTTGAGAAATGCTACCAGTGAATGTTAAACATTAACCAACTCTGTGGTTGATAATTCCTATATGCTCTTAAATATTCATATGAACGGTTCCCCGTATACACATTACCATTATCAAATCAAATGTACAGAGAGTGAACGAGTGGCAAGAAAGTGGTTTGAAACATAAAGGGATGCTGACACTTTTTATCATTATATTGTATTTTTGCTCAGTAATAAATAAAAGTGTTTTTGCAATTAAACAACCACATAATCTTACCAATTTTAATTAAAAATAGAGTTGCAGCCTGCAAGGCAATTAGTGGGTTGAAGCCTATGAGGCCAAAACACTCAGATCCATGTGATATCAACAAAACTGACAACTTGACCTCACAGCAACTTTATAGAACACAAACAAATGTGGTTTAATACACTTTAGTAGCCCCTTTGCAAATTGGTCTGAAGTTTTTTATTGCTTTAGTGTTTTTCTTGCACATACTCTCTGCCATCTTCATTTTTTGTGTCTTGTACGAATGTTTACTCGTCTTAACTTTACAAAGGCAACTTAACATGAATATCAGGTGTACTCATTGGATTATATCCCAAATATTTGAGCAAATTCTGGTTTGTCAAACTATTATGTCACACATATCTGTCCAAATATGCAGTGTGGAAAAATGCTGTAAAGACTGAATCAACATTATGCCAGCAACAGTAAAAAAAAAAGAAAAAGAAACACATAAAATGTAAAATAGCTAAATTCTATTGATGCACAAATGAAACTGGTAGAGTGCAAACTGAATTCATGTTGAGGAAAAGTATTTGAGGGGGAGGCTACATTTTGATCAATATGTTGGGATGTTTGGTATAGTGCAAACATACCCAGACTTGAATTTAGCAATTGTACAAATATTGTGAGGGATTATTTTTTCTTGTTTAAGTAATGTTGGACTTGTACGCCATCATTTGCATCAAGCCCATGGCGACAAGCTGGAGTGTGCAGAACAAAAAAAAGCGTAAAAAAAAACAAACTAGTTTGACTGAAACCTACTTTTGTAAAACATGAACATGAGTTTGAAATATGTATTGGGTTCTAAAATCCCGAACTAGGAATATTCTTTTACAGGTCTCTAAACTCCAGGTGTTATTAAGACAGAAAATTAAGACGCTAAGGAAAAATCAATAGGGTTCCAGCACCTGTGTGCTTGATTTACAGTGTCGTTTTTAGTTGACATCTCACTGTTATTTGGGGACGTAAACATGCAAAATTGCCTTGTACTGCAGAAAAATATATTTTACTCTTGAAGCCCTTGTAAAGTCTGAGGAGCAGAAAGTTATCAAAGTTAAATAAAGTTATCTAGATAAAGCTCTACACATGAAGTACACACTCAACACACACTTAAAATATAGGAGCACAAGGACTGTCTGTGGATGTGTGCACATTCACACACATACACATTTTAATGCTTTATCTGTCTCCAATGAATTAAATCTAATTTACACAGGACTCCGATATTACAGTTGTTCTATGTGGGGACATTTAAGGATACAAAAAGTATTGTCTCCACTGCACAGCCTGGCGTCTTATTACAGGAGACATTGCTGGCCATTCACTTCGTTTTGGCTGGGCTTGGAAGTTAAAACACAAAGACACACTCAGACACACATGCAGGCACACACAAACGAGCTGAGGCACACACACACACACACACACACAACACCCCCACACTCATAGTCACACATTCCCACTGTTTAATATATTTCTGTGTCTCCAGTTAACAATATTTTGTGTCAAATTATAGTGGGCAAGATAAATAGTGGGTCTGTGGCGGCATGCGGAAAATAGAACAGGAGGAGAATGTGGGGCTTCCTGTTGGGTAGGAGGAGAGGAGAGGAGAGGAGAGGAGAGACAACACTAACTCCTACCTCAGACACCTGGCTTCTCCTAGCCTTGTAAAACCTGGTTAATCTCAGCCCCTTTGTGAACTTGTGTATATGGTGAAATATCTGCATGCCTGAAAACCCGCTGAAAAACTGATCCCAACAATCTGAGAGGCTTCTACGCACATGTCCAATTTACCATGTACATCCCCATTTGCAAATGAAAAGCTTGCCGGATAATTACATGAATCAACAAGGAAATTACATTCATGAATAGAATGAATCAAATTAATTCTTTGCATTGCTGCAAATCTGGTTCATACTGCCAGTTTGGTCAGCGGGACAGTATGGACGTCTTGAGTTGGAGCGGAAATGGAAGTCACAACAGACACAAAATGACGCCGGGTGTTAATTGGGCTATGCTTGGCTCAGAGAGAGATGAAGAGATCGACAAAGAGGAGGAGAAAAAGAGAGATGGAGGGAGAGAGAGAGAGAGAGAGCCTGGAGGACTAATTAGTGATTATAACTTGGCGCTCTCCAAACATAAAATATTTCTCAACCCAAAAGACAGAGGAATGATTAAAAATAAAAGAATAGGAATCAAACACAAGGAGCTGTGAAACCCCCCTTTGGTATTGTGTGTGTGTGTGTGTGTGTGTGTGTGCGCGCATGTCTGTGTGTGTATAAACATGTGTGCAAGCATGTGTGAGCATGTGTGAGGGAGTGTGTGTGACTGTGTGTGTGTGTGTGTGTGTGTGAGAGTGTGTTGGCTTCTTTGCCCCCTCATTAAACCATGCTTTACTCTGGTAAATGGCAACAGCACAGAGCTCAATGTCAACTGAAGAGGTTACAGCCATAGGCAGGCTCTGACACACACACACACACACACACACACACACACACACACACACACAGACACGGATACACCAAGTCTCTTGCGAACATGCATTATCTACCAAATGTATGAACGGCACACCCAGTTCATTTTTAAACTCGTGGTAAGTTTCCAAAGGTGTCTTACTTTTGTCTTTGTTCTGACACGGCAGACAAAATGGAGAGTGTCAGCCTCTCCCGGCCTCATGCCAGTGTGAGCTGGACATTAGCGATTCACGCATCAAATTCATAAATCAAGGGCACCCTTCACCACAGTATAAATGGAGCACAGGGACTGGCAACTGGCTGTCTGCTTACTGTATCGCTCTGGGTTTCTATAATGGATCCACAGTACTTTTTCACGTGGTTTTGACATTAACGTCGTCCCTCCTGCGTATTTCCTCCAGACACATCTCCTCCCACATGTTTGTGAGAAATATCGTAGAAAACGTAGGAATACAATGCATGCATATTTAATTCAATGTATGTAATGGCTTACAAACAACAATAATGACATGAATGATAAATCACACGCACACACACACACTTATAGAAGCACACAGAGCTTTATGTGGGCTGTAAATTGGAGCTCACACAAGCTGAGATAAGAGAGGACGCACAGGTGAGTGTGAATGAATTTTTACCTGAGATTAAGAGCCTTTGTCCTTCATTTTTTTTTGTCTGTTGAACATGTTCGGTATCACAAGCAGACATTCTGACTATGTCAAGTCTCTCTTATCACCTTCGATGTACTGAACAATCATGAACAGCGTTCGTGTCAAACATGCAACATCGATCAAATCATTAACCGGGACACACACGCGCGCACACCCCCCTAATCTGTTACCATGGCAACACCTCTACCCTTGACGCAAACGCACACACACAGGGAGGCAGACTGGGGGGGGGCATTGGTCTAAAATGTATATGCTTTTTGATCTGCTTCTCATTCCAGCGATCATGTTAGCGTCATGCGGCGGCACAGCCAGTCAGACACGTGTATGAACTGTCAATAGCTGCCTTCACACCGCACAGCTGCCAATATATCACTGCATGACAAGAGCGGAGGTACCCAATAAAACACTGCATGTTTTCATTTCATATTACTTCATAGCGTTAATACCAGAACAATGCCGTGTGCTAACACTTGCTTCCTGCACCCGTACAGCTGAGAGACATCACATGCAGAGAGGCATTGTGGCACAGGCGGCTGTCGTCTGTGTGATGTGCTGAAGTCTGTACCGACCCGTTTGACAGTTGCGTCACTTGAATCATAGTGTGTGAGGGGGGGACTGCTCTGAAGTAGAAGCCTTTAAAATGCACATTAGATCATGCAATAGCATGCTCAGCCGCATTGCGCGTGAGTGCATGTTTTGTAGTAAAAATGTAGGCGTTTGAAAGGGAGTTTAACTCAGTATTCCCCTCAGTCTGTCTTCTTAAAATATGAGTCAGAAAGTCGAGGGTCCCCTCATAAGAGTAGCCATATCTTTTCATGAGCTTGATACCCAGGACCAGACTAAAGTTTGCAATCGTCTACATTTGAAAAAGTTTTATAGCCTCCGTATTTTAGTGCACCATAGAAGTCATTCTCTCGACCGATGGATGAAACAGGCTCCACCATCAGTCTGTCCACCTGAGTGTGGTTTGTTATCTAAAACTAGTCTATAGTCTATTACCATGGACAGATACACATACACCCCCAATCTATTATTGAACAAAAGGCTCACGCCTCCGCTCAGCCCTTCAGGGAGGAATCCATCCCTCCATCCCAGAATAATTTCACACATCAGTAGATACACAAAAGAGAGAGAGGGGGGGGGGGGGGGGGAAGAGAGGGAAGGAAGAGAGGAAAGGACAGAGAAGAGGAGGCGGAGAAGTGGATGGGGTAAAAATGTATGGGGTCACAGCTCAGTGCTTGTGGGAGGCCAAGGTGTCGGGGGGAGCCATGCGTGACAAAACAGAGATCAAAGAATCATATGCAATCGCGCACGCAGACAAGAAAACAAACGCACACACACATGCACACAGATACCCCCCCACACACACTTGCAGAGACATACTCCTGCCAAGAAAAAGGTGAGAAAAATATCAGATGAAGACTTGTAAAGATTGGGTCTGACTTGATCAGAGGCCTCCTCATCCAAACACAGAATGGTAATCTCTTTATCTATCACAATCTCTTTTATTCACGAACACACACACACACACACACACACACACACACACACACACACACACACACACACACACACACACACACACACTCTAAGGATAATCCCAATTCTACATGCAGACAACAGTGAGGATAAGGAGACACAAAACAAATTTTTGATTTCCTTACGCCTAAGCATATGGAAATGAAGCATTGTATGGAAACTCACAAAGGCACAAATGTATACACACACACACACCCAAACGTAAACACACAAGTGTGTCTACACACCAAATAATTACGAGGCGTTTTCGACACACCATTTGTCGATACCGATCGCCACACTTCATGAACAACATCTAGACCAGAAAGATATTATATTTGAACACAAACAAACAAACACATACACTAAGGGGACGCGACTGAATAAATAAATGGAAAGCTTGACATTTGACAGCTGACTTGACAGCTGACTGGTCTGGAAATCACACATATAAAAATTGTGTTACGCCACAATCTAAGGTGGACGTACAAATGTGTGTCTAAAAGTCTAAAATGTGTCTTAAATTTGATGACCAATGATGATTTCAATTTTCAATATGCTGCTGGTGAAAACTGCTACACTTCTTGCAATGTCTGCAATACAGACAGATACAAATCAACACAAGCAGAAACAAAATCAATTCTTTTGTTACAGCAGCTTCAAAAATAATCGACTGCAATAATCTTGAGCTGTGCATATCCCTAACAGACACACTCACACACACACGTAGGCAGACACACACACACACACACACACACACACACACACACACACACAGACTGAAAAACATACATGCACTAGACGCACAGCGAGCGTACACACTACTCCCCCTACGAAAGCACCAAGCTAGAGGAGCAGCAGACACAATGGAGTGTTTAAGTATGCAGGAAACTTTATGCCTGGGTGGAAGAGGAGCTTTGAAGGAATCCGCTGAGGGACACCCAACCTCCCTCTGAACTGAGCCTGTACCTCCTCATCAGAGTGAGAGAGAGAGAGAGAGAGACAGGGGTGGGAGAAAGAGAGGACATGAAAGATAAAGATAGAGAGAACTAGATGGTAGGTTGGAAGGGAGACTGATGGAGAGAAAGAGGGAGAGTGCAGGAGAGGGAGCAGCAACAAGGTGCTTTGGTCTAGTCCCTGCGACTTGGGCACAATTGCTCTTGGTTAGGCTGATGTGTGGAAGTCCCTAACCAGCAGCGGTCACGTTGTTCTCAACCATACACACACACACACAAGCATCCACGCATGCATGACACACACACACACACACACATAGTGCCTATTCATGTGAGCGCACTATTCAGTAGGCGCCATGCTTAACTCCCAGTATGACCTTCATTGAGATGGATTGCATGAAAAATGTAATGACTTTCCTGAGAGAAAAACCACAGGCCAAATCAGCTTTGCATTGCATAATAATGCCGGACTTGGTAATCAATAACACAAACACACAAACACACATCCATAATGGAGTGCACAGCCTGCACATGGAGAAAATGTCTCAGCAGAGGCCAACAACATCACAATGGATGGAGCAAACCACCGGTGGTGAGCTGTGCGATGCATAAACAAGGAGCTATTGACGATAAATGCCTGCATCCATTTCCACCCATCAAACACTTCCCTAAGCTAACAGCTTAAGTCTGGAACAACATGCAACTCTGAAAAAGCTTTTCACACCCCAAATGTTTAGCTAAGGGTTATCTTTGGCCATGAGTAAAGAGTGGTCCCAACCTAATCTGGCCTCATTTTTACATTGTATCACTTAGCCGGCAGCACAGTTTAAGTTATCTATTGTTCATGCTGCACAAATGATGATAATTTTGGCCAAGAGCATTAATGAGTGGTAGCTATGAGTTTGTGTGAAACCGTCAACAGTCAACGCATACTAAAAGTTAAAAAGGATGGTGAAAAAGCCCTTCAGTTACTTTGACTTAACTTACTTCTATGATCTAATCCTCTGGGTCCTCGGTCACTCCTTTTGCTGTTTATACCTCACAGACAGCTTTTCAGTTTTTCCTCTGCATGTTTTTTGTTTTGTAGGACAACATTACACAATGTAACTAGAGCATCATGTTCACACATAACAAAAAGCAACAAAACGCAAAAAAAAGCAACTATGAGCCGAAATGTGCCACACATTTAACAGCTTTCTATGGTTGCATAGCAACAATGTTAGGTTCAGATAACAATCTTTATTCTACTGACCATAGGGTTATTGAACCCAGCAACACTCTGCGGTGGAAACATTCAATCTGTAGCCTCATTTCTGGTTTCTTAGTCTCTAAGCCGTATATAGTTTTAGACCCAGGGGCCCCTGATTCCTGCACCTTCACCCAGAGTTGTTTGGATTACAGAGCGAAGTAGAGAGCAACACACCAAATGGGATGTATAGTCAGCGGGGTTTGTGGCTGTGAGCTCTTTTTGCTGCTTCTTTCTTTCTTTCCTAGTGTCACAGTTTTAGGGTCCCGTAATGAAAAGTTGCCATTGTGTTTGTCTACCTCCTCTTCATCTCTCAATGTGACATTAGCTAGAGATGAGTCACCAGAAGAAAAAATAAACACTGAGTTCCTCTCACTGCTACAGGTATTTCCCTCTCGAGTGTGTCCAAGTCTCACCTCGTTGGTGTTCCAGCGATGGCGCTCCTTGGGCAGAGAGGAACATTTGGGCAGACACTCTAGCAGCTTCTTAGGAAGGTAGATCTTCAACTGGCCCGGCTCATCTGGAGCAGCGGGGGGGGGGGGGGGGGGGGGGGTGGGTGTGGGGGAGGAAAGGGGGGTGAAGATAAAGGAAGATAAATGAGGGATGAGTAGGAAGAGGAGAGAAATTTCTCATCAGACACAGAGACATTGTGTGAGGAGAATACCAAAAAAAAAAGCAGCATCTCTGTGATCTGGATGGATAAAATCATAACACGCTTTTATTGTGAAGCCTATTTAATGGCTAATGTGACCTGAAGCCAGTCAATCTGCACTTGAATTGTCAGGCCTATGAAAGATGTATGCTTTGATTCATTTGGGTCTAACTTGCTGGGCTTTCTGATTTATCAGAAACACAGCTGTGTCTGTGTTAATCTTATTTACTTAGGAGTGATTCACAGTGATGTAGACAAGTACGTATGATGGCAATCAAGGTGCAGGATACAAAATAATTGTTAAGTGTGCAGTGCGCAGAGGGAGTGGCAGCGCACTTATTTTGGTTGGAGGTGCACAGTGCACCTGGGTCCCACCTGGAAACAGATTTGGATTTAGAAGAAATCCATTATCATACATTATCAGAGCATTTGGGGTTTGTAACAATCATGGCCAATCATAGGGGCATCTCTCATCCCTTTTAAAAGCAATGCCCTCCCTACAGTGTTGTACAGACAGTTGGTAATGGAGCAGAGACTCAAGTTTAGCTTCTCCTGAGAGAAAAACTAATATTCTTCTATGGGAGCTGGAGAGTCACAACTGCAAATATACAGCAGCCCAAATGTTGCTACAGACAGGTGATGTTTAGTCTGAAGTTTAAATCATGCTCCTGGACATACTGTAATTCCTCTGAGCTCCATGTTTTTTTATTTAGAATCACAATGATACAAACGCTAACCACAGGTGAGTTAACGTAAGTTAAAAATCTGTTATTAATCTTTACCTTCTTTACCTTTTATTGCCATAAAGGATCTGTTCCATTTTTTCTTACTATCAACAAATCCCATAAAAAGTCCAAAATCAATTATGATTGATCATAAGAATTATTCCCTGTGTAACCAAAGCCTAATACAGCTTGTTCCTCACAGCCATAATCCGCTATTGCTGTCCAAAAATGCTCTTTTTTACATGAGTGAGCTACACCGTTGCACTGGGTGACTTGTCCCTTCATTACCATGAACATGGGTACAGTGCTTTATTATGAGTCAATCCTATAAACACCATTCTGCTGCTGTAAATACTCACTAGAGCAATGTTTCACAAAGTGTTTCTTTCAGGGGACCCACTTTTTAAAAATGGAATTTACAATAAGCCTTATCTATAAATCGTTTTGAGGGAATTTAAATAAACGTTCCTGACCATCTTTACTGCCGTTTCCACATCACCTTATATTTATCTTGATTAGGTTAACCCACCATATTGTAGAGCTATATGTTAGACAAATCCCAACTTCGTTTCGTGAATGTGTTATTAAAAACACACATGTTAATTTATAAATGAGACCAAATAAATGCATTTAGGCAAAGTTAACAGACATGTAATTCTTTTAATTAGTTGTCATTAGTTAAACAAACAGAATGTACGCTAGCCTTTCATATTAGGTTCAATATTACAATTACCAGAACCACGAACATTCAAGATCTGTCATGTGGCTCAAAGGTGTACTGCAGAAATAAAGGTTTAATAAAAGACGATAAAAAAATCTGCAAATTTGGAAGATGTTTAAAAGTGTTGAAAGATTTAAGTCTTCAAGCCACAAACAAGACGGGGAAGTATTTCTGTATTGAGAGATGAACTAACACATTATTGTTTGTTCTGGTCTTTTCATGGGATTTGTTGACATTGACAAAAATATATCGCACCTTATCCTTTAAAAGAAAATCTAATTGCTGTTTTGTAATAGCTTTTTTATGTATTATTGTTCATGTCTACTTGTTTTAGCTGTTATATTACACTTATAGCTGTTTCACTCATAGGGACTTGTAGCATTACCATTGCTTAGGAGTTACTGCAGGTGTATAAACCAGCATCCCCTGAACAAACACAAGCCCACGCTTACTCTCACACGCACACACATGCTCACACACACTCAACACAATTACATTATTTTTCTTTTCTTTTCTTTATTTTTCTTTTGTTGTTTGTAATATAATATCTTATGCATATTTCATTTTATGTTGTTTGTAATTTTGTAAAATTTTAATATTATATAGGTGGAGGCTTCAAATAAGCCCAGTTGACTTTTTGCCTCTTCCTGCACTGTGACATTCATGTATCTCTGTTATGTTTGTTTATTTTTATTTTTATTGTTTGAATTGTGCAAAATAAATAAACTATTTGAAAACGTTTTCAATGTGACTACTGGTGGAAGAATATATAGCTGAACAGGCAAGCAAAACATGGGAGACCTATAAGAGTGTCCCACTACCAGAACTAAATGGTGCTGCCCCCACTGCATCTCTCCTCCCACTGCGGAGCGTTTAGAATCACCAACATGCTGAACAGTTGCAGGTGAGGAATAAAAAAAAAAAATCCCACTGCGCCTCAGGAAAGTAATACTTCACCAGCACATGGCGTCCGCACAAAGATGGAGCCCCTGCTGTGTGTACGTGTGTGTGTAGGTGTGTGTGTGTGTGTGTGTGTGTGTGTGTGTGTGTGTGTGTGTGTACGCCTGTTTGTGAGTGTGTGCCCAACGGGTGTGCCGCTCAGAAGTCAAAGAGAGCAAGCACTCAAAGGTTATTGATAAGCATTTGAGTAGAGGGCGTCCATTCATGACTCCCCTGGGAAGATAGGAATTATACTCTACCTGAGGGCAGACGACAGAGCGAGAGAAAAAGAGAGATAGGTGGGGTGGGAGGGGTCAGAAACGGGAGACAGAGAGAGGCAGGGAGACAATGAGCCAGAGAGAGACAGTTAATGAAGAAAAAAGAAAGTTAGGAAGAGAGACAGAGAGAAGATTTAGAAAGGACAAGAGATGGAACAAGGTAACACAAAGACGCCAAAGAGAGAAAAGTACTGTAACCGGACCGAAGTGGGGTCTATGTGTGTGTGTGTTTGCTCATGTGAGTGTGTAGGTGTCTGAGCGTGTGTGTGTTTGTGTCGGTAGGAAGTGTGTTCAGGCACGTATGGCCCCCCTAATCAATTATGCATTTATTAATAGAAGGCCTGAGAAGACAAAATTTCAAACAGCTGAACTGTGCAGCAGCTTAGTTAAACAGCTGAATGGTGCAGCTTAGTTAAAGCCTAATTTCTTTTTTAGCAGCACTCCAGCCTCTCTGCTATGAATGCCAATCAGCGTTTAAACCCCACCCCTCCTGGCTATAACCCCCTCCCCCTCCCCCTGCTGTTCTGAAGAATTCTCATCAGAGCCTCGCCTTTGAAATGTACCAGAACCACCACATCAAACAAGCCCGTCGCACATGCGTGTATAGGCACACACACACACACAAACACCCGCGCACACACACCCACACACACAAACAGACTCACACATACACACACAGTGCCTGTCGATCAAAGCTAAGACATCACAGTATTTGTCCCAGAGTGGCGTTTTTTTTTTTACCAGTGACCTTGGTACCGAAATCCCTTTCAAAGCCCACCTTCACGGACACGACCGTCATCTCAGCCTATCCTCACACCGACTCCTCCACGCCGACAAGAAATGCAAGACCAACTTTGCAGATTTGTTGAATGCTGATGAGCTTTTACACCCCAAAGGGTTGTATCTTGTATTTCTAACAATCCTGAACCAGCGAATGCGTCCCTGTTTTAAGAATATTTCAGCCTGGGTACTGTCGCAATTGTCTTTTCCATCTGTTCCGAATGGCTCTCTGTGGAGCTATACTGTCGTGTGACACGGGGCAAAAAACTTCTCTTCCATTTCTGCCTACCCAGGAGAACGAACCGACCTGGGACACGGGGAAAACACATCTAAATATGTAAATTCAGTCCCGCTCACATTTATATTTGAAGTAATAACATAACAGCTTTTATACCTGCATTGCTTCATGTGAGTCCCTCAGCGGTGAGCCACACATTTCTGGCCGTACATAGATCACTCACTCACTCGCTAATCTAGTAAAAAAGAGTCCAAAAGAGTGACAAAACCTGAATGCTAATGTGAAACCGCTGGCTCATTAAGTCATATAGAGGTGTACGAGCTAAGAAGTGAAAATGTTCGACCAAAGTGAAACACTGCTTTGGTTGGCTATCAAATGCCATAATTTAGACTGGAATCACACAGAAGAGCGGCCTCTGACTGATGAATATTTTACCTCATAAAACTGTCATCTCCATATTTAACACAGAAACAAGCCAATGCCCTTGTGAGATGGCTGTCAGTTAATTATAAAACTCTCCTTAGTAAAGAGAGAGAAAAACGCTCCAAATGCAACTCTTAACTCTCCCCCTACTGATATTAGGAGGCGTCAGGGGAAATTTTCACATTTTCCCCCTTTTCGGGATGAAATTAATGTGACAGAAAGAAAGGCTCATTGCACAGCAGCTAGATAGAGGGGTGGGAGGGCAGGAGGGAGAGCCAGGGAGAAGAAAAGGGGGGGGGGGAGCATATAGCAAGGGATGAGCGAGAGTGCAGGAAGAGAGGAGAGAAAGAGGGAGAGCAGGGTGGCGGAGGGGGGTGGAGGTGTGGGGGGGTAGAGAGATGGGCATGCATGCTAATTTTATCATTCTGCTGATAAACTTTTCCTCCAGTAATCCTCCAGCTGGGACGTGAGAACAGATAGGAGACAGGGGTAGTATAGTCTCAGCTCATATTAAACAGCCATCCCAAACACAACTCTCTGTTCTATTCTATTCTATTGTTTTTGAGATTTTCTCCTAGTTCTTTATTTGCTATTTTGTCCTGCTCGCTCTCATCCCCTCTTAACAAAATAAGAGGATCTGGTGCAGGTATGAGGCCAGCTGCTCCTTTTGAAAAGAAAAAGGGGTTGGGGGTGTGTGTGTGTATACCCATAACCCCCCCCACACCACAACCTCACTAAGCAGCATGTCAGTCTGCTCCTCCACACATCTGTGTATTTTCCTCCAATTTGTCCCCAAACACACACACACACACACACACACACACACACACACACACACACACACACACATTTACACAGAGGCAGAGACATGCATCTGCGTCATGTCCTCAGAAATCAATAACAAATCAAAGCAATCATGGCCTTTATAGTCCCTCTAATACACCGCAGCAATCACACACATGCCCAGACAAAGTCGCACTCATACACGACCATGCGGCGACCCCAGATTACACACTCCATCTCACTTTTAGTTTAACCAGGCCCATTGAGGATTATAGACACATAATGCCATGTGTACAGATTAGGTATGACAATAAACTACTGATAGCCAAAGTAAGCCCTGCCTTTTCTATGGCTATGTGGAGTAATGTGTGTGTGTGTGTGTGTGTGTGTGTGTGTGTGTGTGTGTGTGTGTGTGTGTGTGTGTTGTGTGTGTGTGTGTGTGTGTGTGTGTGTGTGTGTGTGTGTGTGTGTGTGTGTGTGTGTGTGTGTGTGTTGTGTGTGTGTGTGCCCACTAATACTGTACCGGCATGTATGAATAAACATGATGTGTAAGAGAGCTGCAATGGAATGACGTCTCAGCACAGAGACACAGTGTGTGTGTTTGTTTTGTGTACGTGTGAGTGTGTATGTGTGTGTGTGTGTGTGTGTGTGTGTGTGTGTGTGTGTGTGTGAGTGTAAGTGTGATCTGTTACAGAGCAGATGAGAAGGAGATCTCAGTCAGTTCCCGCATCACATCATTCTGCCAGAAGGCTTTTATACTTGCTCCCAGAGTCACCCTGTGCCACAGACAAAAGTGTGCATGCGCATGCACAAAACAGTGTGAAGAGTGCTTCTGTGTCTCTTACTGTTGGCGTCAGTGTCGTCACTCTTGGGAGGGGTGTGTCCTGTGTAACCGACGGCAATTCTGACCATTCGCTCTGGATTTCTTATCTTCTTCAGTCCTACAAAGAGAGAGAGAGAGGAAAAAGGCCGAGCAAGAGACAGAGACATATTTAGGAGACGCTCAAGACTTTTGGTTTCCTTGGCAAGTCGCACACCTCGCTTCCTTCTTCCTCCCTTTAAGCTCAGAATCTCAGAGTGATATGCATGTGGGCTGATCCATTTTCTGATCCACTAACTGGCCTCCATTGTGTCCCCCTGATCGATTGGCCACAGTAGATACACTTGCCTCCATGTGTGTGACTAACTTGTACCCAGCTTTAGTTTCTCTTCTCTCTCATCATTCCTCTGTTTCCCTGACCACTGTTGCTATGATACAAAGTAGACCAACCAGCACAGAGGGAGATGGTCTTCCAGGCTATATGGTGGATGTTGTCTCATGCCTACTGGTACACTCTGCCGATCAGCGCCACACACACACACACATCTGCCGGAGGATGGAACTGGAAAGAGTGTATATAGCTATCTCTCCTGCCTTCGTGACCACTGCGATTCATTTTGGCTTCCATTCAGCACAGCTGAAGCTCGTAAATTATTACATCGTCTCTACTCATAACACAGAAGGGGGCAGCGGACAAAAAGCCCCTCATACTGTGAATATGTGAGTCCGTTTGCGTGTGTGTAGGTATAGTAATGTATAGGCGGGGGGTGGTTTTATATTTATGTGGTACAGTGCCTGCTGATCTGCCCATGGGCCATCTGTCTCATCTACAGTTCTAGTCTTTTCACGCAACGGGACTCTCAACCCACGGCCTTCCCTTTGCCTCTGGCTGCACTCCGCACGCTCGCCTGCACGCCTCTATGTATGCGTGTCTGACTCCGAGTGCTGTACACCTGAACATGTGCCTTTTGAAATGTAGGATACTGTACTTGTGTAGTGCAAGTTATCCGAAAATTGCCTTGTTAAAAGAAATCTTGCTCACATCAATAGTGGAGAGACGGTTAAAGACTCTTCCTGCCATGTTCAGTGTCACTTTGCTGAGGAAGAGATCACAAGAAACAATTTTGAATAGTCTGATAATAATGTCTTTAGTGCTGTGTGCTCTTAAGTTGAGGAACTGCGTGTCATCCATCACGACACATTCATATGTTGTGTTTGTTGGCTTAAAAAGGGGGAAGTGATATCAGTACTTTGAAGAGGAAAGAAAACAAAAGCGATACCTAAAGCAGACTACCAGGGGATGTTTATAAACAAATGTCTTTGCCCTGAGTAATAAATAAAGATTTCATTAACCTATGAGTTGAGATGGAGATAAAATTGCCATGGTGATTGTGGTCACCTCTTAAATAATTCATGAAAGAATGAATAGCAGTCGGAACAGTCTGAATTAAATGGTGGCTGTGTGTGACGATAATGACCCCCACGAGTTTAACTGAGGGAGTTAAAATGTAAACTACATTTATACATGACCTAAAACTGAGACACACACACACACACACACACACACACACACACCTCCCCCCCCCCTCCTCTCCCCAAAGGCATCCAGATTCTCACCTTCACTGCCTTAGCAACCATAAGCACACATCAAATGAACACAAACATAAACACACACACACACACACACACACACACACACACACACACACACACACACACACACACATTCATACACCCACACAACATTGGAATGTGACTAAATAAATGCACAACTGGTCTGGGAGCTTGCGTGCTTGTCAGGAAAGTAAATCTACAATTCAATGGTCTATTTTATGCTCAAAGAGAGATACAGAGACAGATAAACACACGCGCACACACACGCACACATACACACACACACACAAAAAGCATCTGAATTCCTTCAGCGTGAACCACTCTCATCCTCTCTCATCCCCATCCCTTTTATGCTAAATGCTTCAAAAGCACTCATAAACCAGCTGCTCAGGGGAAACGCTGGCAAGCGTCGGATGGTGAAAAACTACCCTATACCCCGACTCACTTGGAGCCTACACCGACGGGACAACTCTCCTTCCGTTATTTATTTGCTGTCGGTTAACCGTGATCCACACAGTCGCTGGTTCAGCACCTGCGTCCGTGTTTTCGGGACGGGCTAGAAGAAAGGGAAAGCTCTGCCGTTATCTCTCTTCCCCTCCGTGCCTCGTCCCTGCATCGCCTCGTCTGAACCCCGAGTAGCGGGACTCTGCCATCTCAAATAAAAACCGTTATTTCTCTCTTACCTTCCGGCTTGTTTTCGGCAGCCATTTCCCCTCCGCCGCGCGCCTCATCCCTCCTCCTCCTCCTCTTCCTCTTCCTCCTCCTCCTCCTCCTCGACTCGACCTAGTGGTGGTGGAGGTGGTGGGGAGTGTGGGGGGCGGGGGGGGGGGGACCCACGCGCGTGCACAGAGAGGACAGCTCAAGGAGGGGGGCGGGGCTGAGAAGAAGGGAGGGTGGGGGGTGGGGGGGCGAGCCTGCCGCGTTAAGCGAGACTATTGGTTCAAACGGTGAGGATGGACAGCGGGGATCCGTGATGGTGACTCGCGGAACTCTCCATCCCTCCGTTTGTTCCCTTTGGCCCCGCCCCCCCTCCCCCCTAACGTTCACGCGCACTCTTCCTCGCTCTCTCTCTCGCCCCTCTCACGTCACTGAACGACGTCTGTATTCGAGGACACCTTGACAGCCTCCCACAGCATCATCATCACCATGCTCATCATCGTCTTCTCTCTCTCTCACACACACACACACACACACACACACACACACACACACACACACACACACACACACACACACACACACACAACGTAGGCCTACACACACGTAGCCACATTACAGACACACATACCAACGCGCGCGTTCATTTCTCCATATGCAAATCCAGTGGACTGTTGACAAAATGCGATGTAAGGTCGCGTCTCGCCATAAATTATGAACCCCTCTTGAATCTAAATGAGGAGAAGTGCATGACAGAGCCTGGGATGCGCGATTTTTTAGATGGGTTGGCGGGTGCTGTCATTCGATGTGGTGCTGAAGCTCGCGGTGCTGAAAGGACAGCTCCACACGCGCTCACACAGGCTGCGCGCACTCACTAACTGCTTTCTTTTCGCGTTATTGAATTGAAGTGATGATATAGGTCAGGTGCTCCCCCCGTCTCCCCTTGTTACCTATTTGACTCTATAGTCTATAGCGGGATATCGTTGTAACATTGTTGTAATATTCCTACGGGGAAGTTTGTAACAAACCTATCAACATGTTCTCACCAAAATGCTATTTATTATTCTACCGTGTTATGCTATTCCTTGTAAATAGCGGGGTTCAACTGGGACCATTATGCTATTGTTTCAAACCCACTCTGTCACTCTGTGCCTCGGGGTAAAATATCGCCTTTGCACCAAAGCCTTGCGTTTGACACACAATCCTCTCTGTTGACATGCTTCTCGGAAAACTAAGCTTTTGAACGGTTCATCTTCAGCTACATATGCTGTGCGTATAGCCTCGAAGGGCAGAGGCACACGAGGCTCTTCGGAGACAGAGTTAAAGCAGGATGAATGGCCATGAGAAACACATGTATAAGATATTTAGCCAGAAAAAGGGAAGATTGATTTAAACCTTCAAAAATGACAATTGGCATTTCATAAACAACACAGCTGTGGACTACAATGCACATAAGTTTGACAGATACTTGACTACAAATTACTACGAGAAATGTCAAACTGCAATATATAAACAAAGATATAGAACTAAATTAGTGGTGTAGTGGTGGTGAAAAGTATAAACATTTACTTTCTGTACTGAAGCCTAAACATTTGAGGCATCTGTACTTGACCAATTAAGAATGGTTTGAAAACAACAGTTTTACAATGCAAATATTCTGTGTTGTATATCATTCCATAGTTTTAAATTAGGTCTTATTCATTCAAAATATAAAAAAAAACTACTCCTTTACAAGTAGAACTGCATTCAACATTAAAAGTATTATAGCAAAATATATCACTCCTGTCAGTCTTTCTCAAAGCTAGATGAACTTTATTTTATTGGGGTGTTCTCAGTACTGTAAAAGAAAATGCACGCATATACTCAGAATATCTCAGTGTCATTTAACATCTCTACCAATTCAATGTCAATGGAGAAAGTTCAAATCTGAGTATTAGCAAGCTAGTTTTTGTGGATTTGGGAAAGTTCTTTGTGTATTTTTGAACCGTCTTAGACCAACATGTATGGATTTTGAAAATTGGAAAATTATAGTTCTCCTCTAGGTAAGTTTTGCTAATAAGATTTTAAGATTTAAGATACTCTTAGGCTTGTAGAGTATTTTTACAAAGTGGTATTGCTATCTTGCAAACGGATCTGAACACTACTTTCCATCACTGCAACAACTGAGAAAGGTAAAAGGAGAGAACATGTGACTCTACTGGCAGCAGAGCAACAGGAATTAAAGACAGGAAACACCGTTGTATTAGTAGGAAAACTGGACAACTGCCCCGAGGACCAGACCCCCCAACAGAAAAGACAACACGTGTTTACACACTGCCAAATACAAAACCGTCTAAAAAGTATGCACACCCTTCAAATTATGCTTTTTGTATGGAGGCATCATATCTCCTCGGCTCTGAGCTCAAACACAAACACACCCAGCAGAGGGCGACAGAACAACTTCCGCTCCTAACATGACTGTCCAATGAGCTTCCAGATCACTGGACGAGTGGGCGGGACCATACCAAACGGCAAACATGGCGGCGTCCTTAGATGATGATTTTGAGTTTGATAACCAGGACTTCTACTCTCTGCTCAACGTCAGGAAAGAGGTATGGCTTATTCAGGTTTGCAGTGAATCCGAATGGTGACGTAATTTTTCCCGTGACTATCGGGTAGATTTCCATTGAGAAACTGGTCTGCAGTCGGTGTATCTCCTCCAGTTCAATAACGGTCTTCTTCATCAGCACCATCATCCGTGGAGGTTGACACCGGGTTGATTCAGCAGAGGCATGATAAGCAGGACATTTCAGCATCTTCTTTACTTGAATACAGGCGGTGTTTGCACATTAGAGTGTGTGTTTGCAAATAAAACGTCTGCTCCGATGAGCACCTTATCAAATCTCAGTTCTCAATAAACTAGGGAGACTGGGAGGCCTGACAAGGACTTATTCTTGGACGTTCAACTGGATAATGTTAGACATCATAGCCCAACAGGGATTAAGCTGTCGTACTTTTAATTCAGTGTTTAATGTCAGTGGACTGTAGCTATTTGTCAAATTCCTTAAAAATAAGATGCTTTAATGCAGCACCCAGGAGTGGAGCTGGAGTTACTAGTTGATGAACTCAACTGAGTGAAAATTAATAATTTTTCAAGAAAAAATGCAACAAAATTGCTGGTACAGCCTCTCAAATGTGAAGATCACCTACTTTAATGTGTCTTATGTGAACTTTTTGGACAACTATCAATTTGAAAACCTCAACTTTTCTGTCATTTTACAGACCAAACAGTCAATCAACAATAAAACAACAAAGTATTTGTCAGATTAATCAATGATGAAAATAAGTGTTAGCTATAGATCTTACTCAGTGGAGAGACCTGGCCCGCTCTCTTGTCACAGGCTACATTGGAGGAGCTAAAGGCTTCATATCGGAGGCTGTGTATGCTCTACCATCCCGACAAACATCGAGACCCAGAGCTGAAAAGCCAGGCTGAACAGCTTTTCAACCAGGTGCACCAGGCATATGAAGGTAAGGACGCTTGGCCTACAAGTATGCACCAATTGCAATTTAAACCATTTAGTTAAACATTTTTATTGATATTCTTCTCGGAAAAATCTAGATGAAATGAAACAGAAAAAATATAATTTAAAGCGCAACAAAATCCAGACAGAAACACAAAACACCGACATAAACTGAACTGTAATTTCTCTCTTTCCCTTCAGTGCTAAGCGATGCTCACTCCAGAGCCATCTATGACATCTTTGGGAAGAAAGGGTTGGAGGTGGAAGGCTGGGAGGTATGTATTGTGTCTAACATAAGCCTTTTGTGGTTTTGCTGCTACATTATTCATACTTAACATTAACATATCTTCATTACCACTACCTTATGATGATGCTCTGTAGGTGGTGGAGAGGAAGAGAACTCCAGCAGAAATTCGAGAGGAGTACGAAAGGCTGCAGAGAGAAAGAGAGGAGAGGAGACTGCAGCAAAGAACTAACCCCAAGGTGTTCTCAGTCACAACTACACCGCTATCATCTGTCAACTTCACCACTTTCAGTGCATTTCTTGTGTGGGCTGCCACTTGTATTCAGACATTACTAAATACATTGTGTAAAACAATTACATTTTAACCGTAGATGGTTTCTACATTCATTTAATTATGTCCGTCACCCTTTTCCTTCTCTCTTAATTTATTCTGTCAATCTCTTCCCCTTTTACTCCCTCGTTGTTCAGGGCACAATCAGCGTGGGTGTGGATGCAACAGACCTGTTTGACCGCTATGATGAGGACTTCGAAGAGGTGCCAGGAGGGGGATTTCCTCATATTGAAATCAACAAGATGCACATTTCCCAGTCCATAGAGGTACAACAAAACACACACTCACTTACTTAGCATTTGCCTTCCACACGGCTTCTTACCTAAGCCAGGGTCACTGTAGTATTGTCTTGTTTCATCAAGTGTAACTTTCCTGTCTCTCTTCAGGCTCCTTTAACGAACTCTGACACAGCAGTGCTGTCTGGTTCACTGTCTACACACAATGGGAACGGAGGGGGCAACATTAACATGACCGTACAGAGGGTTACGTCAGCCAAGGGCTGGGGAGAGGTACACACACACATACACACACATGCACACGCACTACAAAGTGCATGTGTTGAATGTTAGGATAGGATTATACAGATTGTTTTAGTAAGTTTGGCACAGATTTGCCCACATGCAATCACGTGTTTCTGTGCATTTGTCTCTGTAGGTGGAGTTGGGTGCAGGAGACATACTTGGACCTCTCATTGGGTTAAAGGTGTTTCGTAACCTCACTCCACGGTGGTAAGACCTCACTGTTTGACTAAAATACATATTGTATTAACATTTGAACACTATTCTCTGTCTCTTTTAATGTCCTCTCTTTTATCTCTTCTCTGTGTAGTTTCTTGACAGCCCAGTGCGGTTTGCAGTTCTCTCCTCGAGGTTTGCGACCGAGCTGTTCTCTGATGACAGCACGCCACCTGGACCAGAACACCATGGGTTATCTGCAGTGGCGCTGGGGGCCCAACAGCGCCATGACCACCAGCCTGGTCCGAGACACAAAGAGCAGCCATTTTACTCTAGCTCTGCAGGTACACATAAGCGCAAGAACAGACGCATTTACGCTGTAGACAGGCAGGCATATACAGTACACCGCTACCTGCTGTCAAAACGGTAAATGCAGTTTGTACTGTTCGACTTACTTAACCCTGATATTTGCTATACTTTCACTCTATATACTAATATGCGATTCTCTCCCTACACCACCTCTTCCAGCTGGGTGTGGCTCATTCCTACCTGATGATGAGCTACCAGTACAAGTTCCAGGATGAGGACCAGACCAAAGTGAAAGGCTCTGTGAAGTACGTCTGTCTGCCTATCCTTTCTCCAGAGACTTATTGTTTGTTAATCAGCTGGTTTACCAGGCTGGCAGTGCAAAAATGTGGCAATACAAAAATATAATAATAGGCTGAAGTAATTTCCTTGTCAAAGCAACAGAAACAAATGTATGCGTAGTATCACATTATTCTTTAAGTGACTGGAAGGACTTTAAGGTTTTTTTTAACATAATTTTCTTGTCATTGTAAGAAATATGTGATGATTGTACAACAAGCTTTTTTTGACATTGTGAAAAAGTATTTCATAATTACAAGCAAGCAGTTTGTCTTCAAATCCTAGTTTTGAGAACCCTAGGCTTTATGACCTTGCATTTCAAACAACCTATAAAACCATTTTGATTATGTGCAAATGACTGATTTCATTAACTTGGGGCTGCACTTCAAATTTTATAGGAAACTATTTTAACGTAAAAACAAATAGAGCAAATATTCAATAAAGAAAACTTTCCAGAGTTAGGAAAATAAAAGAAGATGACAAGTCATATGCAGCATTTAAAGAGCTACAGGAGATAAAGGAGATAGCTGCCGGAGCTGTATTACTTGATCTGTCCTACTCTGCCCATGTTACTGACTTCAGTAGCTGCCTAACTCTCATGGTCTCTGTTCATTTTTATGTTCCTCCATTTCCAGGACAGGCTGGTTTGGCACTGTTGTGGAATATGGAGCAGAGAGGAAGATCAGCCGACACAGTGTCCTGTCAGCCACTGTCAGCATCGGTGTCCCTCAGGGAGTCACACTCAAGATCAAGTACTGGTCACCCCAAAATATGATCTCATTCTCTCACGGGTTCTTATCTGCCTGCATCGTTCTCTAATGTGTGTGTGTGTGTGTGTGTGTGTGTGTGTGTGTGTGTGTGTGTATTTGTGCTGGTGTTTTCTTGCAGGTTGGCGCGTGCCAGTCAGACGTACCTGTTTCCAGTCCATCTAACGGACCAGCTGCTGCCCAGTGCTGTCTTCTACGCCACTGTGGGACCCCTGCTGGTCTACTTGGCCATCCACAGACTGATCATCATCCCATACACACAAGCACAGAAAGAGCAGTCAGTACAACTCCTGTCCTCATGTCACACTCAATCAGCATCTGACTTTGCCGAAAACTTGTCAGAGAATGGATCTTAACTTACCGTTGACTAACGTTCTCCTTAAGTTTTGCAGTTTTGCAGTTTTTTTTAAACAAAGTTTAGTTTAAACTTCATGTCCATCAGCTGAATGGAACTACACGGCCCTGAGTTGGGCAAGGATGCAACATTTTGGGAGGGTTTCTCTCACACTGTCATCACAGACAGCCTCCACAGTGAATCCCAGTGGGTGATTGTTGATGCCTGCTTTGTGCTTCTCAGAGATCTGGAGCTGCAGAGGAAGAGCTCAGCCACAGACATCGCCAAGAAGAAGCACGAGGCAGAGTCTGCTGTGAGTACTCACACTCGCATGCATGTGTGTGTGTGTGTGTGTGGGGGGGATCATTGAATATTGTTTCTAGGTTCAGCACTCCTCATCTTGTCTGAAAATCTCTCTCCTATCCTATTGTATTTTTGTTCTCTTCCACCCCTCCTCCTTTGTCTCCCTTGGCTCCTCTGCAGGTTCTGCTGATGCAGGAGTCTGTGAGGAGAATCATAGAAGGGGAGGAATCCAAGATGGGTGAGGAAACTCACTCACACACACACACACACACACACACACTCAGATGATACACCAGGGTGAGAACTAAGAACCTTTTTTTTAGTTTGCAGCCAAAACTTTGTGAAAATCCAAATGTGTAATTCAAACACCTACTGAAGCTCCAGGATTCTTTTTTTTTTCTTCTAAGCCTGACATCCGTCATCTGCTGCTGTGGAGCAAGTCCTGATGATATAGCCCATCTCCATGCTGCAATGTTTACATAGGTTATGCTTGTAAATCTGTGCACGGAACTGTGCAGTGTACACTGGCGTAAATCAAGACTGTAATTTCAGTGTGCTAATGGATGTCCTGTTATATTTATTGAGAGCGATGTTTATGAGATGTGTTCACAGCACTTTCTAGATGCTCTGTCCAAAAAGGAGAGGGAGACATTGTTATATCGTAATGATATTAAGCTATAGTAGCAGGACTGTCGTTGTGCCACAGCTTACATAACACGTATAATTGTGCACTCCTCATGTCTGTCATATCCTAGAATTAGTTTGTACTGCTCTCTGTTTTAAACTGGGCACCACAATTCATATGTAAACACACCTGAAGTGACATGAGAGCACGAAACGCTTACGCTGTGTGTTACTGTCTAGGTCTGATCATCCTGAATGCCTGGTATGGAAAGTTTGTGTCAGATACCAGCCAGAAACAGGAGAAAGCAAAGGTGATTGACGTCACCGTGCCTCTGCAGTGCCTGGTCAAGGACTCCAAACTCATTCTCACTGAGACCCCCAAGGTATGTGTGTGTGTGTGTGTGTGTGTGTGTGTGTGCTTAGTTACATTTAATTTTTAATCCATTTGACTATCACAAATCTGTATACATGCGTATGCATTGTTCATCTGCGTGCAGGCAGGGTTGCCGGGCTTCTACGACCCCTGCGTAGGAGAGGAGAAGAGTCTGAAATTACTGTACCAGTTCAGAGGTGTCATGCACCAAGTCATCTCTGCAGACACGGAGTCACTACGGATACCCAAGCAATGTTAGTATGCAGCCACTCTACCCAGAAGAACCAGTGTTATAATCACGTACCTGCACACTACTACAGTATACGCATGCAGCCATGTTCAAATAATTTTTTTATTTTGTCTTTTCAGCTCACAGAATTGAGCCTGAGTCCTAGGAGCGCACCACTGTTGTAGCATCAAGAGGGCAAAATCCAGAGAAAGCAGACTTTGTGTAAAAAAGATGAACCCAAGAATGGAAGGGGGACACGTCAACAATAAGTCTGTCTCCCTCCTCTGGTTCTCCTCTGGTCCTCCTCTGGTTCTCCTCTGTCATGGTATTAGTGAATCTGTTTATTGATTATCCGCTCCTCCCTCTCCTGTTGGCCGTCTCCGAGGTTCAGCAGAACACAGGAGTCAGCTCAGAGATTCTACAAGGTGTTACCCTTTGTGTTAACAGTCTGCTACACCTGACAGGGCTGCCAGCTGCAGGAGATCAGATACTGGCACTGAACATAGTTTTATATATATGCACTTGGACTGTCTGAGACCATTCCTGTCAATGATGAGCTAAAAATGCACATACATTTAAAGATGTTTCTTTACATTTGTGTGTCAAGTATACATAAATGAGCTGTGCTGTAATTTGTCCCCCATATAATTGTAGTCTTTGTACTGTAAGTGTAATAATAATCAAATAATGTTAACAGTCATGTCAATAACTCGGTCAAATGTTTAGAGTAACACTATGCAGGATCTCATTGACCCTGAGGCTGGCCCATCAGAGGATTGATAGCGTACCTCGTGTTTTTGTTAACTTGTTGAAATGTCTACCTAATTTATGAATGCCTTTTAGTGACATCTCTGCTGCTCAGGTGTAAACTGGTGCTCAAAACTTTAACACTATCTGTGAGGATTGAGATATGGAAGTTGGAGGGATTTTAAAGGTAATGGGGAAAAAAGATGCCCTGAAATGGTAGTGATCCGACCAAGAAGAGACAGGCTTGAATTCTTCATACATATTTTTTTAGTAGTTCAGGCTAGACTGCAATTTAAAAGGCAAAATATCCACTTAGATTTGATTTGCATCTATGTTTATTGATTGTCGCTGCGCAGTTGCAGCCTAAACTGAATTTCTTACAATGATTTTTAATAAGTGAAGGTTATGGGTTTGTTCATCTGGCCCTAAGCCCCTGACAACAGTAACTGATGGAATCGATGTGTAATAATCAAGCAAAAATGGAGATTATAATGTGACCAGTCATCGGTCAGCACGTTCCCCCATGAAGGTTGTTTGTTTGCTGTTGAAATGGTCACTGTGCCAGACAATAACTAACAAAAAACATATTTTTGACTTTGTTCAATCTGTACACCCGATCACTGCCATGAGTTTTTATTTGAGGTTCTCAGTCCCTTTTAAAGAAATAAGGAATAATCAGCTAAAGCCATACATGATAATGTATAAGATGCTAAAACCATGCTCGTCACGTGTCTGTCTTTTAGCTAATACTCCACAAACTGACCTGTACTGTAGCTCTTTTTTTTTTTTTTAGGTCGACTTGGGGAAATATAATATCCTATGGTGCACTTTGTGTTCAGACACAGATGTCCCAAAGTTTCTAATATCAAATGCACATTAAACTATGATCCCCTTTTCTTGGATTGACACTGTAACTGTGAGTTAGTGAATTATTCCTCTATTTTGTTAGGAGACCCTGTCATGGACTATGGGGAGTTCCACACTGTCGAAGCTTCAACTGTAGGATACAAAAGGGTATTTTATTAAATAAAAAGGTAACATTTTGCACAGTGTTTAACGTATTTAAAGGATAGCAGAGGCTAGTTGTGCTGAAGCCTCTGATTAAAGCTATACACTTTTACTGAACTCCATCCAGAGTTCACATCTAAGACATCCGGTTGACTTTATATGGTGTCCTCCATTGAATCGTTTTGGTTTATTTCCATTATTAGTATTTAATTTGAAGGATGTCCGTCTCGACAGTAAGATCCATAAAGGTCTTGCGTTGGGGTCACTACTACAGCAGCCCATTCACACCGATTCTGTTTGTAGTATTGGACTTCTCTCATTTGTTTTAAGTGTGCTGTAAATTATTTTGACAGGTCAGCTGGTCACCTCTGCTTTAGTGCCACCTTGAGGCCAGCAGAGAGACTGCTCCTGCTGTTACACTCCAGCCCTCTATCCCAACTGACCCACATTAGTATGTAAATATACTGTATGGTTGAGGATCCCGTGTTCTCTGTCCTGTAAAGACTACAATAAATATTAGAAAATATCACATTCTTGTTTGATTTTGAGAATATTGCAGATGGAGCAGCACGTATAAGAAAATGCCCTGAGATAGTACAAAGACAAAAAGCCTCCAGTTAAAATGGTAACTCTTTATTTACAATAGTTTACAATAGTTTCACAGAAACAGTTTGCACCACAGTACAGACAACGCTTTCTCAATAAGGGGATAGGATAACCCGAGATCAGAATAAACGAGCTGTATCACAATGAGCAAGGCGAACGTTAATTACACTGATGTCTTAAAGACGCAGACTAAAATTACACATTTGTGCCTGAAGATGTCTCCTCAGGTTCTCATCAAGGCGTGAACATCCTGAGAAACAGCAAATAGTTTTAGGTCTTGAAACATCTTGAAAACATCACAACCTGATGTTCTTTAAGATCTGGCGATTGCTGGGTACGAACTAGTTAACCAACATTTGTAAAACCCAGAAGACAAGAGAGCAGAGACCAGCTTGACCACTTTTGAACTCTTAGAAAGTCGTATGTTCTTTACATAAACATTCATTGTGTGTGTTAGTCAATGATTCTGCATTGTAAAATCCCATCCTGGACTAATATAAAAAGGTTCTGAGTCTAAAATCTGTCACTACAGTATGGCTTTTATATAATCAGAAACAACAGCAGATGGCACATGAATAACGAAGCTTAAAATCCAATTACTCCAAGTACTAGGAAAAAAGTGCCTTAAAAACAAACCCTTTTTCCATAAACCTGCTGCATTTGGAAGTGACTGAATACTGCTGTGAAAGCATTAGTGAGCGTGATGAGAGAATGAGATGTGTTCTTCTGATCTGACCTTTCAGGGACAAAACAAACCGACCCGTGGTACTTTGTAGATGTCCATTTCTCAAAATCCATTGAGCCATAGCATCACTTGCATTGCCAACACCCTCACACAATGACACACACACACCATTTTAACTGGACTTTTAAGAGAATCTTTCTAACAACACTTTTTTTTTTTTGTATCTGTCGATACTTAAACAGGAAGGCCATAGGAGTTCCCTTCTATAAATATACCTGTCTCTGAAAACACTGTCATGAGCATGGAACGCTTGAAAACCAAGGTGACTGGAAAATAAAAGTATTTATGAATACAGCTGTTCAATCCTGTCACAGAATGCAGCAAAAACACTGATCAGAGGAAAAAGACAACACCTTTACTGAAAACATCTAGCTTCTTTTTATCTGTGAATTAACAATATTTCTGTTGAAATAAGAACACTTTGAAAAGCAAATTGTGGGTACGCATTATAAGCGTATGTGTGGCCAAGTACCATTTTGATTTTAGCGGAGTAGCCTGAGGCAGGAAGACAGTCTGCGAAGTAGACGGGAGAGAGACAAGCGCTCGGTTCAGTTGTACAGGCTTCAAGCCTCAATTATATTCTTTCACAATGTCTTAAATAAAACAGAACAACATACATATGAAGCGGATGCAGACTCTAGTCTCTTTTCCTACATCTTTGTTCTATTGGATTATACCTCAGCTTAATACTATAGCACCATCTGAAGCAACTAACACAAGGCGTAACTTGTTAACAGTTAATGGTGTAGCAAGAAGCTTGTAAGAGAAATCAAATCCAGTTTAATCAGAAAGACAAACCTGTCCCCATGACAGAAAGGTCATATGGGTTCTTTAAAAACAAAACCCCCCCAAAAAAGTAAGAAAAGTGCAAACTGTCTTTTCCACAAATCCCAGCATGCACCATAGTGGGTGGCAGTTGTGAGGGTATTCTCTCTATATGGCAGTTCAAATGTTTCCAGTGTTCACGAGACACCAAGTTCCAACAGTAGGTTTGCTGCTATGCTAATGTCATCTACAGACAGACATCCATTCAGTGATTGCCTTACGCACAGAGTCTGTAGGGAAGCAGTAACAAACCTTAGGAAATCTAAAATGACACTCAAAACTGTTTCCAAATGGGATAAGGGCTCGGGGATAGGTCCAACAAAGTGTTAGAAAAAGAGTTCATGGCTGATCATGAAGGACAGAGGACCGAAGGGTGCGAGACCTGCATTTTGAGGAAGGGTCAGTCCAGCAGGCGGAGGGGGAAGCAGGAGTGGAAGGGGTCAGAGTTCAGGTCCGGCCTGGGGTCAGTCTAGCAGATGCTTACGTGGGCCCACGCGTGAGCGATGAGAGCGGCGGGCGTCCAGGGTTCCATGTGACTCTCGGCAGCTCTGGCATATGTATGACTCCGGCACGTGGCTCTTGCGGATCTTAGCACACGACAGGTGGATCCAGGTGTTACACTTGTTGCACTCGATCATGGCCCGGCCCGCAAAAGGCTTCATGCAGAAACACGTCACCAGGTCCCACGAGTCGTCGTCTAAGAAGACGTGAGAGAGAGCATACGCTGAGTTAAGCTTGGTCACTTTGTCACACTTGTAACAATGCAATACAATGAATCAAAGAAGAAACCCTTACCAGAGTCTACCATGATGTCCTCGTCCTCTCCCGATCCATCTTCGTCTCTGAACACCACCTGTTTCCCCTGGCGGAACACCGTTCTGTTTCCTGAAAGGCCCTCCACCTTCTGTACCTTCACCACCCCTTCTTCAAGGTCTTGACCGTCCCAGTTTCGATGCTCCTCATTGGGCTCCTCCTTGCAGGGGACCGAGCTAGGCAGGATCTGGGGATGGAGAGGAATGCTGATATCATCTTCCGGCTCTTCTTTGATCATTCGGCCACCAAAGGAGACGGGGTACTGCGGCTCTGGGACTGCTGAGTGGGCCTGCTGAAGCCCGCTTTCTTCACCGGCCACATGCTCCCTCTCCTTTCTCCTTTTCTTCTTCTTCAGCTTGTCAGCTTTCCTGCGGTCATCTGGGTGCAGGGTGGCGATTGTGTGCTGCAGGGGGAGAAAAGGGGGCATGTATGTTTAAATGGATGAAGATGAACATATGAGGCTCATGGTGTCACATCGATTCAACTCACATCTTTCTTGGTGTGACTAGACATTGTGGATCCTGGCTGTGGACGTTTCCTGCTCCTGTCCTGGGGGACCTTGGGCGGGCGCTGTGGGCAGGATGTTGGGGGTCCTGGGGTCCAGCCATCGCTGTCAGCTGTGCTGCCTGTACTGTTGGGAGGACTGGAACTACTGCGCAGTGGAGAGTCCTAGAGCAATGTATGGGAGAACAAAGGGTGAGTGAGTTCAAACTTCCAGAGATAAAGCTGGTAATTAACAGATTCATCCACTTAACAATAAGATTCCTGATTATACCAATGATGATACCAATCAACACATTGCATTAAAGCATTTGTACTTACTTGCCTCTGCTTTAAAACAATACGAGCATGATGCTGGAGAAATGTGCCTGTCTGTCTGTATCAGTCAGTTTGGCTAACAGCTAACACACTGCTGTACCTCACTGCTAAGCAGGCAGACAGCTTGGTGAGTTTGCCTTTGTGTTTTATCAAGATTGTATGAAGTGTTTTATACAACAATTCCAGCCCATTGCTTGTATAACATTCATACCCTGGACCCTCCTAGCTGGCTACCCCATACCCTTGAGGAAGGCACTGTACTATCATGACAGCTTGAATGTTGGGCTGCACTATTTCTAATATTACATTTTTCGACTGTAATTCGGACCTCTTTGAGCCTGTGACAACAAATAAGCTGTATTTACATTACCGAGGTGATCTGGCGCATAAATCATCATCGAGTATCAAGACAAGACAAGACAGCTATGTACCATGTGATGACATGTGCGGAGACGAAGGGAGCAGCAACGTAAACAATTCTAACATGTCTTAGAGGGAAACAGAAGATCAACGGTAAAACCTTTGACGGAACAACCACAACGTCACCAAAACAAGTCGGAATGTAGAAATCTCTGTCGCTGACAGTGAGGAAGAAGAAGAACATTAAATAATAACAATGATGCTGTATTCTCAGGGGATGGCCTGCCCATAAGGCTGGGTCTGCCCCTAGAGGGTTTTAACTGTTGGCGTTTGGGAGAAAAAGGGTGTGTGTGTGTGTAACAATAGATACCAAATACAACACTGTAAAAGCCGCCTCCCTTTATAACAGGAATTATTAGGGACAGGGATTCAATGTTTTGGGAAGTGGGGGGGTACATGTTTTAATGACTATGCTTTTACTAAAACTATAAATGTTTTCAACCATAACATATAAATATGTTACAAGGAGGAACGTGGATATGAATTGATGTACAGTGTAAACAGGACTGCTTGCCATACAACAGAGGGCTAAGTTAACAGTGTAGGTGAAGGAGCTCAGACCGATGCAGCAAGCTCGGCAGAATGCCATGAAGCAGGAGTTACACTAATAACAGGGTTGTAACTGAAATCTTGCATACAAAAAAAGTATTCTTGTAATGTGAATGGAAAGAAAAAGGTTAGTTCTTTGCAGAGGGCGCGCTGAAACTAAAATAAACTAAAGAGACAAAATAATCAGTTGAAGATAATCTCATTGTCTGACTATCTGCCTCTCTGTCCTAAAATAGAGGAGACACTTCAATGAGCCAAAGATAACTCAACATCACATATACAATTTACAGAGTCAACACAATTCAGGATTAAATAAAAGACATGCTTACTTGTTGGTAAGTATCTATTAGTTTCACTACACCTTTCCGAATAATGACATCCACCAACAAAGTCTAGAGCGCACAGTGTCAGTCACAACAGATATGAAAGAATTACAATAAAATGATTACATCAATGTGGTCAATAAATATCCTCTCAAAATGCATTTTCTGTCGATTTTATTGATCTGTGTGAATATTTTATTTTACTTTTATGAATTTTAGGATGTGTTATCCACTGTACTGTATTTATTTTTGTTTAGTTTTTTCTACTTTACCAGGATATTTTCTCAGCGGTTTACATGTGGAAACATACTTACAACAGTCCTCAGAGGACAATAAAGATACTGTTAGCTGAAACGAGTGCATGAACAATATAAGATGATAATAACTGTAACGTTAGCTACAGGCACTAACTGCCTCGTTTACTCACCTCTTGCGGGTATGGGATGTAACCGGCATAAGCCAAGACGAAAGTGCAAAACTTGTTAAAATCCTCTACTGTCCTCCTCCTCCTGTACGGCGGACTAAAACCCTGAAACACAGTCACAGCAATGGAACATTAGCCACATGATCAAACCTACAACTCGCGACATGGCGTTGACATTAACGACAATTGATCGACACACCACTATGACGTTGCTCTGCTAACGGACACTCACCGTCGGCCCGATGCGACGGGCTGATATTGATATTGGAAAAAAACAAAACATGTCGACAACCACATGCTAGAGTTTGATCAATCGCACGGACACGTTTCTTTCTGGACTTGTCGGTTAACATTCCCACCGATTACAAAGTAAAAAAAGACAGTTAACATTAGTTGGGTTGGCCAGCAATAGACAGCAAATAAGTAACTAAATGCTAATGCTAAGAAGCTGTCTGCTGGTTAGTATCGACAAAGTTTAACAAACAAAACTAGGAAGCAACAGATAAACTTAAGGCCGCCAAAGCGTCAATAATATGTCCGTGTTAATTGTTAACTGATAAATGCAGATGGCGTAAATACAACGCTTAGTAAGCCAACGTTAATGTTAGCATATTTCGCAATGGTGATGGAATGTTTTCTTTTCGATTAAACGTTAAGCTAGCTTTAGCGTCAATTCTCTTATAAAGTAGCGTCTGAAGTAACCACGATGTGCCATTCTTACACACAGCTTTTAATAGTGAAATTTAACAGTTTGAACTGAGCTTTATCTTAATGCGTGCAACTTATTTAATTTTTGCACCAGGAGCTAACATTATGAGAACATTAGCGCGGTAAGCTAACGCTAACCAGCAGCTGCTACACCGTGTGGTGACAACCTCGATCAACGTCGTTAGCCATGTCTGCAAACTAATGTCACTCACTGTAAAACAGTAAAAAAAAAAAAAAAGCACGTACCTCCGACTGATATGCATGGGATGTCGATGGGTCCATGTCACCCATCTTCACAGAGTACCTGGCCACCTGGCGTTTTGTCAATAACGTGACAGGCTAGAGCAACGAGCTACTCGACCGTAAACACACGGAGGTTACCTAGCTTTTGCTTGCTAGATACCTAACATTATAGCTAACGTCGTCTACGTTACGTTACTTGTGCTAAAACTCGAAGCAACAGTGTTCACTCAGTTGTTCCACCAACGATAACGATGACGTCCACCTACTTGTGCTCGCGTTATCAACTAACGTTAATCGTCTCAAAGTTGAAAAACGTGTCTCCCGTAAATAGTAAACGTTACTACTGTATTTACACCGGTCTGTTGCTTCAGTACGCAGACTGCTAGTAGAGAGGTTCACTTTAGCTGTCACCTGGTAGCTCTTATCATCTTCTGTGGTGGTTATTGGCGTTTGGCAAATGCGTTTATGGGTGCATTACCACCCCCTACTGGGCTGGAGTGCGAAGCAGTAGATTGGCAGAAAAAAAGAAGAAAATATCTCTCTATTTTTCTTGTTGTTCTTAAATAATTACGAAAGGAGATTTTGTACTTCCCTAGATGCTAACATATTCCCTAGGGCCCGAGCAACCGACAACGTCGGGCCGCAAAGGCCCTATTGAAATTCGAATACACATAGTACATCGGGTGCATATTTGGGGGACTTGCCATACTCAGAAACTCACCAAATTTTGCACACTTGTCAGGCCTGGTGAATATAGCCATCTGATATAGGTTGCATATTTGTGTGTAAATAAATGGCTCTCTAGCGCCCCCTAGAATTTGGACCGGCGACGCCCCTTGGCCAGTATGTACGATTTACTTGAAATTCATCACACGTCCACCTCCGATAGATCTACAAAAATGCCTCTCAGATCCTTAAACTCCGCCTACTTACATTTTCCGCCATTTTTAATTTTGTGAAAAACACATTTTTGCAAAATTCTCCTACACGCTGATTTCGATTGATACCATCGATTGATACCAAATTTGCTCTGAATCATTATTGGATCTACATCATCAAAAGTTCTCTGTGTGTTTACAAGATAAGGACCAATAAACTTCTTAGGGGTGTGGCTTATATATCGAAATACACATAACTTCACAACCATTTGTCCTAAAATCACCAAATTTCCAGCATATGTGCACATCGCATCCTGTAACATACCCTGACATTTTCATTTCATTCAACCACTAGGGGGCGCTACAGTAAACCCGCCATGTTGTGCTTTTTTGTCACTTTTCGCAGTGTTTAGCCTTTGTACTTTAACAAACTCCTCCTACAGAATTCATGGGATCAACCTCAAATTTGGTCAGGATGCTCTTCAGGCCTTTGTGATGAAAACTTATCAAATTGGTGAGTTTTCATGGAAGAACCTTGACGTGGCATAGCGGCCATTTTGCCTCATTCGGCATGAACAATAAAGTTGTTATAACTCCAAGGTACATTATTCAATCTGCAAAAAATTACATATGCATGATGCTAATTCAAGAATGAGCATATATCAATGCCAACATGTTCAATAACCCAAAGCACATGAGGAAAAAGGAAATGTCACATTTTATACTTTTATTTACTCCTCCTAGCCAGTTGACCAGATCAATCTCAAATTTAGTAAGGAAAGCCTTATGACATTGAAGACGCTTCATCATGAATATTAAAAATTAATAATACTTCCAGTTTTGGGTTCACAGCAAGGACACACAGTTGTTTATGCATGTTTTTGACTATATCACTTGTCGCACCGCGTTGGTGACCGCAAGTCATGTTGATCCCTCGACGGTGACTATATCACTTGTCGCACCCACGTTGGTGACCGCACGTCACCCGTCGATGGTGACACAGAGCAGTGTGTTTTCGTCTCAGCAGGAGGTGGAACCCTTTTGCAGTGTTGCATGTATCCAGGTTTCCCTCTCACCTCTTCACCTTCACAGCCGTGTGGGTGACGAGTGTGGTGGAAAAAAATATTTTTCACCTCCCTGTGAGAAACAACCAGATGACGAACTTCTTAAAGTATTAAAACATATTTAATGAACAGACAGTTTGAAATAATTCAGCTGAATGGATAGAGCTCTTTCCCCACGGATGGTTCGGAGGTCTAACAACAATGAATGGACAAAACAGAGTATATATATACATTATCTCGTCTCCTCTCCCTTCACCCCCCTTCGCAGATGTCGTCCTCTGTCTGCCGATGCACCCACCAAGGCCATGTCCTCAGCCTTTTGGCGGGAAGAGGGTTAGGTGGTGAGATCAGGATGACACTACTGCAAGTCAGAAATACTAAAATACCTTTAAGTGGTGACATAAGGATAACACTACAGAAAGAAAGAAATGCTAAAATACTTTTGACATGAGATCATTTAAATTAGTCTGGTTGGCCTCGTCTGCATTTCTGCAGGTTTTAAGCAATACAAGTTAACTAAGAGAACGGTATGATAAATTTCTCCAACAATGAGTAGTATCTGGTACGGTTCTTGCCACCGCTTAGCCTTCCATATTTTTACCATTACAACGGCTAGAGCGGCAGACAGCTGGAGCGCCGTTAAGTTAAGAAACATTACAGTAAACAGTGAATTTGCAAAAGGAAATCTGCGTTTTCTGACAAACGGCATCCGATTTACATGACTTTTACAAGATGTGGGTTACACTTGATATAGAGCAACATAATGCATGTTTGCACATGTTCTGTAGCGCCACACAGCGAATACAGGACGCAGTGGACTATTTGCAAAGCATAATTTCCAGCGTCAGTCAGTCCACGCGGGAAAAAAAATTCCGATTCGTGGGCGCGCTGCTGGAGGATGCGAGGGCCTGTTCATCGCTGCTCACAGCTTTAATTAAATATTATGTTCTGGAGATTAAAAGTGTAAATTGCATAGTGGACCATCACTGTCTTCCAAACTAATGTATGCCTCATAATTGTGCTTGTGAGCAGATTCATCAGATACATGTGAAAACTGCCTTCTAGTGTCAAACTCTGCACATAAGCTACATCATTCAGCACAGTGAGGGTCGTGCATCCAAGTGAAGCAATAAGCAAAACACATTTTTAAGTGGAGGGGGACTATTAAAAAATACATCCTCTCATACATGGTTCCTCTAAGATGAAATAAAAGTAGCTCTAATAAGTCAGATTGTCATGAGCTCAGACAAAAAAGCCCTGTTTTCAGTTTTGTGACAATGGCTTTTCCAGCAAATCCAATTTGAAAAGTAGGCAGATTTTCTCAACTCATAAAGGGACACTTCATCCTTAAGCTTATCAGACAAATTCAAAATGTGGAGATAAATTCCACTGAACAGGAAGGGTATGAAAAAATGTGATCTCAAAAGTAACTAAAACTGTAAAGCTGTAATGGAGTAAAAAGTACAATCTTTGCCTGTAGTGGTCTACAGATGTAATGGAGTGGATAAAGTTGCATACAATGGAAATATTCAAGTAAAGCACAAGTACCTCGAATTTGTACTTAAGTGTACTACTTGAGTATGTACTTTTTTCACCACTGGTTTTGCCTCAATCACCCCAAACAGGTGCAAGGCCGAGATCCTCCTTGTGGCACCGCAGTATGTGGCAAGCGTTAGTCAGGCGTCAGGACTGTGGCACCTCAGTGACTAGTCAGTGGCAAGCGTTAGTCAGGCGTCAGTCAGGTGCCACAACTGTGGCAAGCGAGCGACACTCGTTCGGCACCCGTCAATAAGCTGTCGAGCTGAGAACACCCATTGTTGTTACGATAGGTCAGCTGCCATAAATCAGTTTTATCATCATAGTAGATTCTAATTAACTGGAGAAAAAACTTGTTTTCTTGTAGATCATAAACTCTGAATATAAACAGCGCCCATTGAAATCGGATGGGAAATGTAACTCAGTAATGGTCTGAATAAGTCAATCTATATAGCTGGCTTATAATGGTATGCCTGTGAGCAACCAGGTTCAACTTTTACTTTATTGAAATACTTCCGCCATCAACGTCATGATTTAGACCGTTTTGAAATAAAAATACAATCTTTACTGATTATTAGGCCTTAATAGTCAAAGATTATCAGCTGCAATAATCAATAACTAATACGTTTTTTTTGTTTGTTTTTCACTTTTTCGTGACATCCAAGCATCTACTGAATGACCCTGACAAGTGGTTATGCCTAAATGTTCGAATACCTTTTAAAAAAAATATGTAATATTTTCACTCTTCCTCTGCTTATATGTAGGTGTCATTATGTGCCACAAGCTGCCAGTGCCAACAGTTGTCAGAGTAGTGCCACCAGGCGTCAGCCGGGTGGCACTAGGCGTCAGACGATTGCCACTACTAGTCGGGCAGTGCCAACAGGCGTCAGAGGAGTGTGCCTCCCTGGTTCTTGTACGTTTTGATAGTCTGTTTTATGGATTTTTTTTTTTTTTCTTTTGAAGAGCGACGCAAAGTAAGACAGGTAGTCCGGAAGTAAAAAAATGTCAAAATAAAAGTCAAGGCAATAGAATGACCGTATGCATATCAACTGTTAGTCTATGGTGCAAGCACATACCAGGGTAACATTAGAAGAAAAATAAATAAATATAAATAAATAAACGTGGGCCGATGGGAGTATGCTAGCAACAACAGTTGACTACATGCGATTTAATATTAATGTATCCATGTACACAGCAGCAATAATCAAGTTTTCGATTAATCTGTTTATTGTTTGATGCAATACAGTTCGTAATATAGTTTAATCAAAATCCTATCGTGAAAACAATGGGCGTTGTCAGGAAATGTGGCTCCACCCGCTCAGCTCGGCAGCTTATTGACGGGTGCCGAACGAGTACCGCTCGCTTGCCACAGTTGTGGCACCTGACTGACGCCTGACTGACGCTTGCCGCTGAAGTGCCACTGAGGTGCCAGTGCCACAAGGAGGATCTCGCTGTCTCTCCCAAACAGGTCATTCAAGCCATACCACAAAGACCGAGTTTCATTCCAAAGACTCACCACTGTTCCCATTTTTTCCCATTGTTTCCCACTGCCACATGTACTGAATCCATAAAAAGGTAACACCTAGTAAACATTTTAAATTCTCTTTCACATGTGGAGTATTAAAACCATACAAGTATGTCATTAATATATAATATGGTTATATGCTAACTCATAAAAGTAGAATTGAAAAATAATTACTAACCATGATTAATTAATCCAACATTATTAATAGTGGGTACTAATCCACATATATTGCCGAACGTCGCGAGGAGGGCGCTAATTTAACAAATTGAATGTAAATCATAAAGAAGAAGACTTTTTCCTCAACGGAAGTTCTTTTTTTTTTAATGTTCCGGTTGATTTTTGTGGTTTGAGCTTCCGCGCGCGTCGACGGGAAGAAGTCAATCTCAAAATATTTTGACCGAACATTATTGTTAAAGATGTCGAACGGCAAACTGCAGCACTTCAGGCGCTTTTTAACCGAACGCTTTACTTCTGTGGCCGTGGAGATATTCGGAGAGATTGAAACTATTGTGGAGGCTTACTACGAGGAAAACAAACATCTGCGTAATGTTCTGCACATGGTGCTTAACCCTGAGATAAAGCTACCGAAGATAGGTGTGTTCACTTACTAACATTAGTTAATAGCTACAGCGCAATTTTAATTGTTGAAGTAAGTTACATCAATGTGAGGTTTATGTCTCTGCATCAGGCTGAAAACGAGCCCACGTTAGTTAACGTTAGAGCTGAACTACATAATGAAACGTATCGTTAAATAATGTAGTAATAATAATAATAATAGTGTAGTGGTTTAAACTGAACTGTAACGTTACATTGTCTACACCTTATGCAAGTAAGTGCTCTCCTTGAGTACACCTTTTGTGGTGAATGTTCTCCACTTAAGTATTTGTGTATGCTATATAGCAGCATACTTTTACTTAAGTATTCTCCCTCAACTTATACTCAACTCTCAAATTACTCTTTAAAATAAACGTTGTTCAAGACCAGAGGGATGTACGACAAAAGCAAGTTTGACACAGGCAGACTTTCTTTATTAGCTGGCTCGACAAAACCTAAAACCTTTGGGTATCACCAAAGAAGCAGCAGAAGACGTGAAAACTAACAGAGCTACGTCTCCGCCATTTTGGACTAGTTAAAGGCGACTGACTCCAGTAAAACTTCATACATACAAAAGTAAAACTAAATTATTTATTTTTCATTGTCATTTATGGCATGTGCTGAATAGAAAAATATATAGAAACATGCTACCTGTATATCTATTTATTTACTTATTTAGTACATTTATGAAAGAATCATAGCAGCAATTTGTAAACATTCATTCAGAATTGTATGTATTTAACAACTGCAACTTTCAAATCATGGGTTAAGATTTACAAAGTCAAATCCAACACACTGAATATTATTATATTCCCTCAGCTGAGAATCTGAATTGTTTCTGGAGAATAACGCCAGAAAGAGATAATGGAGCTACTCGGCCTCTAAACACTCTCCCTCTAAAAACAACCCTCTCTTCAATCCCAAAATCTAAACATAACGTCCTGCGGAGGTTGGTTAGGAGTACAGCACGACAATCCTAACCAGGTTAAAAGAGAGCCACCTTTGTGACATTGTAAACTGGCATTAAATACCTTGCTAACCCATTGAACTAGACCTTCGGCAGGGACTATAGAAACTACCAAAACAGCTTTGAAAATACGTTGATAGATAAAACCATCTAAAGAGTATGAGTACATCCAACCCTGGGTGCAAAAAAAGATCTCAGCATGATCAAACTATGAATAGAGAGCTTCACTTGTCTCCCTTTTTATCTGTTCTACAGCATTGTTTTCTGGTGAGCAGAAAGAACTACAGCTTCAAGGGGCCCATACTGTGGCTTTATTCTTTTTATACCCAACGTGAAGCAAGCGATGTATAAATACTTACTTCATTTTTTTCTCTGCAATAGATGTTACCCAATACACTAAAGCAGCCACAGACGTCAGAGAGCGGCCCTCTGAGCTGCACATTAAGGTGGATCCGGAAATATCAGAGCCGCTGCCTAAAAAACCTAAAGAAGAGCAAATTGAACATGACATAAGTTTGGGATCAGAACAACAACAACAACAACTAGAGCCGGGGGAAGTTGGTAACTTCATTGCCCATGTGAAAAGTGACCCCAAAGAAGAAGAAGAAGAAGACACCAGCATCCCCTGCATTACTGACTCATTCCACATAAGAGTGGTTGAGGTCAACCCAGACTCTCCAGGAACTCTCTCAGCTGATGAAGATGAGGACTGTTACGCAGCAGCCTCGCATACAGTCCCAGATCTCCCACAGCTACCCAGGAGCGAGGAAGGCACGAGTAGAAGACGGGAACTTCAAAAACGGGATAAAAAGTCAGCAAAAGGCTCAACGGTAAGGTTGATTTAATGCCCTAGAACCCCATTGATCAAAAGCATTTCATGAATAAATCTAACTGCGACAGGCTGGAGAAGCTTTGTGATGTCTTAAAATAACACCCAGTGATTCAGAACAATGTTGTAGTTGGAAGCAAAGATGTGTGGTTGTTGAGCTGTGTTTAGAAATGCTCCTGACTGACTCAGGTACAGAGCTAATGTTCCTGCTGAAATGTTTTAGCAGCTGATCAGTCAATGGCCAAAAAGTATCTATTTCTAAATTTGGAAATAGATACTTTGAATGTATGCTTTTTTTAAAGCTGATGTTCAGGCAAAGTAAGCATTTTTAAGATTGCTTTGGGCTGTAGTAGCTTCTGATGAGAATTACTTTTTCCACCCCAAGTAAAAGTGTATAGTTTTTAAGAGGTACCGAAAAACCTGTATTTTTCCAGCCATGGATAAGTCCTAGAGAATTGCAATACAGAGCAAAATGTTCTGGAGAAAATTAAGTTGTCCCAGATGAGTTTTTATCGTGCAACTTTGATCTGAAGATGTCCTGGAAATATCCCTAAAATGATCCTATTAAAAAACACTGTGACGCCCTTAAGGACTGGTATAGAATGTCTCGTTCACATTGTGAGCCTGGTTTGTTTTTAACAGTTGAAGCGTGAAATAATTATATTTTTTCTTTTCCTGCTACAAAATGGAAGAAGCCAAAGTGCTCCCTGCAGAAAACCATGCTAGAATTACCAAGGTAAGAATGACTGCACTTTTATAATTATGATAATTATATTTTAATTTATGATATAGCTAATCATTTTAAGCTGTTTCATACAGGATGGTGCCCCACCAATCTTTCATTCCTGCCCCACCTGACTGCCGGTCCTTTTTGACAAGGCTCACAGAAACCTTCAAGGATTTCCCAGATGACAAGAAGCCTCTGATAACTAAAATGGGCCTCACGGAGAATGTAGAGTTGGTGGACTGTGCTTTTGGTAAAGTCCCTAAAGGTTGCCCCCTTTCCTATCAGTGCCCCGTACCATCAGAAAGGGATTACAGGATTCACGACGATGAACCCCCTCGACCGCTGCTCCCCCTGGCTCATCACAGACTGGAGCCGATGTCGACCGTGCCTACCCTCAGCGCCAAGGAGCAGGAACACATGGACGTCATGCAGATCACCTGGGAGGCGGCGCGCATGCTGGAGCAATCCACGCGAGGATGCAAGGAGGAGGAAGAAGAGAAGCTGAGGACTCTGCGCTTGACCAGCCGTTTCATGGAGGTCTGCAAGCTGAAACCAGGAAGGACCAACGCGGAGCACCTGATATTCAAGATACAGAAAGGATTACCCCGGTGCAAGGCGGCGCAGATAGAGGAGGAAATGAAGGCCGAGGCACTTCGGGAATACTGTAAACATTTGTGCGTCAACTGGTCCCCCTGCGGGTTCGTCGTCCACCCGAATGCTCCGTGGCTGGGGGCGCTGCCCGATGGGTTGGTCTACGACCCCAAGGAGACTCCCAGCTTCGGGCTGGTGCACTTCAAATGCACCGAGTTCAGGAGCTTCATCGAGTGCAAGTTCCTGTTCTGCCCGGACGGAATCCTGCAGCTGAAGAGGACCCACTCACACTACTGGCACATCCAAGGAGAGATGATGGTGACGGGCACGGAGTGGTGCGATCTGCTGGTGTTCTCCAGAGAAGACATGCTGGTTCAGCGCATCTACCGAGACGCGGCCATGATCAAAGTCATGAAGAAGAAGTTGGATGATTTCTTTTATTATTACTACCTGCCATGTTTGTTTTGAACTGACGGCCCAGCTTGAGTGTCGTCCCACACTGCTGTTACACAGTACTTGCTGGTGATTGGTTGTGAGTTTCAACAGATTGAGTGTAATTTTTTTTTTCTGATCACTCATGTTCATCTGGCGTTATTAAACAGACATCGTGTTAGTTTCATTCAGTCTCTGTACTGTTTCTCATTGAAGTATGTTTTCATTAACCACGGATACATTATTGATCTTTTGCAGTTTGTTTTTCTTTGAAATGACTGTCGAGAGAGCCAGATCCCATAGGTAATACTAAGCTGAAGTTGAGTTTATATTTGTCATGTTTACCTCTCTTACTGCTCTCCAGAGGTGTCCTGTTCTAGGGCTGCACCTACTGTAAAGACTCTCTTTTTGTTTTATTGATTAATCTGCTGATCATTTACTCGATTATTCTATTAATCATTTAGTCTGCAATTGTCAGTAAATAGTGAAACATTTCTACCTCAATTTCCCCGAACCCAAGCTAACATTGATGATGTTTGACGTTTTTTCCGTTTACTTTCATAAACGATTAAGAAAACCAGCAAATATACACGTGTGAGAAGCTGGATTTATATTTTGACATTTTTACTTAAAAAGACACATGGTTGATTACTAAAATTGTTGCTGCTGATTATTTTTTTGTAGTTTGTTTTATCGTCAATTTGTCAACAACTTAAGTGTTCTTTCTCATCTTGGTTGAGTTGTGCTCAAGTTTTTCATCACATAAGAAGCAGTTCAGGTTCAAATGTTGGCACAAATTTCAAGAGACTACCAAAGCACAATAATTGGTAGTGATTCTGCAGTTTGATGTTAAGCAGGAGGTTTGAATGTTCCAAAATAAAGATTCTTGCACAATACCCTATTGATTTGCTCCTGTCAATGCTTACACTTTCCTTACACTTCAAACCCTTTCAGGTCTCAGGTCTTAAACTTAAGACCTGAGCAAAAAAAAAAAAGCAAAAAAATCTAATTTATTCATCTCTTCTAACTCCCACAACTTACACTGTTCATACACAATTTACTGAAAGGGATTTCATTGCTTGCATTACCACACTGACAACAATTTTACTTATTTTACAATTCTTTTTTAACAAAAACTAAATATTTGAATGTATTACTTTAACTTCACATCTTAAATCCTTTCAGTGCTTACACTTAATCAACACTTCAACGTCACTCGGAGCTGAAACATTTCAGTATTTCAAGTATTTTAAATGTTAAATTACAAAATGTAATAAGCGAGCACACATACATTTTTTAGTAATGTAATGTTGAGTCATAGTTTTAATCACATGTGTACCAGAGTGTTGAATGAGAAATAAAAAAAAGACACACACACTCTTCACTTGCACATGTATGTGTGTGTAGCAAGTCCCCATATAGGTGCATTTGAGGGTCTTCTCTCACGCACTGAGACACAATAGTCTAGCTGGCCTCTGAATGTCTGAATGAGTAATTAGCAAACAAAAGGGATATATTGTATATTTCAGGTCTGAAACTATCATTTTCATTTACAGTTAATTGGAGGACTGTGATGATTTTGTTTATCATATACGACAAACATAAATGTCAAAATCTGAGAAACTTCGAACTAGTGAATGCCATTTGTGCCTGAAAAATGATTGTAACGATGAATTGATTCTCAATACAGTGGCCAATTTTCTGTAATTCTTCTGTCAAATTTAATCATTTGACTAATCGTTGCAGCTCTAATATACTCCTGCATAACCCATACAACATATCAAACATGAGCTATATTCTGCTCATTTAATGTATTCTGTTGCTTCATCAAACGTGTAAACCCAGTTTGTGGCAAAGGGAAATGAAACCGCTGCAATACTTTTCTACATATCAGGTTTTAGTAAGGTCAGAGGTAAAGGACAATATTTGAAGAAAAGGTTGAATTCGCAATGATTCATATTATTTTTAAACACAGCATTGGGGTCACTGGCACCCCAAACGATGAAGAGGTAAAGCCAATGGCAACAAAACATAAGGGCTCAGGTGGAGTGTTGTTTTATTTGGCCTCTGCTCCTGTAGGGGGCGATGTGTCCGCTCACCCTGTGAAGTAGTCGAGGACTGAGCAGCATCTCTTTGGTTAATAGCAGATGACGTCGCCTGAAGCGATGTATTTTTTTTTGTTGCAGCTGGGTAGAAAAAAAAGACAGTTATTCTTATCAAAAAACGCGTTGTCATGTTTCACTCTTACCCCACGTGCGTGTGTGTGACAACAATTATTAGTCAGCAGTTCTCACACAGTCAGTCACATTGTGTCCTCTAGATTAACCGGATACAGTTGTTTTGAAATTACCAGCTTGCTGCTCTCGCTCAGGCACACACACACACACACACACACACACACACACACACACACACACTCTCTCTCACGCACACACACGCACTTGTGTCTCGTCTCGTTGAGTTTGTGGGTCAGGGTGCTTTCTGACCACCTTTGTTTTTTTGTGAAAATGGCTGTTAATAAAACATACATTAGTATCGGCTATGCCTCGTTTGGTATGCTCATGGGGTTTTCTGCGTTCCTGGTGTGGAACATCGCGTTCAAACAGCCGTGGACTGCTGCCATGGGAGGACTGTCAGGTAAACACTGTGTGATTGTTTGCAACAGTGCATTTTTATTTTTAGCGTGTGTCATGGTAGACCACAGGTGTCCTGCGCATGTTTTTATTCCAGTTTTCTGTTAAAATGCCAGAGACCCGCTCCTCGGGCTGAAGGTGCCCTAGTTACTAAACCTACTGATCGTACAATATGAGCCTGTAGTTAGACAGAGAGCACAGTGCAAACGTGTTTTTGAAGAGCAGAGATGTCAACTTATCAACAGTGTCACACAATAAGTCAAAGTGTTTTATATTTTATATCTATATATATTGTCAAAATCAAAGCAATATATCCTGCTGCTGATTTTTCATTTCATTTATTTTTCTGTTATAGAAGCTAATTAAATGATTGGAGGTATTATAAAGTGCAGAAATATCAAAACATGTGCCACGACATTATGGCAGTTTTTTCATAGGTTATAATAAATAATGCTAGTATAATAAATGTTATGATACAAAATATTAAAAGGACAGTATCATCCCACATATAAACGGCCTGTATTTAATAATAATTTACAAACATTTTCGAAGCATGTTCCAGTGTTTGAATTGTGTAATAGTACTGTTCATTTAAAGACTCTCCAAGTTAATTTTGACATTGTGCTTTAATGAATAGAAACCACTGTTTGCTCGGAAGGCACATAATTGCATAAAATTGAAGGCAAATATTTTGCATTAGTGTAATTGTTTGATAATAATATGATCATTTCTAAGTGTGGCTCTGATTTGACATTTTGAGTGTTGAAATGGATTATTATAAATGACGTCAGATCCCATTCAGTCTACCAAAAAAAGATAGAATGTTAGCTTCATGCATATTCACGCAGTGAGTTGTTTCCATGTATGTAACCTTTGAGCTGCTGTTGAGGTTTGTAAGTCCATATCTATAACCTCTGCACTCAACTGTTCCCGGGATGTACTGTTATCAATTTTAGTGACGTAATACATGTTCACAAAGATAAAACAGACTTGTCTGGGCTCTTTGTAATTTAAGGAGCGTAGCATTGTTGTCATTCTCTCACATAAATAAGATTGCATACATGAAGTCAACCTCATTCCCTAAACCGAAACATTACTGCTATATGAGAAGTGGACTCACACCCTGAATATGCATTTTCATTTTCCAAATGGAAACGAGCTTCAACCTGTTTTAATGAGACACCAACATAATAATATTTTCCCCAACAAAAATCATTCACATCCATCATTTCAGTATTATGAAAAATGTGTTAATTCTCCAGCTTTCAACAATGGTCACCCAACACAGACACTGATGCTGCTGTCAGATTGCTCCAGTTACAGTGAGGGTTGTTAATGGTTGGTGAAAAGTTGGGTTAACTGTTACATGTGGCGGAGATTCACAAAAAGAAAAAGGGGAACATAAAGAAAGAAGTGTGATTCATTAACTCAGCATTTTGGCAACATGCTGTGTCATGATGTGCCTGAAGATGCAGACTCACTCCTGATACCACCATCAGTTCATGACCTTACAAACTCAGGTCGACATCTGTTACAGTTAACATCTGCTGTGTGTGTGTGTGTTATTTTTAAAAATGGTTTTGAATGTTGTAGCCCATCGTGTACTTCATTACAATGCAACACTCACATGGCTGCCCTGTAAAAATAAAAAAATGCTTCGCCTGCTCAAGAAATCTATCGATGTGTAGTTATTAGGTCAAAGCAGCTCTCGTCTAGTCTTCTGTAAGCTCACCTGTCAGTTGTGTTTGTCCCTCAGGTGTGCTGGCACTTTGGACCATGATCACTCACGTCATGTACCTGCAGGACTACTGGAGGACCTGGCTGAAGGGCCTCAAGTTCTTCTTCTTCATCGGGGTCTTCCTCTCTCTGTTGGCAGTTGTGGCCTTCCTCAGTTTCCTGTCTATTGCCATCAGCAACAAGCAGTGTAAGTTCTTCCACATCGCCTTCCTGCCTCACATAATTTGGTGTTCACGCTGTTCTTCTCTCAATGTGTTTATGTTCTGCAGTGTGGTATAATCAGACCAAATGCTGTTTGTCATCACACTGAATACACACAAGTAACAGCCCCTACAGACACGATGTAAGTTAATATGTAAGTGGTTCACAAGAGAAAGATCAGACGCAATAATGTAAATAATCACAATAAACAAAGAAATTAAAAGTTGCAGCACAAGTTGAAATAACTGAAAGAAGCTGGATAACGAATCAGATGATTAAATTATCGGAGCAAGTTTCTCCAGTTGAGAAAATGTCAGAAAAGGTTGTCCCTCTTACACAAAATGCAATATGCAGTGCATTTGTTTGTCTGCTATTGCTAACTTTGTTTCATTTTGTCATTTTAGTCAGTTTTTCACAGTTCAGGCCAAATTAACAAACTGCATAAAATGGACATAAGTCAAAAAGAATTGAAAGATTTGACCCCCATCTTCTGAGATCTGTTCTTGGTCATGGTGAATGATATAATGTGTATAATTCAGAAATCAGGTGTTAGCCTTCTATTACCATTTGATTTGAACATTGTTTATATTTATGAGGTGTTGACTGATAGATTTTTTTCTAAATTCCCTTTCTATACATTTTCATTGTCTTCACTTGTCAATGTGGTATTACATTCTCCTTATTATAGGATTTATTTGTTGTACCTTGTTTACCAGCAGAATTTCATTCCTGCTCCACTTTCCTTTTAGTTTCCATTTCAGACAATTTCCATATATTTCTTCCCTAATTTCAATATTAATTGCTACTGCAGATATACCACACAAATATATCAACTTTAAAAATTAAATCACATAGTATTTGCAAAATATTATGCTATATTGCTATTTTATTTAATCCTTATTTCTGATTGACATTTCTCGCTCAAAGCATAGATGTGATCTATCGTGTGATCACTTGCTCTCAAAGGCTACTCACTTAGCAGTAAGTAGGAGTAAGTCCGTTGATTAGTCCGTCTTTTTGGCACTTTCAGGGAAGTACTTTTATACTAGTAAGTTGGATTTGTAAATCTTTCGTAAGTGTAATTCTTTAACGTTTATATTAGTATGGGTTAGTATGTTAGTCAGTCTTGTGCCTGAATGGGAGCAAACCTCTTAGCCGTGTTCCAACATCTTGTGGCAAGCCTTCGCAGAAGAGTTGCTAGTTGCTATAGCAGCAGATTAATGGCCATGGTCTCTCCCTCCCACAGCCCTGTCTGACCCTCGGAGTCTCTACCTGTCCTGTGTGTGGAGCTTCATGAGCCTGAAGTGGTCCTTCCTGCTCGCCTTGTCCGCTCACCGCTACCGCAAAGAGTTTGCCGACATCAGCATCCTCAGTGACTTCTAAGGGCACTCAAACACCCTGCAGTGACTACACAGACTTTGGAGTATGCTCGCTGTTCTGGCTTCCCAGCCTGAGAGTCCAAAGGTGTTGAAGGACATTTTAAGAGGAATCAGAACAAAGGTTGGACTACTTTGTGTTGTTGATGAGAACCCTGATCCTGGTTACTCCATTGCCTTCTTGGCCCAAACCTCCTCATCCTTTTTTTTTTATCGTGTTTGCAGGGTTTGTCGCTGACTTGGCCACTTTACAGACAGATCCAGCCCTATTTTATAAGATGTTTGATAGATTTTCATTTCCTCAGCACCCTGCTTAGTCATGTATCTGCACAATTTCTTCATGACAAAATAAATCCAACAAATGGTAATGTTTTTCATGACTCAGTGAAGGGAATTACTGTGTTTCCACGCAATCTTCAGTGGTAATTATTTGTTGCAGTTTCATGCTGTAGCCCCTAGAGGGTGCCATCTTTCCAACAGTTAAACACCATGTACAGTACAGGACATGTGCTTGACGTCCCAACTTACATCTTATTATTTAAAGAAATGTTCTTGTTCAATGAATGATGAAATGTTGCACATACAGCAGTCAAATGGATGAAATCTCCATATCGCAGTGCATCACTCCTAATGGTGAATACATGATGTATATCCAAGAACCTCTTTAACAGAGCGTGTCGAGGTCCTGCAGAGGGCAGGTCACCCAAAATCCTGCAGCATCAACACGAATGCTTTCATGTAATGAGCACCACATGTCCAGGTTTGAGGTGTTTTGTGGACCATGAAGGGGCATTTCTAATGTAAAGAAGGATTTTTGTATTTTTTTTTTATCAGTTTGACAAACGAAAGTAAGTGTAAGTGTGAACGTGGGCCTCAATCATGGCTTTAATTTGTGACAGTAGGGACACCACTAATATGCATGCATGTTGCTTTGCATTGTATTGTCCTCATCTGAACTGTTAATGACACTTCTATTGTGGCTTCATGAGATTATTTTTGCTGTATTTCCTTCTATCTCTGTACATGTTAGAAATCAAGAATGAATGAACGCAGGTGTGCTTGTATGCGTCTGAGAGTCATGATAATAAAACGTTTTTTAGTCATCCCCTGTGCTTTTGTTGTGAATAACTGTTCCTCTTTTTTTAACAAGTAATATTTTTTTTGGTACAGTTTCTGTTCCCTCAAAGCATTTAGTTTTTAAGGAATTTCAGCAGCAAAAAGACATTTTTTTATTTTCTTCATAAGCCTTGTGACTTTCATGTAGCATGAGAAAGTGTCACAGGGGCAGAATTAAGGTGCTACACATCCTTCTTCCTACCAACCCTGGGTCAGGAGGGTCAGTGTCGGGCATTAAAGTGGGATTTGCACCATGAGAGGAATAAACCACTTTCCCCCACCCACCCAATCCACATTTATGAAGAAAAACCTCCCCACAGCATTGTAATCGCAACTGTGAATGCAGGTCAATAAGCTGCGCTTTGAAGTCAGGCAATTATTCCATCCATCCACATTTATATTTTGCCCCTCAAAGGGAAAGTTTGGGGGGTTAGGTGCAGAGAAGTTTTCGTGTATGATTTTGTTAAGGCAGCCGCCTGATAGGAGGACTTTGAAGTTGATGTGAAAAATATGTGACTGAAATATTACAGCACTATCAGTGTTTGGTGCATTATAACTCATTAAGTTATTCATTTACATGACAATATCTGGTGAAGAAATGTATCTCTTGAATCCTGCAGCTGCTCCCAAGTGTAACGGAAAGTGAATCATGCATAGTGTTTCTTTATTTACCAGAAGTATCAGAACTTTGATCCTAGAGAAGCCACTATCATTATTTCACCCTCTTTGTTGCTTTCCTGCATCCTTCCTCTGTTTTAAGGACATTTTTGGTGGTACTTATATCTTAATTGCGTTACACTGGTTTGTTTGTAAGCCCCCAGAGTCTCATTGCGTCAAGGTAATTGCGATGTTGTGGTTAAATCACCATGGCAACATTTTTTATCTGGCCGTTATAAACTTCGACATTAAGAAACTGAAAAACAATCCGGCTCACTTTCCACTGAGCAAGCTGGGGGCTTTGGAACCAAATGCGTCCTATTAAATTTATACACCAGCCTGTAAAACGCGCGTGTGTGTGTGTGTGTGTGTGTGTGTGTGTGTGTGTGTGTGTGTGTGTGTGTGTGTGTGTGTGTGTGTGTGTGTGTGAGTTTGTGTGGTATGTAAAGAGAGGGAGGGGTCTCGTTTTATTCAATTATGGGACTCCTTTCTACCCAAATCAAGGAAGGAAGTTGTCTCAAGTGTTGACTGGCAGTCTGGTAGAGTGCGGTGAGACTGGAAACTAAAGTTTAGACCTTCAAATAACACAACCATCCTAAACATCCTGTATAATTAGATAGTAAAGAGCAGCAGCAGCTGAATCAAAATCTATAACAAACAATCTGAAGGGGAAATTATTCCTTTGTATTGCACACATGCACACCTTTACAGCAGATGAGGTCAGAAAACGACACAAACGCACTGCTTCCACCCGTCTAAGACTTGTGAGTACTCGCTGACAAATCAAAATGAGTAGTTACATGCATATAAAGTCAAATACTTTACTTAAGTAAAATGTTCATACATTTACACTACTTTATACACCTACACCATTACATCTCAAATCTTTTACATTTTTCTTAACTACATTTATTTGACAGATTTACGTACTTTTCAGATTTGTGTGTTTTGTACATTATGGTCCATTTTTTAAGATATGATGCATTGTTATAGATTAAACTACCCAACAGTGTATGAAGTGATTAAATTAGCTCCGTCTTGACCAACTGCAACAGTACTGTTGACATATTAATATCTAAACTATCCAGACGTCATGATATTACAGCACTGACATGGGCCATTCTGCATGATTAGTACTACTAATTTCATTGCCAATACTTTTGTCCAAGTAAAATTATGAATACAGGACTTTTACTTGTAATGGAGTATTTTCACATGTAATTTATTAATGGCAATGATGGAAGAAATATTGCAATCTTTTACTTTAGCATGGCAATATCGCACTATTAAAATCTTCAAGTCCTGCACATAATTTTACACCAGTGGAAGAACAAGTCTATTAGCAACAAAACGTATTACAAGTACTTGTTGAGTGGCAGAATAAATTATATTCCTGGAATATACTGATGCATTAACAGCATTTTTATGTTGGCATTGTGGAGCTAATTTGAACTACTTGTTAAATTGTTACATTAAATTATTGATTAATTAACTATTGATTGATTAATCTACAACAATGCATCATACTTTATGGGCTGTCTGTAAAATGTTTATCTTCAAAGTAACCAGTAACTTTATTTCTTTAATAAACACAGTGTAATATTTCCCTCTGAGATGACGGGAACAGAGGGACAAAGTCAATCAAGTAGAGTACTAGTGCCTCAAAATTGTATTTGAGTAAAAGTACTTGGTTGCTTTCCACCAGTAATACAGGGTGAACAGGGATTCACAGCTTTGACTAATGTCTGTGATGCGTGCTGTACAACAGCTCCACTGTGAATTATGATCATTGGTATTAATGATAAAAAAAATGCAGCATTTGATCTAAAAAAAGATGCGTCAGGAGGAAAAAGGCTAAATGAAAAGCAAACATCTTGAATTGGTCGAAAACCAGATGGCCTCTTTGACATTAAGAAGCCGCTTTGGCATTTTAAGAAGGCAGTCCCAGAATGATTTCCGAGGAACTTCCGCAAAGCGAGGTACAAAGCCCACAGATATTTAAGCAATATCCATAGCAATTTACTGTTTTATTTACAAACTGAAACATATGTTTCTAGACCTTTGCAGCCCCCCTCGCCTCCCGTCTTTCCCTATTACCACACTAATTTACTGCTGCAGGACTTCTCCCACACTATCTCTGCTTTTTCCTTTTATTTGTCTCGGTATTATCTTTATCCTCACTCATCAGTCATTCAAACTCTCCCTGCAGACCTGCCTGTTAACAACACACCCCTACCGTTACACTCGGCTATTGTTTCTTTCCTCCTCTGACTCTTGTGTTTTTTGTGTGCGATGCTGTCCGTGCCTCTGGGACCACTGCGAGCTCGCATCTGAAACATTTTAGAGAGACACATATTTGCTGTTTTAGAGCACAAAGGGATATGCCATGGCAGAGGCTGTTTGAAGTGGCTTCACAGGGGGAACCAGAACCAGAACGAGGGATTTGAGAAACCATAAAGAAATGTTAGCGCAATGTAACTTCGGCAAATTCATCTAATCTAATGGAAGTGGGGATTGATTCAATGTGAAGGCGCACCCCTTTGAAGCTGGCCCTGTTGATGTTTCTAATGCAATAGCTCTGTTGTAGAAACCCAGCATTCCTCTCTACCTTGCACACAGTGCTTCACTGTGGGTTTGACAGGAGTGGATGCGTGATAGTGCCTAATCCAGGAGATCCCAGGTTGGCACTGCTTCCAGTAACCAGTATTTGAAGTGTGAGATTGGAGACAGCAGCGCTTGACTCCCCTCAGGTTCCTTATCTAAAGACATTATGTTTAGATTGATTTGTGGGGTGATTTTTCTGGTTTTCAAACAAGGAGCCGTGTTTGTAGAGAGTCCAAAAGGTGTTTCAGTGCCCCCACAATTGGAAGATATTCAGACTGAGACGAGAGCACATTGTATCTAATGTATGTATCAAAACAAGAGAGGATCGGAAACACATTCACCTGATGGTGGTTTTCCTTTCTTATCCGTGGCCTTGTATTGCATTGGTGTGAATATACATACTTTATATTGTCCTCATCACAATGTCTTCTGTTGTCAGCATTCAAGTTTTGTATGAAGCTGTCTTGTGGCTTAATAAGCTCATTTCAGAAGTTCATGTTGAACCAGCATGGTCAGCTCTGATCTGCTGACTTACTGACTCTTATAAGTGTTTACAAAGAAAAAGAACCTAAAACATTGAATTTGAATAGCTGACTCAGCAGAGGAAATTACTCTCATGTGATGATTTGCTATATATAGGGCTCAATCACGTCAGCGTCTCTCTCTGCCCGGCCGATCAGTCAGCATTATTAACTGAAATAAGCAGTGTGTTTTTCTTCAGTTGGTCATGAAATGATTTTAATAGAAGCAAAAGACATTGATTCTTTTTCAACCACATAGAAGTTACTGTTGCTGTTTTTTTGTCCCTTTTTTGTAGCCCATGTGTCACATTATCACATGCACACGTAGATCATATGACCTGCTGTTTGCACATATGGACATGATGTGATGCAACAGTCAAGAAACATTACCCGCTCACACACGTGCACACACATCTAGCCTCAAATCTCAGAATAAGTTTCATCTTCCACTTGTTTGTTTTATGTATGTTTCTGTGTGTAACACTGACAAACTTCATAAAGAAACGTTTTAAACTAGACCCCCCTTTTCAAGGCATTATATCTTGTAACAAATGGCTTTATTCAAAGTTAATAAATAACTTACTAATACCTTATATAAATGTGTTTGGGTTGCCAGGTTGTGACTGGTAAAGGGCTTTGACTAATAATTACCTACATTCATGTCATGTTGTTTTTAATAATAGATTATACATTCAATTAATTAAGTTTTTACAACTTTAAAGTCCTTTATAAAGAGTGACTTATTAGAGAATGGTACTGAAAACAGTCTCAATGACACACAGTGGATATCTGCTTTTAACCATCATGCACTTCTTCTTCCCTTCATGTCCCAGAATAAGCCACACAAGGCTTTCTCCAGCCTAACCTGCTGCTCAGCGTACACCAACCCAGCATGCTGTATTCCCAGCTCAGCTGTGAGCTCCACTGGGACTGTTTGTAATGTGCCATGAATGAACCCCAGCACTTAAACACAGTAATCAGAGCCAGAGCAGGATATTGGCTAAATTACACATGAAAGCAGGGACATTTGAAGGAAGCTTGAGCACTAAATATTATGATAAATTACGGTCTAATACGAGAAGATAAGTCACAGCTAAACAAGAATAATACAGGCTTGCACGCAGTGCGGGAGGGAAGCGTTTTTAATGCATGATTTCACTTTTAAATTTGAAAAACACATATGTTAAAGGTATCTATAAACATTCTGGAGATTTCAACCATGTTACATGGTCTTTGTCAGTGAATGGAGGTTGCCAGTTGTTGGAATTGTCGATTTCATTAATTAAAAACATTTTTTTTAATAATATGTAACAACCAAATAAAAAATGTGAAAAAAACCCAAACAATAATATCTATTAAGAGTTCAACACAAAAAAAGAATATATCAGATCTGCTTCATCCAGACTGTGTGGGTGTGGTTTGAACAGGTTTGATTGACAGACCTGGCAACATGAGCAAATAGCCCAACAACTGTCACATTTTGAGTCGAATACTGTGAATGGTACACAGATGTATATCATCGTTTTCCATATGAGTCCAGAGGAGTACAGACAAAAACAACGCAGACAGAAATCTCTCAAGTGAAATAACCAAAACTGCTCTAACTTTAGCAGAAAGTTTCATTTCATTCATCATGAGAGGCTGATTAAGTGGTAAGGACGTATTGTCAATGTGGACTTATTAGTTATATAAATAAGAATGTCTAATCATTTATCATTTCTATAAAAATGTTTCTGTGCCTTAATTTGTGGGCACATTCTTACCAACTGCGTTTTATATAATTTCAAAATCTCAGACTTAATGGAATAGTTTAACATTCTGGAAAACGTATGGCTCTCTTGCTGAGAGTTAGATGAGAAGATTGATGCTACGCTCACATTTGTACGGTAAACACGAAGTTACAGCCAGCAGCAGATTATTTTACCTTAGCTTTGCGCAAAGACTGTTAACAAGGGGAAACAGCTAGCCTGGCTCTGTTCTTAAATCCACCAACACAATTTGTAATCTTTACACTTTTTGGGAGGATTAAACAAAGAAGATAACCCTTGACCCTTAGAGGTCCTGATAGGCTGATTTTGTACCTTAGGACAGAGCCAGGCTAGCAATATCCCCTGTTTACAGTCTTTATGCTAATCTAGCTAACCGAGCTGACTCCAGCTTTATATTTAACTCACAGACATGAGAGTGGCATCAATCTTCTCATCTAACTCTTGAGGTGAATATTCTGTGTCTATTGATAGTTAAACTTTGAGAGTTCATCATTTTTCCTTCAAAATCTACACCTTTACACAGTTTGCATTAGATTTGCTTATTATCCACACCTCTCATCTCCCCGCGCCCCCCCACTCCACCCAGTCCCATCACCACCATCCCCCACATACCATGCACCTTCACCCCTTCATCCCCCCCACTGCCCTGCTCCTCCAGAAACCCTCTAAGTGGATACCCCACAGGAAGGGCTTCTCCAGGGGGGAAATGGGTCCCAGATGTCTGCCTTTGTGCCACTATAGGCTCCTCGGGAGGGATGGAGCCGTGGACGGGTGGGTATGGGGTGGAGGAGGGTGTAGTGTGCAGTGTGCAAACATCAATAACGGCAGCCAGGAGGGTGAAGAAACTCCCGGGGTGAAGGTGAGGAGGAATTTAATGATTAGTTCCTTTTGTCAAGCCAGCGTGGATTTCCAAACACATCATTTATGATTGGTCACACTGCCCCGCTCCTACCAGCTGAGCACGTCACCGCACTGCTTCGTCCTTTTGCTGTATGACGGTAATTGAATTGACTGCATTACGATCTAAAAGAAACTGTTTTCCCCCTTTTTTTTTCCTGGAGAACTTCAAAAGTTTCAACATGGCCGCTCCTCAGTGCAGGACCAAACCACATGTTGTAGAGACAGAAACAGACAATACATGGCCTTCTTTGATATCCAAGCCCCCTTGTGTGTGTATGTGTGTGTGTGTAAGCCAATATATACTGATATATATATATATATATTGATATATTGATATATATATATTGATATGTGTATGATCTATTTTCAGCTCTAGAAAGGGTTAATTATGACCCCCGTGGAAATAAAACGAAGACGAGAGCAGGGCCCGAGTGTTTAGTGAAACATTATGTCAAGACTCTGACAAGGAAATGAAATGTGCAACATCAATCAGCCTATGAGGACAGAGATCAAACGAACCTCCACACTCCTGCATCTGGTTCTGTTTGGACAGCCTCACTTTTTTCCCCCTTCTCTCTTTCCTTTCTTCTCCTTTTCTTCTCCCCTTTTCTTATTCTTCTCCCATTCTCTCTTTCTCTTCTCTCCCCTTCTGTTCTTCTATGTGCCACGACATTCCTGTAGGCCTACTCGCTTTGTTAGCTCATTTTTTCCATGATGGTGGCAAACAGCCACGATTTTGCTAAAGGTAAGCGGCAGCTCCAGAGATTAGCCTCAGCAACAATGACTTTCCTGTCCCTCCACTGTCTCCACCAGAGCTCCCAATAAACCCAAATTCTAATACCAGTTAATCCTGGAGTTGACTTGCCTGTTATGTAAATACAACCTCATATAATTCACTGTCTCTGTCCATGGCCTTGCTTTGATGGCCAGATGATTTTTTTTTCTTCCAAGTTGATTAAACCCAACTGGGATCGAGCTACTTTCCGTTCAACGTCCCTCTTTGAATGAAATGTAAACCAGTGCAATCACGAGGCTCATCAAGAATCTTCTGAACTGCTCTCTGCACACACGGTCCTTCAAATGCCACGGCAATCACACCCAAATTGTCGGCTAGAAACTGTCAAGCAGCGTGTCAAGAATGAAATGAGGTTTTTGTTAGAACCCAGAAAACCTTTGTGAGTAAATAATACAAGTTTCTGAATGTCTTGTCTCTGCGTCTTCATATAACATCTCTGGACAGTGACTGAATTTGTATCAGTTTTGGAAGCATCAAAGATGCAACAGCTCTCATAAAAAAGACATGTTAGGAGGTGTTGAAATATAAAAGCTACCATTAAGTATGCTGTCATCAAAAAGTACCAAATTTCAGCATCTTAGAGCAGCGGAAAACTCCCCACAACATTTCTCCGCAGCAATCTACACATGAGTCACTCAAGTCATGACGCATGTAAGGTATAAACGGACACAATGTTGGGAAACTGTTGTGGATTCAAAGTGAGATTAGTGCAAGATTTAGTCATTTGATCAAATTGCAGGTCGTTCTACAGAGATTTAAACGAAACATTAGCTTGAGCTATGTTCCGTCATTTTCTCAAGGAGACCTGTCTGCTGTGTCATGACTGCCAACTTGTAGAAATGTGTTTAAGTGGCTGCAGACCTAGATGGGTTCGCGGTATGGAGGTTGAACATGTGTCGGCACTGCCCCGAGGCCATGGATGGCACAATTACGTGCTCTCTCACCTCTGCAGACTGAGGTCACTGGGCCACTGAGGTCAGGGGTTATTTAGGGTCCTGTCTGTGCTCCCTTCCCAACCCAGTGTAGATGACTAGGAGCAGCTGATGTCACCATTCTTAACCAAACGCTCGTTAGGTGTTAGATAACGGATGTCTTACGAGGTGTGTAGGAGTTCAGTGTACATCAATGTGTACAGAGACAATGACAAATCTCAGGAAGCTCATCTTATGAAATTCTTTCCAAGATGCATGCTTGCACAACCTCAAATTGTCTCTCGGATCAACTTAAAACTGCTGCAACAGATTTATAAAAAAATCCTTTCTTTTGGTTTGGTTTTAGACTTTATGGTCAAAATTATAGTTTGTGCAATTATAAACAAAGAGCATTGTTTAACCTATAAATCCTCTTTTGGACTTTTAGTCTGCAGTATTTTCATTGAATCGGGCGTTGTGTCACGTTGTGACCTGGGGTTTAAACGGATTTGTTTTTATAGTGTCTGGTTATCAGCATGATAAAAACCATGGCAGACAAATGTTAGTGTGAACTCACACTCGTTCCCATGTTAAAGGAAAAAATTAAAATCTCTTAGCACTACATCAATGCACATGATTGATGGCTTTTATGTTGTGTGTTCATAAAAATACCATATAATAAGTATTCAATATCAAAGTTTACACCGATGACAGTGAGAAATAAAAGGTTTAGGTTTATTCCTGTACTAATAGTGAGTTGATGAACGAGAATGCAGACACTGGGGTGCATGCCGACTGACGCTCCAGCCCCAAATCTGGAACCCATAAAGTCTCAGACGTCCCTGCAACATTAGACACAGCACTTCTTATTGGCTCAGAGGTCCACTTACCCCCTTCCTCTATTGCCCGCCCAGCAAACGCACACTTCCTGCTTCTCTGCCTGGCTCAGGCCGAACCACGCCCTCTGGAAGTCCGCTTAGCCAAAGAGAACTGCCCGCAGGCCTTGAGTTAGCATTTGGGTATAAAAGAGGCGGAGGTGGAACCTGCCTGTCAGATGGTTTGTTGTTGTTCTGTCTGCCAGGTTGAGAGGGGAATGTAAAAGTTAGAAATTTAACAAGGTAACCAGGAAACAGGACAGCCAGAGCGACGTCCAAGCCGATGGAGTTTCTGAAGCCGTAACTTTCTTTGACGAGAGAGAAGACTTTTGTTACTCAAGCTTGTCAAGTTCGGGTTTGTTGTTGCTTGAAAAAGAGCATCACAGCGTCTCGTCTTTGCAGTGGAGGCTGAAAGGTTGTTGGTGGACAGTACAATGAGAGAAGAGGTGTCCTGCACCAACTCCCCCGAAGGAGGTCTGGGGGCCAGCGAAGAGGAACTAGAAAGAGGGTCGAAGAAGACCTCCCAAGCAGGGATTCGGAAACGTTCCCCTTATCCCAAGAAGGACAGCCTGGGTCAGGCAGAGGAGAGCAGCACCGGCAGCCCCAATAGCCTGGTGCCATCTGGTCCAAAGAAGGTGAAGAAAAGCCCTTCGACAGTCGTATCGTTGGCCCCCACGTCGCTGGGCCCCAGGCTGGACCAGCCCTTCGAGGACCTCCACTCTCAGCGTGTCATCGCCAACGTGCGGGAGCGTCAACGCACTCAGTCCCTGAACGACGCCTTCTCCTCTCTACGCAAAATCATCCCCACGCTACCTTCGGACAAGCTGAGCAAGATCCAGATCCTGAAGCTGGCCTCACGCTACATTGACTTCCTCTACCAGGTGCTGCAGAGCGACGAGATGGACGCCAAGCTGGCCAGCTGCAACTACCTGGCCCACGAAAGACTGAGCTACGCCTTCTCCGTCTGGAGGATGGAGGGTGCCTGGGCAATGTCCACCAGCCACTAGGATCCCATCGAACTTCTCTCCTAAACCCTCTCGTGTCCACATCTCCACCCCACCGCCTGTGTCTGTGTTTGCATCCATTTCATGACCTCTGAACCTCTGAATTCTTCCCCTTTTGGTCTGATCTTAACCTTTTCATCTCAAACCTTTGCCTACATTCCTGCTCCATCTTTGTGCTCCATAATGGTTCACCTCATCTCTACACCAGTATTAACATCCAGAGTTGGATCTTTGCAACTAAAACCTGTTCTCCAGCATTGTTTCCACCTTCACTGCTCTCCCCTGTCTGTCCTAAAGTTTAGTCCAGTGCAACAAGACGCTCCACTGCAGCCCCTCAGGTATGGACAAAATATACAAAAACACACTCACAGACAGCATGAACACATGCAGAAATCATACACAAACATGCACGTGTACACACACCATGTCATCAGCACACGTGATTTGGTTTTTCTTTCCATGTTCGAAATAGTCATAGGAGTACATTATTTGTTGACTTTCCGCTCAACAAATAAATACCTCCAATGCACTTCACTAACAAAATGCACAGACAGGAATAAAAATATCATTCCTGGCTTCAAATATCCTGTTCAAATAAAAAATAAAACTGTTCTAAGCTTTTATTTTATAAGAAAACATTAAGAAATAGCTCAAAAACAGATGTATTCAGACTAAAGAACGTGACGCAAAGTTGTTTTACAAGCACATTTATTTATAAATGAATAATAAAATCTCAATATAATTATATAACAGCTGTTAAAATGCCTCTTTTTACATACAGTCGGACCGCTTATTAGTTTTGATATTTACAGCTATGAAGTCTGTTTATCTTTGCGTTCAGGTGTATAAATACAAAATTAACAGTTTATTCTTTTATGCAAATATGCAAAAATTGTTCTCCAATTTATAAAATTACATTTGGATGAAGGGCATGTCAGTTATATTATTTTACAAATTATGTTTCTAATTCTGATGTTTTGATCTATATGTTTGGTTCAAACTTTGACTGAATCCATTATCTTCAGTTGTTTAAAAAAATCATTCAAACTGCAATAACTTATTTATTTATTATTATTTTATTTTTTTTTTACAGATTTTGTAAAATGCAATATGCTGTAAATTATTGGCTAATATTTAGTTGTGTGTTGTTACATGAAACAAACGTTAATAAATGTTACGTAGCTCAGATAATAAAGTCATCAAATTGTTTTCAAGTGTTTGTTCTGTGTTGGTTTGTGCAAAATATTCTGCCATTGTGGGTGCAACTGTTGCAAAACACATGTCAGTGTCAAGAGATATTTCATGTTAAATAAAAGTCATTAAGAAATAATATAAAACAAAGGTAAAAAATGAGATATAATGTAGATAATAATTTAAAATCAGATAACAAAGTATCAACATGTTTGTAAAAAGAAATAAAAGAAATGTCTACAAATCCACTCTAAAAATATCCAGCATATAAACAAACCTCTTGAAGTCAATGCCACACTAAATAACATTCAAACAGCACAATCACAATACACTAAGTTAGGTAAAACATCAACATTTCAAAGAAATCATTTTAAGCACTTTGGTTGTTTCACTTTATTGACTAAACTGAACTAACAGCACATTATCATCATCGTAATCTAAACGCTCCAGTGTTTGACAGACCTCTGATGTATTTAAGACAAATGTTTTCCTCCAGAATCTGTAGGATCGACTTCACACAGGGTCTGGTTTTTTTCAACCATTTTAACAGACACCAGATTCCGGCACAGGTACAGCATGAAAGGAGGGAAAGAAAGGGAGAGTGGGGAGAAATAAGTGGAGGCACATCTCTCTCTCTCTCACTCTCACTCTCTCTCTCTCTCTTTCCCTCTCTCTCTCTCTCTCTCTCTCTCTCTCTCTCTCTCTCTCTCTCTCTCTCTCTCTCTCTCTCTCTCTCTCTCTCTCTCTCCCCTGCAGCCTTGCCCTCTCTCCTCGGGATCTTGTATCGTGCAATCAGGCCCCGCCGGGGCCCAGACAAGCAGGAACCTTTAGATTGGAAACAGTTGTGAAGTATTAGGAAGGTGTGTGTACCAGGGTTAGGGTCAGGCACACGGGCATGTGTGTCAGCGCATGTACACGTGTAATGGTGTGTGTTTGTATGTGTGTTTGTAGTGAGCTTTAATTACCTGTGCAATGTGAGTGTGCGTCTCTGTGTGTTTATGTGAACACATCCGCAGATTAGTAAACAGGAATACACTTGCAGATGTTGTTTTGTGGATTTTATCTCTCCCCTCTCTGGGTTTTAGTTTTAAAAGACTTACAGTTTAAATTTTGGAAATAAGGCATTCAGGAAGTCCTTCAAAATAAAATGACAACATACAAGATAAGACAAGGAGCAACATCTACATACTTTTTCATCAGCTAGATTTTAGGTTATAGTAAACACTTGACTTTTAACAGATATAGTTAATACAGTTACATGTAATTCAATGTGCAGGAATCAATGAATCACAAATACTACTGCAAGTACTACTACACATACAACATATATTACAATGTCCAGACACACACACACACACACACACACACACACACACACACACACACACACACACACACACACGCACACACATGTAGCCGCCGGCCATGTGCACACTGCAGGTGTTCCACTCTGCTTATTATTAAACCTCCAGTGGCCTCAACAGCAGACGTTGAGGGCTCCACTCAGCGCTGTGGATGGAATGCCAAGGCCCCTGCACGTGGTAGCGGTGTGTCCTTGAACGCAGTGCGGTAGTTATGACCCACCACTTTGCCTGCTCTGCCTGTTATCATCAGCTCTGCAGGGGCTGCCACGAAAAGTCTGAAAAAGGCCTGAAACTGACCTGAATGTCTAAGTTTAGGAATGATTATGAGGTTAGAAAAGAGTCCGAGCAACATCAAAGACAGATTGTGCATCCACGTATGCGTGTGTCTGTGTATGTTTGGTGTAATTTAAATTAAATTGTGCATACATGAGTTAAATGACATTTATATCAATGTCACTCCATTATGTGAATACCAGCAGAATGTCCAAAAATTGGAACACTTGACAGTATATCAAAGTGTATAATGTTCCATGTGAAGTTATTGGAAGCCATAATTTATGTCAGTGTATTAGATTGCAGGTAATTGATAAAGATGTTTCTGTAATTTTGTCCACCCAACATAGTTTTTTACTAAGAAAATAACTTTTCCTTTATTTGTTTGACCTTGGTTTACACCATCTGTACACAAAACGTATCCTAAATATTTTGTACTTTCACTGTAGGAGAACCTTTATATTTTCCTTGAGAGTATAGCATAAACACACGCACACACACACACACACACACACACACACACACACACACACACACACACACACACACACACACACACACACACACACACACACAAGAGCATAAACACACGGGGAGAGTTATGTATATTTTGATGAGCATGATTTTAGAACTCGTGGGTGTCTGGCTCAGGATGAGTCTTTCAGAATGAGAGGATTGTTCTGTTTGAGTTACAAAAAACAATACTCTCCCTTCTGTTTATACTATAATCAAAATGCCTGTCACTGCTCTTTCCTCTGCCGGAACCACTGGCTCTGTTGCGTCTGTGAGTGTGTGTGTTATATAGTTTGGACTGACCAGCTGTTGGATGCTCTGCTGTGCATATTAAAACTCTGGCTTTCACTTCGGACTGATCTGGGACCAGATGTATAGTCCTCTGCGGTTCATCTGCGTTTTAAAAGTCTCATCCAGAAGTTGCGGCTTCTGATAGTCATCTTTATTTTTAGAAAGCCAAACTGTGAGCTGAGCGCAGGTGGGAGGGTTGTGTGTGTGTGTGTGTGTGTGTTTGTGCGCATATTAGTGATTGTGTATTTGACTGCTACAGGCATATGTGCTAGAGCATTTGTATGTGTGTTGGTCTACTCAGACAGCAGCAGGGATAGAAAGCCATAGAGGAATGACTTCTGGTTTGACACGTAGGCAACAATAACGGCAAATAATTTGGGTCCAAAATGCATCATGAGATGTCAAACATTTACATGCACAATTCACAGAAACAGAAAAAGTTATGTGCAATTTAAATTAAAAGTTTCAATAATTAAAGAAAAATGCGCCTCAAAATGCAAAATATCAGCAGCATCTTTAAATTGTTTTCCTTTAACAATTGCTTCCTGTGAATTTCTAATGCTTAGGCAATATAAATCCAGTGAAAGAGTAGCACTCCCCCACCAACAATTAAAACAACAAAGAGAGGTACTTACTGAATGTACATCAATTTAATGGCTGGAGAAAAAATAAATTAAACGTAGGGTTTAATTTCATGAAAAATTAACTTTAAATGTTGTAAAAACCAGATGGATAAATGTGAGTTTTAAAAGTAACGTTTCTGTAAACAAAAAGAAAAGCAAATGAGAAGAGCAGATTAGAAGATGCCAAAGAAAAGCTTTTGTCTGTCAATTTACACATTCACACATTTATGGCATAATGAAAGTCATGTGACGACCTGATACCCACAAACATACATCTAACTCTTTCTTACTGACTTCTTCTTCTCTCTGTGTGTCTTTCTTGAAGCATGGGAAGGCACACTGTAATTAGGGTGAACTGAGAATGCTCCAGAAGAAATGTTTGCTTGTTAAAACACGAGAGGAGAAGTTAAAGGAGCTGTAGGGATTTTTCCGCTTTCCACTAAACAGAAGTGTTTGTTTGTTTGTACACACATTTTATAACCTCAACACACATCTCAAAGACTTTCAGTGGAGTTTTTGTTGGCAGAAAATATGCTTCAGAATGAATCACAAGTATTCAATGTCTTCTTACCTTCAAAGTGTCACACTAATATAATGTTTAACGTTAATGCTCATCGCTGTGTTTCTCATCTCTGCAGAAAACCGACGAATGGAAAATTCTCTACACTCAAAGAAGAAATGTGTTCCTGCCTAACCAGATAATCCCCCATTTTTTAATCTCTCAAAAAACTTTTTTTTCTCTTTCTCTGGACACGGGCTTGACTCATGAGATGTATTTTTGCAGCTTGACTCCAACAGTTCTGTGTTTCTGAAACACCGGTGAGGAGACATGACAGTCAAGCGCTGAACATTTTTAATGATGAAAACAAGGGAAAATACAAACAGCTGGCCTGCATTGACAATGAAACAAAATGGCTGCTGGTTCGAGTGCCTTGTGGGTAACACCGTGATAACCATCATCCATTTGACTCAACGCATCGGATGACTCACTGCCAGACAGACATTAAGATGACTAATGATAATGGCACAGTGATGGTTAAAGGGCGGTCACAGCCAATGAATGTTTACAGCTAAAATGCTAATAAGCTAATCGCTCTGGCTCTCAAAGCCCCGTCTTGTGGGAAAAAGAGGAGCACGAGGAATCTGATGCAGATCTTCTACTTTGTTGTGCTGTAGTAAGCTGGATTGCTTTCTGTGTTTTGGGAGGTTTTTAAAGTGTATCTGTTTGTGAATTTGGTGTATGCACACTGTATTACTTTAACTCTGCTCATGCATTACACTTGGCTTTAATGAAAAATGCCCATGGGAAAACGTCTTAAACCACTGATTACAGTTCAGCCACTATTCCATTTGTCTTTTTCACTTCAGCTTTTCTGTTATTAGTGAGTGTCGCAGAGAGTTGTATTTTAAAATACAAGACAATCTGATCGATGTATGTTTTTTCCTGCCGCTTTACGAAATCTTTGCAAACTTGCTGTGAGCGTTTTCACTGAATAATGCAAAAAATGTAAAAGAAAAGCAGAAAGTTTCTTGTAAAAAAGTGATGATGAAGTGATTCCAGCCCTGATAGAGGATTAATTTGATCCCACAAGTAGTCTAATTACTGTTTGATCATATTTCTTTTGTATTGTTTTGCATTTGCTTTTGATACTCTTTATTGTGTCAGCTCCTGTGGACAATAAAACTTTTCTTGATGCTGTATATGAGTGTTATATTTTAAGGACTAACGCATTACGTGTCAGCATTCAGTAGTAATTCAGATATGAGCGGAAGCTGTGGTGAATTTGCTAAAATTAAATGGTGCAAGATTAACAAAGTTAAAATGTGCATGCCATAAGAAATACAAAAATGATCTCATTCAAATGTATTTAATTTACCTTTATTAAGGATTTTTTGGGGGGAACAAAAATAGTAATAAAGACAAAAAGCGACAAAAAACAAAACAAAGTAACTATGTACACTGTACAACAAGTCAGAAAATCAGTTAAGAGAAAACTTTGCCTGCAGTTTAAATCCAGTTTGTTAAGGCAACCTTTACACAGGCTGGTCAGCATGATACTTTAAGGCACACAGGCTGACAATTTGGTCTCTACGTACGCACAGGGTTCATTTTTTTTTAGATCAAATACAAAAATAAGTAATTTGCATGAATTAAGACAAAAGATAAGACAGATGTGTCCCAAATGTTCTCATAAGACTAAAGCTGCACTCACACTGTCCTACATGATATGGAGGCGAGACTCACCGTCATTTGTTTTCACATTTTCATTACAAATATTTGACAGCTTTCGTGTTGCGTACACAATGCAACATAAAGAAAGAAAGAAAGAAAGAAAAGAAAACGTACTGCACTTAAAAATCTATAATCCATAGCACCATCATAATTCTGTTAGACATGCAAAGAGCACTTCAAAGACACAGAATCTGAATGTATAAATAATTTTTTTCTTGAGAAATGAATTTGTTTATATATCCGTCCTGTGCTTTTGGTGCTGTTCAAAGTTTGGATAGAAAAAAAGAAACATTCACAAACTCTTGAAAGTCTTTGAAGTTCTTTAAGCCATGCCAGTCCAGGAATGGCACATTGTTCTCATAAACTTTGGTTGCGCTTAACCTGTGTCCAATTGCACAGTGTGGATATTCAACTATCTCAGTATTATCCATCCTACTGCTAAAATGTCGTTGTTTGGTCCGGAGAGCAAAACATCCCCGCTGCCGACAGTAAACAGAACGTTGCTACGTCAGCGACAGAGAAAGGACACATCAGTTTGTCCTCATCATGAAAGAAATACAAGTTTAAAAGAAATTACAAGTACATCAGGAATGTAAATCCACAGGTAGAAACACTGGTCCACTTAACAAACATGATCAAAGTTCAGATTTTAAGACCCAAGTCATTCTGATCCTGCCATCCTGAGGCCAATATAAGTGCACTTTGAGTGTGGGGTTGTCATTAAGTCTTTGGATTGGGTCTCATCCAAAGTGTGATTTGCATTGTCACATATACAATCATTTCTGAGTGGTCACGCTGCACTGAGGAATCATGGGTGATTTGTGTCTTTGCTGATGTGTAAATAATGTCTTTCTCCCCTGATATTGATACTCCAATGAAGAGAGGTTTTGTGACTATTGCCACCGATAAAAACTACAGTATGTCTACGCTTTTAAGACGCACTTCATCAAAGACTGTAGCGTCTTCTTTTATCTGCAGGGGAGCACACACAGTAACTGCAGCCATCTAGAGTCTTGCTGCAAGAACAGAAAAAGACTATCTAAGACAATATGTGGACTTACAAAAAGATATGAAACATATGCATCTCAGACTTTACTGTAGCTTCACTCTTACTGGATTCTTAAACAACAACAAAATATGTTTTCAAATAATCTAAAAACATGAACAAACAGGGTGTTTGATTGTCAACATGGCCGATGTGGCTGCGTCTCCTCTATCTCGTCCAGTTCACATTACAGAACGGTGCAGTGCAAAACGATCAGAAGCCCCTGATCTGTTCCTTCATTGGATCTTTGTCACATTCAGACAAATTACATCATCATAGTGGGATGATGTCATTGTAGGGAGTCGTCCTGTAGGGACTCCTTCCGCTCTGAGTGATTGTAATGCCAGGAGACCTTTGACCCTGCCTTCAAGGTGACAACTTTCTGCGAGGTCTCTTGCAGGTGTTGTGGAAGTAATTTACAAGATGAATGTTTGAAGTCACAGAGCTGTGCTTTGTCAAGTGTGTGTTCCTGCTACGTCATGTTATCAGCTCCCATTGCTACAGGAGAATGAAGATGCTTCAATAATCGGGCTCTGGTTGTCTTTCCTTTCAACTATTTCTCACTTCAATGACAGATGTCCCCTTCAGGAAAAGCATGTAGAGGCGTCATAAGAGTGTGAATTTTGCCCAGGTGAATGTTGTCGCTCAGTGTGTGTTTGAATCAGAGTGGTCAGACTGCAACCAGTAGTTTTGCAGGCTTAGGAGTTTTCATGAGGCGATGAATACAGTGGTTGAACTGAGGAGGACATCTGCTTCCAGTGATGGTCCAAATGCATAGCTGTGTGTGTGTGTGTGTGTGTGTGTGTGTGTGTGTGTGTGTGTGTGCTTGTTTCCATCGAGACTTGGTTAAAGGCAGCTGTCAGGAGACTCTTTCCTCAGAGAGAATCTCTTTTCTCTGTCAGTTTTTCTGGCTGTTTCCTTAATAAACGAGAGAAATAGAACGATTTTATGATACATTAAGTTGTGTATCCTTGCTAAAGCAGAATATATTAAATAAGACATCGTCCCTACTTGTCAGAGGCAATAGCTCACATTGACAGCGAGGCGATGGCACTGACGGCCTCGCTGTCCGAGTCTCGTCTCAGCCGCCGTCTCTGCGCCTGCAGGTAGGAGAGATCCACTGTGGCAGCCGAATCTTTCACACTCTGCCAGTACTCACCTGCAGGATGCAAGAAGATGAAAAAGAGGGAGATGATGAAGGGAAGAAAAAGAGGGAAAGATTAATGACCTCAGTTCTTGGTATTCTGGTGTTGTTTTCATTCATAGTTCCTTGAGGTGAAGTGCCTGCACTGCATTATTTAAAAGCAGTACTTGGTGTTTGATCTGCCATTTGTAGCTGTTTGATCTGAATATAAGCATTGGCTGTCATATAAACAGCCCGTGGTCTAAATATCCATGTTGATAATTTCAGAAATGTAAACTCCAATTCAATCTGTTCTCTCAGGGTCTCCGGACTTGAGTCCTGTGACACATAGTGGAAGTAAAATCAATCAGTGTTTGCAAATGTGTTCGTCTAGGAGCATATGTGTGTTCTGGTCGTGCATGCAACTCACATATATTTCACCCTGGGCCTAAATTATAGGCTTAACATTCTTGTGGCTTTGCAAATATTTTTAATTAATCTAATTTGGTTGGGATAACATTTGTGTGCAATCAGGAGGGGATGTTGCGAAGGTCGTGTGCCAGAGAAGTGTTTGAAGATAATTGGAGCCAGGGCGGCCGTGCGTGTGTGTGTGTGTCTGTCTGTGTGTGGGACGGCTGCAGGGAGGGATGGGAGACAGGGATGTAAAGGAGGAGAGGTGGCCAGAGAGCAGGAGGGATGAGGAGATAAAGAGAGTGCTAAGTGGAGAAAAAAAGAGACCACAGTTTTACAGCATGGGAATGAAAAAAGATAAAAAGAAAACAGCTTGTAGAAATATAAACTGAATTATTTTTCTGTTAATTGTAACTGATGGAACTGATGGATCATAAAACTAGAAAATGTTTTCAATATTTCAAAATTAAAATGTTTGTAATGTAAAAGAAAATGATAGCAGCAGCAACAAAGTTGCAAAGCAGAACGTTTTTATTTCCAAAACAAAAGTTTCTTTGAATATCCTGAAATGTTTCCTGTAAAATCCCTGTAATTTGTAATTTTACCACGCCTCTTCTATTGCTCATATTGAGCTCTTTGCCATTTGGGGCTATATTATAAAAATTGACTTCACCTGAAATCTTCCCATGTATAAGGCACTGAACATGGCGGTATGTCTATTATTGTGTGCAACAATAACATGTGTATTTCTTTGATCTCTTCTTCAACTTAACGCATGTAATTCAGCATTAACAAGTTGGCCAATACAAATCACTTTTCTTGTTGATGTGTATTGGAAGTCTGTTTATTCAATTCAAATCAGTTGGTAAAAATATATTTACATCTCACATTTATTGTGACATCTCAAAAGTGTATGTGACATGTGGCTTGTAAACCGGAGCAGGTTATGACTGACTTTGGAGAGGGTCAATGAGAAATTAAAGGCAACTGAGACAGAAAATGGAGGTGAGAGTGAAGGAGAATTTGTGCAGGTTAGATAAAGAAAGATGGCAACAACTTTAGAGGAAGGCTGGAAAGTGTTTCCTTGAGCAAGACACAACCCCAAAATTGCTCCCGTAGCTGCGTCTACGGTGTGTAGATAGATACTGAATTGTAAGTCGCTTTGGATAAAAGCGTTTGCTAAATGACTGTCATGTAATGTAATGTCATGTTTCCAATACTTTCAAAACTAGTAGAACTACTAGTAGAATAACGGATCAGCACCAGCGAGCGAAATATGGGAGGTCAATGATCCCCTAATTAATGCCATGGACCCCCCTGAAGATATCAATATCAGATTTTATAGGGTCTCAAAATTAGCAAATTCTTTTATATTTATCTATTTTATTTAGAGTATTTTCATGTTTGAATATTGAAAGGTGAGGAGCAACACAGAAAACGCCACTGACAGTGACCACGCAGCTGGTGTAGCCCGTAATGGTGCTGCTGCAGTAATTCTTCAACTGTACAGTTAATATTGACAAAATAATAATTTCTGAACTCCGCTGTTCTGTTCCTCCTCCTCCAAACTGAGAAAACGAATTTATGTCCTTAAAGGGCCAGTGTGTAACATTTTGGTGATCTATTAGCAGATATAGAATATAATAATCATAACTATGTTGTCAATAGTGTAGTAACAGCTCGCAGCAGACAAAGTCCATTTTAAGTTAAATCCCAGAGTCCTGTCAGAAGATTTGAATAATTGATGAAGGTGTCCATACTGTGCATAACATCACGCATGTTTTTTTTTCTGGAGAGGTGTCAGTGTGTGTCTGTGCCATCGAGTTGGTCTGCTCAGGCGCAAAAGCAAGTGAAAATAATTTACTGAAAACGTGTAGGGCATTTCTGCTTGCGCAATCTGCAGATGTTACATGTTTTTAATTATCTATATACTGTATATATATATTTTCATTTTTACATGTATGTAGTTACTTGTTATGCACCCCTACAGTTTTTGCATATACTGCCCAGCAGCCAGCTCAGAGCGTATTTGATTAGCCTACTGGTCAGGTTGTGAGTCTTGCAGTATTAACGCGTCAGGTCGGTTCAGGTCTGGAATTGATTTAGAGACAATTTGCTGGTAGTGGGTCGGTTCCAATGCTGAGCAGCAGGTGAGCGGCAGGTTTTGCAAAACTGGAAACATGCAAGACTATGGACACATTTGTTAAAAATGTTTTTAATACAATTGTCATTGTTTTGCTCTATTGGCCTATAGTCCAATGTGTGTGTTAACATGTGGCTGATTTCTTTGTTAATGCACTAAGTTCAAGTGTCAGTTCTCACCTTGGACCTGGACGACTTTCTGTAATGACTGGACAGCATTTTCACAAGGCTTCTGGTCCAACACGGACTGGGACAGAGGCTCCACCTGGGACACAACAAATGAAGTGGTTAGAGCAGCGGTCGGGAACCTATGGCTCGCGAGCCATATATGGCTCTTCGGTGACGGCATATGGCTCCCAGACAATTTTGAGTTGAAAAAAAAAAATCTGTTTGGAACTGATTTTAAAATACTTGTGATATTTCTTAATAATACTGTGTCATTTTAAAGTAAACAGAAATTAGTTTTGAAGATAAATTTCACGGGTCACGGGTCACCCGTGGGTCGGGTAGGGAACCAATGGCTCGCGAGCATGTCTGGGTCATTGTAAAGGTGAAGAAATCTATTTTATCAGATAGCCAACTTGTTTATCCGCTTCAACCCTTGTAACGGAAAAGATGGCGAAAAGAAAAAAAGACGATGATTACCGTGCATTCCAGGCTGCGTGGACAGAGGAATTTGCATTTGTGGACAGAGCAGGATCTGCGGTATGTCTAATATGCAATGATAAAATTGCATCGATGAAACGGTCAAATATAAAGCGCCACTTCGATACGCACCATGCTTCATTTGCATCGAAATATCCAGCGGGGGACAGCAGGAAAAGGGCATGCGAGGAGCTACAGCGGAGAGTGCAGACGAGTCAGCAGCAACTACGTGTGTGGACCAGGCAAGGTGACGGGAATTCCGCTAGCTTTGCGGGTGCTTTGGCAATAGTAAGGAATGGAAAGCCATTCACAGATGGCGAGTATGCCAAAACATTCACGCTTGATGTGGCCAATGAACTGTTTGATGACTTCCCAAATAAAGACAAGATAATCAAACAAATAAAAGACATGCCCCTGTCAGCAAGAACTGTGCACGATCGTAGCATCATGATGGCAAATCAAGTCGAGGAAACACAAATTAAGGACATAAACGCCGGGACAAAATCTTCAACCTGAAGACCAGCTGATTCTTAAAACTTGGAACGAGCTTCCTGTGACATACCACACAATGCAGCGTGTGAGTATTGCCGTATTGACCATGTTTGGCTCTACATATGCATGTGAGCAGTCATTCTCGCATATGAGGAACATTAAGACCAACCTACGCTCACGTTTAACTGATGGAAGCCTCAACGCCTGCATGAAGCTCAACCTCACCACGTATGAACCAGACTACAAGGCCATCAGCAAAACCATGAAGCACCAGAAGTCGCATTAAAAGTAATACATATTTAATTTATTATACGTTAAAAATACTATATGGCTCTCAATGAAATATATTTCGAAATATTTGGCCTTTATGGCTCTCCCAGGCAAAAAGGTTCCCGACCCCTGGGTTAGAGGATGGAACATACTGTATATCTCTACAGAAACACAAACACATGTACTGCACACGCACACATCTCACCTCCATGCCCAGCAAGGCGCTTACGCAGGCTTCAGAGGCATCACAGATGGCCTTGAGGTCATGTCCCCCCTCCAGAGCCATTACCACTCGACCCCCTGCCAGTGACATCAGCTGACGGGTCAGGAAACCAAAACCTGGTAGAGAAGATCACACAAACAAGCACATAGATAGGTTGAATTAGATAATGACTGGTCAAGGAGTTGTCCCCAGATATTGATTAACGAGATTAAAGGATTCCTTCAGTGTTGGTGAAAGTTTGTGTAATTTCTCAAGCCAGCCTCGAACTCACAAAATTGCTTTTAACAAACTTGGTGTCACCCACATTAGTTCAGAGCAGTGCTCTCTGCCTCATAGATGCCATTTCCTTCTGTTCAGATGAGTGCTCATCATTTACAAATCAACATTTTTATAAAAAAAAAATCCTGATTTTCTCAAAAGAGTGCACAAACAAACCTCTCAGAATTTGCACTCAGGAAGTTTTTTTTTTCAAAACTCCTGCATTACGTAGTGCTTCTCACCTGATGCTAATGTCTGGTTGTGGCTACCTTGTGATTGACAGGTCGGGAGTTTGTCTGGGAGTTGTCCGTGTTTTCATCATACAACTTTCACCCTTTCACAGTTTTCAGTTCATGAAAGTAAATTGTAACCTTTGTTGTCGCCTGGTTCAGTTGTACTTAGCTCCACCTCACTTCTGCTTGCAAAAAGCCAAGATGGCGATGGCCAAAATGTTGAACTTCCTAACGGCAGTCCACAAACCAGTAGTGACAACATCAAGTTCTTATACACAGTCTATGTTATAAGTGTGTACGATGGAGTTCAGACCAAACTTCGTTTGATGTTAGCAAGAGTATGTTAATGAGAATGTGAATGTGGGGCTGATTGAGGCTTACACTTGGCTGTGACCTTGTAGCCTCCCAGTGACGACAAATGTCCTTCGACAGCATCAAAGCCAGCGGACACGAGCACCACATCAGGGGAAAACTCGTGGGCAATGGGCATCACCACGGCTCTGAGGAGGAAGAGAGGAAACAACACGCTGTAACCAAATGTTGTATCTTATGTTACATCCGTTCAAGCCCTGTGGCCTAGCTGAATTAGATAGTACATTTAAGAAATCATATTTTCAACAGGTGTTTATAGTTTGTGAAAAAATACTTGGAACAGTGTATACTATATATTAATGTAAGAGAGGAAGTCATTGAGGGATTGATTTAACATCATAATAGAATGAATACGATTAGTTTTTGTAATAAACTGTATATTAAGTTGCCTGTAAAGTAAAAAAAACAACAACATAAATACTGAAATCACTTCATAGCTAAGGTGAGTGATTTGCGACTGGAACACTTTTTTTCCTGGATCATTAACTGCAAACATTTACTTCATTGTAAACTCCATCCATTTGAAATTGATGAAAGATAAATTATCAAAGGCCATGTTCCAAGCGCTTGATCTCTGTTCTTGATCCACTCCTGGTAAGTGGCCAACACTAGAAGGTGGGGTAGCTCCCAGGTGTGAATGTGTGCAACTGTTTAAATGTGAAGCAGAGCGCTGAAGAAAAAAAGAAGCATGAGCGCTCTGCAAACCTTTACCAGATATATAAAGATTTAAAAAAAAAATCTGAAGCAAAGCAAATTTAGGCAGGTGGCAAACAAAGCAAAAAGTTTCTATCTTTGCGAGTGACACAAGCATGTAAAAATGAGACTCTTGACATATCTGGACTGAGACGCCCACATACTGTATGCTCTACTCAGGGGAGACCACTTTCCTCGCCTCTACGCTCTCCTCCTTACTTCCTCTCGTCTCCCGCTGCCAGTTATTTAGCAAGACCGTACGGCCCATGCCGCGTTTGATTCTCTCTCTCTCGCTCTCTCCCTCTCTCAGCGGCAGTTCAAAGGCGTTTGTGTGCGTCTGGTTCCTATTAGGAGCTCGTCCCTCTTCTCACGTCACTGACAGCCAGCCATCTGGGATCCATTGGGCCTAATTACGCCGCCTTTGGATTCTCTAACAATGCACCCCCCACTTCTTCTCTTCTGCTCTCCTCTCTTTCATAGTTTGTCATTCGTCAGTAGCCACCTAGAAATGCACATGTAATATGTGCATGCACACATACATGCTATGCACAGGCCAAAATATAGACATACCGATGCTTTTCCTTTAAAACTGGACGTTACATGTGTGTTGTGCTACCGGTGAACTGACCTTAAATTCTGACCAGCCTTAGTAATCCTCCACACATACACTCACACGATGCCATGACACTTAATCTCAACACAGCTGAGCTTTCTCTTGATTGTACTAGAGTCCCACCACCACTTGCGACCACAATATCCCCCGTCACTAACACACGCCCGAAAACAGAGACACACATCATCAACAATCGCTAGTTTTCTGTTCCATCCTGAAGAAAAACACACAGAATCTGGAACATCCCCTCATCTAAATCATGTATTCAAATTGAATTATAAAATGGGAGACTGGATACTTAATTGCATAAAAATGAATTCATGGTGCATTACATTTTGTCTGCATAGCGAGTTATACATTTATTTGCACCAGTTAATCCACAGAATGGTGGCAAACAAATTCCACTGAAAATCCACTGTTCTGTTTCATGTATTTTGCTTCTTAAAAAACTTGACTATCTTGTTGCAGCTTTCCAAGTCCAAATGACATATTTACTATTATTGTGGAATTTGTTGCCCTAATTAGATAGTTGACACTGGCAGTAAATATGGGTTTGTTCCCTTTGAGGGCACGTGACAAAAGTCTTTGGATGGATATGCAACCCGGACATCACAGCTATATGGTATGTGCCTCAAACCACTGGACCACCAGGACACTCCTTCTCCACAGAGCTTTGATACAGGGCAAAGTTTCTCTGGGTAACACACAACACGGTACAGTACTACAGTGTGGTTAACTGAGGAAGTTTTACACATGAAAACACTTGCCATTTCCCTAACTGGATGAAAAATACCAAAACCAGACGCCTGCTCAGGAAGAGACCAGTTGTTTCTTAATTAGCATCCAGAGCTCCAGTAAACACTGGACTTAGTGTTTCCGAGCTTGCTTATTGCCTCTATGGATTTTTACCAGTATGGCTTAGCTCATTAGCATCTTTCCTTTGACGAAGGGCCCACCCACTGTGTCTGCTGCATACAGAACCGTATAGAGCTCACATAATGTTTAATCATCTGGTGGCAAGCCAGTGTTGCTGACAGAATTTGTTATAGTGTAGAACAGGACAAAAGTATATTCATTCAGGAAAAAATAGCTTGAATGAAATGAAAATTGAGGGGAGAGAACAGGTTAGTTTCACAAACACGAGTGTGTACGGCTTTGTTTTCAGCTCAACAATCAAAGGAAAGTTGTGGCTTATATCACTGCAAAAACCATATCATCATACAAAGTGTGTACACATTGATTACTGACAACTATTTTTCTGAGGATATCAGGAATCAGATATCAAACCTGCTTGAGATACTACAGGTAATCCATCGTAGTGAACGAGATCCAACATTAAAGTATAATCCCATAAAGATACACTCAACAGCATGTCTTATGGGTGTTGCATTCCAGTGGGCTTCAACGAGGATGAGGAAATATTGAGTTTTTGTTTGCCCTCCTGGCACACACACTAATTTGTGTGAAAAATAAACAAAAAACATTCTGTTCCTCATGATTATAATATGCTTTTCTTGACATTCTGTCATTTTGTATCTGGTGTTTTTATTGGCTTACTAACATCATGGTACTTCATTGATAGCATGCCTGAGGTGATGTAACTCACCACAGCAGTGTTACAAACTGAAACTTGTGACGGCCTATGTTATGCTTTATGTAAATGACTGACAGTCAGTAATGCATGCAAGTATATCTAATTTGTAGCAAATGGGCTTGAACATGCAGAAACACTAGTACAGACCTTTCATTTTAGATTATAAATCGCAGAGTACTACAGTAGGGAAAGAATATATATTGTGGCTAATAGAGACAGGTTGAGGTCATTCTTTACCTGAATGCAGCCAGGTACTCTGCATCACCCATGGGAGGGTTCAAACCACCTGTCCATCCTACATTAACATTGAAGCCCTCGCCTGCACCTGCACCCACCTGGATGGAGGGAGAGAGAGAGGGGAGAGAGAGTGAGACTAAGAAACAGAAAGAGTCTCTGTGAATGTCAAGAAAGTTAATGAGTCCCAGTGAAAGTTGAGAAACTGCGAGACGATGACAGATTTGTGTCAAATGTTCATGAAATAAGCACGCCTGTTCCAAAACATTGCATTGCACCAATCGAGGAAAAGTGACTAAGTCTGTTTAAGGCAACACCAGGGAGTGATTATGATTCCCAAATGAGGGACGGATGGCTATTAATTCGACACCCCTGCCGCTCCATTTTGATTTTGATACAATTTGTCAAATGACCTTATAAATCAACCGAGCCACAACAGAGCTACACCCGTTTATGATTCCCAAGCTTTAAGTTATAGCTATACTGGGAAATAGTTCACATTTGGAAATTGCTGCATGATCTCGTAAAATGTTTCATTTATATATTGAAAATATATTACTTGTATATAACTGTAATGACTCTGTATTCTGTTTTCTGGATACATTTAGTAGGTTTGTATATATGACATGTCAAATAAAACAAAGTAAACTACTCTACACAACTCATTTATATTTTATGGCGTACTGTAAATGATTTTAGTGGATATTATATTTTCTGTATTAAGATTGACGTGTGCTTCCAAAATGCCAGGCAGAGTTGACCTCACATATTTGGGGCAAAGAGTGAACTGAGGCCCGGGTCTTGGAAAGAAAGTTTAAAGATTCCTGCATTTCTCTTTGTAGTCTTGCTAGCAGCCATTTAGCTGTTCTCAAAGCCCTTCACTATCAGTCAATGTGTCAGTTTGAGGGCAGAATGAAGAGGGTGATTGACATACTCTTGGCAACAAGGCGTGGTAATTTCCTTTGTGTGTGTGTATAAATGTGTGTGTGTGTGTGTATAAATGTGTGTGTGCGTGTGTATAAATGTGTGTGTATGGGTGTGAGAGGATGTTTAAAAAGAATGCTGATGAGCATCGCAGAGCGTCTGTCTCCATTCTTCTCTCAGTGGACGGGATGTTCACAGTGAAAACTAAAAACACATGAGGCCTCCTGTCCTTTGCCAACTGGTAATGTACCCACATGCACGCGCAGAAACACACACATAGCTGCATATACACACACACACACACACACACACACACACACACACACACACACACACACACACACACACAATTCCTGCTATTGCTCCAAGTCTCTTGCACTCCTCTCTGTCCTTTTTCTCTCTTTCATGTTTCAAGGGTTGCTGGACTGGATTAGGCCGTCGCTGGTTTTCTGTGTGGTACTCGGCACTCTCTGTTATGGCTATGACATCACACCCTTACCCCATGGTGTGTTATATACCTACACGGGGGACAGCAAGACTCCAGAGGTTTACCACACAGCTCAACAGAGGTTGAGGGGCCACTTAAGGCAAAGCCACATCCAAGCCAGCAGAGCGTTTTATGTACCGTCCCTCATCGGGGGATTTTATGGGAAAACATTGACTATTTTATCCTCATTATTGTGGGAGAGGATGGGAGAGTAAGAGGAGGGGATGTGGGGGATTGAATGGGTTGTGAATGCCACCGTGGGTTGGGGTCAGTTCATCTGACTGGGGATAGTCATCACACTTGGTTTCTGGTAAGACCGCATGCAGAATTCATAAGCATCTCAATTTCCTGTATGCAAACATAGGCATGCAATTCGACTGTACACATCCTGTTGTGAAGTTCTTACATTCAAAGCCCTGAAGTGTCTTCAATAAACTAGAACTAGGGAAAGAAACCTACAGCAGATACACAAAATAAAATGATGATGGGCTCACGGCGAGTTCACTGGATAACCATAATTGCAGCATTTGGAAATTTCATGTTGAACAAGTCAAAAAGTTGACAGTGGACAAATTAAACAAGCTAATATGAGCTATTTAAACATATTACAGATACTCTCTTATAGGCTTTAAACCATGTATATTATTAAGGGATGTATTGTTACAATCATTGTTCTTGTTTTGACAAGTATATACTAAACACAAGGCTCTTGAGCTCCCTAATGTGCCACTGAAATCACATAATTACCAAATATTTCTCTGCCCACATATCTCTCCTCACATGGGTGGTATTATGATGAATTATGTGTTCTTAGGAATTAAAGTACAATAATCTCCTCAAATCATCTACTCTACAAAGAGAACCTGTGTTGTAAGTATAAATGTTCCTCGTGTGTTGTTCTTTTGTTAAGGATAATCTAGGTACACATAAACACTCACAAACAATCAGACATTACTATGACAACAGAAACAAAGCAGAAAAACACATCACTGCCTGGAAAGGTGACCGACCTCACTGGGATGTCCACTACCAGGAAAGAAGTTGCCATCATCATAGCGATGCAGAGAGACGTACAACACGCTCGGGTCATTGTAGAAGGCTTCCTGGGTGCCGTTTCCATGGTGAACATCCTGGACAATGATTGGATGACAGGTTAGGAAGTTGCCGTGGACCAAATCACAAATGTACACGTAATTAAAACCATGATGGATTCACATATTTGTTCAAAACCATCCAAACAATCACAAAAGAGAACTTCATTGCCTTTTCTCTCGTTACGAAGTACAAACTAGCAGGGACTGTAAAACTTTCAAGGCTTTTCCCTGTCAATGGCATATGTGTTCCAAATCTTCAAGCTTTCTGATGAAGCAGGTAGTAATTAATGTTTGACGCAGTAATATGTCAGAGAGCATGGTGTGTGTAAAGACATGGTACAGGCTTATATACACACATGGTGAACAGACGACCACCTTGCTGCAGATCAATATCTGCACATGTGTGTGTGTTTGTGAATGTGTGTGCATAAAACTGTGTGTGACTCTATGGCTACTGTAAGCATACAGTGCTTGGCAGTTCAGATCTCACATGGAGACCAGAGATAACAGTGCCTTAATTAAATAAATGATAAATAGAAGCGCTACTGTAGAGGGCTGCTCTGCTTCCGGGACCTTGTGTGTGTCCGCGGTACATTTGTGTGCCTGTGCACATGTTTTCATCTCCTGTCCATGTGGGGACCAGAGATGCTGGTCATGCGGTGGATCCTCACCCAGTCCACGATGAGGATCTTGCTGACGTTGTGTTTGTGTTGAAGCTGCTTGGCAGCGATGGCCACAGAGTTGAAGAAGCAGAAGCCCCTGTGGAGGAACAGACATGAAGAGAGGCGGCCACATGTTTTAATCAGGACATCTTCAGCAAATTAATATCACAGAATCACCATATGGACCTTAGGAACCTCGTCTCCAGTTATGTGGCATCATGTGGTGGCTATTCAGTGCAGGTTGTGACAATCACAGTGCTGACTCTAATGTGCAAGTCATAGAGAGAAACTCCTGCCAGGCAAACATTTACTGCAAATATTGGAGAAACAAGGGTGTTTCATTTCAAGTTGTTTTGTATTTCACATTCCACTGCTGACAAACAATAATGGCTTTTCATATCATGCTGATATATTATGCTGAGTCTAAAATCTTGTACCCCTGAGAAATGCAGAACCCACACATTTTGTGACAAACAGAAAACCAAGCTTATCATAAAATTGAATCAACATTCCAAATGATAACAGCGTGAATTGCTGGCAATACGTGTGAGATGATTTCAGAGAAATTAACTCACAACTTGGCGCATCAGTTCCTTTAACCATTACTGTCTACAGTAAAGATATGCAAAAAAGGTGTTGATGTTTGAAAAAACAATGGAGGAATGTTGGAAGCGGCAGTGTCAGCATGGGTCGTAAACTGTGAGTGCCTTTGTGTGTGTGTGTGTGTGTGTGTGTGTGTGTGTGTGTGTGTGGAAGGTATATCATATATGCTGTGCAAATCTACTCATCAAGAAAAGTCATGATCATCCCATAAATAACCAGTGACAAGCACTGCTGAGCACACACACAGTCCCAGCTGAATGTGGTTACTTGGCTAATGCCTCCTATCAAAGAATGACACACAGCCATGCACACGAATACATACACATCCTGTGCACTCACACACATGCACAGTTTCTTTTGAGGGGCTTTGCTCTGTGTCTTGAAAGTTTAAAAGAAACTGAGTGGAGGAGGTAGAATGCCTCGGGCATCAGTCAGGTAGCACACATCACACACACACACACACACACACACACACACACACACACACACACACACACACACACACACACACACACACATTAAGATAGAGAGACATAGTCTCTCTCTCTCTCTCTCGCTCAGAAGTGTAGCTGATCTGTAATAAATCCTTTGAAACACTTTGTAGAGACCTCCTGTGTGTGTGTGTGTGTGTGTGTGTGTGTGTGTCTGTGTGTGTGTGTGTGTGTGCTGCTGTACTTACAGAGGGGAGGAGTGGTTTGCATGGTGTCCAGGAGGCCTCACCACTGCAAAGCCATTCTGTGAGAAGAAAGCGAAAACTAACACCTTTCTGCTTTCAGGGGGCAACCATCACAGTTCATATCTTTAAGCTCTGTTCATTGCAGACAGCAGCTATCTACAGTAGAGGATTTACTAAAGCTATACTGTACTATTTATAATGGTTGTTTGTTTCCCAACCTGTTACACAGCAGCTCTGAAATTCCTGAGAAAACACATAGGACTTGCTGATGAGGGAAATTGGTAACAAAGACACACCTTCAGCTCTCCTTGTGCCACCTTCAGTGCCAGGTCTGTGACACATCCTGCAGCAATACGGGAAGCTACTGACGTGTGAAGTTCATTCCAGATGGTATCAATGTCTACCTGTCAGTAGAAAAATGATGAGACACAAAAGTTCAAAAGTCAGCCACCGTCAAATTAGTCTAATCAAAAATCTTATTTTTTTAACAACTAGTTTCTGATTTACTGAGATCTAGTCAGACCAGTTTGCAGAAGTTTATCTTATGGTCTTACTGGAAATCGACAGTCAGCAGGTTTATCACATTTCATTTAATCCAGCTGGTGTTCGTCAAGGAGGAGGTGACTATTGACAGTTTTGTCAATGATGATCAAACTAACTGAAGTTCACTTTTGACAGCACTTCCTTTATTTTGAAATAATAAATGACATGAATAATTATTTTTATAGTTTATTGAAAAAAAAAACTTAACTTCTGTGGATACACAACAATTGCTGAGAGACTTATTTTTTTTTACATCCACTTTCTCTTTGTTGCAGCTATTCTTTCTATAAACCCCGTCTTGTGTTTCAACATTACTCCATGTTTGAAAACTCACATTGTTGGTGTGCTGCGGTGGAACAATGAAATCAGAGGAATTTCTTTTATCACAGACTTTGCCATCTTGTTCCAATCACCCCTCTTCACCAGAGCAGCCAAGGTCCGGAAATCCAGGCAGATCAGTCGCCTTATCAACTAACACCCAGCCCCCTTCTTCTTTTCCTACCTCCTCTCCTCTCCTACTCTCTTATCTGCCTCCTCTCTTCTTATTTCACAACAGTTTCTCATGCACATTTTCATCTGTGTTTTGCTACATCAGAAGTCAAAACATCTTTTGGTCCTTTTATATCCTCTTCATTGTTCCTTCTCTCATGGTCCATTGATATTTCCTCCTACCATCACAATTGATCTTGTTTTTCATTCCCTGTTTTCCCACATCCATTCGATATGAATAAAATCCAGTTTTAGTGGCACGCACCCCTCCAAGCAACAGACTCTATGTGTTCCTTCCTGCTTCCCTTCCTCCTCTCTCTTTCTCCTCCACATATCACCTTTGTACAGCCTTTGAATTCTGATTGGGTTTCAAAGTTGTCTTAGCCAAAAACAATAGCATTAGCAATTTGTAGTATTATTACTTTAATTGTGTAATGAGGCATAATCAACCATGTAATGTTTGCTGTATGCAATTAGATAAGTGGAAAGATTCCCACATGACTTGTGCTTTAAAGGGGTCTACAATGTGCAAGCACGTGTGTATGTGTGTGTGTGTGTGTGTGTGCGTGTGTGTGTGTGTGTGTGTGTGTGGCACTAACCCCAACTCCTCCACATGGTAACATCACAAAAATCCGTTGAGATAAGATTCCTGAAGAAGATTATTTCTGTCATTCAATTATCATGGATGTTAATATTATTATTATCATAATTTCAGTTTAATTGTGATTTTTTTTCATTATTGTTATCGATATTACCAGCCAGCTTGCGATTGTCTAGCTTGAGGCGGTTGAGTGGGTTTGTTCCGAACAGAAGCACATGTTTCTCTGAATGGACTGACTGCAGCTCTTCTAGAGTGGCCTTCCTGCTGCGGATACGCTGCATACACACACACACACACACACACATACACAGACAAAAAAAGAGACACAACTGCATATAACTCTGACTCTAAGAGGATATGGATATGGGTATGTGTAGTGCGTGTGTGTGTCATACCTCACACTGGCTCCTGAGACCTCTTTCATGCAGTCTGGACCAGATGCTCTGGACCCTCCCAGCATGCTCAGGGTGGCGGCTGTTGTCCCCACAGGTACACTGGTGCTTCTGCATCTGAGCATCATAAACCAGTCCTAGATACACACACACACACATGCAAACATACATCTAAAACTTTGTTTCCCTTCCTCCCTTCCTATTTTATCATCCAATTGTACATGAATTGTAATTAATGGCTTCTTTTCACATTTTCCTGATCAAAAACGCAACCCTCACCTGTGGTGAAGCGTAGCTTGACATCTGCTGCGGAGCTGGAGAGTGACAGGGAAGGTATGGTTGTGGGTGGATGTGGAGGAGGAGGCAGGGAAGTGGAGGCTGGGGAAGACTGGGTCCGAACCAGAGGCTGATGAGGCCAAATTAGGGCAGGCACAGCAAGGGGGTCCAGCTGGAGACCTGATCTAAGGTTCACCTGCCTCTGTGGTTCCCAGGACAGTGGATGAAAAGAAGAACAGGGAATGAAGGAGCAGTTAACAGCAGCAAAACATGGCAAAGACTAACTGGAGCAAACGTCCACACACTCATAAGTCAAATGCCTATCTCCAGTACTTTGCAATTACTCATTATTTGGTCAATTTAATACTGCTTGTCTAGAATAAGCAACTGATAAAGAAAATACATCATTGCCAAGCATGCTTCCACAATACTGTAGCCCTCCCTCTTTTCATTCTGTATAAATAAAGCTACAGCACCCTCTGATGTCCAAAATGTTTAAAGCTTTTCTTTTAAGGAAAAGTAATACATTATCCCCATGGAAACTCTGCATGTGTGTGCAGATATGAGTGTATATCAGTACCTGACTAAGTGAATGTGAGGGCTCGATCAAGCTGTCCCGTGAGGAGGTAGTGGACTCTGTGCCATAAACTGAGTCTGTGCTGGCAGTGCTCTGTCTCCTGCGGTAACCATCCTCACACATAGAGCCTGATTCTGAATCGCACACGGACCCAGGCCCCGAACCTGATTCTGATCCATTCTCCTCCAGGTCCATGTCCTCCGACGGGATCTGTGTCAGACAAGGCCTTTACTGGACTTGCTTGTCAGCTAATATAAGGTATAGGTTTTACAGGGTTACCAAGTCCTAAATGCACAATGAGTAGGATTAGTTGGTGAAAGCCCAATCCAGATTCACACTTGTTTTAGAGCAAGCCTTGTCTGATTGCAGTTTTTCTTAGCTTTATTTGCATTTTTTGGAGCTGTGTCCGCCATTTTCTTAGTTTTGTTTTTGATGCGTGCTTGCGATCTGGCACCTGGTAACTACGTTTTTATATAGGTTGACAACGCGGCAAAATAAAATGGAAAATACAGGCACAGTGCAGGGTCTCAGGTACAGACATCGCCTAAACTTCTAGTGGGTCATAAGCGATGGTTGAGAGGGATTACTTTTGTATGAGTCCATACGTTGTTGTTTTTTTTAGGAAAATCATACTCTTTGTTCCTGGTTGCTTATGCTGTCTTTAACAAGCATTTGTATACAACTGATAATCACAAAGGATGTATGTAAAAAAGAAAATGAAGGGGAATCCAAGTCCAAACAAAGACACTACAGAATAAACCTGAACAATTTCTACCACTGTCAATATTAGTTTGTTCATTTGTATACAACATGCTTGTGTCCACGCCTGCTGCCCTCTTACCTTGCACAGGTGTGCATTCTGCTTGAACCTCTCCAGCCCGCTCTTGTGGTATTGCAGGGTCAGCTGGTGCTGGATGTGTGAGTGACCGCTGGCATGCAGAGTAAGGGGTGAGTGACTGTAGGGCGGAGGCTCTGAGCGTGTTCGCTCCAGAGGTCTGTGGGAGTGCAAGGTAACCACGCCTTCCCTTCTGGTGGAGGAGGACAGGTGAGGCTGCTGCTGCTGCAGAGGAATGGAGCTCAAACCATGAACTGCAGAGAGGGGAGAGGGAGGAACAGGTTAAAATATGGCAAATACAGATGGGGGCAGAGGGGTAAGGGTACATGTGAAGGTGAAAAAATAAACAAGCACAATGAATGGAGATAAACCTGGCAAAAATGGGCAGGAAAAAAAAGATACCAAATGGAAATGGAAAGAGAATGTTAGGGTATATGGGAAAGAAAAGAGGGATAGGGAGAAGAAAAGTGCGGACAGCTGGTATCATCGTGGAATTATAATACTCTAGATCAATTATTCATATCTGATGCAAAAGTCCAGTGTGAAATACAACATAGCTGTATTTCATGCTCAAAATAATTATACAAAAGAAAATACACCTTCATGATCATATTGTTGGAATTTACAGCATATTTGTGAAACTGCATCCCTGTCAAGTGCCAAGTAGAGGGCGTCCTTGTGCTATTTATATTACAGAAGACATCAATGTTCCTACAGTCGATACAGAACTGAAGAAGGATGGCTATAGATTGCCCAAACCTAAAAAATGTACGACAAAGGGGGAAAAAGTGAAAAAGTTCCTTCATGAATTGCATAACTTCCTGATTATAGGTAACAAAATAAAGGCTTACACTTCACAATAGTCCCTTAATCTTTTATGTTGAAGTTCCACCACTGACTACTCCCCACCAGTTCCTGTGTACCCAATGCTACGTTTGACATCAGGAAACAAGTCTGAGGTGGGTTGGTGGGATGTCACCTGTCCTTACTAAACCATCCTAGCATATTTAAGTTCTGTTTGCTTTGAAGAGTACTCAAATGTTCTCTGTGCCACCATGGCCAGATTGTGTCTGTTTACACTTGTACTCTCTTCCAATAATAATACCCTGCCATGTAGTTTCCTACATATCACACATTTATAGATAAGGCTGGCGATTGCTCTCTTTGCACCCTCTATTCATGAACCACTTACAGAGATAGCAGAAATTGCCTGAATTGATTGGGAAAAAAAAAACACAGCTCAATGTTTGCTGCTTTTTAAATCTTGAAGTGTATCAGCGAGGAACATTTAGCCTATTTAACTAAATGCAGTCCATCCCTGTTTTCTTGAAGAACAAAGAAGCAACAAAAGAGTTGCCAAATATCAGCAGTCACAGCAACAGGTTCCTCCCTAAACCAGATGAGGATACCCAGAAGACTGCTGCTGAGATTGGGTCGTAGAAGCAGGACATCATTCAGTGACACGGCTTCAAACAGAGCAACTTGGATCTTTCCAGATTTTTGTGAATGGCTTCCCATCCCTCTTCTAGTGGTGCCAGCTCATCATAAGGGTTATGTAAGATGCTTTGCATGGCCTCCAAAAAGTCATCTTTTATGGTAGGTTTACTTTTAAAATGACCCCAAAGGGACATAAATCGTTGGTATGCAGACTGTCAATTTGGTTGCCGAAAAGGTAGGGGAACCATCCAGCTACCTGAGTTGAGTCTAACAAATCCCACTATCCAATGACTGCAGAAAGTTCAGATGGTCAAATGAAGGTGGTATATAGACACACCGTATTGTGTTTTGGATGTCTACATGCATGTCTTCTGTTTATCTGCATTTTGAAGTATTTCTGTTTCTGCTGTACAACACATTCACAGTTACCCAACTCACGAGAGACAAGCTGGGAATGCACCAGTCCGGTATGTGGCTCCAGTATGAGCACAGGCTGCAGGTGCTGAGTCAGGGTTTGACTGCTTCCTTCCAGAGGCAGGTAAACCTGATGCAGAGCAGATACTGCTAACGGCCTGGCTAATCGGAGGTCAGCCTGTGAAGAGAGGTGAGGAGAGGAGACACGATGGTAAGAAACTCCAGAAAGACCACTAGGAATTATGGAAGCCCTTGTCATTGTTGCAGCTTAACGCAAATGACCAAAATGGAGGGTTTGTGCATGAGGTAAGGGCTTCATGGGCTGTTCGCAATGTAGAGATAGAAGCTCTATCTACAAACATGTTAACATTTTCATCAAGTGAGTAAACTACCACATGACTGATTCACAAGATATGAAGGCACCACAGAGGGAAGTGAAAGCCCAAATACACCACATGTTTCTATAAGTGTTCAAGTGTGCAGGCACTATTCTAGACATTCAGTCTTAGATACACATAAATTCATAGACATACACAGATGTGTATCCATGTGATCTGTAATCTTTTTTCAAAGATTCTAAAGGGAATCCTAGAAGGTATTGTTGCTCACCTGAGCAGGAAGTCCAGCAGTGATGTTGGGCATTGCAGTGGGGTTGGGAGGTGAGGTGAAATGAGCCAGCAACCTCTGTGCCTGAATGAGACCGAAATAATTAGTAATTAGAGATTATCTGTACAGATCATCATCCAACACAAAAACATCAAAACAAATATTTGCACAATAAAGTTAATTTGACTTATCTTCTTAGTGCCCTACATCAACGTTCACTCAAAATGCGGATTATATTCAAATATTTATCATACAAGACTTGTGTGTTAAAAACCGATGGACATCTATGGACATCAATGTTTAATTGAATAAGAAGTGATCAAGTAACATGCATTTGTACAATGGGCCAACTGGCCTTCTCAAATCTCACTGTTTATTACATTACATTACATTACAGTCATTTAGCAGACGCTTTTATCCAAAGCGACTTACAATAAGTGCATTCAACATTGGTAATCAAAAGAACTACTAGTCACCAGAAGTCATAAGTACATTTCCTTTTCCAAACAAGCATCTAAGAGCATGAAGCAGAGCATAACTCAGAGCCAAAGTACAGTGCAGAAACAAGAAAATCAGTTAGTGCTATAAGTAATACGAATACAATAAGTGCAACAAGCTAGTATGAAAACAATAAGCGCTAAGTGGAAGGCTCAGGGTAGCACTTCCTGAAGAGGTGGGTTTTCAGCCTGCGCCGAAAAATGGGCAGCGACTCCGCTGTCCTGACGTCAGTGGGAAGTTCATTCCACCACTGTGGGGCCAGGACAGAAAACAGCTGTGACCGGGTCGATCGGCCGCCAGGACCTCTGAGCGACGGGGCAACCAATCGCCCCGAGGCAGCAGAGCGAAGTGGTCGGGCGGGGGTGTAAGGCTTGACCATGGCCTTGAGATAGGAAGGAGCTGTTCCTTTCACTGCCCTGTAGGCTAGCACCAGAGTCTTAAACTGGATGCGAGCTCTTACAGGTAGCCAGTGTAGAGAACGGAGAAAGGAAGTTGTGGCATTGGGCACCATTACTGTACTGCATTTAACACCTAATTAACATTCAACTGTTGGTGGTTGTCCTTTAAAGAGCAGATGTAAAATCATGTTTGTACTGCTAAAAAGCAAAGGGTTTTTCAATGAAATATTTTATGAATGAATCCACTATGGGAAGACAAAATAAAGGTGCATGAAGGTTGAACACTTATTGTCCCCTGTATTGAACAGGACACTGATCCCTAATCAATGTAAATATAAAAGAGGGGCTCACCTCATGTGCCACTGGGAGGTGCCCATTATCCGAATGTAGGCTGTCGTTGGGTGAGCTGCACCCTGATGCTGGGGTGCTGCTGCTGCTCGGGGAGGAGTCTGGGTGAAAGATTTGAAAAACACACCCATCAACTCATAAAGGCCAACACTATCAGAAAACATGTGTTCATACAGCACCAAATGACGCACATGTCAAATTGGAAATTAATCACAGTGTGTCAGTACAGCATGTGTTGAAATAACATGTAACAAAGTAACAGATACAAATGGCATATCATAGCAGTATTAACTTGAAAAAGCTAAAATAGCAATGGAAATAAAACAAGATTGTGAGAGTGTTTCAGCTAAATGTAGATACTCTACCCAGAGTTTCTGTCCGGTGCTTGACAGCGGGAGGGGCACTGATCTTACGCTGCAGCGGGTTTGGCCTGGTACTGATGAGCTTCTTTAACTTCCACTTCAGAGTGGGCTCAGAGACTGCAGACACAAATATACACAAATACATACATGAAAAACACAAACACACTCTCACTCACACACACACACACACACACACACACACACACACACACACACACACACACACACACACACACACACACACACACACAGACAGACAGACATACTTATCCCAAACATCTCATAAAAAGGAAGGATATCTATGGCTTTCAAACTCCCACAACTTAATGATAAACTGACTGATGTCATATATCTTCTACATCAGCAAGACTGTTCCCACCCAATAATGCAAATACTGTGAGGATGCACTCAATTTCCATACCAAAACCAAATTGAAGCAATCCGCAACATAGCTGAACCAAGCAAATACCTCAACCCTGGTCAATAGCATAAAAAGTCCAATGTTTACATTGGTCAGGCTCCAAGGAGCCCAAACAAAACAATCAATCAGTGGCTGGCTCAGAGCAGATAAAAGCCAGCTTTGTGTTGTCGCCGTGCCAAAAAAAGCACTGGAGGGTGTGTATGTATGCTGGCACCTAAGGGTTCTAGGGCAACGCAAATAAATAATGTTTGTGTACTCGCAGAGATGTACAGGAAGACGAAACCACGCCCACTCTCATTCACATGGTGAGCGAGACCTGCTCTAGACTCTCACGCGGTTCATTTTACAAATACCTTCTTTAAAGTTATGTAACTGAGTTGGTCTTTGTGTCTCACTGTTGTTTTTATGACTGCTCGGTCTCTCTCTGGCCCTCCAGGCCTAGTGCGTAATGAGTTTCCTTCGTACTGGAAAGGACACTCTCTCCAGAATATATATAAGGTAATGACAGTTTGCAGTTTGCAGAGACACTGAAAAGTATTACAATGAACGAAATATCCCACTGAGCCTTTGAGAGTTTGAACTTAAATTACATGGGGCACACCACAACAGAACAGACCTGAAACGCCAACCTTCACGGCTCTAACCTCAGGGTGGGAACTCTCATCACAGACACAAAAAACCTGAATAATCTCACCAGTCCTGCGCAGAGCAAGGTCTTTACGCTGGTCACAGGCTGTAGGCTGAGACGTTGGGGACATGTCAGGAACTGGGAGCCTAGGTAACCAAAATAATATAGGATAGACTGCTTCACTCATGAATGGGTATAAAGAGTTTGTTAAATGTTCTTGTTTATTATTTATTATTCTATTACTTTCATTAATGCCAGAAGAGAGGCTGGCCTTCTATTTTGAAACATCATTGATCTGCGTGTCCGTTTTGTCTCTCTCACCTGTATCCTGGTGTAGGACTGCTGTGGTTTGGAGTGACCCTGTCATGGGCAGGCTGGCTCTTCATAATTATGTGTTCCCGAAGTTTCTGCCTTACCAGAGGACTGGCTACGGCACCTGGTAGTCAATAAAGTCACTTCATCAGGAAAAAGACAGTGATTGGGATCATGTACAGCGATATATTAGGTAGACCTACAGCCAAACAGTGGGGCTCATAATATAAAATAAGTCAGGAGACTTCTGAAGTAGGATCCAGGATATGTTTTACTTTCCTCTGACCTTTCTTTTTTTCCTCTGTACGGTAAAAACTAAAAACAGAAACTAAAGTGTTTCCTGAAACAAGTGCGTTTGTTTGCCTTTGGTTTGATATGAGTACAAATTTCCTTGGAATCTGAGAATACATCACAGCCCTGTAGGAAATCCCCTTCTTTTATTGAACCATACAGTGTGCTATGACTCATGCGAAGAGCACTTCAACAGCCAAATAGTCTTTCAGGGAACCTAAGAGAGCACTTCACGGTAGGGTGAAATACATTACATGATACTCACTCTGCTCATTTTTACTCTTTCGTATAAGCTGATGTAGCTCTTCTCTTTTCTCCTGCTCCATCTCTCTTTGCCTTTGTTCAATGTTGTACTGAGGAGAAAGAAAATTAAGCCATATCAACACTGATCAGTCTAGTCTGCTTGGACTGTGCACGTGAGATTTGCACAAAAAGCAACAAACATTGCTACTGGCACATTTTCTCACAACTCCCCTCAAAAAATGTTTTGACATAACTGAATAATCCCTCTAGATTTGGAAACTAAATAAGACTTTATGTTACACTAAAGAAATATAGCACTAGAAGTGCAGCACCAACCAGCTGATCCTGAACAGCTTCGATCAGAATCTAATGCTGGGAGGGTTGTCTGTTTACTGTAACTTGACCTGCTGCTTACTCATTTCTGCTGAGCATTCATCAACCTGTGTAAAGACTAGTGGCGAAAGCAGCTGGCTTGTTCTTGTTGTTGATGTGACAGGAGGTCCATCAGCCTTTCACTCTGCATCTCACCCTTATAAAAATAAAATGCTGGTGTGGGGATGAATGTTGCCAGATGTCGCACGACTTGAGCAGGTCAAAATTTCACTAGCTATATTAAGTCTCTGTTTATGTACTGAATGCTGAGGATACAGAAATATTAAGGTGCTTACTTTGATTATTTAAATTACTATTTACACTGCTGCTGGTTTTGCTTGGTGCTGCTGAAGGCTTTCCTTTGTCAAACTTTCACCTATACTGGTTTAGTCCTTACCTGCAAGTGCTGCTGGCAAAACTGGGAGCAATGCTGAGAGGTCAGGGGTCCAAGGAAAAAGGGAGGGCGGGGGGCCAGCATGGCCGAATCTAGGCCTGGATGTAACAACCTCTGGGTCACACTTAGGTCCATGGGCTGCTCCCCATGTATGGCTAATGAAACCTGATTTCTGGTGATCACATCCACTACAGAAGAAGAGAGAGGGAGAAAATAACACATCCATTTGTTGAAGAGCATCACTGTCTATGCTTATGGGTGTCAACGTGGGGTGAGGATTATTTTGTCTCTCTGGAGTATATGTTACTCTCTTTTTCTGTGACTATTTCTCAGTGTCCTATAGTCAAACATATATCATCATCATAGATTAAGAGTATCAAAAGTAGTACAAATATCTTAGGTGTGATAACACAAAGGGAAGCATGTTTTTAATAGGTTTTCAAAGAAAAAGTCCAAGAACAATTTGAGCGCATTTTACTGTGTGTGCTTCACACAAACATGACCAGAGGGCACTGCGTTTATTTGGCATAAGTGTATGCCCAGATGTGTACTTGTACTTGAACTCTGCACATTCACCAGTCATATTTCATTTCATTCAAGTCTTTCTGCCTCAAGTGAACTGGCCATTGTCCAACACTGCATTCGGGAAAGCAAAAGAGAGGGGTGTTTCTGTGTGTTGGGGTTGGAGGGGCACAAAAGAAAGAAAGAATGAAGGAAACAGGGTGGGCGGTTGGATTTGAACATTGTGTGGTCAAGGCATTTGGGTCAGGCACATCAATCTGTCATCTCCCTTCCATGTTTTACTAAAATTAAAGAAATAAAAATCTAAGTTTAGCACGAGTGAGACAATTGAACCAGGCTTTGGTGTCCTAATGCAAGACAGATGTCTTTTTATAGGTGCAGGGGAGTGCAAAAAGGTTTTGATCCATTTATACAACCCAAAAGCCACTATAAATATGTTCAACAACCTTACATTTCAACTCAAATGATTTAACTGTAGCATGCATGGCACAATACGGGCTTGATGGTGTGATCTATATAACATAACAGGAACGTTAATGATACTGGTAGTGAGGAAACATCATCCTAAGTTTTTCTTGGGTTTTGTGAAGCACCATAACAACAAGACAAAAACATATGCAAGCTCACAGATATCTTGATATTATTTTCACGTGGCAATGCGACTGAAACCTGAAACCATTAAACATGGTGATGAATGTTTCGGTGCCGATACAAAAGCATAGACAGATACAGTATGGAAAGAGACACCTTCCTACCTCTGGGGTAGAGAGACAGCGGGAGGGAGGGAAGGACATGGAAATGTACTGAACCTGTATGTCTGACTGACTGCAACCCAAAATATTACTTAACATTACTCACACTCAGGTGGATGTTTCTTTACTGACATACCCTGCTGAACTACAGCACTGTGACACAATGCCTCTCACATCACAGTATCTCAGAAAAGCATACTTGCATTGAAGTTATACACTTGTTTGAGTTATCCTAGATTTAAATATAGAAGACTGCATTATCAAACCACCTCCAGTGACCCAATAAGAAAGGACAAAATCCAAATGCCAAAGTTGCGGATAAAGATGAGTGAAGTAGATTGTGATTCTCTAGAGTTAAACATGCAGCATTTTGAAGGTTTGGTCTTCAATGTCTACTATTAGAATTAACAGTAACTCAAGTTCAAATGGTGCATTGGCATAAATGAGGCCCACAACACTTACTACTACTACTACTAATACTACTACTACTACTACTACAGAGAAAACATCATCAGAAATGTTCTGCGGTGCAGCTCAAAAACAGCTCAAAACAAACCTCCATACAGGTTGCACACAAGTCCCACTGAACGTCCCTCCTGCAGGAGCCTCACAGTAAGTTTTACAGACACAGGCAGCGTTATTTGAGAGAGAAATAATCATGTCCATGAAGGCGTTATGGGGTTGATAGAATTCCTCTTAAGAAGAAAACACTCCCACGCTCTTATTACTGCAGGTCAAGTAAGACTTGCACAGTGGAACATGAAAAAAACATATGGGCAGTTAATAAGACCAGAACTATTTATAGTACAAGATAATATCGTACAGTTTAAGCCAAGTAGTTTCAGTTCTGTTGTCCTGCTTGATAACAAAATACAGAATTCATAATAACAACACTATTTGTTTGTGACGACAGCAATGTTTTCATGTATTCTGTATGGGTGTAACAGAGAAAAGCAGAGATATAGTTTCTGTGAAAATTAAAACTTTGCTTGATTATTTGTACAGCTCATAATAGAGACAGGGAAACACAGATAAGCCTCCTGTAAAAATGACACCTGCAATTGACACAATTCTTGTGCCACTAGAATCCTTCCTTACCAGGTAACTCAAGGAAGCCGTGCCATGTCAGACAGAACGCAATCTCTGAAATATTCAGACCTGTCCCACTTTTAGCTGGTTCATGCCTGCGTAACAATATGTCAGAGCTGAAGTTGAAGGCTTGTTTATTTTAAGCGTCTGGTGCTTTTTTTTTTTAAACTGTAATTAAAATATGTTAACCATGCAACAGGAAATACCCGTTGTAGCAGAACAGTATGTATTACCAGAAGAATGTCAGTGTGTTTTCAAAGGAAATCAATCACTGGAGCGGCGGGTCTGTGGTGTTAGTGGTGGTGGGGACTCAAATTATCTGCATACACCCTCTCTCTCTCTCACACACACACATACACACATGCACACACTCACACACGTACGCACGCATGCACACACTCACACACACATACACACACACACACACACACACACACACACACACACACACACACACACACACACACACACACACACACACACAATTACCAAACAAGTCAGCTCCCTCGACAGAAGGGAAATGATCAGGAAGTCAGTGTTACTTCTCATCTAAACAAAAAAGAAACACCTGTGGTATATTTTTACCTGATAAAGTAAAGACCAGGCTGCAGCAACCATATGTATCTAAATTCTATTCACTTTAAACAATGTGACACAAAGTGTCTTCCCTGAGACACATGTTCTACACTGACTTACTTGTGTTTATAAAATGTTTGGTATTTTTTTGGGAGTTTCAAATGAAAGGCCACTCTTCCACACAAATGTGTTTGGCTGTGTTATGTACCAATACTGAAGCTGTGACTTACAGTGTGAAACATAACTTAAGACAAAACCAGCTTAGTCACTGCATGATGCATTCAAATAGCTAACTAGACAGTCATGGTTTCCTCCACAATGCCCCTGAAGGGTTTAAAAAGTTGCTGATTGCTTCCTCTCGTCCTACCAAGACTTCACTTGAAGAGGACATTTACAGTTTGTAGTTGTTTCAACATCACTTTATAAAAAAGTAGTGTAATGGTAGAGGTATTTTTAGCCAACATTGTTTTCCATGGTCTGCTATTCATCGATTGTGCTCATAAAAATGCAAGATACATATTTTAAAACGGAAAAGAAATGCTATTTATAAGATAAAACCTTGAACGTTTTTTAAAATAAGGAGAACTGCATCGAGATAAGATCTGTGTGTGTACTTCTGTCCCTCTCATTTGAGCGTTGTGGTGCTAAAAATAAGCAGGCGAGAAACTTCTGGTTTCTGTAATAGCATATTTGTTTCACAACCATCATCCTCTTTCTGTGTGCCTTCTGCAGCAAAACACTGAATCACTGACACACACGCATGCACACACACCTGCGCACACACACAGACACTCACACAGAAACAGTGACTTCCTGTTTCTAAAGTTAGTCTGCACCATAACATCCTCTTGGTTCATTTACACGAGCAGAAGTTGCTATTTTAGTTGAATGGCTTCACTGGTTCACTTTTGCAGCTTGAGAGTTACAGATGTCCTTTAGCAGTATTTATACACACACTGTGGGCCTAAAATGTGCTTTGTTTATTGTTAGAGTGAACTCCACAGTGCTATTGAATGGAGTTAAATCTGGAAGTCACACATCAGGTTAAGTGCTACCTACTATTTGTATACATAAACACTGGAAGCAAGCTTGAGGTTTATGGTTGGTTAGGTTTGCAACAAAGCAGAAAGAGCAGGAGTTCAGAGACAAAATGTCATGTGAACTACAAACAAATTAACTACAAATTACTATTGCTGTTTCTAGCAACCATGCCAACTGAGTGTAAATAACCAGGCTGACACTGAGTTATGTATTAACAAACCCACTCACACACACACACACACACACACACACACACACACACACACACACACACACACACACACACACACACACACATACACAATATCAATTTAATGACAGCTACTCCACCATGCTTGACACCTTCACCATCTCTTCGTCGTTTTCTCCGTTCCTCCCCCGTCCTTACATTTAGCGGAATTCACAGCTGTTGGGGACATTCTGTCCCCCTGCTTCCGAGCAGCTGGAGTATCAATCTCCGTATGTGTGCATCCATATGAGTGTGTCCTTGTGCGTGTCCGTCCTATACGCGCCAAGATATTAATAGCTTGCAGTTGTTTCTTTTGAGTGTACACAGCAGGTCTTTGTGTTTGCATAAGTAGGATCTGCTTGTGCGACAGTTGAGGGTGCATGTACACTTGTACCAGCGCTGGCGTGTGTTGGTGTCAATGTATTATTAGCGCCCATTTGTTTCTTTTGAAGGGGCACTGTGGCTCTTTGTGCAAGTTTCAGAACATGTAACCATGACGGTTTATTTTTAGTGTCACCTGTCAGTAACCACTTGTGTTTTTGTCAGTAATCATGCAAGTGCACATGTGCTTTGGGACACTGAGTTGAATGGCTGTTTCTCAATATATTATTAGCATCACACCACTTGTTTTTATGAGTGTGTGGCATGTGTGTGTGTGTGTGTGTGTGTGTGTGCTTATACGTGTATTAATAGCATTCCCAATTGCCCACACATGCTTCTGTATGTGTATGGTGCGTGTGCTAGTGGCTGTCAATAAGCCTCATATTTATCAGCTGTACTGCAAATGAGAGTGGGTGAGTTTACTTCAGCCGACCACTATGAGTGTGAGCTGATGATATTGGCATATCCAAGTTTTGGAAAATATATTGTTGGCAGATATGTGAACAGAAATCGTTCACATCAATGTTTTATTGGATGCATTTTCAAGGATGTTTGACTCACTTGTCGCATCTTTCACTTTTTTATGGCAGCAACTAAAGGTTTTAAAAAATGTTTTTTAAGGTTTATTTTGTTATAAAGTATTTCATAAACTGAGTGATAAATTGTTTGGTAATGGTTTTGCTAGAAAATGTCAACCACAATTTCCCAGAGCCCAAGGTGAGGACTTAAAATTGCTTGCTTTGTGTGTCCAACAGCGCAAAACACAAAACTTATACTATGACACAATCCTGACAAGCAGAACATCCTGACATTTAAGAAACTGGAACCATTCCATCATTGTCCGTCATTTTGAAATCACTGAAACAATTATTCAAATATCAAAATAGTCCCAGATTAATTATCTGTCAATCACCTGATCAATTAATCAACTAATCTTACCATATATTTTACAAACAAAATGTGAGGAATCCTTGTCAAAAATCTCAGTTATGCCAAAAATGTGTAAGCTAGCCTATATGTCATTATGAGCTGTTTGGCATTTGTTTCACCCCTGCAAGCACAACGAACTTCTAATTCCTTTTTCCCCCCCAAGGCTTATGAAGTTACAACTTATTATGCAATGACATAAGCCATCCATTCCCACACTTGAGTGTCAACAGGCATTTTTTGTAATGTACCAGTCACTCTCTTCCACCAAAGGATCAGAGGTCAGACAGTTATGAGACTTCTCTTGATGTCGTGTCCCTGAGGAGCACGGGAAAAAGACGAAGGGTCGCCAGCTCACTGTACAGTTGTGTGTATATGAGAGTGTCATAAGCTAGCATGCTCTTTAGTGTGATTCTGCAGCTTGATTTCTCACAGCCAAAACAGACTGACAATTGTTTCAATTGTTTCAATTTTCTTCTCCCGTGGGTTCCAAAGGGTCATCTTTTTCGGAGGGGGAAAACACTGCTAAATTTGGCCCAAGGAGCCGTCATAAGGTTGGCATGAGACTGAAACTCTTTCTTGGTCGAGAACACACACAATATGTTTTGCTGCTAAAATAATTGGCACTGATACTTTCATGACCTGCTCATCACTCATGAGAGAGTGGAGACACAGTACGTTAGTGCCGATACACACCCTCATTCAGACATTCAGACAGACCACACACAAATGATCACCATAACATTGCCCTCAATTATGCAAATTAAGACGTGAGCCCACATTTGACCGGACGGGAACACCATCCAACTTCCTTTATGTACTTCAAAAGCAACAGTGACTGATTCAGGTCAGTGGTCTGTGCACCGCCTCCACCTAAATACATCCACCCCTGCTCTATGATCTTGAGTGAATTTGGCCTTTACCACGCCCACCCCCCCACACTCCCATGATACACAGGCAGAGAGATGGTCCTGTTGCTGTGTTTTTGAGGAGCAGCTTGTATCAGTAGTCAGCTGAGTTGATCTTAAATCAGGAACAGGAAATGTGATCTGGGGCTTTGGCTGGTCCAGAACACTGTCCCTATTGTCAGTACACTGCTGTGGCTCACACTGAGAAAACACTGGGGACTTTTAAAGGTTATCTGTCCTGGGAAAAAAGGTTGGTATTTACTTTCACAACTAGCCTGCAGCACAAAGGTATACACAAAATGGATATGATGGATATGAATGGATGATGGTTGAATCACTAAATATGACTTTGTCCTTGTTGTGTTTATGAATACAAAGGCCTATCTGGGGTCGATAAAGGAGCTTCTACAGCAAACTTCTCTATCGTGTTTACTCAACTAGGGTCAAACCACTGGTCAAATACATTGAAAATGGGCAATTAATCTACTATTGATGGAATGTCCCTCACTGGTCAGTTTAGTAATCCACGCAGCATACAAAGTAAAATAATTATTTTGTTATTTAAATATTTGTTTATTAAATATGTGATTCTTTAAGCAATAGAACCAATATCTTTTGAGTGTTGATGGACAAAATAAAATTTTAGGACATTTGTAGGACACTATCTGTAATTTGATACTTTATCCTGACATTTTAGAGACCTATTTGAATTTCTATTAGAGGGATACTCACAATGCAAAGTGAAACCAGCTTCCTACCTCAAGTCAAAACAATACTGACTGCTAGCAACCACACTGCAGTGCAACTGACTTTTATGAATTGCAAGTATTACATTACAACTAGTTAAGCCAGAGTGTGACTCGCAGCTGATGACTGCAGTAGAAACACAGTGGTGACTTATGTTGACATCAAAATGTCTTTGAGTACAAGAATGTAGAAAAACCCCACAGTCAAAAGGACAAGAACAATTTCCACATTTCTACTGCTCAGAGGGAACATTTAGCCTTTTCTCTAAGATGATGGTGCTGAATTTTCACTTGAACCTTTAGTGCTTATGACACAAAGCCAAACCCACAGGCTGTTACAACTCGTGGAGCAAAAGGGCCTTTGCGATCAACAGTTTGAGTAAGATGACACTTATCATGCACAGTAGCATGAAGGGCTTATGGGATTGTTATGACCAGAGTCAAAGAGATACACTTTTGTAAACACACACACGACTGGATACATTATTTGCACGCTGCAGAGACGATCGTGCATCCACACACATGGCGACATTTACCCATTCACAGCAATAATGCTCACCGCTGGTTATCTGTGATGATGAGTGGAAAAAATTAAGGAGTGATCTAAAAGGTAAGAGAAAGGGGACAGAGTGTAGGTGGTGTCAATTCCTTTGGCATGGCATATGAAACTAATGTAACTGTATCCCTGCAACAGCACCGAGGCTATGACCTCATCCCATCCAGAGAGGGAACCTGGACACATGAGAACATTATTCCACGCATGGCTGCCGTGTGTGTATGTTCGTGTGTATGTTTATGTGTGTGTGTTTTCATTTTTTAGGGACTGAAGGGGTTTGGGTGGGATCTAACAATTTTTACAACTTCCGTCATAACACAGCACACACACTCAGACAACACAGCTGCCCACCCCATGGTCCAACAAACAACCAAACATGTGTTGCCTAGTAGTGGATGAGTCAAACTTTTCAATGACGTTATGGGCGGAATAGGAAATTCTACACTCGCACTCACAATGAGGGCCTTAATACAATAATTACATAATTATTAACCCTATTTACCACCTTAAAATTGTCATGTTGCCAATTTATAGGATTAAGATAATTATGGCATGTAATTTAACTTCAGACTGCAGCATCTGACTCTGTGTCACGACCTCAGGACATGTATACTTATTCTGATAATAAAAATCATTATGGCATTTTTTTTTTTAATTGCTGAACTGCATTTCTTCAAATAAAAGGATAAAAGAACATCTAACTGCAAATGAAAATAAATCTCAGCCAGGTGAGCTTTTACACCTGTTGAGTTTTGGACGCAAGCCAGCAGAAGGATAACATGGATTTAACCGTGTTTACGCTCGCTGACATGCGTTCTCCTACACGAGAAAGCAGTAAAGTAGCAGTCGTGTTACATGTTTGATAGTGAAAGCCTTTTCAAAAGATAGTTACAAGTTGGAACAGTTTGATAGCTTACTTCACGGTGCACGTTAACAAACAACAGTAAACATCGCCTACCGTTCGGAGGTGACATTCAAACGCGACGCATCTCCAACTTCATGCGAAACTTCATGCGACACCGAAGGGTCCGACAGCCAGTGTTGAGGGAGCAATGCCAAGTCAGAAAAAAAAAAAGACGGATGCAAACTTCGTCCGATTGTCTGCCGTTTTCATCTTGGGTCTATTTGACTAAACTGGTCGTTATCAGACTGATATTTTAAACCTCAGAAACGTTGGTTCCGTCAGCACGCGCCGTTGTTAGAGCTGTATACAATATATACACACAGGACGCTAAGCCCGGCACTTCAAAATGTAACGTTAATTACGTTCACCGTCACCGAAGTCTGCTCTCCACTTGTCCGTCTCCTTCTCACTGACTGTCAGTGGAGGTGAAACTGCTGATAAAACCTGCTGGGAGTCACTTTTATTTGCGTGTGTGCTGCTGGTGTGAGGGCTCCATCTGCTGAACCCAGCCGGGTAAGGGTGCTCTGTGTGTGTGTGTGTGTGTGTGTGTGTGTGTGTGTGCGTGTGTGTGTGCGTGTGTGTGTGTGAGAGAGAGAGAGTATGTCTGTATGTGTGTCTGCTCTATTTTATTGTATATACTTTTTTTTTTTTGCACTTTTATTATTTTATTTTATTTAAATGTATTATGTGCTGCTGTTATTTTATTGTATGGTATATATTGAGCATTTTTCATACTTAATATTTTTATGTTTACTCTGTAACTTCGTTTGCTGCTGCTACAAACAAATTTCCCCCTGGGGATGAATAAAGTATCTATCTATCTATCCATCTATCTATCTATCTATCTATCTATCTATCTATCTATCTATCTATCTATCTATCTATCTAATTATCTATCTATCTATCTATCTATCTATCTATCTATCTATCTATCTATCTATCTATCTATCTATCTAATTATATATCTATCTATCTATCTATCTATCTATCTATCTATCTATTTATCTAATTATCTATCTATCTATCTATCTATCTATCTATCTATCTATCTATCTATCTATCTATTTATCTAATTATCTATCTATCTATCTATCTATCTATCTATCTATCTATCTATCTATCTATTTATCTAATTATCTATCTATCTATCTATCTATCTATCTATCTATCTATCTATATATCTATTTATCTAATTATCTATCTATCTATTTATCTAATTATCTATCTATCTATCTATCTATCTATCTATCTATCTATCTATCTATCTATCTATCTATCTATTTTGCCGGTTTCCTGTGTGCTTTATACATCTGGGATAAAACTCTGGAAAAAAATTAAGAGACCACTTCAAAATGATCAGTGTCATTCAAGATGGCTTCAGTGCCTCAGTAAGTCATAACAGCCTGACTACCAGGACCCTCAAACTGAAGCAGTTAAGGGGAATTCAGCCATCATATATTTGATTATTTACACCAGTGAGTTTCATACTGTGACATGTCAAAAATGTATTCAGTGAAAAGGCCTATAACTATGGCCCTCAGATATTATGGTTCCCTCACATTCACACTCAACACAAGGTAATAATTAATATAACAGTGAAGTATTACTTTAAGTATACTCAAGAGTCAGGTACCAGCTCTTTAAATCATATGTAGCTAAATACTCAACTAAAGGCATTTAGTTGCTTAGTACCTCCTCCCAAACCACTGGAGTGTGAATTCAATAGGAAGTAGTTACTTCTGACTAAGCTACCACATACGTTCCTCACAGGAATATTAAGTATAAATACTGTTAAGGTGATGCAATCTAAACATTAATAAACAATATTTCTTCCAAATTCTTAAAATCTTAAAGACTCTTATTCATCAACTATGTTTATTGACACAAAGTCAGTGTCTTCAGTATATACACAAACTAAATAATAAATTCAGTTGGCTATGCTGATGATATGACATTAATTGGTCTACTGCAGGAGAAAAAAAATACTTCTATCATAAACAACAAGATGGCCTTGCGAATGGCAGCCTCGGCGCTGCACTCTCTGCTACTTTTTCTGTTTTTGTTTATTTGTTTCATCTCCAGTTCTCCCTCTCTGATCACATTCAGCAGGGATGTTTGTTGTGTTTTATGTTCATATATATACTTTGTATATATATTCACATTTATGTGTACATAGTAGTTGAATGTTTATGCTGACGTTGTTCTACTTTGTTGTCAACTTGTTTTTTGTTTATTTGTCTATTTCTGTATGTACGTTGAGAGCAACGAGTCAAATTCCTTGTGTAATGCATACATGACCAGTAAAGCTGATTCTGATAAGGAAGAGGAGCATAATAAAGAGGATGAAAAGTAAGAAAAAGGAGCATGTTTATAGAACTTTTGGATATAACCCCTGTCACACCTGCCCTGTTAATAAAAAACTATCCTGTGCAGACAGTGGAAGAGTTTAACTTTTATAGAATTGCTTTTGGCTGTAGGCTGAGTTTTACAGAAAATATATTTTTCAGCAATGTGTATCTTTAGGGCACTTTTATGGCATCAGACAGGATATTTGTAAGGGGAGCTGTGAGCCCAAAACAGAAACAAACTGCCCAGAAATATAAATTTGGTCATCGAAAGTATTAGAAAACCACAGAACCAAACATACGGACATCAGGCCACGTAGGAGGCCTCAAACTGAATATAATTCTAAACATCCACTTACAGTAACAACAAACATAATTGTCTTTGTGCAGGTGACTGCTGCAGAGCCCTCAAAACCTGTAAGAGCATGTAAAAATGTATTTATACATTTGTATGTATATTGAATGTATATTGTATTTACAGTATGTAATGTAGGTTTATTGAATTCTTGATATGCTGCTAATTTAACACGTACCTCCTTCTGTGCCAACATGTTTATTTTACTGTACTCTATTATATGCCTTCATCCTGATGTTTCTGTATTTTTATTTTGAGATCTTACCACCTAGTGAAGCCAAAGGCAAATGTTCACATCCATGGACAATACAGTTCTATTCTATGTGGGATGCACACACACACACACACACACACACACACACACACACACACACACACACACACACACATACGCAACAAATTTACTCTTAATTTAGACAGCGCTGCCCTTTCTCACATGTCCTCTCCCAAACTGAACTCTCTCTGTCTCGCACAGTTCCCTCATCCTGCTTGTGGCCAAATCTCCTCCACCCTCTACCAAAAAAAAATAAATCAACATCATTCGATCCATGAAGATAAACCAATCTGCGACAAACAAACTAGTGAAGCTGCTGAGTGTTTTATTTAATATGACCCAGGCCAGTCCTGAGAGGGAGTCAAGTCAATAGCTTTGCTGTTGTTCAGTAAAATTGTGTCTAAGGGGGAAATTATGGCCTGAGTTAAAAAAAAAGAAAAAAAAGCTATCAACAAAACTCAGTATAATTACAACAACAGCATGTCTTTTTGCTTGTGCTCTTGGCAGGACTTAACAGTCCATCCCCTAGTCACGGGGTTGATGTGTCCTGAATCATTTGAGATACGTACAAGCAAATTGAATTTCATAGCAGATCTCCATTTCGAACAGCTTCTTTTTTTTGCACATGTAGAGAATGCTTGGTGACTGTTACATTTTCATTCAAAACATTTTCTGTTCCAAATATGAATTAATTCACCCTTTTGTTATGGCGTTGCCCTTTACAAATAATTTCTTGAAACATTATCAACACATCATTATTCATATCAATCGTATCAACATAGGTCTGTGAATGACCACATGTTCAAATTATATACATAGCTGAAAGTGCGTATAAATTGAGAAGGAAAATAAACTATGGAATAAAGTCACTTTCTATCCAACATTGAATTAAAAAGTGCCATGAACAACATCAATTTAGCTTATGGGCACAATTATGGAGACCACTCATGTAACCTATTGAGCAGGTATGCTAAACCATAAACACAGTGTCGACTTTACAGTAACTTTGAAATTCTAAAACACACTTTTTGCAAATAACTATACACGGTTATCTACATTAACCTGCACCCATTAACCTGCACCCAGAATGCACACGTGAAAACACCTGAACCAATTAGATCACTTAGTAATCAGAGCTTGAACTCTATAAATAGATTCAGGTGTGTTCTTTGTTGTGTACAACAATGGAGGCACATTTTGAAGAAAGAGTTAGAGGACTGTAAATGCAATATACTGTATTTTGTTTACAATATGTAAATGTTCTCTTCAGTTAAAGTAATTGTGTCGGATTCTGTGTATATGAGTATTGAGAATTAACAATTTTTTTTCCCCATTTCATTTGCATTCATAATTTATATTTACAACATACTACAAATAAAAATGCCAAAGACTAGAGATGATAATGTTTTATACTAAGCACATCAGCATGCAGTTAGCATGTGACAAGAGCTATTTATTTGGTGCTTTGTGTGTAATGTTTTTGCAAGAGATATGGAATTTATATAGAATCTGATTTGTTTTTGTGTGTGTAGAGTTTTTACAAAGAGGGCACTCTCAAGAATTGAGTTTTAGCAATTGCAAAAAAAAACCTGCAGCAAAATGGATGAAGTTGGCACCACATCATTTGTGTTTCTTTTAACACGTCATCATCAGTTGTCAATAGAGCTCTCCTTTCTTATCTTTCCCCCTCACACTATTTCTACACTGTCTCTGCCATCATAAGGGCAGTGCCGCTGCTGGATAGCTTGCGAGTGTTTGGATCTGATGGCATGTGGGCCTGACTGGATTATAGAGAGAGAGAGGGTCAGTTATTAGACCCCTCAGTAAAAACATCCTCACCTTACAGTACAATGAGAGTATGAGCAAGATGCTTTTGAAAAGTCATCCTCAAAATCTTGTCACCAGACGCTCATAGAGATGCACTTTTATACAGAATCCCTGAGAGGATTTTAGACTGAAAGCCAGAACAGTGGAGAAGGGAAGAGACACATATGGCATACATGGGTAGGACTCCAAGGTGAAGTTTTGTGGCCAGTAGGGCTCACTCCTCTTCCAGTCACAGGAAGCCAGTAGGAATGAGAGGAATGCAGTCAGGCAATGGTGATGGAGGGAGCAGCAGTTGCAGGGCAGATAGCCAAAAAGAGTAAAAGAAAAGGAGGCAGTCAGGGAAATGATAGGGAGAGTGAAAAGTGATTAAAGAGTGGAAAGGACTGGGGAGTAAATCATAAAGATGCACAATCAAGCAAAAGCCAACATTGGGATGCCCAATGGCGGCTTTTATATTTGCATGCAAGAGTAATTGCTCGCTCTGATATTGACAGTTTGATGTGGATAATGTGCGTGATATTGGAGGAGTCACTGACGGAAATGCCACAGTACATTATTGTGACCCGTGGAATGTTTTCGAGTTATCAGTCAAACAGATTTCCTAGTATTGGGTGGAGGCTGGGGGTCAACAAACAAGAATTAGCTTTTTACCATCCAGGGGGTCATCCTACCTTACAGACACACACACATGTACACACATGCACAGACATGCAGACAGCACACTCAGACATGCACACAGAAACGTGCAACACAGCCAAACATACAGTTCCTTTGTCTCTTTATCTCTTCAGCTTTTTTAGCTCATTGTTTCATTTTTACTACAACATTATTGTTTCGATTCAGTTTCCCTGCTCTTATCAAACCTGCTGATGCAGTTTTATTTAGTTCTGATACATCCCTTGTACACCACCTGCCTAAGCACCACCTGCAGTAAGCTGCTAAAGAGCCAAATTCCTAAGCAGATGGTGGAGACCAAACAATGTTTGCCACAACAACTTTATAAGGAATATGTCAATGTTGTTTTCAGCTTGTTGCACTGCCCAGTGTGAGAGAAAAAAACCCTGTTAATTTTGCTTTAATGTAGAATGCAGAAAAGAAAAAGGAAATTCAACTAAACTAGGTATCTTCAGATCATTGCCTTGTTTTGACATAAAAGAAAAAAAGAAGCTCCATTACGTATTTAAAACAGTGGTTGCGCAGTACCTGAGCTCTGCACAACACATACCATTGCACGTGTTCAGGTAGGCGAGGCTAAGCGCCTGCAAGCAGCTGTGTGGTAACGTTGAACCGAGAAGACGCTCGAGGCTGCTCGCTGTGGCGGGTAGCCTCTAAAGCCTTTCCATTCCCAACAGCAAAGCAAAGTCAACCCACAAAGGGGATAAATAGCACTCAGCGCTCGCCTAGTTTCTCTGGAAACTGACTGTGATGCTGGAAAGTGTTGCTTTACGACGCCTTCACACATGCACACATGTGGAAAAAGGTCAAAACATACTGTATATGGTTCAGAACAGTGTGTACCCCTTTCAGTAGGTATATGTGACATGCCTTTGAAAGTATTATACGTGTCAAACTGAACAAACGTGCTACAAGGGAATTTCACTTGAGCTGCTGTGAAGTTAATGCTTATTTTGAAAAATTCTTATGATCGTCTATTGTTCATTAAGCACTTTTATCGAGTGAAACGCGCAAAATTCAATAATGAATTCAAAAGTAGTGTAATGCGCACTTTTATTTTAAAAGTACTGCTATATGAGAAAAGTGCAATAACATTTGGTTTGCAAACACTTTAAACAAATACGGTTCTTTTTAACAGCAGTATTCCCTTTATACTGTAGCAGTTAAAATACAGTTAAAATGATTCTGATAATAGATATTCAGCCGGTGTTCACAACATTATCTTCATGTGTGTAATAGATGCAATTTGAAATATACACCTTGAAAACTGCAAACCTCTCTACGTCATGTTTTTTTATGTTTGTTAAATTCTCAGTACTGATAACTAAATTATATGTTTATTATACATATTCCAAACAAACAACTTTAAAAACTCTAATATGTGTGGTATTTGTTATAAATGTACGTTGGTACATAGAGGGTGATAAGAAACTGTAAGGGAGGGACTTAGGACCCAGGGGAATGTAGGTGAAGCATGGAAGGTAGAGGGAGTCTGTACCTGCATGTGGAGTTACGATAATAAAGAGTTGCAGTTAAGAGCAGTGTGTTCTCACGTGCTTATATGTTTATTTAAAAACAGGACAATATGTATTTTGATATTGTCACGTTTGATCCTGTAACGACACGATCGTGCGCATGTGTGCGTAAGACAGGAGGGACCGACGGTGACGGAGTGAAGGGGGGGTTACGGACCGGGCGGGGGGAGTGGCAGCAGCAGCAGGAAGAGACGTCACACAAACACACACACAAACAGCTGTGCACCGCTTGCAGCCCGGTTCTTGTGTTAAAAATGTCCGCTTAATAACAATTAAAAAAAACTGCGTTAACGCGCGATAAAATAATTGTAGGCGTTAATTAATTAATGCGTTAACTTGCCCAGGCCTAATTGTAATACATCCTGGTGCCATTTAAGTCATGACCTGGATAATAAAGTAAAGGAATGTGGAAAAGGCAACAACTTATCGTTAACATGAACTTAATATTTCCTTCCTCAATGACACATGACAAAATCAGTTTAACTGCACAGTTTCTTCCTGTACAGTTAATAAACTTCCACATGGTAGTTACATCTCAATTAGAGCAGATTATTGCAGTAAAAATACTCTTCCACAAGGGGGTGACACAAATAAATGACCGCGTCTGTTGTTTGTTATTTAAACACAAATAACAGCCTGTTCAAGAGTTGGAAGTGAACTTACTATCAGCTGCTCATTAGTATCACGCACATCAATCCACTATGCTCCTTCTTCACTCTTTTGCAGCCCTCACTTGACCACAGTTGGCAGCCTCTGCTGTGATGAAGAACTCTCTTAAGACCAGAGCTGGCTCAATGAGAGGTGATCTGTTTTGGATCGCCATAATTTCACCATACTGCCAAGTTACTGTACTGTCCTTCAGCAATTTGGACAATGTGATGGAACAATTACAAATCCAAGTTCTTTTGGTAATTGAAAACAAATTTTAGAGAAACCTTCTCAAAAAGTATTTGTGTAAGTTTCTAAGTTACGTTCTTAAAAGTTTGTAAATACAAATAATGACTCCTTTAAGATATGTATTAACACATTTAGAGAGGATTTAAGAGCTCCACACAAGACAAATATCACATCTTTGAAACCAAAACACACAACGTTGTAACCAATCCTTCTGTGTCCTCAGCTGACACCCGCTCGGCTTGATTTAGACAGTTTAGAGGGAGAGGTTGGTCCCTGAGGGCCACTTCCAGCTGACTGTGGCATCTTAACCTGCTGCCCCTCGACCTTTACAAACCAAACAAACGCAGAGTTTCATGATTTATCAAAATGACAGAAATGTAGACCATCAAGTTCTTTGAGTTATTTATACAGTTTGGCTGCTAAGACTGATTACTTTGTTGTACCCTGATAAAATGAAGTATGGCTTCAGTTTTCAATGTTTATCTTCCTGATTAGCAAAGAGTATAAAATATCCATCACAAGTTCCTACAAGTCCCTAAGATGGTCTTTAAGTGTCTTGTTTTGTCTTATCAATTGATCAAAATTTCAAAGCTCCAAATCACAGAGGACATTTAAGAAGTAGAAACCAGTATATATTTGCATAGAAATAGTTGCATTCTTGCATAAAAATGCATTAGAATATATGAATTGTCATTCATTCTAATCCCTTCATTTTCTGTCAATCAACTAATCGACTAATGGACAAATCATTTCAGTTTGATCCCTAAACTATACAATATGGCACAAGGTGCTCTTTGCTGATAATCTCATTTTAAAGGATTTAGTTCAACAGAGCATTTTTCAAATTTTAAGTGAGACTAATTTCACTCATTTTGGCAGTGGATTCTGAGAAATATTGAAAGTATTAATTGGATTATCACATAATCTGAGATACAGCTGAGGGATCGTGCTTAAAAGTAGAATTCCTAGAATTAATTTAAAAAAAAGCATATACCTGTCATAAGTTTGGACAGGGTGGAATCTGTCCATGGTGAGTCTGGATTCCTTAAGCTCTTAGGTTTTATCAGTATTAAACTCCCTAAAATAGTAATTTGTGTTCTTCGCAGCAGGGACAAGGCCAAATAAACCATGAATGTCATCATTATAACCCCATTATTTTCAGAGAGAACATGGAGGACTTACAGTCTGATTTATTGCTCAACAAACCACGTAGACAAGCCTCTAAAAATGAAGCAGCACGGGAGAGTAAAAATAGAGCAAAAGTTTAGTGTTTTGGGCGAGAAAGGCTGAGGCAAGCATTTCATCTTATGCAGCAAGATTTATGTACAGTGCACAAAAACAAGGAAGGATCGGGTGAAAAACTAAACCGGCTACAGCGGACTCTACTAACTTTTTACTTACTTTCTAATCACTTTAATTGATTTCTATAAAAAGATGTGTCCTTGGGCAAAAAATGTATGCATGCACAAGCAACACAACTCAAGTCATGTCAACATTTTTTTAAATTTTTGCTATCCTTGCTTGAAAGTACAGTTATCCAGTGCGGAGGACAGTCGGTGTTGTGACAGCAATGTAATTAACTCTCTCACTGTGTTCACCAAACATCTTCTGAACAAATCCTCACTCTCATTTACATCTTTCTGTGCTTTTCTCCTTTCAGCATTGCTGTTGTGTGTCTCCTTCATTCTTTGCACTTTAATACTTTTCCTGGACAGACTACCTCTCCAGGGTGGGTGGGTCTGTTTCCAATTTTCTCCCCTTTCCCGTACCGAGAAAGGACACTTCCAAAACCAAACAAATAAAACCAAAAAACGCGGTACAGTTATTTGTTATTTTTTTGCTGTTTCTTATGTTTTTCTTGCACATGTTTTATGTCTATGTGATTTTGAAGCGTATGCAGTGATATCAAAGGGTAGCCGCTCCACTGAATCCAGAACAAACCCAAGCTTCTCACAGCTGAAGCCAACCAAACTTGACCATCTGCCGGTAGTAACAATGAGGATGAACCAAAGCAACAAAAATAATCTTTCATTTCAGCAAAACTGCCAGCTAAAATCCCCTCTATAGAGTATAAAACGTAAACGATTGCCATACTTTCCTAGTGATATACAGTCATTTAAGGAAACAGCTGTTACAATCTTTCACTGATAAATATATGATGTGTAAATGTAAACATCACCTACCGGTTTTGGATGCTGACATCCAGTGAGAGGTCCTTCCGTGCTCCCACAGCAGTCCAGTCAATCACAGAGGCAGCGGTCAGACAGGCTTGGAGTCTCGGGGAGAAGATAGATCCTGCCTTGACAGGGGAGTGGTGCTGCAGCGCTGGAGCCCGGCTGTGCACTGACAGAGGGAGTCACAGTCAACTGCTTGACACAACCCTCTGACTTGGCTGTGTCTTGCACTTCCTCTCATGTGAGTTCTCTCTCTCTCTCTCTCTCTCTCTCGCTCGCCCTCTCTCTCTCTCTCTCTTTCTCTCTCTCTCTCTCTCTCTCTCTCTCTTAATCACTCGCCACAAATTCTCTCTTTCAGAGAAGACACAGTTGCTCTGCCCTATCAGCCCCCTGAAACTTTTTGTCAGTGCTGCCCCTGCACCAGAAGCTCCAGGGATGGAGGGAGGGGGAGAGGGGCTGTGTGTTTGTGTGTGCTTTGGAAAGAAAGAGAAAGAGAGAGAGAGACAGATTGTGCAGTCGCTCTTCTGACAGACAATAGCAGGAAGTGTAGCTTTAGGATGGACAAAGTGCGCAGGACAGAAATAGGTTGAGCTTTGCAAGTGTTAAAAAGACATAGCCTATTACTGTAGTTTTACACTACATGCAGTCCATTAATACTGTAAACAAAAATATTACAAGCAAGTATGATGTTGGTGTGTCTCACTGTCATCTCATTCCCAGGGCGTCAATAAAATGATGACTTGTCACAGCCGTCTGTGTCTGACCAACGCACAAGACACCCCTTAGTGTCTGTATTAAGTGTGATTTATGCTTGACACACACAGGCTTGCACAGTCAAAGTCACGTCATACCATCAGACACTGCCCTTTGCGGGGCTTCTGTGTGGCAGGTTTTCCCCTTTCGTGCACATCCAACGTTATCTAACTATGGAACTTTAAGATTGGTGGTTGCTGCGGCGAGAAAGTTGCACAGATTACAGTAGATCAAAACCTTTCCTTGTCACCATAAAGTATAACCGAGGCTTGAGACGCACCAGACTTTCACGTGACTCCAATGTAAACCCATCTGCGCTGCTGCAATAGTAGTGTTTTGGAAGTCTGGTGAATTAGTATATCTGGTGACAAAGTCCGCTCAGGGCTGCCCGGGAGTGGAGGATGGATGGATGACTCAAACAAACTCAGAACTTTCACCCAGGAGACCGCTGTACATGTGTCCCATGTGAAACCAAAACTTGACGTAGAGTAATTTAAGTTATGTTGATCTTTTCCTTAACCAAGACATTTCATTTTTTTGCTTCAACATAACTAAGTCTTTTTTGTTTGAATTAACAATGTTAACCACGTGTTTACTGCAACCGTAGAGCATTAGAAAGTGACGCTAAGGGATCCTGACCACAAGTTACTCATCTTCTTTCCTGTACTTGTGAGATAAACGTCTATCCTAAAAGTTCCTACACATCTTTTATCTGACCTGTCACAAACCTTTCAGCAGACATAACAATGCCACAGACAGACACACAACAAGTCAATAGTAGGCAGCAAACTGCAGCCAACACAACACACATTTGTCCTGTTAAGTTGAATTATCCTTGTTGACTTTAGGGAGTACACGCTCCATGTTATTCTCTGTCTGTTGATGAAATGCAGCTAAAAAGGTCGACAGCCATTCTGACCTCAACTGCTGTGTGGTCTGGCTCTCTCCACTACTGTGCTAGCAGCTATGGATTAGCTTTCTGGTTCAAATGTAACTTCATCCTTTGGGAAAACATACTGACCAAAGGAAACTCATGTTTGGGGGTTGTGAACCTTTGTCCTCATGGCAAGTGAGAGGGATTCTGAGGTTAGCGTGCCATGGGCTCAGTTTCACCTCAAACAAACATTCTTAAAAGTGAAGGACTCTGATGTGCAAATTTCATATCTACAAACAAAAGCTTAAAAGCAACAAATTGATGGCTGCAGTTGGATGCACGCCCTGCCTTACTAGAACAATAACAAAGTATCTCGTGATTTAAAGAAATGCTATTGTCTGTGTTTCAACATTTTCAATAAACTTTCCAGATATCGAACTTCTCAGTATTTCCACTTAGCCAACATGTGACGGTTTTAATATGCATAAAAGAAACAACCTGCATTAGATGAACCCACTTTTTGAGCCCTGTGGACACAAATTCTTTACAATCTGGTGTAATCAATTTTGAGTTGGGCACTCACTCTTGATACAAATAGCTAACCTGTTCCTTTTGGAGCACAGAGAGGAAAAGGAGACCAAAAAATATACGTCAAAGCTGATAAGAAGCAGGTTAGGAGTCCTTGAGGAATACAATGGGATTTGCATCATCTGGAAACACGAGGTGCACGCAGGCCGTTTAAAGTTCCGAAAGATTAGCGTGAGGAGGAGCAGTAGGAAAGGGGGGCGTCTTTATCTGCCAGACCAGTCGAGACAGATCACAAGAAGTGGAAAAAACTGGAAACGTCTTATCAGCATGAGAATGACCATCTTTTTTCCCATTATGCGTTTAAACTTACCTACTTTTTGAATGCCCCTCATGGCATTTGCAAGAAAATGTTCTGCTATTTGAACAGTGTTTCAAAACTCTTTTTTGTTGCTTCAGCATCAGAGTTGCCACCAAAAATTATTTCCCTCATGTTTGCTTTAGTACTGGGCATCATTTGAAGTATTAAGAGTTTTGATAATTGTGCAGATGCATTTCCAGAGTTTCAGGAACCAACTGAACCTGAACTTTACTAAACATAAACATGCTTTTCTAGTTCTTAAATGTTGTCTAATCAAGTTCAAATGAGCAAGAACGTTACATAAAAAATGATCTCAAGTAGGAGTTAATTTATGTATTGACTATTTTCAGCTGCAGATTAATACACATTTGGTGGTCTTGTGAGTATTTATAACGGCAGGACAGTGTATGTGGGATTTACTCAAAATTATAATCTTCAGTGCCTGTTCATTGTAATAAAGGAAGAGTTACCCGGTGTTTTTCAAGGAATCAATGGAGGTCTGTAGCTAAAAGGATGTTATATCAGGACTTGGCTTAAAAAAGTACTTGTTAGTATTTAGTTCATGGGAATTGTTGACAATGAAAAAAATTGGGATAAAAACAGACTTTTCTTTTAAATAAACAAGATTACAAATTACTGGCAAGACATGAGCTTTTTCCGCTTTTTGATACAGATAGGTTCAATACGAAAACAACAAACTTTACTAACAATAATTACTACTTTTGCTGTCTAGACCACAAAGGTTAAAAACTAATATCTAGGTTGTGATGACTTCTAAGAGAAATACACAAACTGTGTCAATTGCGCTCACACACATCCAAGAATGCTGGCTGTTTGTCGTGCTGATTGCCTGAGTGGCAAGCCGACCCGTCTCCCACAGGAAGGGGGGGTTTCCTGAAAGGTCACGGTTGTTCCAGCAGACCAAACACTGGCTAATTGCTTTGTTGTTTGTCGGGTCTGTGCCTGTTTTTGTGTTGCACTTTGCCTTTGTTTAGCATTCCCAAGTATATTACCTGAGCCTGTGGCCAAAAGATGTGGAGGATGGAGAGGGAAGTTTGAAGAGTGGGAGACAAAGAAGGGGGAGGTTGAGCGCTGAAAATATGGAGGCAGCGGTTGCACGGTGGATGCCGTGATTAGGCTGTGAAGGAGCCCCCCATCTCTCAAGCTAAAAATAGCAGGAGTAGGAAGGTGCTTATGGGACCAAGGGGAGGAATGGAGGGGACAGGACGAGTAGGGCCCGCAGTAATTGGCGAGAGGCAAACAGCTGGGGGAGTGTGTGTGTGTCTGTGTGTGAGAGTGTGTGTGGGGGTCTACTTTATGCAGCTGTAGTCTGTCTTTCAGGCTCTAGATCTCTCTCATATTGTTACATTGCCTCTTTCTCTCTCTCACACACACACACACACGCACACAGCAGGAAGGAGAGTAATGGGTCCCTGACAGCCAGAGCCCTAAAGAATGAAAGAATGTGCAACATGAGGCAAGGGAACAGCTGTACAGAGGGGGGAAACATGAGGGCGGGGGGGGGGCAGTTGATTCACAGAAGAGGGGCGAGGTACAGCCGCAGAAGAGATGATGAAAAAAGGGGGGAAAATAAGTTGCAAGTTACAGTATGTGGAGAGGGTGGACGTTTCTGGAAGTGGAATCAACAAATTTATCGGTTTATGTCAAACGTTGGTCTAAATCAACCCCAGAACTTCCTGGCTGGGACAGAGGGCCCAGCAGATGTTTTGCTCAGCTGTTGCAGAAACACTCCGCTAGTGGGTGGATGTGCCTCAGATTAAGTGGGCTCTCTATAATGAAACGGCCTTGGGAACTTGATGCAGAATGAACAAGACCAATGCAAAGGAGGACAAACTGCAGATCCCTTATGTGTGTGTGTGTGTGTGTGTGTGTGTGTGTGTGTGTGTGTGTGTGTGTGAGTGGGAGGTAGTGGAAATAACATGAAGTCACCCTGGCAAAGAGGGTACCGGCCATGCGGTTTTGGCTCTGTGCTATATCTTCATATGTTAAAGCTGGAGGGTGGAAATATGACTTGATGTTAGTGTGTTTATTTGCTACATTCTTATCCACATTAATTTACACCTCTACACTTTTATGAGCTGTTAACCACCTATTTGAAGGGAGACCTGGCGAAGATGCACATCTGTATAGTTATGTTTCTGTGTCTTTTTTACTCTCTGTATTTTTATGCTAGAAAGCATCTGCATGTGGTTTATTGTGCCACTCCCATCCTTCAGAAGACAAGCTACATTTTTGTTCAGTGTATGCACAGCGAGGGGAGAAAAAATAGCATTAAAAAAAAACAGCACTGCAAAACCACAAACAATCATGAGATACAGCCAGAAGGCCGCAGTGCCACACATGTAATGTAAATACACACATGCACAATCATCAATGCACACCGAGACACATGCAAACGCACAACACAGATGTGTCACGAGTACTTTGCTCAGATTAAGCAAAGTTTTTATTTTCTCTCTTTGTGTTGCTCCAGAAAGGTTTGATATATGCCAACAACATACCTGGATCACACTTACACACTTTGTTCAGAGGGTTCTTCACTTCTTGTGAAATCCCCTCCTCCTCGTATCTCACGTATCACGTTTGTTGGTGTGTGTGTGTGTGTGTGTGTGTGTGTGTGTGTGTGTGTGTGTGTATCAAGTAGTGCAGGGGCTATATTACACGATGCACCTGTGTGCTGGCGGATATGCAACCCCCCACCACCACCACCACCACAATACGCGCACGCACGCACGCGCGCACGCACGCACGCACGCACACACACACACACACACACACACACACACACACACACACACACACACACACACACACACACACACACACACACACACACACACACACACACACACACAGATTAGCCACCTGTACTCTCTCTTGTCTGTCTTGTAACCTTAACACTTGAGTTGTTAGTCTTTGTGAAACCGGTGTAGAGAAAAAACATCACAACAGATATTTGAAGTTTGAAGTTCAGATATACATGATACATAATCTAATATTATTAACATAAGTTATATAACAATATATACTGTAATGTTGTTACATAATTGATTTGAAGTATAACAGGATACTTCTGAGAGTATGTAAGTAGGAGTGTAGTTTACAACTCTGTTCAGTTTGTGCAAAATGAAAGAAAAATAAAAAAAATGTCAAAGCTGCTATAATCAATATATGTTTCAATTAACAACGGATCAAAGGACTATGCATGTGAAAGGTATCACTTATAATGATGACAATTATTACCTTAGTCTACAGTTCTCTTCAGGTCTACTGAGCAATTTTGCCGTTTTTTAATAAATTATTTAGATTTTCTGGGGTGCACCTTTACTGTTTTGGTTCACTATCACCGTTCTCATCCACGTAGTTTTTCACCCCAGCAGACAGCTGTTTTTACAGAAAAAAAAAAAAAAAAAACTCACTGTACACTAGCCTACCATTCAAGCGTCAAACAACAGACTGGCTAGCCTCTAGCTGGTCAATATGGGAGAGCATTTAGCAGCTTACGGGACAGATATTTCCCTCAGGAGTTAGTAGAGACTGAAACGGTGCTGAAAGGAGAGTGACTATTGGACTTATATTCATTTGGTTCTTCAAGTGAATGCTCATGTTACTCTGTCCTTGTTGAATGTGCAACGTAGCAGCTGGTTGCTAACAAGTTCACCTAATCAACACGATGCTGTGTTGATGACTTGTTTACGTTACCTGCAGATGGCCAAAAAATGTAGTATTTATTCATTTAAAATTTACTACAGGTTTAGAAATGTGCAGATTCATTGTTCATCTGAATAGACACAAACTCACAGACATTAGAAGACTCAAGCAGACACGCAAGACTTTTTGAAGTCAGTGTTTTGAACTCACTTTAAATGAGACATCTTTGCAGGACAGCAGTGGAACAGTAGATTAATTTTCTTCTCTTACTTTTTGTTATAAATTAAGAAAACTGAAATGAACCCTTCATCTTGCGTGTGTGAAATTAGAAACTTTAGAAGACAGTGAAGGGAAGATCTAGATAGGATGAAAACACATGAGAGAATAAGAGCGTGAAGTAGTTTGTGCGTTGTGTTTTTGTGCAACCGCAGCTTTCGTTACAAAAGTCTGAAGACATATTTTGTCAAATTCTCAACATTTTGCTTGAACTTACAGCTCCCCTCCCCTGAATAGATTTTTTGAATATATATATATATATATATATATATATATATACTGTATATAAAAATGATCCAGTCAGATTTGGTATATAATACTGAATTTTTATAGCCAATGCTTTCTTCCCCCCTCCGTTGACATCCTCTGTTTTCTGTCTGCCTCTCTGTTGTGCTGTATGTAGGCCAGGGTGACCACAGGGCTGATGAAGAGGTCGACAGGTGTCCCCCTGCCTCCAGCTGTGATCAGAAACACTGTCTGTGGTTTTTACTGAGAAAATGCCTCGCTGCAGAGGCGTGAACACACAGCTTCAAGAGATGTTCACTTTACATACAAAGAAGTTCAAACTGTGTGAATACAATATATATGTATAGCCCGTCACTGAGAAACCACATATTACACAATGTAATGAAGTGGTATACATTCATCAACATCACATAATACAAACATGATACACCTCCATCCCACAGATACATAACCATCATGAAACAACTTTGGAAGTGACCTGGTTTGCACGGCCATGATCCCACTGCAGAAAACCAGATAACAGACAGACACACCTAGTACCACACTTTAATACAAAACTTGTTCTTTGACATGTGGCTCATCAGGTTAAAACATTTTCTGTGCTGTTCACATCTGTGTGTCTCAGTCAAGCCTGAGTTGTTAAATGTTCAGGAAACCACAAAGACACTCGACTCGAGCACTACACAATGACATTTAAATTCATATTGACACACACACACACACACACACACACACACACACACACACACACACAATAATGAGCACATACTAGGTGGCTACCTTTCTACATAAGAACATGCTCAAAATGACAATGCTAACATGCGGATGTTTAGCAGGTATCATAATGACCATGTTCACCATCTTAGTTTAGCCTGTTAGCAAGCTAACATTAGCTAATTAGCACGAAACACAAAGTACAAGTGCGGCTAATGGGAACGCTATTAGTTTTAACGATATTTTAAACCAAGGCAATGGACAAACTTTTTAACCTGATGATGGTGCTGGATGATTGGTCAGGAGATTCAATTCAATCAAAAGGGGAAATAAATATCTGTACAAAATTTTGTGTCAATCCATTGACTAGATGGTAACATATTTGATCTGCTGTGGTGAAGTTACAGGTTCACCAAAGTCAGTAGCATTCATCCTCAGGGGACCATGAATGTCTGTGCAAAGTTCCATGGCAGTCTATCTAATAATGATATATCGGTCTGGACCAAAGTGGTAGACTGACTGCCAGTGCCATCCCTTGAGCCATGCCACTTTGCAGCTAAACATGTGCACAATATACAATCAATGTAAACAGTATTCATGTAAGGACCAGTGCATTTTATTTATATATTTATATATATTACAAAATATTTACAACAAATAACACCATCTATCCTTATACTCGTGGTTCAAATAACTAAAAAGTCACCTACAATGCAATAGAAGGCATAAAACTGAGTGATTCATTATTGCTGTACATTTAGAATGAAGTCTGTACAGGATTATTGTAATACCACTGACCAGCTTTATACACTTACTGTATTGTGAGATCTTTGTAACATATCATAGGTCAGCAGTGGAAACCGTGTGAATCATTATGCTGGTGAACTTTGCTGCGATTGATGCAACTCCTGTTTTCAGTTTCATAATTCTGCATTAAAAACTTTCACTTCTTTTATAAACATCAAATAGATGCGAGACTTCCTCTTGTTTTCAGACAAAGGCTGTACCCACACTATACGCTTCCGTTTTGAAAACGCTATCTTTTGCTACGTTTAGGCCTAGCGTCCACACTACTCTACTTTTAGAGCACCTAAAACGAAGGAGTTTGAAAAAGCTACCGACGCTGCGTAAGTTTGAAAACTCCGGGGTTACCTTGTAGTGTGGACAGGCGCTGATCCGGAGACCTTTGAAAATGATGATGTAGACGATGTAGTACTCCACAGTGAAGTACGCTACTTGATTGAGTCTTAGCAGTCATGACGTGTCTTTCCTCAGATTCATCACGCCGCCGGAAAAAAACAAACAACAACAACCTTGATTATTGATCGCCTACCAGGGGCACATCCCAAGTCTCTTAGGCCCAATCCCCACACTCACAAACTCACGGACTTTGAGGCGAGCTCCCACAAAGTCTGTGAGGGTTTAGTGCTGTCCCACTGTCAAATCTTCGAGTCTTTGAGGGCTCTCTCGCAGACATTTTGAGTCCTTTATGAACCCTTTCCATAAGTCCGCATTTCCGGAAACTTTGCCCAAGGGAATTACCCACAATTCATAGCAATGTGACGTTAAACACAGGGTTACCAGTGTAAGCATGCAGACTAAAAAAATAACATAATCACGCTTATATTTCAAGCGTGATATGTTGCAGCAAAGTGCTCTCCCATTTGTATTTAAATCATTTCAAACCCTTACAATCTCTCACACTGAACCATTTACCAGATGACGTCAGTAAGTCCCTAAGGGTTCAGGAAGTTATTCTGCTCCGCCATCTTGACAGCCGTCTCAAAGCTCTTATTTCTGTTCTGAGGAGTGAGGATCGTGGCTCAAGGACAGATCTCCGAGGAGCCATGAGCGAGGATGCACAAGAGTAGAATTCCAGGAAGTCTTTTAAGCGCTACCTCCTTGTTTATCAGTTATTTGATTGGGCGCTGCAGTTGATCAGACTGATCTGGTTGTTCTCAACATTACTGAAGTTTCATACCAGAGTTAAGATAGATCACAGATTAAACTCAAGTTTTGATTTGTTTTCTGATTTACAATATATATATATAAATATTATGCATATATTTATATATATATATATATATATATATATATATTTGCTCATATATATAGTTACCTAATAAATATCTCAATGAACGAAAATTGCAACATAAGTTGAATCTGTCCTTACTGAGCACCCCGTAGAAATAAATCGGCACTTTTTTCTACTTTCCACCTAAACTCCATGTATAATGAAATCAGGGCTGTTATAGAAACCACATGACTGAAATGGTTAGAAAGTGAATAAACACAGTGGCATGCTGTGTGTCTCTCTCTCTGTGTGTGTGTGTGTGTGTGTGTGTGTGTGTGTGTGTTGCACTGAGAGTATAACTAGGCACGGGAAAACACTGAGGAAATGTTTGGCTGTTAATGCAACTTTGCAGCCATTATTTTCCAAGGAGAACAGTTCCTTACACACACACACACACACACACACACACACACACACACACACACACACACACACACACACACACACAACCCTCTTCATTTTGCCTGGAAATAAGAAGGGCACATGAACAACAGAATTAAAAAAAAGACAAGATGTTTTTCTATCCTCTTTGGAGCAGTCCAGCTCAAAAAGAGGATAAAAAAGCTACATTTGTTTTCTATGTTCAATTAACATTATTTTCTTTAAAAATGTTGAAATGAGATGTTCCCCCTTTTCTACATACATCACACAGCTTTTTAATAATAAAGAATACGTTTATTCACTCTATGGCCCCTGCACTGAGTCAACCCTTGCATGCAATGCTACCGTTAACAGTGAAGGAGTGACTTATACCTCTTGAGTGCTACATCTCAGAATCTCTCAAAAACGCAGGTTTATTGATGTTCTGTATGTATGTATTTTTTCTCTGTCTCCACATTCAGCACTGTGAGAGCAGAGAATGTTATTTTGCCCCATGGAGGGCCTGAGAGTAGAGAAACATCCACGGGCCGTGCATGCGTTCCTCACATTCTGAACTGAAACCACATGGTGGGTTTAACCCTAATGATATTTGGATGACTTGCATAAAGGGCATCCAATATCCAGTCTAGATAAGTGGGCACAGAATCATAGAGGAGAGAGGAAAAAAGGGTCCTCTCTCTTTCGCCCTGTAGGCTCACACACAGAGACATTCAATGCATAGCATGAGCTTCACATTACTGATCCGACTGCACGGATCTTTTGCTTTGTCTTCTCTTCGTGACTGACTGTTTAGTTTGAAATAAAACTCTCTCTCTGTCTCTGTCTCACACACAGACGTACAAGAGATATGCACACAGAAAACAACACACCCTTGTTATTACTGGAAAGTCACAACTGACATCCCCCTGCAGGCGGCTATGTGCCAACTGAACAGCCATACCCCAAGCTGGGGTGCAAAAATAAAACACTTCTTATTATGCCAGGGGCATTCTTAGTAAAGCATACAGTTATATTTCATACAGAGGCCTCGGCAGTGGTTGAATGTAACCAAGTACATTTACTCGAGTACTGTATGTACTTAAGTAACATTTTGAGGTATTTGTACTTTACTTGAGTATTTCCAGTTTATGCTACTTTACTCTTCTCCTCCACTACATTTTGAAATCAAATATATAACACGTTATAACCACTACTTTACTTTGCAGATTTACATTATAAATAAAAATATATAACTCAACTAAAAATTATGTAATATCATTATAGGTTAAGCTACCCAGCAGTATAAAGTAATTGGAATTAGCTCCACCTTTACCAGTGTACATATATTAATGCATCAATAATAATAATAATAATAAAATATATTATTTTGAAAATGATTGAAATGACCCATTGTGAATACTGAGTACTTTCAGTGCTTTTAATGCTGATATGTTTGTACTTTTACAAGATTTTGATAGCAGGACTTTTACTTGTAAAGTATTTTTACACTTTGGTATTACTACTTTCACTTAAGTAAATTATTTAATTACTTCTTCCGTCACTGGGCCGCGGTCTATCAGTATGCACTGCTCAGAGCTGCAGTATCAGTCTCTGATAGTATGAGAGTATGACCCGTTACCCCGTACACCCCCATAGACAGAAATAAATGCATTTGAGGACCACCCTATGCTGGTGCCACTCTGCAGTGTGAGTGTGGGTGTGGGTGTGTGTGTGTGGATGTCTTTATCTAGTACTCATGACAAGACTCTGCCTCACCCAAAAACCTAACGAATTGTCCTGGTGCAACCCTGCTCACTGATTGCACAGTTTACAAAGAAGGAGCACAAACATCCAGAGGTGAAATTATAATTTGCCTTTGTGCATTATTTTTAATCATACCTTTTGTTACATGAATTGTACTTCAGAGAAAAATTGACGACCTTGACATCTTAACATTTTAGAATCTGGAATAAGATTCTTAAGTGAAGAAATAATTGAGCAAGAACTTAAAAGCTGCACTTAGAAGTGGCCAAACGTCGAAATCATGTTCACAAAAATGCTTTGTAGGGATGAGAGTCACTGGAGACTTGGGCGATAATTCTTTGTGAGTGTGTCACTTCGAGCAACCTCTCTCACATTACATTAGTCCTCTGACCCAATGCTTATACAAATATATTGATTTGTAATGCTTCAAAGCAAATGTGGAATGAAATACATTCCCTCAGCAATATGCCAGCATCTGAAGGATCTGAAGAAAACTTTGAGATTTTGAATGAATGTCCAGAGTTTTTTTTAAACTCACTGTACGAGTCAACCTGTGTGTAAGTGTATTAAATAAGTTGGGTGGGCTCATAAAGAGTGCAAATCAGTGCCATTTGATTGAAAAATGAGAATAACATAAACACAATTAAATAGAACAATTTCATATGTGGAAATTCTAAAACTGCGTTGTTGCTGGTTCCCCTTTACACACCTGAATGATGCATGAGGCTGCTGCTTGTCAGTAATGCTTATTATCTATGGTAGGTAATGTAGAGCCAGAAATACATCCCCTGTGGAAAAGTACATGATGTACACTTTCTCATTACCCTATTTTGAGATAAAGCAGCCAGAAAGCTCTCACCTAAGGGATTTTTGCTGCAACCAAAGTCCCTCTTTTCTCTCATCTAACTCGTGCACAGACGCAACGGCTCAGCAGACCGCACAAGCGCAACCTTATCAGCAGGCAAAAGAAGTGCCCCTGCTTCGAAACAGGACTGACAATTAACTGTCACGCAATGACTGGATTTCTCTGATAACCTTTTATTTGTTCCTCCTGCACATCACCACTCATGCAATCTTGCTCCATACATAACCATGTGAGCTGAGGTGAGCTCAAATCTCTTCCGACATATTGTACATATGTCAGATATATCTTCAAATAAGCCTTCTCTGGATGTTCACCAGCACAGTTGCATTTCCCTACAGACACACCACAACTTTGTGGTGAGCCTGTCCTGTGTGACCTAAACAATCTTAACTGTTTCTGGTTATCGTTAGTGTTGAATCAGAGAGGTCATTGGGTCAATGGGGGGCAAATGCAGTCTATGGTACAGACATATGTAATGAGAGACAGTGCCCTCTGGTGGTTAGCATGAAAATATTTATCAAGTTTATCAATAAGACCAACATGAAAAACTTTTTAAAAAGACTATTTTTTTTAGTAAAAGGGAGACAGAGGATTTACTCATGTGTCCAAAAACAGAATATGAAACAAATAAATAATATAACTATGTTTGTGGGCGCCTGGCATGTATGAATATATGTATGTATGTATGTATGTATGGGTACATTACACGTAGGCCACTGAAAGGGTCCCAAACACAAGCTACAGGGCCCCATGTTGCAATGGCAGAGTGGGGCTGTTCCTGTAGGCTGTCCACTCGTTGACTCCAGGGAAGTGAAGAAAAGTTCACTTGTAACGTTATCCAGCATTCATTCAGTATTAGCGAGCTACTGTATATCTGCTTCAAATGAACCACTGTCTGCCCGCTGCAGGATTTTATTTTTTGGAAATCATCTATTGTGTCTGTAATTCAGCAGGAACAGGTGTCCCATGAAAAGACGTATGGAGGACGAGATATAAAAGAAGAGAGGCTGGAGGAAGAAATTAAGTTTCTTGTGAATTATGAGATCAGTCAAGAGTCTAAACGACCACAAGTACAACATTGCTAGCTAGCTTCAGCTAACTTATGCTAACGTCTGTGGCTGCTTGGGGCGAATAAAGAAACAACCCAGAGGTCAAATTCACCCTAATCATGCAAGGCGAAAATTAAAGATTATCAGGGAATGGAATCAGGGAGTTGTTACTTGCCCGATAGCCAAGCTTACTTTTTCAAAATGGAAAATATAGGCGTATTAATAAAACAATTGGACAAAAAAAGTCTGTTGCCCCTCCCCCAGCACCTTGTGTATTTACCCTATGAGGCCCTTAAATGGGCTGCAATGTATTAATGTAATGTGTAAATCACACTGATGTCTGAATTTTCATGTCTATTACAGACCATATCGTATAATTTCAGGAATCTTCTAGGTCAAAATGAAGTTAAAGAGGCTACTGGATTAAAAATATTTGGTACGCTTTTAACATTCAACAACATTAAACACAATGCAGCTGTTATGAGAAAAAGTGTCCTACCTCAGAGCCTCAGCATAAAGATGTTCTCCGTTACCTGTTGAAAAACCTTTAAAGGGGCATTACAACCCATAAAATGGGATTTCAGCTGCTACGCTGTCAGTGAAAGGTTATTTATGGTATATACACACTAAAGTATATCAAGCATATTGAACAAAACATTTTATTTTGGATGAATGAAGTTCTACCTCATCTTAAATTGTGTGTCTTTGAATACATGTGTTGGTCTAGTGTGAGTCGAACCCTTCCTCCTGTTTCATTACAATAAAGCGAAACGTTTTCAGAAAGTGTTACTATGACTCAACCAAGTCTGCAGATTTTCTAGATACATCATCATGAATCCCTTGTAACTGGTATCATGGCTGTTCTTGGAAGTATTCTTGTGTAAACTGTGCACATGTGTTTCCTCCAACAATATACTGTAGTTTCTAAACAGCTGATCAAGGACAGCAAGCAGAATTTGATCAGCAATGTCCATAAAATGCATTAAACCGATAGTAAATCTTTAATATATATCAGTCTATTATATGAAAAACAAGTCACACAGAAGGCCAGTGCTATGTACAACTGTTTATTTTTGATTTGCAAAACATCTGACAAAAATAACATTACATAAAACACCAATTTATAATAGAAAAAAGAAGATCTTTGAAAAAAAAAAAAAAAAAAAAAAGATAAATTGCATTTACATTAGAATTTAGGTAATTTAACTCTTTTCTGATAATTGGAGCCACTTCACGCTGACCTACACAGGCAGTTTATGGCTAATAGATTCAGATCAGTATGCATGTGTTACAAACATAACATTAAGTGCTTTTGTTGGTTCAGGCATATTAATTGAAAGTGGCATGATTTGGGTTCACAATAAAGGGTGCGAATTAAATGCCAAATTCAAATGTACTCTTCTAAAAGATCAATACACATGGCTGACTAAGTACTAAGAGGCCAATCTCACACTGGGGTAATCTTCGCATTCAAATTAAGATGGGGAATATCTGAACCAAGCTTCATTAACACCCTCCCTGCATTAAAAGGGTAATATTATGGCACACAGCTCAGGGTAGATGTGACTATGCACAACATTGTTCCTCAGTATTCGCTGATCAATAAAAATTATCTTATTCATTCAGTGTTTACCTGAAGCAGTTTGACATGAATACAAAATAAACTTGGTTTAAATTCACTAAAGTGAGTAGTTTCTCCGTTATTATGATACGATGATCTAAAAGAATTTGTTTTTCCCTAATAAACACCACTGAGTTGTGTGTTTCAAAAAGACACAACCTCTCAATGAGGCTTGTCGCACCACTAGGGGGGCTGACATTTTGGACGATGCCTGCATTATGGGGTGTCAATAACACACAACTTGGTGATGCTCACGATAAAAGCAGCATTGCATGGATATTGAGGATTTCACTTTTACTAATTCCCCTTGTTAGACCAGACGTCGGCAGGGAATGATGAAGGTGCGGGAGCAGACTTTAGGACAAAAGGAGAGGTGAAGACACGGAGAGGGTATGGGAGAAATGAAGGGGCAAATAAGAGGGACAAGAGAAGGATGGTGTACTACAGAGCTAAGACCATGCTAACAGTACCTAGTGGAGCACAAACACACCTCCCGCTTCTCCTACTGCCACAAAGTCTTTCAGGTTCCTTCTTTGCAACTGTATTCACTCCACAAAGTTCCCCTCTCCAGTTTGCCCTTATGAACTATAACGATATGGTCAATATCAGCAGCATGGCAATCAGATTAATTGCGTCGGTTGCTAAAAATTACCAAGATATCCAAAGGACAAAGATGCAGACATGGGTCTTTTTTGGAGTAAATACAGCCTCACCCTAGCCAGTCTGAGTCCTGTTGGTCAGAGTGCAGGCACTATATTAAAAACACTCCCGGTATTTTGTGCGTAAAAAAAACAAAGGCAATGCTAAGTTTGAGAAGAAAAATACTGTACAAAAAAACAAAACAAAAATGATGACTTCATTAGCTGGACTCTCCCAAATCTGTGAGATATCTCTGAGGTAATCATTGAAGTATGACTCATTAGACAGCAATAAATACCAACATGAATACAAATATTACAAAAGTAAAAACAGAGGCAAATGCTTAATGCTAAAGCAAAAATCTGAGCTAAAAGAGGTAGGTTTTTAGGTAGATTATGGTGTACATCCATTGTGAACACTCCGTTTTGTAAGAGCTAAATTAAGTCGATTCCATTACAATCCCTGTCCTAATGGGAAGAACAAAAGCAAAAAAAAAAAAAAAAAAAAAGACTTGAAAGCCTTTGTGTGGGAGACTGTTTTCAATGAATGACGTCATACATGTTTTTACAGACAGGATTTATAATGGCAATAGCTGTACAAAAAACTTAAAAAATATCTACTAATATGATAAACTGTAAAGCTTGCTGGTGATAGTGTACCATGAGTTGTATATTGCAGGCCGTGTTACTGTGTTATGATCTATCTATCTATCTATCTATCTATCTATCTATAGAAAATCTCCCCAAAGACCCATCTAATTTGTGGTGGATTTCCATAGTTTTCAAATTCCAGTATTTTCAACAACCGCAATGCAGAGTTAAGAAATGAGGGATTCTGAGCAGCCTACCATGGTAAAAGCATACAGGAAACTCTGGGGATGCACCATATTCAGATTTAACTGTATTTGCATGTTATGTAAGTGTTGGGTGGGAAATTAAATGGGGAAAAAGGTCCCAAAACCAACATTTAATCACATATTTAGACATTTAAAAAAAAAAAAGAGGTTTTCCTTCTCATGATAAAGCCTAAAGCAAGTACTGACCAAAATCTATTAAATTAGTGACTGTATGATACATCCACCAGACTCTTCCTGTACAGTTTTCAAAGCCCCAAGGGCAACTCCCCTTTTTCCCTGTTCTTTTGTGGAAGGAACTCTCCCTGTGGCACTTACAATGTTCATCAAACCTCCCGCTGTGTTAAACATACACAAATCAACAACGCATCTCTATCTGGAACAACAATATAGAACTAAAATCAAACCCATATTACAACAGTATGTATTCAGAGAAAATCAACATGGAGACTTTTCAAAAACTTCAAAAGTCAGTGTTCACTAACCAAGCACATCATATCCCTCATCAAGCTGACACACTATACATGTGAGTGGTACTGCCAAAAGACACTCAATCCATAGCTCCTTAAAGTTCAATCACAGTAGGGGGATTCGTGGGGCATATGGAAGTATAAATCCTTATGATTATGTGAATATGCAAACATCTAAAAAAAACGATTTGACTATCTCTGCTAGGCAGAGTGTCACAGTGACTGATGAAGAGTCGGAATAAAGCCACAGTGGCGGAGAATGGACTTGAAACCATGCGGGGTGAACAATTTAAAGCAACTGTCACAACTACTCAGGAAGCAGTTGTGAGAACACACCCAGCTCAACAACAAACACTTGCTCTCTCCCATCATCTTCCTCTAAGATCACAGAGTAATCCTCGTCTGCTCTCGGGTTTGACACATGAGGCCTTTTGGCCAATCACAGGAACCGTTTTAACTGATCACTCTCCTATCACACAGCAAATAAAACACACACAAAAAAAAAGTTTTACACTCATGTCATCTCTGCAAATGACTTCTTTTATGCCAAGATGCTTTAGTGAAATCATCTGAACTTGGCAAGAATTTGACTAAACCCTTCTTTTGGGGAATTGTCTTGATATATAAAAAAAAACCATGTCATCTCATATAATTTTACCATAATCCCACATGCAGCAAGCCATACATTACTGGCCTCTAAACCTAAGCGTTTAAATTCTCTTGGCAGTTTGGTTTATAAGCCATTAGCTGCCATCGGATGAAGTCTTAAGCCAAAGATGACTGACAGCACTTTGACAGCAGAGAGAAGGCAGATGAGTTCCTATCACATATAAGCTTATCTTCCAAGGGCCATGGATGAATAGCATATGAGTTTAGAAGATTATATAATGAGGATATCCAAGGCTCTGGAGTCATCATTACGATGCACTGTGATGTATCAGGTGTATAACTAGCTTAGTGATCTATATGGCTTATATTAAGAGAGCAGCGTGGTATGTTTAGCTTGTCCTCTTTCTGAAAATGAACCTTGGAAATTAGGCAAATACATCAACCCACCACTAAACAAATAATAATTTGACTTGAGTCAAATATACAAGCAATCCCCGTTTAAGCATTTCTAACCCATTCTTACCAAAAATAAAGGATCCAAGTCAAAACAAACGAGAATAGTGTCTCAGAAAATGGTGATAAGAGATCAAAAACAGAAAAGGGTCAATATTGTATTTGCATATATATTTGTGAAAAAAATTAGCCTTGAGAAATATCTATGTAGCCCTATGTACAGCGGCAGACATATTACATATATATGTACCTGGTATTTACACAATGCAGCCACTAGAGGGCTGCGCAGCATACATCATCAAACAGGAGAGCCTGGGTGTCGAGGTGCGCACTACAACCTCAGCCGGGCCCTCCGACATTCTAGAAAATCCACTTCCCCGTCAGAAATGAAAGGGGTCTGATATCTGGGGAGGTCTGACGCAGCTTCCCAAGCTCTCCGCCCACGGAGCTCACTGTGTACTAAAGGAGGAACAATTCATGGAATTGTTTTTAAAGGTGAAATGACGTATAAAACAAACAAAACAAAAAAAACATCCATTGCAATTACATCAGTATATATGCCAATTCCAAGTATGGTATGCAGCTATATATTTACAATACAGGCCCCTTGCTTTGGCCTCAATTTACTATTCCAGTTAGATTTGGCATCTTAGCCCTTAAAAATCTGTGATAATATAGGTACTGTGTATATCAATACATAGGGTTGAGTAAAAGGGATAACAGTGCTTAGGATACATGTGGTAGTAATTAACTATCTACAGGGAAACAATTAAACAAAGAGTAGAATAATGAAAAAAACAAATTCATAAGAGATTAACAAGCCACAACGCAGGCTTGCTTTGATTGACAGTTAGCAGTGTAAAAGTAGCTAACACATTTAGTGGCTAATTCTCACCTCAAAACCAGGGACCCCAAGGTCCCATCAGAGCCTCACTAAATTACAAACTATGTTCTGTACTCTGCAGTATAAACCTCAAATATGAGCGTTTCCTTCATGGGCTGTGAGGCTAGTCAGACAACTTGCATGCATGTTGAGTGGCTGCATTCGTGAAACAGGCCATGAAGCAAGGTTATTTTTAGGTACTGGAAGCTTTTTGAGAAAGTAGTAGACCATACCTTTGGTGAAAGGCAAAAGGCATGTGTTTGAATTGTATACACAGTCATATACATACGCTGCATGGAGAGAAGCAGGTGAAAAACAAAATAAAAGTTTGAAAATATCAAAAACTAATGTGCAGGCACTGCTTTCGCACTGATAAACCAAAATGCCATCCGTACAGAATCTAAATTGTTCGGTGTAAAAGTTACTGTTCCACATAGGTGATGTAAAACAAAGAGGTAGCTCAAATGAATGGCTAAATGAATAACTGAGTAGGTTTGTTGCGATGTGTGCATGTAGCCTACACACACAAAATGTCCAGGCATTTAAAGCAGCAGTTTACACTGTAGATAGACAGAAGTTGTATGCATGTATGTATGCATGCATGTATAGTTTAATTTGTATTATATGAAGTTTCCTAATGCACTACGTCTCAGGAAAACACTGAGGAAATGTTTGGCTGTTAATGCAACTTTGCAGCCATTATTTTCCAAGGAGAACACACACGTAACACACACACACGTAACACACACACATACGTCACACACACACACACACACACACACACACACACACACACACACACACACACGTAACACACACACATACGTCACACACACACACACACACACACACACACACCACTTTCTCTCTTCCACTAGCTTCATACTCCACACCTCCACTGAGTCCATCCAGCACATCCTCAGCTCCCTGCCTCCATTTCTAACCCCTAGGGCGTCTCGTCTCCAGCTTCCTCTCGACCATTGAGGTTCAGAGGTTCTAAGAGACTTCGCTGCCAAACACCTCCAATACCAGCGGGGTGAGCTGCATGCTGTGCTCCGGCTGGAAGGACAGCGAGCGGTACTGTTTGGAGTGCTCCTCGTTGAGGCTACGCAGGTCGGCCAGCTTCTGGATCATCTTGGCATAAAGCAGCCGTCCTGCCGGGTGGTGCAGCTGGATGTAGGCCTGCAGGGTCTCCGACAGTCTGTCTTGGAGGGCTTCGATCCGCGTGTGATCCTGCACACCTGGGCGGTCTACAGGAGGGGAAAGGAGAGTCTTCAAATATTTATGTTTGTTACACAAGCGAAAAAGAAACCCAAATTAACTGTTAACATCCAAACGCCATTGGAAAAATGAGGACTGAATACAAATATCAAGAACTGGATGGAGTAATATTTATCCCACAAAACAATTTCTTAATTGTAAATCAACATAAAATTGCATGATATTTGTGTTTTTATTCCTATAGTTCTGGTCAGGTGGCTTGCTAAATTTAGGTCAGGGAGAGCATATCTGATGAATAATGAGGTGCCTCATATACGTGCAGGAAATGCAAATATACACTTAGTTACACATGCTTGCTTGCATAACGATACATGTATAATAAATGCACTGCATCCTCGGCAAATGCATACCATACACACAAATGTGTGTTCAAATCAAGGCGCATACTCACACAAAACCCTTCAAGTAGCTTAGACCTGCACCTCAATGTGAATTACGTTGACTGACGGACATAAACAATGCTTAAAATCATTTCTTATTAAAACATTCAAGTTGATCTTTTGCCAAAATAAAAGCTCTAATGAATATATACTCTCTTGAGGAAAAAAAAAAGAACAAACAAGATCACTCAAGTAATTCCATTTGACCCTCTATACGCTCCCTCCTCCACACAGTCAGACATACGGTACCTGGAGAAAGCAAGCAGATGGCCATCAGCAGCACATGTTCCTCCTCCTGCAGGTTGAGCTTCTTCAAGCCCACCTGGAACTTTACCAGTGGCTCCAACAGCTCCAGAGTGTGGCCCGCTACAGAGGACGCAACACATCATTACCGTCTTTGCAGCACATAGAATCAGTTCCATACGATATCAAAGGAAAAAAAAAGGCCCTCTAGGGAATGTTACCATCAAGCTTATTCATTAATATTTCTTATTGTCTGTTGAAATCATCTCTAATAAGGAATTTTTTCTTGCATACTGTGCTTTCTCAGGTTTGTTTTCACTAAGAACTACCAGTTGAGATTTGGTGTATATACCATTTCTTAGGGGGGTTATTTTAAGTAAATGCATAAACGAGAAGCCATACAAATAATGATCAAAAGTAGTCATTGATTATCTCGACTGTGCAGCCATTTCCTCATTTTATGGCGGGTGCCGTGTACTGAATTTGAATGCTTTCTGAGCACTGTGTAAATCGTGCCTGTAGCATGGGATGTGTTAGCACCAAATGCTTTTCCAGATGAATCAATCTTTGTAATTAATAAATTATTACTTACTTTTTCTTTTACAATTGTTTAGGATAATCACATATTAAAGGGTAACTTTGGTATTTTTCAACCTGGATCCTATTTTCATTAACAGGTGCAATAAAACAGAAGATCACATTAGCATTATCAAGATGACCACTTAAAAAAAACACAAGTCTGTTAAATGTAGTGTGTCTAATTGACTAATAGGGATGCCAATTTCTGATGCCAAGTCAAGTTTGAAAAAGTTTTTTCCTCGAAAAACGTGTTTACGAAACAAAACCACGGATTGAAAAGTATTACTTTTAATCGATAAAGAAACTGTTTTTTTAATGATCCACTGCAGTAAATAGGACTGCTGTGTTACATAAATATTTTACAAATGAACTGCAACTGTGAAAATAGGGGCAGAATTAATTTGAAATCCCATGTGAGTTACACACTGCCTGGCCAAAAAAAAATTCGCCACCAAAAAAAAAAAGGTCACACACTCTAATGTTTCGTTGGACCGCCTTTAGCTTTGATTACGGCACGCATTCGCTGTGGCATTGTTTCGATAAGCTTCTGCAATGTCACAAGATTTATTTCCATCCAGTGTTGCATTAATTTCTCACCAAGATCTTGTATTGATGATGGTAGAGTTGACCGCTGCGCAAAGCCTTCTCCAGCACATCCCAAAGATTCTCAATGGGGTTAAGGTCTGGACTCTGTGGTGGCCAATCCATGTGTGAAAATGATGTCTCATGCTCCCTGAACCACTCTTTCACAATTTGAGCCCGATGAATCCTGGCATTGTCATCTTGGAATATGCCCGTGCCATCAGGGAAGAAAAAATCCATTGATGGAATAACCTGGTCATTCAGTATATTCAGGTAGTCAGCTGACCTCATTCTTTGAGCACATACTGTTGCTGAACCTAGACCTGACCAACTGCAGCAACCCCAGATCATAGCACTGCCCCCACAGGCTTGTACAGTAGGCACTAGGCATGATGATCCAGGTGGCGACTTTTTTTTTTGGCCAGGCAGTGTATTTATGATTGTATACTATTGATGAGAAAACGCATCTGAATTCCAGCCATGTTCATGTAAACTATTCAGTGATATTTTAAGAAGAGCACAACAGAGCTGCTTCTGCTGGTCCAGACAGTGGATGTTTTGTGTGGTCAGCAGGTCAGGAGTGGCATTCTTTGGTTTATCCCATAGAGAGGGGTCTTGTTTGAAACTGGCAAATGAAAGCCTTGCCCACAGGAGCCTCTGCGGATATGTGAGACTGTTTTTGCAGTCTTACATATGCACAAACTAGCTTCCTTTAAGCTCTCAATAGAGGTGTTGATGTGTAACATGTGCGACTTTTCTTCAGCTGTCAGCTGAGCAAAATGAGTTGACAAGGATGCATGAAAACAATAGTTTGTCTTCACGGTAGTCAGACTGTACACTGACCTTTGGTGACATCACTGATCTGGTATTTAAAGTCAGGCCCACCACAGCTCCAGGACATGTCTTCCAGGTTGAAGCTCTGATTTGATCGCAGCATGATCACCTCAATGGCGCTGGACTTGAGCAGGGCAATCTGGTCCTCTGCAGTCAGCTCCCTGCAGGGAAAGATATCACATACTGTTGTACTACAATAGTAATAGTACAAATAACCTGAATCATGCAGTGCTGGTCATGATCAGATAAACAACAAGTAAACAAGATTTCGAACTAGGGGTGTGAATCTTTCATTATCTCATGATTACATTTTGATTCTTTGGGTTGATTTGATTCAAAAAGATTCCCATTACAAAAATTGATTCGTAATGAAAAACTTGGATGGAAATTTCTTATTATTTTTGTATTTAAAGACACAGTCTCAGATTTTTCTCTGAATCCCAAAATGTCAGAAGGTGGAGGTTTTATCATTCTTCAGATTATAGTAAAAACATTTGAGGACTTATTTAAAAAAACGTTACGCAAGAGGAGCTCTAACGAAACAAAGAGTGCTATTTCATCTGATGATAACAAGATATCAACACAAAGGTGGTACATTTAGTGAAAGAACAGGGAACATAACAGCGACCTCTGACACTAAAACCTTAATTTCTTTTTTTCTTTTTAAATAATAAATAAACAAAACAAAACAAAGACAGTTTAGAAGTTGTGAGTAGATTCAGAATCAGATGAGATTTCAAAAAAGGGGGAAAAAAGAGATTCTTACATGTATCGTTTCCCCCCCACGCCCAACTCAAACCAAGTACCTGCCCTTTCTACACGTTTATGTCAGCTCATCAGTTGTACAATTCATTTCAAAAGATTTTTCTGATCAATGTTTTACCGACTACAGGTTCAACGTAATTCACAGTATTCAAAGTTTATCAGATGTTCTGTGCAGGAAAAACATTCAAAATATTTATTTCCGTTTGCATCCTCCTGCTGCCATGTCAATTCATTAACATAAATCAAACTTTTCACTGTCATGGTAAAATCCTGCATTTAGTGATGTTATGAAATGTCTTAAAAATGAAAGTAATGAACTAGCAGGAGACATGAGCTGAAACCTGCAGCTCTTCAGGGGAGGTCTGGTGTGTTGTTCAGGGCTTAGGGAGCAGATCATAAGTGGACAAACATTCCAAAGGTAATCCGACCACGTCCATCACTCGCTGCCAGTGGAACGACAACTCTCAGGAAATACAGGCCCTGGCTTGTTTTTGGCCTCAACTTTGGGGTGACCCCGAGACACTATGCGTTTGTCCCTGTCAACACACTGAGAGACAAACATGCTGAAGGACAGCACTTGCCATGTGTAGAAGGTGGGGAAGAAACACTGACCAGCCATTGTTATTTTGCCTTCACACACAAATAATGTGCTAGCTAGTCTCTTCCACACGTTTATTATTCCATTCATTTATTAAGTTCTATTTTCAGGGTTAAGATATTGCATTCTGCTTCATATCTCTTAAGAAACAAAAAAAAAAAAAAAAGAAAAAAGACAGACCTTTAGACAGATATCCTGAGGGTGTGCATGCAAGACAGACCGGTGTGTCTTTCTCTAAAAAGTTTAGACAATCACCTACTAACATACTTAAAGGGCTGAACTTCACAGCAACAACATCCCCACGGCAAATGTATAACCTCGCCCAACTAAGGAACAACACAACATAAAAAATATTTTCCTTAATGTGTCAGCTATCTGCAATATATAGTCTATCAGTAATCTATGCCCTTTAGACCACAGCCATCACTGTGGCACAATATCGACTAATCAGGCAGAAAAACAAGTAGGTGTACAAAGTCTTCAACGCACATTTAGGTAAAGAGTCACTCAGTGACATGTAAATAAACTAGAATTATCACGGCTGTATGCCTCCATGTCGGTCCAAAATGTCATCACTTAATTATAGTGTCATATTAGATTTGTGTTAAATTGGTCAACAATAGCTTATGAATTCTTGAGTTATGGCCAAAAACATGTTTGGCAAGGTCACATTGACCTTTGACCCCCAAATTCTAATCAGTTCTTCAGTTGAGTCCAAGTGACATTTGGGTAAAATTTAAAAAAAATTGCGTTCCTGAGATATTGAGTTAAAAAGAATGGACTGGGCGGTCGGACATACTATGGACGGAAAACCCAAAAACATATTGCCTCTGGTCACGGATGTTGCTGGTGCAAAGGCATGAAAGTACAATGATATACAATGTCTGTATCTTTGGATGGTTTTATTTTTCCAGACATCAACATTTGTTTAAGTGAGCAAGTCGGTTCTATGTGAAAACTGAAAATCAACAAAGAAAATCCTTTGAGAAAGTATTCTGCAAAACTTAAATACAGAGCTCAGAAAAATGTACCCTCTCTATCACACAGTCGTATGCAAAACAATTCATCCTAAAACTGAATTAGCATGTCATTATCATAAAGTAATTATTTCTGTAAACTAACGTGCTTTCATGCCATCTTATATTGGCCATTGTGAATTCAGTTTTTTTTGCCAGCCTTGGAGTCAAATTCTCTAGGTAAGGCATAATTTTATCTGGCTGTCCCTGTGTCAAAACTCTGGCAGACAGATAGAAACATGCTCTACGCACAACACCCAACACACAGCCACACACATACCTGAAGCCAGGGATCATCTTGGCAAAGCCAATGACCTTCTGGATGCTATAGGAAACCAGGTCAGCCAGGTGGGGCAGCATGGAGAAGCTGGAGCCCTCTTCCTCGCTGGAGTCAGGGCTGCTGCCCTGCTCGTGGTACATCATCAGCAGGTTGTTGAAGTTCATTTTGGTGTCTACTGACTCTGTGGTGAGCAAAGGAAAAGCCAGCAGAGAAAAGAGAAGACAGGAAAAGTGGAAAAGCATGACAATGTCACACTATTCCTTCCATGAATAGCCAGTCTGCACTGAGATAACTAAGAGAAATCATGGAACAGAGAGGGCTTGTTGATGGAAAGGATCATCTGAAAATACACAAGCGTCAGGTCAGTAGGAGTGAGATGAAAGCTTTAGATGACAGCTACGACAACATGTGAGGCATGCAGAGCTTGCTAGGTCATTTGTCCCCGCTGAGTGTTGGCGTTAGGCCACGGGGCCGTGCCCCTCGCTTTGTTTGCTCCATTAGTGACGGATGCATTAATGAACTGATGTGCACTCGTAGTAGTCAGGTGTCGGGAAGGGGAGGGGCAGCTAGCAGGTTATTCAAAGAATGTCCACTGAATTCTCAGTAAAGCAGCGGAACCGGTTATGTACGCCAACATGCAAACAGCTGAGCCATCTTAAGTCACATATTAACCACTGATCACATTTTCTCCAAACATGTCTGTCATTTGGGTTATGTTAAGTTGTTTTTCTGTAATAAGTCAGTTATAATTTCAGTGAAAGTGACACACTTTATTCTTCCTTGATTTGTTTCTAGGTGAAGGGTGAGTGTGCAGGACAAACTAGTTTAATTGAAAGCCTGGACTGCCACTGTTTTCCCTTGATTTTGAGTGAAGTCTCTATAGTGTGTGTGTATCTTACCTGGAGAGTGACTGAAGGAGTCAGAGGAGGCATCAGACAGAGAGTGGAGAGAAGCAGCTCTACTGGCGCTACGCGTCACCGGGCCCTCGCGCACGGGAGGCTAGAAAACAGAAAAGGGCACAGATAAAGACACCGAAGGATTCTTACATACGATTTGTGGGTGATTCAGTAAAAATCTTAATCAACATGAACATACAGCTGACCAATTTGTGCTCATTATATTGATTCTCGCTAAAATAAATACAGAATATACAGCTTTGTTGAATATCTGCTGAAAAATGGGATTGAATTACTGGACTCTAGTATGGCTGTATGTGTATCTTGCAGAGATAGAAATGTGATACAGAATGGACAACAATGAGTTCCGGAGGAGGAATGGACCACTTGGTGTGAGATTTGTGTGTAAGCAATACAAAACATGACCGTCGCTGACACGCAGTGGAGTAGAGCTGAAGCAGAAAGATATTCTGATGTGAGGAAATCAACATCACTGAAATGCTGCGAGACACAAACCCTGAAGCGGCAGAAGTCGGAGTAGGAGTCGTCGTATGTTTTGTGGTGCGCCTCCACCAGCGTGGCGATGACCTGACTCTGGTCGTCACTGAGCCGTGGCCGCCGCGCTTCCTTGTCCGCTTCACGCTGTGCTTCCTCATCCTTCCTCCGTTGAATTAGGTCCTTCTTCCTCTGCACTTCCTCGTCGGTCAGAATGACTGAGGGTGCAAGTATAAAGAGACAAAGAGGGAGAGAGAGTGTTAGAATTACACACACAAAAAAAACACACAAACACTAAACTTTAGAAAATACATGCATGGAGAATACAGCTTTTGCGCAATCATAAAACAGGTGGGATGGAGAAAGGGCAGAATGAAGAATGAGTTTAAGATATAACAGAATACAGCTATATCATCAATCGGTAAAAGGTACACTGCTTTTAAAGCTTTTCAGTTTGCATCTGTGTTTTACATTGTGACAAAAGCTATGTCAACGTGGTGTTGGGTGGTGGAGGGGTGTGTGTGTGTGTGTGTGTGTGTGTGGGTGTGGGTGTGGGTTGTTATTTTCTGGAGGAAGAAAATGGGAGGGGATGCGTCCATATGGAGACCCCTGCTGCAATGGACAAGTGAATGCATTGTCTTTGTTCTGTTCGCTCCTTGTTGTTCTAAACACTGAATTAGCTCACAGAGACAGAGACACACACACACACACACACACACACACACACACACACACACACACACACACACACACACAGAGACAGAGAGAGAGAGACAGAGACAGAGAGAGAGAGAGAGAGAGAGAGAGAGAGAGAGAGAGAGAGAGAGAGAGAGAGAGGCAGAGAGAAAAAGAGAGGGAGAGCGAGAGAGAGAGAGCTGGGTCTCAACAACATGCTGCTGTTTTTGCAACAGCAATGCCACTGGCTCCTCGAACATGTACAGTAAATCGCAGCGTCTGTACCACCAACCTTGTGGTGTTCCCAGAAACACTCAGGGGAAAGAACATTCAGTTGGAAGTGAGAGGCCTTTGCTTAAAAGCGGCCAGGGGACAATATCCGGATATACCAGGAGAAAACCAGAAAAAAAGAAAAGATCCTGCTATTTACAGACCATGAAAATAAACAACTATGTGGAAAGAAGAGGCCTCACAAGATTGTACATAACAGCAGGTGTTTAAACTTCAGATGGAGTACACTTACACTATACAATGTGGGGAGGCTCCACTAGTTCAAATAGAAAATGTCAACACTCTAATGGGGGCAAAGACCCAGAGATACTTCACCTCAGTCCAAATATTACATAATATATACAAGAGGGACAGTAGGCCCCCAAAACGGCAAACAGCAGTCGTGTAAATTTGACTATCCTCAAAAAAAAGAGAAAAGAAACAAAAAGTAGATTAAACGTAGTAATAATAATAATAATAAGTCGTCTTTATTAGGGGGTCTTGGATGAGTCCAGAACATAGTTTTGCTCCACATTGAACAGTGTTGGGCAACCACAAAAATGTTAAACTCATTCATATAATCATAAAGTGCATTTAACCCAAAAGGGTTAGTACATATTTAAATACATGCAGTAAATCCCATGGTGTAATGTTAACAGTATTGAGGACATATGGGTCAGCCGTCATACTTACACTCTTTCATCATGCCAATGTCCACACAGCGCTTGAGGCGGCATGCCTGGCAGTGGCGCCTGTTGTCCTTGGTGATGGTGCAACTGCCGTTAAAGGGACACGTGAAGGCGGCCTTGCGCTTCATACTGCGCCTAAATCAATTGTATACATTTTACAGTCTATAAAAAACACACACACACACACACACACACACACACGCGCATATCAGTTTATAAAACACACAAAAATAAAAAAATTCTACGAATTCACTGAGGTTTTTTTAAGACTTTACTTAAGGCTCTGTGTGTGTCTGAACATGTTGTTAAAATTGATACCGCAACGTGGTGCCTTGGACCGTGCTGTAAACAAATAATTATCATGGTAGAACTAGATAAATATTTTTGGACTTCAAGCCTGGGACTGACAGAAACAGCATCAACATGGATGAGCGCCAAGGAGTCCAGGGGTAAAAGAAGAGTCTTGAAAAACAGTGACGCAATGCGTAGTGTTTTAGTCAGTATCACTACGCATTGCACAGACGTGAGAAAAAACACACAGATAAGCACGCTTGGTGAAAGTTCAAATTTGGGCAAGAGACAAGGAGATTATTAAACATCCTTTTTTTTTCATCCTCTCTCTTTTAACATCAACACTGCCGAGAGGAACGGATGAAAACGGGCGGATACATCAAACACACACAAGCTCACACAATCATCACTCGCTCTAGTTTTGTCTGTCGTTGAATTGGAAACTCGTGCGTGTATCAATGAGGCAGCAGCCAAGGCATGAACTATAGGACCGAGCTCATTTGTATTCCCTACCTGCCCCCGGGACATTAGCGTGAACTCGGATGTTGTCCGTGGTCTTGTGCTTGTTCTTATGTAACTGTGGGTGGTAATTACATTTAATGTGTGTGTGTGTGTGTGTGTGTGTGTGTGTGTGTGTGTGTGTGTGTGTGTGTGTGTGTGTGTGTGTGTGTGTGTGTGTGTGGTTGGCTATTGTATATGCAAGTTCAGACCTGTGTTTGTATGCTAATGTGTGCATGTGTCAATAACTCGTCAGTCGATATGCATCGCATTGTTTTCATCAGGGTGATATGAGAAATTGTGCTATTATTGTGCTCCGAGTGTGTGTGTGTGTGTGTGTGTGTGTGTGTGTGTGTGTGTGTGTGTGTGTGTGTGTGTGTACACATTGAATATGTCAATTTACACTTGCTTTACAGCAGAACTGTGAGCTCACATGTGCATTTGCGTACCTGAAAAACCCCTTGCAGCCCTCACAGGTCATGGCGTTGAAGTGGAAGCCGGTGGCTTTGTCACCACACACGCCGCAGATCCGCGGCACGTTCCTATCGAACTCATCAGGGGCCAGAGTGGACGTACTCACGACTGTGGACTCCATCACTAAAAAAAAAAAAAAAAGGGCCAAAGGAGAAAGACAAACAAGAGAGAGAAAAAAAGACCAATTTAATCAGCTCCTGGTTGTACAAACTGTTCACTTGCTCAATAACTCAATAAGGAAAAACATCAATTAGACTGCCAACTTCTAACATCTGAAGTACACATTTGTTTCTTAAATAATCTGTTCGGTGTTGCACTTTACATATTTTTGACCGTTAACCGTTTTTTCCCCGACAAAGTTGCTGTAAAAACTCGACACCAAGTGAGTTGCATATCTTTTCACCTGTCTGCATGTCAACCAAACAGAGTCCCTTTCTTCAGGACACATTAGAGTCCCCCGTCTCCCCTTAGGAGCGGAACAGGGAGCCATATGAATCAAGTAGGAAAAACTTCAAAATGCTGGATCTGGGTTACATTTGATTACATAGTGCTCCCACTATCTATTTCACTTAACAGCCTCGTGAGAGGAAGAAAAATAGGCACATCCCTGCAAGGCTAGCATCCTCATAAACAAACAAAGAGACAGACAGACACTGTCCTTTTTCACAAAGCTCCTTTCTTATTCTCTTCTTTGCTTCCACTGCAAAGTAAAAGTGAAGCAAGGAGATTGAGGGCCACTGGAGGGGAGCGTCACTAAACCGATACAAATCTCAACAAACTCACAAATCAACAGCCAATGAGGTAAGAGCCCAGCTGAATAATTTAAAATGTTTTGACAGATCACTCCATCATTCATGTCTAATTAAAAACCACCGGTCCTGCTTAAAGTCTCACACACTCCAGGAAATGCAACAATGTTGTTTTTCTCAGTACAACTGAGAACTATATGAACATTATGCCTTTAAACCAAATTCTGTTTGTATGAACAGGACATGTAGTGCTACTGTTTAAAAACGTCAAAAGAAGAAAGAAAACAGAGGACCTTTTCAGTTCCTCTCTGCTGCAGGCATCGTGGACAGCAGTAACTCAAAGTATGTTGACGTCTTGCATCTCAGCACCACATGCTTCAACCGGGAACATCTGATACAACGGCCGTCACGGTACACAGTGAAACAGTAAACACGAATACAACTGGAAGGACCGGCAACTGACAGCAAATGTTTGTGGAGGGAATCCAACCATCAGGTTACATTGAACTCTGATATAGACAACAGACCACACGGAAACTCGTGGGTTGATGGGAAATCACTTCAAACTATTCGTCTCATCACTGAGCTCCTGAAAGAGTGACCTCTGGCCAACTAGTTTTATGAAAACTCAAAGCAGAGCAGGGTTAAATCCACATAATTATTGTAACATTTTATTCGCTCTCAGTCGAACCTTTTTACTGTCACTTTGCACACTGTTTTGTTACGATGGCCACATAGCCGACTGTGACGGACAAGCTAACCTAAACTCTGCTGTTTTCCCCCCATTGTCTCAGAGCACTACTTGTTTCTTTCTCCCACTCACCATCTCACATGTCCCCATGAGGTACGCATGTTGAGTCAAAGGTTTATCAGGCCAAGACTCAAAAGGCTATTTGGAGTTTGTGTGAATGACAGCACCAAAAATCCAACTGCGGCACATTTGAACAGGATGTTTTTTCTGCAATTGGGGTTTTACTAAACTTCCTGTGTAGACGTGTCATGGTTCTTTAACAAAAAAAATATTTCGTAGGAAAAAACAGCTTCTATGTGAAGTGAGTCACTCACTCGATGACATAATTGACATTTTTTTCTGTACAGGATAAGTTTTCTGAACTTATGAACCCTTGCAACCTGTGCTGCAGCTGTGCCTGTCACGATTTTTTTGTTATTAGCCTATCGTATGATATATGGACATGAGCTACAACATTTTTGCTGACCTCGATATTGCCCGTACATAAGAATGTAACCAATATTTTAGTCAACATGACAAACAGTGGGGATTTGTCCGATTTAATTTGATCAACGTTTTTACATACACACATATACATATATGTATATATGAATATTCTAAAGAACTAAAAGCTCATTGCTCTTTTAATGGGTATATTTGCATAACTATGTTATTATATCATTATATCAGTGGCATGAAATGGTCTTAAAATATAAGGACAATATAAGGAATTCATCTGGAAAGTGTGTTAAAACATGATTTGTTTTAACACACTTTGTAGTATGAACAGTTGAACGGGTTGGCCCTTAAACACAGAAATCTTAGTCGGGTAATACGAGATATCTTCAGGGGGGAAAAGAGTGTCCTGGTCTGTCACACTATCTTTTTAAACAACACATTCTGGAATCCCGCTGACAGAGATGACACACCATCAACATACAGACCCAACAGGAAAAAAAGCATAGGGTTATTGCCACCACGTCATGTTATGTTACACGATACTGACCAGTACGAATGGCCCAGCAAGTTGTCGAACATAAAATCTGTTTTACTCCATGAAGGCAAAACTAATCCCAGCAGGCGTTCACACTCATCACTCACTGTGAAACCAACAGGGAAAACAGCCATTTACCTTACCATGTCATCAACTGATCAGTGAAGCCAGTCCTCTGTGATTGCATTCTGCCTGACAGGCCATTACATTAAATGCACAGTAGTATTGAGAGAGAGAATGCTAAATAATGCATGAGGTTATTAGACCAGATCTGTACTCATTCCTGTTTCTGGCACGCAAAGCCAAGAGTACAGGTTTTGAGCTTTAGGCTTCTACGGAATGTCTCACCCTTGAATGATATACAAAGTGTGTGTGTGTGTGTGTGTGTGTGTGTGTGTGTGTGTGTGTGTGTGTGTGTGTGTGTGTGTGTGTGTGTGTGTGTGTGTGTGTGTGTGTGTCGTTCAGCAGCATCAATCAAATCTGTAATTGCAGTAATAATGCGAGATATTACTCATGTCTGATGTGTTACAGTGGCAAAGAGCCTAAGGATAAAAGAGTAACACTGGGATTTCTGATTAGCTTACGGTCCTGCTCCATGATGGGCAACTAAGTTTTTTTTTTTCATCGGGTAGAATTGATGTGCTTATAAATTGTAACTGGACTGTTTTACCAACTAGAAAATCACTGTCATTTCTTTTGAATAGTGCACTGCAGCAAGAGGGACATTATTATGCGTTGCCACTTACTGTACAAGGTCAACTTGTGAGTCCAGCAACTTTTGGAGCAACTGCTGAACTCTAACCTTTTGGAACTAAAAACGTCTCAGGTGGTAAACACATTTGTTGCCTCCTGCATAAAAGGAGCAACATAAATATGATATTAAGAACTCACTGAGCATAGAGGTTTGAAACGTTTTTATTTTAAGTTTTACTATTCCGTGTTGGTCAGATTTACTCCTTCCACATTTTCCCCTCCAAACTTTTCAACATGGTCAGCTGTTATTAGGACGTGCCTTCTGTCCAATACATTCAAGTCAAGCCAACTTGTAAACTTAAGCATAAAACTTTCACCAGCTTTGGTAAGTTAACATAAAAAGTTATGAAAATAGTATTTCAAAAGCACCTACTCTGAAAAATGGCAACAAAAGAAAAGTATTCCAACATTCAATAAAATGTTATTCATATAGCACCAAATCATAACAGAAGTTATCTCAGGGCACGTAACAATTGCATATAGAGAAGGTGCAGACTATAATCTTCATATTTACTATTTACAGAGACCCAACAATTCCAACTATGAGTAAGTATTTGGCGACAGTGGCGAGGAAAAAAAACGTCCTTTAAACAGGCAGAAACCTCGAGCAGAACCAGGCTCTGGGTGGGTGGCCAGCTGCCTGGATGTAAGCATAAAAATATCTGAAATGCTAGAAATAAAATATAATTGTATTCTAAAAAAAAGCCTGTATAATGGATGCAAGATCTCTGTTTGGCTAGGACTTAACAGTGGAAAAGAATTAACCTAATTCATAATAAACTAATTATAATACTAAAAATAGTGAAACAGTAGGCATGAGGGTTTAACTGTTTATGCAGATAGTTACTTTAACAAGGATATTTAATAAATTGGTTTGATCTTTATCAAGCTGGCACTTTGCAATGGTCCAGAAATTGTCACGGCGCAGTTTCTAATACTAAACATCCCTGACTGATCTCAAACAAGCTCCCAGACTGCAATGACATATTCAGCATTTATTCACACTGCCAACAAACAACAAACACTGGTTTTACTACTTACAATATTAGGACTTAGGATGTGAATGTCTGTCATGTCATTAATTTCAAACAACATGGCCAACTTTCAATTTGATTATGCACTAAAGAATCCAATATTTACAAAGACATAACTGATGACTGCGTTGTTGTCTTGCCGCCTTAAAACAAAACTGTAATTTTTTAAATCTTATCTTTCTAATGTGGTTAATGCAGTTTTTTTTGTTTTTGATAGATGCATACAAGAATATTGAAAAAATGGATTTCTGATTTTAGTTTTTTGATTTACTTGCATTTCTAGACTACTTCAATTCTTAGATGTTTGATCACTTGTACATTCATTTTCATTCATTCCACTTGTGTTTTACTCCCATTAAAAAACATTTATCGTGACAGTTATGTTATAATGTATATCATGACTGCAATCTTGGGACATCTATTTAGCAGTTGCCATTGAAGTAAAAAAAAAAAAAAGGACAAGGAAGATAAAAAAATGGACAATCATAGTCTGTGAATGTATTCCATGTGAAGTGGAGAGCTACTGAGGTTAATTAAGAAAGCTCATCTCAGCCACATGACTAGTATGAGAAGGAATAAGCTCACAAATCTCTTGAACATGAGCAACTTCTACAAAAGCATTATAGGCACCGCATTAGTTTATAAAAAAGATTTTCAATCTCTTAGGTTGTCAGTTGTTATTGAATGTCTCTCCCTCAAAGCAGCGGGAACCTTGAACACAAGTGATGTCATAGCTTTGTCCTTAGTTAACCCACTACATAATTCATAACAAGTACAAAAATGCCGGTTTATCATGGTAACCTTGAATATTTTTCACAGTGAACGTCTCCCAAATATAAAGCAACTGTCTTGCAGCAGCACAATTTCCCTCTGGATTCTGAGATCTTCTCAACATGTTATTGAGTGCGTCACATGGTAGGCATGTATTTACTCGACCATGTGTCCATTACACCTCGCTACACATATAGTTGAGATGACGATCATCTATTGCCCTCTGCATGACCGTCAGTCAGAGAGAGGAAGTGCCAGCCCACATGAGTTTAGGAGGAAAGGGGGATGCGAGGGAGAAGCTGTCCGGAGAGGGGTGGGGCTTATGGGATGCTGAAGAGATGGAGTAAAAACAGATATGGATATAAACATTGATACAGTGAGTAGGGGAGGGGTGACCTCTTTGTCACTGCGACTTTCTGCATCACAAGCCATGCCCTGGCTGGCTGTTGCAGATGTGAGAGAGCGAGCACTCGGCAGTGGACCAGAGAGAAGCAACTTAAACACAAACAGCCTGTTTTTGTTATCTAAAAAGGACGGCTAAAAATACACAATCATAAGCCACTTCAATTACTGGCTAAATATAAATAAAAGTCTCATTTCTGACAGCTTCTCATTTTGAGAAGTATCAGAGGGGAAGGCTATTCACGTAGGAATCACATTTTTAGTATGATTTATCTCTGTTGGTGTTTTTTTAAATAAAGAAGCTAATTTTGGCATTTCGTGTTTGTACACTTATCCTTAGGACAATGAAAAATCTGTTGGCATGCCAACTAAATTGTATGTATGATAAAGACTTGTGTTGATAAATTTAATCTTAATGCTAGTATATTTGAGCCTTAAAGACTTTTAGGTTCAAGGATCTCACAACATCACTTATGACACAGTGAGTAATAACGATGAAGACCAGGACAGGTATTCTGTTTTGGGGGTTTGTAAGAGACGTTGGATTAATCTGATCATTGTTTCCTTTGTTGAACCTTAAAATGGCAGAAAATAGGGAGAACTTACCTTTCCTGAAGCCCCAATATCTTGTTTTGTACAACCAACAAAGGAAAAACCCAAAGACATTCAATGACACTGAAAAAAAAGCAGCAAATCCCCACAAGTGAGAAGCTGGAACTAGGAAATGTTGGAAAGTTGACTTTGCTTATTCAATACTCAAAATAGTTGCCAGTATTTTTTTTGTGTGTCTTTTAACTGATCATTCTAATAAAAGTATTGACTATATGACAACTCTTAACAGACAACAGTTGAGAGAAGAATTGACCACGTAGTGTAAAATAAGCACAGTTTGCTCTGCAACTGGATACCCCTTACAAAAGAGGGAATTGATGGAATCTATCAGATAAATAAAGGAACAAAAAGAAGGAAAAATAATGTGTACTGGAAGTCTGGGGTTTGGGAAACTGAGAGACACAGCGGCAGTGGTTGATGAGCAAGAGACGAGGCCTGCTGTAATTATGTGCCGCACCGCAAACTGACTCGAGCTTGACATTGTAACTGGGTGATGAAAGCTGCAGAATAAAGACATTACCCTAATTTTGGTGGCATAGCTGGAGGAGACACTAGGGAGTTTCCTTTCCATTTTACCCAGCAAACTAGTTGTGGGAGAACAAGTGCTACTTAGCATGCAGAGAGGAGCACTGACTCATCTTTTCCTTTTGATTTATCACATCATGGCTGAAATGACACATGTGTCTTGTAATCCAGGGACTGACATTAGAACTGGTCCCGGGTTGGATTTAAAGACATGACACTGTCTGCAGAGGCCTTAATGCTAAATGTCATCAATTCAATAGATTAATGGTCTAGTGCTCTTGGTGGTCTGAACTGAATTAAAATCAACGTGTCTGAAAAACACACTCTTGTCATATAACAGAATATCTTTAATAACCTGAACGTAACCTGCACTACATAAAAAGTCCAGCGATAAAATATTTATTTTTGAACACCTGGCTGATTCTTTACTCTGGTGGAGTTGAAGGAATATTCCACAAAATGTTGCATAAATTGACACAACTTGTGTCACTTTATCAGTGTAGATTGTTTGCACCATCTGCATCCCAGTGTCCCAAATGAAAGCGTCTAACTTGCAGCTTCTAATTAGTTGACATCACATATCAATCAGTGGCAAATTAAGTCTCAACTACAGATGGTGTGAACATGAGGGATGTAGACTCGAGACATGTTAAGTGCTAATATGAGAAACAGTAACACGTCATGCTGTTGATGTTGTACAGTTAACGTTGTCTTTAGAATATGCCAATTCATGGATCTGTGCATTACTGCTGCAGTTTGAGCTGCTGTGAGATGTTAAGACAGGAATAAGTGCCAAGGTGGACCATGGCAGGAGTCCAATACCACCCATAAAGTAGCTTGTTTCCTTCTGTTGCCCATTGCACCATTATCCAAGTATGTGACTACCAAACAGGAGAGTGGCCATTGGTTTTCTTTCTCAGGTGCCCTGCTACTTACAGAAAAGACATAAATGAGACCTCAGTTGTAAAAAAATAAAAAATAAAAGGTTTTGGACCGCAGCCCAGATGTTGGATTAACTTTCATCAAAGTCAATATTAAGTGATTATAATCCCCACCCTCAACCAACGCCCACCATCTAACTAAACTAATTAAGTGGTGCCATTAGTGCCTGGGCGTTGAAATGTGATTGAAGACAGGGGAGATACAACAAAGTGGGTAAAGAGGAGGATCCAGATTTCAAAGAGGGATCATTTTAACTGCACGCAGACGTGCAGAAGAGAAATGGGAAAGCGGGAAATAAAAAAAAACTCGGGCATCACGTCCCAAGAATGTCAGCAATGAGTTTACAGACCACATCCCAACACATAAGAGTCAGAGTCGGAATCACATCCAGACCTATAACAGCACTGGAGGAAAGAAAGGGCTTGCTGTGGAACGCCTGAGTGGGAGAAGGAGGCCCCGTTTGACAATCCAATGAGCATCTTCCGTCTACATCACATGACGCAATCCCACAAATGGTTCTGAAATTGTTCCATGCTGCCAAAAGTCTCTCTTAAAGGAAAAGAGAGGGAGAGAGAGAGAGGGAGAGAGAGAAAGAGAAGTTGTGGAGAGGGTTGGAGGGAGAAAACATAAGGCGATGTGTTTTACTGCATACCTCTGGCTGGGTCACTACGAGTACAGAAGAGACATAAAACAAATCAGATCTAGAATGACCCTGGCTGCAGAGTGAACTGGGTTACAATGGAAAAAAAACATGGACATGTGATTCCCACATAGAAGTACATCTAAACCCACAATAATGGCCGAGCGGTGAAAAAATGAAAAGGAGGAGGACGGTGGGGGCTGAAGACAAATAAGTACCATTCAAAAGGAAATATGATCATGAAGGGACTGAAGAAGTTTAATTCAAATATGATTGGTGTTTACGAACTGCCTGAGACAAAAAAGAATACATGAGGAGAACAGATAGGGGAAAGAGAACAATGGACAGAAAGAGACAATGTGGACCTAACAACAACAAAGAAGACACTCTGAGTCTGTAATGCAGCTAAACAACTGGCTGAGCAGACTAGCCCAGTCCTGTCCCTTCACTCCCCTCTCTCTCCCAATCTCTCTCTCTCTCTCTCTCTCTCTCTCTCTCCCTCCCTCCCTCAGCCTCCACGAGTCTATCTCATGCTCTTTTCCTACAATCACAGGGAGTATGCTACAGCAGCCGTAATAGCACATGACAAGGTGACCTGTGCCCCACACGGGATGGGCTAAACTGTGGTGGAAGGGTCACATGTCCAACCCTATGGTCTCTGCACAAACCACCCCCCCCCCCACCCCAGGCCCCAGTGCTGGCCTGCAAGGAGAAGGGGAGAGGGAGAGAGAGAGCGAGAGCAGAACTGCCCCCTTATGCTGGGCCCCTTGCTGGACTCTGGAGAGGGGAAAGAGACGAGGCAGGGAGAGGCCCACTCAAACACTCACACACCGAAAGTCCTGTTTATGTCTATGCCGAATTTGACAGAGAATGCACATTCTCAAGCACACAGAGTCGTGCACATGGAGAGCCAACTGGACAGAGCCGGACAGGCAACGGACGGACATGTGGGTGAGGTGGGTGCAAATGCAATTTAGCCCACAAGTCAAAGTTATATAACCTCCAAGAAATGCTGTCTCTCTTTTGGGAAATACTTGATAAAACTAAATACAACAAATGACAGAAAACTTTTGAAAGGTAATATATATATATATATATATACACACACACACACACACACACACACACACACACACACACACACACACACACTCAAATGTCCTCCATATTCCAGTTATACACTGCAATGAATTAGAAAAGAAATCTGAATATACATCCACTGCATTACATATCAAACAGTGACATATATTTTGCTTTCCTGGAAGATATATTTTCTGCATGACCTGCACTCCACATACAACAAATATTACCTGTGCGATGTGTTTGGCCTAGAAACCATTAACCACGGGAGGTAATTGAGGGCCAAAAGACATTAAGGGGAACTTAACACTTCATTAGTCACAAAAGCAAGTGAACGCATGTGGCAAACAGCACACATGTACAGGTACATACAAGTGGGCCTTTACAGTTAAGTACAGCAGCCCCTTTCTTTCTATAGGGTTACATGTAAGAGGAAGCAACCAATTACCGTAGTCATGAAAGGGGGGTGGGGGCGGGGTATTTCACTGTACAGGAGCCATAATGGACTGTACCATCACCACAGCACACAGCTCCATGAACAGCCTGCTGCAGTTAAAGTCAATAAAGACACCAAGTGAGCCCATCTCGTATCTGCTCATAACATGTCAGCACTACTGACAAATTAATTGAAAATTGGTTGAAAGGCTTAAGCATACGTGGTCCTTATTTAGGGTTGAGTCTGCCGTTCTGTTGTATGTTGTCTTGTGAATTTCCACAAACTCAGAACATGTGTGAACGTTGATCTCAAGTGCGCCGAGTTGTTGAGAAGAGACACGATGAAGCAGCTGACGTAAAAACAACATCCTACCTGCTACTTTTCAAGTGTCAAATGGTTTCATAAACAGAAATGGATAAGTGGGAGAATTAGCACAAAGGTCACTGGGAAAATTGTTAGGAATATGTATCGCTTGCTGTTAGCTGTATTTGGGCCCCTTTAGATTTACAATTTTAGTGATGAGCAGCAGAGAAAGAAAAGCTGGGGGTTGTTTGAATTTAAGACGCCACTGTGTGTGTGTGTGTGTGTGTGTGTGTGTGTGTGTGTGTGTGTGTGTGTGTGTGTGTTTGAGAAAGTGACGGAGAACTCCCTCCATGCTTGGGTAAATAGCTGGACGTGGCCTAACTGTATGTTACATGACAAGAAGGATAAATTAATAGTTATAATAGTAATAGTTCAGATCACTGCAGCTTCTACTTTTTGTATCATGTGTTCATCAACACAATTAAAATGTCAGTTGATATCAGATTGTGATATTAAAATGCGACTAATATTAATGTTCTTTATGGGGGGGGATTTTCACTCTGTGGTTGTATATAATAATGCTCTAATTTGGACAGAAAAACACTGATTTAAATCACATATTAACCAAAGTTTAAAAAAATACTGACATTTCCAATTCATTCTTCAAAATGCTATGTCATATTAATGCCAATATTGATTTAAAAAAAAAAACATGCATTACTCCCTAACTTATTCTTAAAATATACGTGTGTGTATATGATGATAATAAATGTATTTAAAAGTATCACAAGTATTGCATCACGAGACTGCAATAATCCCAGGGAATGTGCAAAGATCATAGCAAAACATGTGTAACTTCAAAGCAACATGATAAACATCGTCACAGAGAATCTGTTCAAAATACAGCAAGCTGTTAATACACACACGTAAAAGTAAAATCAAAAATGTCTCACCTGAGGTCTTAGCATGCCCTTGTACAATAGGTAAGACTTGAAACCTTTCTTCAGTTTATCCCAAATTGTTAATCCTGTTCAATAGAAAAAGCAAAATGGCATGTCGCAAGTCACTGAGTGGGCCTGTACCTGACCTGCAGTTGCTCTGTTTATGAAACTCTGACTTACTTTCAACAGCAACACACACACACTCAATCGTAACCACCCTACGTTTAACAGTTAGGCAAGTATGTAGGCAAACACGGTGATAACACGACACACTTAAACTGCGCTAAAACATGCTTCTCGTGTGCTCTTGAGCAACATAAATAACAATAAACTCAAGTTTCGACATTACAGCATTCCTGCCGTGCATGCGAGTTTCATACCTCAGTTCAACTTTTCTCCATCCAGACCGAGTTGCTTTTAATCCCCTTTAGTCGCCGTGTTCGTCGTGGTGCTCATGCGCTTGCAAAGTGCGTCCCCACCATGTTGACTGCGCGGGTTAGCTTGGAGGGAGAGACGACTGCGTTTGCACTAAACTCAAACAATGCGAGGAGACTTTAGTGGGAGAAACACGTCAAACTCGTACGCCCTTTCCAGACGTTGTCTCTCACAGCAGCGCTGGTAGTAGCTAACGTTAGCGTGGCTAGCTGGCTGCTTTTAACCCTAAAATGCAGCACCAAGTTCAGCCAGCCTATTAACCGTTTTGCGACCGCTTCCAACGAACGTCCGACGAAAAAAATGGCAGAGGCTCAAACTGGATCTCACTGACGGGAAAAACGTACGCACTTACATGAAGAAAACTCAATCGCACCTACGGTAGTCCGACGTGAAATACCCCTCCTTCTTCAGGACCCATATAGATGGCCATTACTTTTTGTTATGCACCGCCCCCTCTCCAGGACCTCTACGGGAAAGAGGGATTTCCCCCCAGCCCTTCTGGTAACCAATCAGACGTGCGCTCGGAGTGTCTCCCGTGTTGTGGTTGGTGACATTTCGGCCGAGCCCGGCTTTGTCTGGTCGGCTCCGGTGTCTGTAACGAGGGGAGCCGCCCCTCAAACAGGGGTGTGTCACGACGTCAGAGGTAACGGAGAGGTAAACAACTTTGACCGCGTGAGGTTTAAAGCAACATCGTTTTCCCTCTAATCTTTGAATCAATGGACACCCGGAGTGGGGGATTGCCGCGCTAACATTAGATGCTGCGCGGTGTCTCAATAGGTGGAAGACGCCCCGTTGATGTCGTATTTCTCTCTTGCTCCGGAGTGTCTTTGTTTTGCTGCTTCAGGCTTTGAGCCCTATATTTGAAATTTAAATAAATCACATTAACTTCACCAACGATATCACACAGTTGAAATAATAAAATGAGCCCTGCCCGGTCCCAAGTCGCCCATTTTATGCATTTTGCTGCATTATTTCTTTGACATTTCGCAACTGCGTGCAGTGAGGCGTGTGTATCGGAGGGGTGTGTCTACTCTGCAGTACGGTGGTAGGCTGGAAAGCAATTCTGATGCGTGGCGATCTACTCCTACGTTTGCTTTGCGATGCATGAGAAATGACCTAGTATGCTAAAAATAGACGATTGAACGATCACAATGGACAAACAATGCGGATATTCTGTGCAATCCACCGAGACAACATCTATTTTTTCTATTTTTTTTGCGCCCACATAGGTGCCATTTGTTCATTCACACTCATGTGCACATAGGAGCTCTGGTATGTGGTGTTATGGTGTGCGTGTGTGTGCGAAGGGGCCAGCAGAGGGGGCCTGGGTGTAGGTCAGGGGTGTGTCTATAATGTAAACACAGTAAAAGCGACAGATAAGAATGGGAGAGAGGAAAGAGAGAGCAGGGCCCCATCCGGTTCCATATATCCTCTTCCAACGAGTCGTTCTTTACTACTGCGGCAGCCTAAAAACAAGGGGTAGATCTGTGCAGATGGTAAAGTGCATATATCTTATATATGCATATATCTTATGGATTTCTTATGAAATTATCTTTATTTTGGTCTTTAAATTTGAAAAGAAAAATGTAAATACTGAAAACAGCAGTGCAATAAGACAATGTAAATACCAGATTATAGCAATAACCAAAAATACGTAAACTGAAACTATAGTTCATTGCACCTTCCCTTCTTACAATTTACAAAATCTACAAATACGCTACCAAGTCAACTCTGTAACACATGTGTATCAGGTATTCTGCACTCTCACAAGCCCTCCATTTATCCCCTGCATTGATTTAAAAACAGTCTGCACCGTGCTATAGCTCCAGTGTGTTGTACACTGCTTTCTAAATCCGCTGCTAGCACTGCCTTGCCTCCAGGACAAACATTTTCATGACAAACATTCCTTAAATATTATAGTCCACTCCACATTACAGTTATACATTTTCTCTGTGCCAACCATGCCTGTGCAAAGTTCAATGTCACCAAATAAACTTAGTTGTGTACAGTTTTGTATTCTGTCTTACCCTCAGAATCCTGAGTCATCCAGCACCTTAGACATGTGTCATAAGCTTGTTGACTGTTGATTAATGTACAGTAACTGGTCATAAAGTGTGTGGGTGTTAGGTGCATACTCATGGAGAGTTGATCCTTGTTCTGCGGCTTGGGTGGTTTCCAAGTCTGGCACCAGCACAGGAGCAAGCCTTTCTGCTAACGGGGATTTATTTGGCTCCACAACACGCGTGTCAGACATGTATCCTCGTCCAGCCATTTTGTGTCCTCACATGCTCCGTCCTTTCACTGTAAGCTGGCTTGCTGTTTGGAAACCAGGCGAGTGGAAATCAGAGATCATAAACTCTTGACCCGCTAAAACTACAGGAATCTGTGGCACTGGCCATAAATACCTTGTATATAGCTTTATAGTATAAAGGGACAGTTCAGGACATGTACGCATCACTTCAACACAACATGCACATCCCAGCAGTAATGTGGCTGCAGATTTAGAGGAGACATATTTATTGTGGACTGTATATTGAGTGGAACAATGGTCCATTGTGGTGCATTAGGAGGTTGTAATTCCCGCCACAATAAGATGAATAAAAACATTGAAGATTAAGACAATCATTTTTGGAATTGCTGGATTATTCAGAGTGAAATTGCACAGGACTGCAAGTGTGAGTATTTATAAAACTAAATAGTAAGGTAGCAGGGTATCATTCACAAAAACAAGTCATGTCAGTGATGTAAAACTATCATGTTGCACAAAATCAATGTAGCACAAATCAGATTTTACAAGGCTTTTAAGTCAGAGAAAAGCTGACATACACATGCACACAGGTGCATGCATACAGTACAGCTTCAGCAGGCACAGGCACATCAGATATGACAGTAAGCTAGTGCATCTCCAACATCATGTATCTAAAATCTTTCTTGACTTTGTACTTTCTCAATTACTTACTGAGGACAAACACAGAGCCACAAAGGGAAGCCCAGCAGCAAGAGAATAAAACATGCATAGGATAACAGCGTATGTTTCAGTGCAATACAACATGCATTCATGTTGTGCATGAAACTGAGGATATCCTGCCTGAGGGTACCACCCTGTTGTCTGTCATCATGGGATGCCTCGGGCTGCTGGTCAAACCCACATAGACTCCCTTCCCCCAGGCAATCTACAGTCTGTATTTAGCATAGAGCAAAAATATCAACAGTCATCACCTTCACAACACACTGCCCTGTCACATTGGGACATGAAGAGCGTATATATGTGAGAATGCTGTTGATAACAGCACAACCTTCAATATGATTATCTTTATCCTCAGGGACTACGTCTGAGCTCACGCCATTACTCTGTTATCACATTTAACTGAGGCACATCACAGCCACGCTTTCATCATTTTGAGAATGACACCTCAACCATCAGCATAGTTGCTTACTTTTTTATGAAGGGAGAAAGAAAATCTGATTATTTCTACTATTAGTTATTTGTCAAATTTAGAGCCATGTGCAAAGTATGGAATAACATGATCTTCATTTATTTCTTCCGAAATCTAACTTGGTCAAACATTGTATCTGACAGTGAAAAGTCTGCAAATGAGGCATAGGTGAGACTCTTAAATAGGGTGCTGGGACAACAAGGTAAAGAAGATAATTGTGGCCTTCAGGAAGCAGCAAAGACAAGAAGGAAACCCCTCCGTTGTCATCAAATCGATACATCATTAAATCGATACAGTCAGCAGTTTCAAGTTCCTCTTGATCAGCAGCAATACTGCGTGATGTTGACATGTAAATTCAGCTTGGCTCCATACATCCTCTCTACGTATAGATTTGTTACATTGAGTGTATCTGTAACTGCATCACCGTGTGGTTTCCAAGCTGCACCACCCTGGACTGTAAAGCTTTACATCAGGTGATGTAAGCAGCATAGTTTCTCACAGGCAATAAACGACCATTAACCACAGGAGACGCTTGAAGGAGGCCTACAAAATCATCCAAGACTACACTTAATCTTAGTCACAAACTATGCAGTCTTTTATTTTAGTTTTATTCCCATAGCCAACAGGATCAGGACAGCGATGTCCTCAATGCCATCAGACTGTTAATTTGTAACCAAATATCATTGTGATGTTTTGTACCATTTGTAATATCTCTCTTTTTTTGTGTATTTACTGTTTTTGATTGTTTGATAGATGTGATACAGATTTGTGTTGTCTTCTGCTGTCCTGTTCTGTTCTTTAGTAGAAGGTATAAAAAAAATCGTATTCAATTGAATTGTATATATATATATATATATATAGTATATGTATTTTTAGCTTTGCATTGCCGTAGCAGGTTCAGACATTAAATATTCAATTGGATTAATTAAATGTATTCTGCAACAGTTAAACATAGTGAGTTTTTTTACCATTGGAAGGAGAGTAAAACCATAAAATTCACAAAATATTGAAATATTGAAATAGAGTACCTGAAAACTGTACTAAAATAAACTATTGCACTGTAGTTCACTTAATTTTCACCCGTGATGCAAGGCTTATTAGTATACAATAATCAGTGGTGTCAATAAAATAATCAGTGAAGTAATGCAGTGTATCATGTTTTTTTTTTATTAATAAAAAAACAATATAAATTGTTAATGAAAACAAGTGTGTGACTTGTGGTTTCGTAGAAGTAGGAGCAGATATTGAGCATTATTGGAATTATTATTTTTTCTTCTTCAAATATTGACTTAAGGGACCAAAGGTTGTTTTTTCTTTTTAATATGTCCCAGAACCTAGTCAAGACAGGGTGGAAGCTGTTCCCGGACTCCTACAGTTCTTAGACTTAATAAAGCAGGACTTATTGAAAACATGTATTTCAGTTGTTACATGATCCAGCTCTGACATTTAGTGATGCAGCGAGACTGACTGTGATCTTTAATTCAGAAACAGAAAAATCTGAAACCTCATACCATTTTCCTCCAGAGGCTCACCGGGAGCTGCAAAATGGAGATCTGAGTACACAAGAGGATTAGGCCTACATGCTCTATTAAAGTCCCTCTAGTTCCCTCTTTTGGGAGAATGAGGGACAACATGGCCACTGATCATCCATTACACTGCTGTATTATCACACATTTTTCAAAATTGCACAGAGGAAGTCAGCCATGTATGCCAAAGTGCCTGTGTAACAGAGTTAAAAATGTACTTTATTTCTTATTTTTGATTTGTAATATTTTAATTTATCATCTAACGATTCTGTTGAATATGTCAATTTTTTCTTAATGAGCTATTTTTATTTAGCATTTTATTTTGTTAACGCTTCCTGCGGAAGCGCGTCCCACCTTTTCTGTACCGCCTAAGCTCCCGTAGTCCCGTCTTCTCCTCACAACGGTGTTTCGTGTTGTTGAGGGAGCGGCTGTACAGAAAAAGTGTGAGACCAGAAAGCAACTGTGTGTTATGTTGTCTTCTGCAGCGGCAAATAAATGCTGGAAGGCTACCCTCTGAGTCGTCTCCTTCAATGTCCTTTCCAAGTCTGTTACACCTGCATATGAAATGTGCTGCTGTGCAACTGGTTGAGCTAGTCACAAGCAATCACACCAAAGTAGAGCATTTATTGTTCCTCAGCAACACAAGACAGATAATAGTAACTATACTCTTAACTCATTAGGCTATATCTTCCAACACAGTCAACTGGATCAAATGCTTAGGGTAGAGTTGGATTGAGGACCTGCAAAACAGATGGGCTTGGAAAACATTTTGTATCTGGTTAATAACTAGGTGCTTTTTCACACCTATTAACAATAGTAACGCTATCACTCCCTCCAGGAAATACACGACACCTTAGTTGTTGTTACTGACGAATTTATTTGTCTGTCAACACCGAGAGGGAAAATGAGTCCACTTGAAAACACATGAATCTTGTGAAAGTAGATCACTTAAGAACTTAAACTTAACTTTAACAGTTTAACTTTAACACTTAGCGCGGAGTATGTAGACCGTGGCCGCTTCGCGCGTCTTCTTGTTGCTATGCACCGGCTAAATGTGTCCCCAGCGCAACATAGGACGTAATAATAGTTCCTATCACATATAAAACCAAACGAAAATTCATATTCATAAAAACAAGTTGTACAAATAATAATATATAAACAAGCATATTAAATAATGATGTAAATAATATGTATGGCTATTAAAGCTACTGCAGTTCACTTACCAAAGCTGCTGTTCACTATTTAAAGACAAAGTCCATCCTGCTTTCTTTGTTAAAACCTCTTGGGCCTGAGTGCCCCCGCCGGCGGGGGCCACGCATTCATCCAAAAATTCACCCACTCATAATGTGCACTCATCAGTAACGAATATAATAATGTCGCATACCTGCTCAAACTGCTGCTCCTGCTCTACAAAGTCATCTCAGCTGTTTGTACAAGCTCCAAACACAACTCAGACAAAGCTACACATAGTACCAAATATCAAAATCCATATAGCGTCCCCTAGGCAGACCCACTCGCCACATTTATGCCAATAACGTTTTGAAAAATTCATTCAATGCCAACACCCGTTAGCTCAGGAGATCGCTAGCAACCAAACGGTTGCAGCCATGTTTTTCACATTCCGCTATGACACAGCCTCGCAGTGTTACTGTGGTGGAAAAAAAATCCTATACCCGCTTTGCGTGAGTCTTTTCATGCTGAAATACAAAATACCAAAAACCAGGTTGTCTTTTAAGTATTTATTCTCTGCGCAGAGAAGGTTCAATCATCACAACAGAATGCGTACAGTCTCAGTGAGGAAGAACCTTGAAAAAAGTGAACAAGCTTTCTTTATACAGAATGAGCAAAGGTGGGGGCCGATGGCCAACATTACAGACATCTCGGTCTCAGACTTTTGGTCTCAGACTGATAGGAACAACAAGTGAAAACAAACGGTCAGCAACCAAAACAAGCAGCTCAAAGGCCTTGGAATGGAACATTCTCATACAACACAGTTAGTTATCTATGTGAACAGGCAAGGGAGAATTATTCTTCTGCACAACAGAGACACGGTGAAGTTCAACAAAGTCCAGAGCAAAATTACTTATGCATGAATACAATATACAGAGTAGAAATATATACTACGTAAAAAATTACCATTACAATCCTCCCCTTGATCATTACATTAGATCACTACAGTAGTATATATTCCCTGCTAGAAGTGAGAACATAAGTCAATAATATTTCATAACGATTTTAGTTAAGGTCATCATTAACCCCTAGCATAGGAAAGTGTTGGTGGGCTGTTTTTGTGTAGTGAAAACACCAAGCCTATGGAGGAAACAATCTTTATCATAGTTGGGGAAAGTGTCTAATTGTGCAGTCGTTGGAACAGAGTGCCCATGGGAATACAGGAGGAGTTGATGGGACACTGATTTGTTGATGGTTCGCACTAAAGGACAGTCTAACAAACGGATTGACACGTACCATCATCTGGATAGTTCACTAGTTAGTTTGGTTAACATTGGCAGGCGAGACTAGAGAAGTTTACTGACGTGTGGACAGAATAATTAAGGTGTTGAAACAGATTTCGTTGTAGCCTGTCGTCAATCAGGGGCATATCAAAACATCAACACACAATACTCAAAATGGTTTACATATGCACATCATTAATCAATAAGGTTAAGGCATTAGCTGTTTGTTTTTTTTCAAATTGTAGGCAACTCTATGTTGTAGCAAGCTAGGGAATGTTAACATGAACATGGGAAGATAAGTCTCCTGAGATGAGGTGAAACAGACACTGGACCTCTCTGTTGAACAGAAATTATATCATACTACCATAATACACATTCAGAATCAAGTGTCAGTTTAATCGATTCCTTTATCAGGTAAACTAAACAAAAGCACTAGGTGTTTTGTGAGATCATATTTCTCAGATAACAAGCTGTAATAATAAACATAAGTATTACACAGAAATGTCACTATTAAAGTACTACTCCTCTAAGGGAGGAAAACAGTCAGGCATTGAAAACAAGTCACATGTTGCAGGATTGGCCTTTTTTTTTTTCCTCTTTTCTAACAGCATGTCGAGGGCCAATTTAAATCAATTTAGTCTATTCATATCACATGTTATTTGCCGTTTAGTTAAATTACAAATCGTTTCTTTAATCTGATGGTTGCTGGTTTTTGGTTCTATGTTATTTGGTTGCCATGGTTTCTCATGCATCAATTATTAGGAAACACAATTATTATTGCACAAAAGTACAGAAAACACATTGAACCTCTTAGGTGCCGATGCGTTGTTAGCAAACAATACATTTTCTACAAAATACCAAAAAAACTGTGCACTCTTTTGTGTACCATGCTAAATTAATAAAATAACATACCATATTTCTTTGCTTTGTTTCCACTGACCGTTACTTTAAGTCTAGTCTTAAAATCCTGAAATCCACAGATGAATGATGCTACTTAGTCTATTCTGATAAATCCCTGCTGTGATACATCACAACGTATTGTATTGTAATTCCTAAAATAATAACTTAATAAAATACAAATATGATGTATCGCTGCAGTTCTTTTACATTCCTTAATACCAGTTAACAACTAATTTGAATACAGTGATATTTATATTATTTAATGTAAAGGCTCAGCTCATCATGTCATCATGTTATCTTGAGAGTTTAGATAGTAGATAGTAGATACTTTATTCATCCTGCAAGGGGAAATGTGTTTGTTACAGCAGTAGAAAATATACTAAAGCAATTAAAGTAACAGAGTTAAAAATGCACTATACAATAAAAATAGCAGAGTAAAAATATAAAATATATAAAAAAAACATGCACAGTAGTGTATACAATGAAATAGAATGGTATCATTAACTAAGCTAAAATAAACAGTAGTGCAAAGATTTAGATTTAGTATAAGAGGTGCAAAATGTCATAAAACGTTTATATTCATTGTATTTAAGTGGTGTTTTTATTTGCTTTGATGATACATCAAGATTTTGACGACCAGTTGAAGAAAGGGATTATAACCTGCATGGGACAGTTACAAAGTAAAAGTATAAGATTCAATCTTATTCAATCTCTTATCACTGGTAGAAGACTGGGATTTTGATAGTCTTTTAGACAAAGGTTGTGGTTTTAAACAACGTTGCTGAATATTAAATTCTGTACAAAATGTGGATAACACATATACTTTAAACTACATATTTCCCCTGTACCAAGTTATCTCTGCTGTGAGCTAATTTAGCGTACTACTGGAAGAGAGCATGTGGCAAATGTCTGCAATAATTGAATATCATAAGTGAGGGATATTTCTGTAGGCTCACCTAGCGTAAGTGTTGTGAACCAAAAAGAGTAACCTGATAATAAAAAAAAATGCTTGCTTAGTCGTAGCATCAGCTGCAGCATTTCCTGTTGAAATGGGATCAGAAGTGATAGTGTGAACATCACATTTCATAACACAGACAGTTTTAGGGAATACATTCTTTACTTGTCATCTGAATATAAGAATTTTTCCTAGCAACTATGACAAATTAAATCATTATTTGTCTTTACTTAAGCATGAATTTGTATTTATTGCCCTATCAGAAACATGGTTTACTGAGGACTCTAGATACATCTTTAAAATAGCAAAATACAGTTCAGTTCACCATGCAAGAGAGGATAGATCTGGAGGTGGAGTATCTCTGTTTATTCATGGTGACTGTGAATTCAAAATGTTGTCTTTACTCTAGTTACCTTTTCCCTCTTATTTATAAAGCAACATGAGTTACAGAGTTACATGAGTTCTGTATTCAAGATTAATAGAGCTAAACATATTAATACAATAATGGATAATACATCGTTCCACAGTAATGTTAGGCACATCTAATGTATTAATCTAATCTAATGTGTGAAACGGCAGAAAGGAACCATGAGCTCCCCATGTTCCTGAGTCAAAACTGATGTCATGTAACCGTCTCTTTCGTCCACGTACTGTGTGAACGGTGTGTCTAGTTTAGGTAGTCCAAGTGTCGGAGCTGACAGTAATGCGTCCTTTATGTCATTAAAGGCAGCAGTCGAGTAGTCAGTCCAGGTCAGTTTGTTCTGCGCAGAAAGATGTTTACCATGAATCATGGGAGAGAGGGATGCCTCTCTTTCTGAGTAGTTTAGGATCCACTGATCTAATATGATGTCATTCATACAAAGCTCATCATTTGTTTCTTAGTTGTGTTTTAGGCACATTTTGAATTGCCTGTATTCTCTTGGGAGAGAGGGTTTTGCCCTCTGCTGTGATCACATGTCCCAGATATGAAACTTTATCGAGAGCAAATTTCAATTTGACGGATAGCCTTGTGACCATTTGCAGCCAATATTTAAGTAGGATAACTGTAATTGTAAATTACTCTAATCTGCATGCTTCTTCTGTGGGGCTGCAAATCATGATGTCATCAACATATTGTAACGAGGCAGAACCATTTGGTAACTATAAATTAGCCAGATTGTCTCTCAAGACACTGTTTAACGCCAGGGCATTCTGGATATCCGGGTCCCTTTAAATTAGAAGCTACCCAAAAGTGACTCTTTGTGCACAGGTACAGAAATAAAAATATTTAAAAAAAACATTGGCCAAGTCAAAGACGGAAAAACTGTGTCTGGAGGGATGAGTGACACAATGGTGTGTGGATTGTAAATTTGAGGTGCTCGCGGTGCACCAAAGCATTAACTGATTGTAAATCTTAGACAAATCGTCACTCAGTCGGTTCCCTCAGGTCTCGAATTTTCTTTACCAGAACGATTGGTGTGCGCACCACCAGAGAATCATCACAAATCAGATTTTGGGTGAACCACCAAAGGTGTCACACCCCTCACCAGTCCTACGTCATATTTGTGTGCAGACCATAGAGAGGAAGGCACCTCAGACAGCTCAGCCATGTTTACAAATGGAACATTTCAAACCATAGTGTGTGTGTGTGTGTGTGTGTGTGTGTGTGTGTGTGTGTGTGTGTGTGTGTGTGTTTATCAAACATAAGTTGAGTTACTCTTTTACTGTTAACATTGATGTACATCATATTCTATTCTGTATACATATTACTGAAGTGAGTTGAGTCTTACTGTGCAGCCAGTCAGACATGTCCTTCCATCTCCAATAATGGGCCTCATGCATAGGACACATGTGTCAACTCCCTCTTAAACAACTCAGATTGTGTGGGAGACAGAGAAACAGAGACAGCAGCAGCATTTTCTGTCCAATAAATGTCCATCATACATAATTTCTCTACCTACCAAATTTATATAGCAGTGATCAGACAGTAGAAATGAATGTTTGTCTGTGATGTTATCTAATATACAGGATAAGGGCTTTGTGTACATTTCACTAATTGGTATTCCCCTGAGCCAATCAAAAATGTAACATATTTACCTTTAATAGTTAACGTGTTGTGGTAACTTTCTAAAAACTTAATTTTTGTTTGAGTACATCTGGTATGTGGGTGTGAGTGGTGTTTGTATGGTTTCTAATGTGTGTATTGATGTACAAGTTTGTCATAGGCAGAATCTAAAGTTAACTCACCCTCTGTTGTAATGTGTGTGCGTCGAATGGTCCATCACTGAGGTCCGCCCCGCCGCGCCTGCTCCTCCCCTTGACTGCTGATGTTGAGCCCTCCCACCAGTCCTGCCTCCATGAAGATTGTGGGCCGTCCCTTAGACAATGTCCAAGTTGCCACTTTTATGGCACACAAAGTTTTCAGCTGGTGTCTGTTTTCCAAAGTCAATTTTCCTCCTCGCCTGTCATGGCCTGATTCCATTGTCAGCTGGGCATCCTCAAGTTTGCGCTGACGAAAGTCTTTGCTTGTTCTCTGTCGTTGTACTGCTTCTCAGCATGTTCAGCATCTTGTAATGTGGTTGCAGTCTTCCATATCACACAATTCTCTTTAGTTTGATGTTGTTCAGATTCATAGATGGCAGGAAGGCCTTCTTACAAAGTTCTGTCCTATATAACATATTCCAGGTTGATTACGGCTGGTGTGAATGCCGCACATCTTTTATGATAACGCACAAAGGAGGTCATAGTTCTCTTGAATTCTGTGAAGTTGCTCTTTGAACTCTCCAGATGAGTCATGGCTTCTTCTTCTTCACGTCTTCTTTCTCTGTTGTAATGTCCTCTTTTTCTTGCGTTCAGATAATCCAGGTTCATATTGTCACCAGTGTTCATTGACGGGCTTATAGCTGTGAGCGTTGACATGGTGCCTGTAGATTTTGATGAGTCTCGTCCGTCTTCATCCTTGGAGTATTGAGTGGTGGGTTTGGCTGTAATGTTGTTTGTGCCTGGGGAGCATACAGCAGCGGCGTTGCGGAGACAAGATCAGGATCCACTCGACTATGTAAAACAAATACAAAACAAAAACAAAAACAAAAGTTCAGCAGTATATTTTCCTTTTCTATCAGTTGTATGTGTCTTATTCAAATACATCTGTTTCTTTCTTTACCTCTTGGACATTACTTCATCTGTTTCTGCTTTGCCTTTTCCTCTCTGCTCCAGATACGGTTTGAGTTGATCCAATTTTTGTCGTAGGCTGAAGTTGCCTTTTCCAGAGAACCCCAATTTTATCCATTCTTCTAATTGTTAGGCCGTCTGATTATCTTTGTCCCACATGTATTTTATTATTGGAGGTAAGACCTTGGCATCGGGCTGCTCAGGCTCATTCTATGACTTTTTATCATTTCCAAATGCTTCATCTTTTATTTTGATTTATTTCTTTATTTTTTCATATCATTCTCTTTTTTTTTTTTTTCCCCCAACTCTGTGTATAATTTCTGTATCAGATTGAGACTGAATAAATCTCCCGCAGGAAAACCATCTTCATTTACTTATTTGTTTGGATGCCGGCAACTCACCTCCCCATATTTGTTTTTCATGAACATGACATTGGGTCCATCAGGCGGAGTAACCTGGCACTTACTCTTACTAGCCCCCATATATTAACTTTTTCACTAATATGGGTCTATCGCGCGTATCTATCTCTTTAAATAATATAAACACAGTCGTCACCGTGAGTTTCAAGATTCGTTTCTGGCACAATCTGAATAAAAGCTGTTGCTCTAGACTCACTGTCTAAGCCGTTATATAGACGCAGCCGTCCTTACGGACATCTTTGTCTCTTTGGTCAAGCGACTTCAGCATTTAGCGCCTAACCCCAAGATAGAGCAGGCGCCAGATGCTCACCTCTGTTTCCCAGCATAGGTCAAAGGACTTCGGCGCTTAGCGTACCTCCCCTTTAAGGCTAAGGTCTGCAACATGTAACACTAAACACCCATCCTTGTTTTCCAGTTCTCCTTTTTTAAACAACAATTACTTACAGACTTTCGTCTCACAGGTCCAATGACTGCAGTGCTCAACGTCTACCTCCTCGAAGGTCTGCAACATGCAACGCTAGACACTCATCCCTGCCTTGTTATCTACGGGTCAAAGGACTTCAGTGTTTAGCTCCAAATCCCAAACACTCACCCTTGTTTTCCAGCTACCCAATCGTCACTGCTCAGAAAAACGTTAAAATACTAAAATGCGAGTTGCGCCAACGTCCTCAATAAAACCCACAAAACAAAATTAAAAACCCCAATGTGAACAATAATAGACATATTTGCTTTTCAGTCTCACGATATGGTCTTCTAGGATCAATTTCACTCATACGATTATTTTTAATAATTTCAGCGACTCACCAAATGAGAATTTGTAGTTATTTGGACTCAACGGGTCCTTCAGGATCCCAGTGAAGACGACCAGGACAGGGATCGGGCCTCTCTCTCTTCATTTTGTCTGGAGGTACGCAGAGGCAGAAGGGCCAGTTCACCGATCCCTGTTGGCTCCTGACGATCTTACAAGGGATCCTGTTTGTGACGCCAATTGTGATGGAAAAAAAATCCTATACCCGAGTCTTTTCATGCTGAAATACATAATACCAAAAACCAGGTTGTCTAAGTATTTATTCTCTGCGCAGAGAAGGTTCAATCATCACAACAGAATGCGTACAGTCTCAGTGAGGAAGAACCTCGAAAAAAGTGAACAAGCTTTCTTTATACAGAATGAGCAAAGGTGGGGGCCGATGGCCAACGTTACAGACATCTCGGTCTCAGACTTTTGGTCTCAGACTGATAGGAACAACATTCAAAAACAAACGGCCAGCAACCAAAACAAGCAGCCCAAAGGCCTTGGAATGGAACATTCTCATACAACACAGTTAGTTATCTATGTGAACAGAGAGGGAGAATTCTTCTTCTGCACAACAGAGACACGGTGAAGTTCAACAAAGTCCAGAGCAAAATTACTTATGCATGAATACAATATACTAAGTAGAAATATATACTACGTAAAAAATTACCATTACAATATCTACCAGAGATCATCTAACAGAGACCATCTTCAACACACAACAACAGTCTTTTTAAAGACTCTACAACAACAGTCTTTTTAAAGACATATATTCTACCGAAACCATCAGTCTTTTTAAAGACTCTTCTGTTAGTACCATGGACATCCGCAAGAACGTTGAGCGAAGGATCACAGTCTGTAATGCTCAGGGCACCAGTAGCATCATAATAAAGCCTACTGCTACACCCAGTGCCGTCTCCCCACCACTGCTGGCCGCTACACCCTGTCCCGTCTCCCCACCGCTGCAGGCCGCTACACCCGGTGCCGTCTCCCCACCGCCGCAGGCCGCTACACCCGGTGCCGCTCCTCAGGGCCGACCTCCGAAAGCCAATCCTCTTGAAGTGGAGCTCACCCTTGCCAACGCCGAGATTGAGTGCCTGAGAAAGCGTGTCAGAGACCTGGAGGCATCCAAACAAAGGTCTGACAGTGAAAAGTGGAGCTTCTGTCAAAGGGTCCATGATGGCGAGGTTAAATCAAGCCGTCTACAGAAGAGTCTCATGGTTGCTGATGAGCGCATAGACAAGCTGAAGGGTCTGCAGGGGACAGCGATCATCAACTACAACAAGATGGTTGAAGACTACGTAGGAAAACTCTCTGCTCTCAGCGAACAGAACGAGAGCCTCTCGCTGAACCTGAAAGACTCTGAAAACATGCTCGTTTCCATGCAAGCCGTCAACCAAGGCCTGACCGATAAATTGAAAGAAGAGATCGCTAGGAACCACATGTTGTGCGATATACATCAGAGCCAGGAGGCAGACATATATCAGCTGAGAGAGGACAACAAAGTCCTGCTACATATCTGTCTGCCAGTGGAGAAAAAGAAGAGATGGTTCTTCTCCAAAAGGTTGGAAAAGCAGGAGAGAAAAAAGAAAGTGAAGGAGGAGAAGGATGAGAAAAAGGAGACTGGGTGCTTCAGCTTTCTGTCAAGAAAAAGACGTGACAGAAATGTGGATGGGGCTCAATAGAAACATCTTCAACACCTCAACAATCCAGACCATCGCCGCGCAGCCGCCGCTGCCACATGCTTCGGTCCACTCCGGACTCGGAGCAACTGACCGCTAGCAACAACGGCTAATCATCGACCTCCAGTTCCCGCCGCCGGGCCAGCATCCTGTTTCCTGGAGCCCCGACCCCGAGAGTCCAGTCTGTCTGAGCACCTGTGTCCGGAGCAAGTTCAGTTGTCCAGCCGTCCTTCTAAACACCTGCGTCCGGCGAAAGTTCGGTCGTCCAGCCGTCCTTCTGGCTGACACAGGTGCTCAGAAGGTAAGCTGGACGACCGAACTTGCCCCAGACACAGGTGCTCAGGCGGACCAGACTCTCGGAGTCGGGGCTCCGGGGAAAAGGATGCTGGCCCGGCGGCAGGAATTGGAGGTTGCTGTTCTGTGGATCGACACCGGAGGGCAGGCCGATCGACGGCATGATGTTCCATGGATCAACACCGGAGGGCAGGCAGATCGACGGTGAAATGTTTCGTGGATCGACACCGGAGGGCAGAAGGGCTTCGGACACCGGTGCTCCGGCGGACGGCCGGACTGCTGAACCTGCTCCGGACACCGGTGCTCTGAAGGCCGGCTGGACTGCTGAACTTGCTCTGGATCAGGTGCTCAGGCAGACCGGACTCGGACTCTTAGAGTCGGGGCTCCGGGGAACAGGATGCTGGCCCGCGGGGGAAAATGGAGGTTGTTGCGACTCGAAGGCGGCTGGAACTGAAGGTTCCGTCTTGATTCCCAAACCAGCTTGGGACATCACGCCGTCTAGTCCGTTCCGACTGAGCACCTGTGTCCGGAGCAAGTTCGGTCGTCCAGCCATCCTTCTGAGCACCTGTGTCCGGGGCAAGTTCGGTCGTCCAGCCGTCCTTCTGAGCACCTGTGTCCGGAGCCCTTCTATGTCCCGTGGATCAACACCGGAGGGCAAGCAGATTGATGGTGAGGTGTTCCGTGGATCGACACCGGAGGGCAGGCAGATCGTTGGTGAGATGTCCCATGGATCGACACCGGAGGGCAGAAGGGCTCTGGACACCGGTGCTCCGGCGGACGGCCGGACAGCCGAACCTGCTCCGGACACAGGTGCTCAGGCGGACCGGACTCGGACTCTCGGAGTTGGGGCTCCGGGGAACAGGATGCTGGCTCGGCGGTGGGAAATGGAGGTCGCTGCGACTCGGAGGCGGCAGAAACTGAAGGTTCCGTCTTGATTCCCGAACCAGCTTTAACCTGAGTACCGTCTTCCGCCTTGAGTACCTGTCAATCTACCTGCCTCTGGTGTCGATCCACGGGACATCACACCGTCGAACAGCAGGCCCTCCGGTGTCGATCCACGAGACATCACGCCGTCGAGTCCGGTCCGCCTGAGCACCTGTGTCCGGAGCAAGTTTGGTCGTCCAGCCATCCTTCTGAGCACCTGTGTCCGGAGCCCTTCTATGTCCCGTGGATCGACACCGGAGGGCAAGCAGATTGATGGTGAGGTGTTCCGTGGATCGACACCGGAGGGCAGGCAGATCGTTGGTGAGATGTCCCATGGATCGACACCGGAGGGCAGAAGGGCTCTGGACACCGGTGCTCCGGCGGACGGCCGGACAGCCGAACCTGCTCCGGACACAGGTGCTCAGGCGGACCGGACTCGGACTCTCGGAGTTGGGGCTCCGGGGAACAGGATGCTGGCTCGGCGGTGGGAAATGGAGGTCGCTGCGACTCGGAGGCGGCAGAAACTGAAGGTTCCGTCTTGATTCCCGAACCAGCTTTAACCTGAGTACCGTCTTCCGCCTTGAGTACCTGTCAATCTACCTGCCTCTGGTGTCGATCCACGGGACATCACACCGTCGAACAGCAGGCCCTCCGGTGTCGATCCACGAGACATCACGCCGTCGAGTCCGGTCCGCCTGAGCACCTGTGTCCGGAGCAAGTTTGGTCGTCCAGCCATCCTTCTGAGCACCTGTGTCCGGAGCCCTTCTATGTCCCGTGGATCGACACCGGAGGGCAAGCAGATTGATGGTGAGGTGTTCCATGGATTGACACCGGAGGGCAGGCAGATCATCGGTGTGATGTCCCGTGGATCGACACCGGAGGGCAGAAGGGCTCCGGACACCGGTGCTCCGGCGGACGGCCGGACTGCCGAACCTGCTCCGGACACAGGTGCTCTGAAGGCCGGCTGGACTGCTGAACTTGTTCCGGACACAGGTGCTCAGGCGGACCGGACTCTCGGAGTCGGGGCTCTGGGGAAAAGGATAATGGCCCGGCGGCGGGAACTGGAGGTCGCTGCGGCTCGGAAGCAGCAGCTCGACACCGGAGGGAAGGCATATCGACGGTGAGATGTCCCGTGGATCGACACTGGAGGGCAGGCAGATCGACGGTGTGATGTCCTGTGGATCGACACCAGAGGCAGTCAGATTGACAGGTACTCGAGGCAGAAGACGGTACTCGGGTTAAAGCTGGTTCGGGAATCAAGACGAAACCTCCAGTCCCAGCCGCCTCTGAGTCCCAGCGACTTCCAGTTCCCGCCGCCGGGCCAGCATCCTATTCCCCTGAGCCCCGACTCCGAGAGTCCGAGTCCTGTCCCGCCTGAGCACCTGTGTCCGGAGCAGGTTCGACAGTCCAGCCGTCCGCCGGAGCACCTGTGTCCGGAGCCCTTCTATGTCCCGTGGATCGACACCGGAGGGCAGGCAGATCGACGGCGTGATGTCCCGTGGATCGACACCGGAGGGCAGTCAGATCGACTGTGAGATGTCCCGTGGATCGGCACTGGAGGATTCCCGAACCAGCTTTAACCCGAGTACCATCTTCCGCCTTGAGTACCTGTCAATCTGCCTGCCTCTGGTGTCGATCCACGGGACATCACACCGTCGATCTGACTGCCCTCCGGTGTCGATTCACGGGACATATCACCGCCGATCTGCCCGCCCTCCGGTGTCGATCCATGGGACATCTCACCGTCGATCTGCCTGCCTGCCGGTGTCGATCCATGGGACATCTAGTCGTCAATCTGCCTGCCCTCCGGTGTCGATCCATGGGACATCTCACCGTCGATCTGCCTGCCCTCCGGTGTCGATCCACGAGACATCACACCGTCAATCTGCCTGCCCGCCGGTGTCGATCCACGGGACATCTAGTTGTCCAAAATCAAATAAAAAATTAAATTGTATGACATGATGGTGACTATAAAGAAGAAGTACTGGAATCTGTTCAACCCTCCTGCTATGTTCATTCGTCATGTACAGCAATGCTGTTCCCTGGTAAATTTGACCCGGTCCATGTTTAATCATCCAAAAGTGGTCAGAAACCAAAAAATCCTAATAAATATAGTGTGTACCTCATCACCAACACCATTACTAACAATTCAATCAGTATTTAGTGGAATGGAGTTATTCACCCTTCCATAGATCATATTTCAAATTTGGATTACTCACTCGTTTTCATGAAAAATACAAAATAATTGTTGGCTACTTTGGAAAAACCTAGATATAAATTGCATCAGTCTACCAAATTGTATTTTTTCCTAAATTTTTTTTACATTTTGAAACTTTTGATGTACTATGATGTAGATAAATAAGATGAGACACCTCTGCTGTTCAGGGTCATATTGACCCGCTCACTCAAAATTAAGCCAAATCAGTCATAAGGATTTGTATTGAAAGTAAACTTGATTTATGTTTATTTATAGTGTTAAGAAACAGACATTTACAAAAATTAACAAGAGATGAGCACAATGAACGAGGTGTGTGTGTGTTTGTGTGCGTTTGTCTGTGTATCTGTGTCAGCACACGAGTGACATGTCGTCACGGTGTGCTTTGTTCAAATACATTTTGGCACTGTCTTTATAATATTTTCGGATCGACCTACATATGTGAACAAACATTCTCCTTGATGGAGTTTAATTAATCCAGATCCTCTCTCACTGACAATCAGCTGTCAGCTGTCCTTCACATCTCACCTCACACATTCAACCTGACTTCAGTTCATCGTTCACTGAACTGACAAACAGAAAATGAGGTCATTGGACTACAAACAATAGTAATAAAAGTACTAATCTATCAGATACATGATCCCTGTCAGTGTTTTACTATTATATATGGATATTACAAATGTATATTTGTTTGGATCATTATTCCTGCTGCAGATGTTTCAGGTGTAGCTTATTTTAATTCTTTTATACTCTGTTGTTCAGTTTGGGTAGTTAGGAAGGGTTTGAACAATTATAATGTAACTAATAACTAATAAAGTAACTAGTAACTAAAGCTGCCAGACAAATGTAGTGGAGTAAAAAGTACAAAGTTGAATGAAAGAGAAATACTCAAGTAAAGTAAGTTGGAATTGTACATAAGTACAGTACTTAAGCAAATATACTTAGTTACATTCCACCACTGATCATAATATTTACTCTTACCACTTGCAGCTTATCAAAACCAGTGGCGGGCCGTGCATTGTATACCTGGGCCTTCACTCGTAAAAATGAAGCTCAACACCTACAAATACACTAACTATGCAGATACTGTACATGAATACCCGCATGACGGGATGCGGCGTCATTAATATTCACCAGTTTGTTGCGTATTCAGTGCAAACGAACCAACCCATGTACAACCTTACCCTTGACCACTGAGCAGCTCCACTGGAGCAGTGTTGGTTACTTAAAAGCACCTAGATGCTGACTTACTTATTTTGGTTTTCCTAGTCAGATGTGGGCTACTTCACTCATCATCATTTTTTTCACAAATGCAATTACGTTTTCTTTACTAATGTTTATGCAAACAGTTAAATATGGTTACAGTTGATTGTTACTTGCAAGGAAACAAAACTTTTTTAACAAAAAAATGTAGCTGCGCAATGCTTTCGTCTATAAACTCACACAAAAATAAGACTATCCAAAAAATAGTCTGACACCTTTTAAGCAGTTATACAATCTAAGCCTTTATTTTGAAAACAGAGCTTTTATTTTGAGGAGGAGAAATCGGTTAAGGACTAGCCAGCTAGCAGCTTGCAAACATTATTGAAAGTAATTGACGTGACCCTCAAATCTTCAGTTCCTTCAGGGCTCGGTTAGACCAGACGTGGTCGACTGTCTGCACTTGTAGATGGATGCGTATGTTTATAAGAAGCTACCTCTGATTTCACACTCCGTTAGTGCTGTCTCTCACCACACACAGCCTGTCAGACTTAGCTAACGTTAGCTAACGTTAGGCTAGCTTTCGTTAGCTAACTAGCATGAAAGAAAACACGGGGTAGCTGGCACTCTTATTTCGAGTTTGACCGTTTCACCTCACTTATAGCGTTCCGTATGATGAGATATAAAATCGGAAAATCAACGTTCCTTGACACCAGCAACATAGAGCTGAATTGTGCTGTTTGGGTTATCAACAAATCCAGTACTGTGACTATTCATGACATCCTTGGTCCCATGGTGTAATGGTTAGCACTCTGGACTTTGAATCCAGCGATCCGAGTTCAAATCTCGGTGGGACCTCGTCCTTTTAAATTTACTGTTAAATGGCGATTGGTAAGTACAAACGCTGACAATATCAGGAAATTAACATTTTAATAAGCTTTAATAAGAGAAGTAATTCATTAACTTTGGCTATATTTTTCATAATACCTTTAAATGATGAATCGTACACTTGCATTTGATTAGATTTTATTACTTACATTTCTTGTCAAATATCACATACACCATTCTTCTCAGAGGCATAAAATATATTACTTTTTTTACATAAAAAAATCATTATGAAAAATAATAATTGCGCTGAAGTTATTAAAATATTGTATCAGCTTTATAGAAAACACACAAATACTAACAACAAACATGTATTGATAAAAAATAAATTGAATTTTGAAAGTCTTTGGCTTAAAATTAAACGTCATGCCATGGATATTGGTTAGTTAAATAGGGACATAAACATAAACCTAGACTTATGTGATATGGAGAGACTTTTCTGGTACTGGATCCCTATATAATATCAACAAAAATCCTTTGATTTCATGACATTTTCAACTTCACAAAATAAAGCTGGCTGTCCATGTCGGCTTTATATTATTTGTAGCTCTAGTAATGTTGTAAATATTCAGGCCCTGTCCACAATTTTTTAAATATTGTGTAGTTAGTAGCCACATCATATTTTGTAAAATCATCAATCTGTCTGTGTTTTATATTCTAGGCAGCTTTAGCAGAATATACTACTACATCTGTGGTTATACAGTTTTAATAGTATAGTTGCATGGTGAACAAAATGTTGATGATGTTAACAATATGTATGTAACCACTGAGTTTAAAATGTGCCCAAAGGCACTTTCTCATCAGATAATCAAAATACACGATGTCTTTACTCTTTGCTTTACTCTTTGTCACACAATACAAAGACCAAAATTGCATTTATGCCACTTTAAACCATAAAATACGACTCTTTTTCTACATGTTGAAGACTTCTTAACCATTTCCTTTAGTTTTAAATGTTGATTTAGGGAAACTTTTATACAAATAACAGTGTGGCACATGGATTGTGACTTTCGCAGTTTGTGAAACTTGTTGTACGTTATGTGAACTGTTCGAAACAGAATTACAAATAAAATAGCAACAACTTAATCAACAGCAGAAAAACAAAACAACCACCCAAAACCACAACTCTTATATAAATCTTATTTGGCAAAGGTTACAAAGTCAGTCTTTGGCTTATCAAACTATTCCTCTTTAACTGTTTGCTCTGCAAACTGACATACAAACCATAACTTGCTCTACAGAGCCATGATCTGTCAGAACTGGATTCTGTCATGAAAACAGCCATACAGCTGAGCACAGTGTATAAATGCAAGAACAAATGTAGTCACACACACACACCTCATTAAAAATCATGTTAACATCTCCATTAGTCCAGAGTTTTTCACGTTCTCCTGCACTCTCATCTGCGTAGCTGTGGTCCCAGCATGACTTTGTTGATAAAGTTGACAATGGCCACAGCTGGCTGCTCCGGGTCCATTTCTGCAAACAGGTGACACACGTTCTCTGTAGTGCTCCCAGTCCGCCTTGCCACAAATCCAAACATCCTGCAGCGAAAAGGAGATGCGAGAGGTTTAAAAGACAGGAGAACTAATACAATTTGAAAGAAACCCAGTTCTCTCAAGAGGTCAGAGTAACACGTCTGATTGTGAAGAACTGCCATGCAAAGTAGCACATTGTACCAGTCGCTAATGTCACTTGCTAAGAAAAACACAGTGAAGCAAGCACTTACTTGCTTGACGTGCTATCAGAATTAGTCCACCTGAAGCACGGGCACACGAATAGAGACACAGAGACAACATTTAGTAAAAACATGAATAACAAAGACATTGAGGCGGTTTTATAAAGACTAGACAGTGACTGGCATTCTGCATTCACCTCTCAGAGTAAAAAAACAGACAAATCACAGAGATCTTATATCTATAATATAAGCCAATACAGGAAGTGCAGCTGCAGCAGCAAGCACACAGATGTTACTGCCTTTACTAAAGATAATCAGCAGTAACATGTACAAGCATATGTATATATAGTTTTTAATAAATATTACTGTCTGTTTTTTTCTGATATGTCTCAGTGACCCACCTCTGGTCTTGTGGATTGAGACTGCTGAATGTCACACTGTTGATTGGGTAGTGTCTCCTGAAAAATAGCCTGTTGACACACAAACAATATCATGACTTGTTTGTCTCTGGCATTAGCTTTAAGTATCTTTTCTGGAAGTTTTCTATCTAACTATGGTGTACATACTGTGTCAGACCATTTTTTTTCTTCACTTCAAATGAAGACGCCATAATGTGGTAAGATGTACCTTCTTTTGCTGTCGGTTAGAGTGATGCCCTGAGAAGACACTTTGAAGTGGACCACCGTTGCCACTGGACGTGGACTCAGTGCAAAGGTACATTTGGTTGCCTTTGAGATTGCCTCAGGGCCCGTTAATGACTCGGTTTCCAGGGAGTTCAGGTAGAGCACGTTGCAAGCTTGTTTATGAGAGAGATGAGAAAATATGGATCATCGTAAACATGGGTACTCTTATAGCTTGGTGCTATGAAAACATGAGGCTTGAGCAGTCTCTGCTGGTCAAAATTAGAAACTGCATCTATTGCACTGCATGTGCTAGGTCGGCTATGGAAGTTCGTATGGCAGCAAAATCACCAAAAACAAAAAAAGCCCATGTACTACCTGCTCCTTGTTTGAGGAGGTCAGCCGCCGTGCTGGTGTTTGTTGCACTCTGCATCTCCTGAAGCTCCCCGACCAGATCTGAAACACCATAGTCTTCAGTTACATAACAATACTGTATACATTATTGAGGATCCAGTCTGTAGCTGTTGTAATAGCCTCCTATTTGTTTTGTGTTTGATTGTTCTCTCATAATAAATTTGTCTTTCATTTTGGAATAAAAGACATCTAGATGTAATGATACTGATTTTACCTTTTTCTGGGATGCGAAGGGCGCATGGCAGAGATATGGGAGTAATTGAATGCTGGTACACCAGGGCAGATAAACTTCCTGAGACAAAGACAGAAAGATTATAATTAGATTCATGATACAGATTATGATTCTGACAGATTAGAATGTCTTCCTATAGGGAAACAGGTTAAAACGATCAGGTTCAGAATGTCATCCATAACTATATATGTGAAAGGCAGTGCGACAGTTGTGTCCCCCACATAACTGACCAAAGTAGGACTCATTCTGACAGCCCTTGATCTTCACTCCCCGTGGCCCTGTCTCGATGAGGAAGTGTCTCACCAGCTGTTCCAGAGGATCCCCTGAGAGAGAGGAGAGGAGGGTGAGAAGTGAGGATGGACAATAAGGCATGCTTCAGTCATGCTGAAGAGCTTATTCTATAAGCATGCATAAACGAAAAAGATAAAAAAAAGTAAGATTATGATGCCTATAGACTAATTAAACGATAATATATTTACAAAAAAAATACATGAATAATAATTAGAAGCGGTTAAAAAACATTATTCATTTTAGTACCTGTGCCTTAAATTTGACAATAATAAAAACATGCTTACATATACATAATTTGAACTCAACTATGAAATGTTTATGGATTTGTTTTATTTGATTTTGTACACTTATTTGTAAACTTATTTGCTGGCAAGTATCTTCCTTGCAAACTCATCAGCAGTCATTTTGAATGTTAAAACAATACTAAATAGATGATTCAAAATCATGTAGTTAATCAACCATTGAGGAACATGATGCCGGCATTACATTTCTTTACATAGTTTATTGTTGGGAGTATGGCGTGACTTGACTGATGCCAAGAAAAACACCAACCTTAAGCCTTTTTCACAGCAGACTTTAGTCATAGTAGGAAAAGCACAGGTGTAGCTAATAACGATTGCGCTGTTGTGTTCAAGTGTCAAGTTTGAGACTTGGCAATGTGACAGTGATCCAACATGCACAACAGCAGGATCGCGGATACCTTTGCTGACAGTGATGTTGGCATTAGGAGGAGGTGTGGCCACCTTGAGGGCCAGACCGTAAGCCCCCTGGAAGGAGTTACTGTCTCTGATGAGGAAAGTTCCTGGTCCCTTGTCCTTCAAAACAGCTATGGCTATGGTAGAGAAGACGCATTAGAGTGTCGAGTTTAAAATCAGAGATGCAACAATGGCAACATATTGGTTACATGATGTCTAAGGTCACCCTGCTGTTTTCTAGTTCGGTGTATTTAGTTTCACTATACTGAATGACTTGATCATTGATGATCAAACAAGATTGGTAATGATGAATACAAACATTGCATATCCCTCATCATCCTCACCTTGGTCTCTGGAGATGCCTGGTTTGTACCAGTACTTTGAGCTGTCCTGGACAAACTTAGCATTGACCCTGATGTCTGCCTCCTCCCTACAGCTGTGGTGTGAAGACCCCCGTCTCTGCTCTCCCGCAGAGGGGGAGAAAGTAACGTGGTGCATGGGGGAAGGAGCTGAGGAGGCCCGGAGAAGAGAGTTGTGTCCGTTTAGGTATCCTGGTGAGGATGAAAGCCGTTTCTTCTCTGGTAGCGGTGGCTGGACAGCGGGGATGGTGACTGCAGTGTACCCAGTGTATGGTATATGAGGGACATTTAGTAATGGGTAGTAATAGGACGCTATGGGGAAGGTTGGTGTTTGATATCCGTCGGGCACAGGGGATGGTGGTTTTGTGTCTGTCGAGCAGTCTCTTTCCGGAGTCAATTTTTGTCCCGCAGCATCTGTAGCTGATGCAGAGGGCTGGGGAGAAGACTGAAGGTCTGGGGAGCCAATAGGAGAGTTGGGGGAAGTGGTGGAAGGGTTAGAACTGAGACTTACAGAGGGGTTCATGGATGCACCTCTGATGCTGTCAGATGGGGTATCGCTCGGAAGGGCTGAGCCATTCAGTTGCACCTGGACTGGGGTGATGATGACAGTTGCATAGCTTGAAGTCTGTGATTGGTTAGATCCCTCTGCACTTCCTGTGATCTTGGCTGCTCCAAGCTTACCATCAAAGCTCAAACTCTGCTCACTTGATGGTTGTGTGGAGTTTATGGGTATGTTGGAGCTTTGGGTTTGTGTTTGTCTTGGTACTGGTGTGATGGCTCTGTCGCTATTTGTGCTGGACTCCAGATCTCTAGAGGGTTCTTGGCTTTGAGGAGGGCTATCAGCAGTTACACTAAGGAAAAGTAAAAAAGTATGGGAAAAAAAATTATATACAAATCTGTATTCATGTAATTTTACTCTCAGCTTTAATCAAAAAGGAAAATGTTTCACCCACCTGTCTTCTGTGTGTGTGGGGCTGCTGCTGCCGATGATTGTGTAGTCATGATCAGAGTCCAATCCAGGGGTGCTTGACTGTCCATTGGAGTCCGATTTACCTTCTGAACCCTGGGATATGTCGTCCTCCACATCAACCTTGGCTTGTTCCCCTTTGAGAAGTGAGATAAAACAAGATGAGATGAAGGCATAACAAAGACATTAGAAAAACAAGAAGTAATGAACATGTTATTATTAACATTTCAATGTAAAAAAAAAAATGAAACAATCCCCACTGTATCCATCCATCTATTCAGTCACCTTTGTGATGCTCAGAGTGCTGCTGGTCTCCAGATCCAGAGGGAGTCTCGGGCAGCCTGCCTCTCACAGGAGAGGGGCTACTAGCGGGCAGAGGTGAGGCTGATCCAGAGTGGTACCCTGAGGCGTAACCCCGGCTCTCATGGCTCTCGGCTGGGGATGACTGATAAGGAGAGCAGGGACAGGAGTGCCTGGGCTGTGGAGGGGTGTGGTACCCACTGCTGGCTTCATCCCGCACATCCATCAGAGACTGGGGGCTGGGGTAGCCCTGATGAGGTCCTACGGCATATCTAGGCTCTGAGTTTGGACTCTGATCCAAAGAGGAGTGGCAGACGCGAAATGCCGGCACGGCTGATTTGCACTGCCAGAACTCTGCCTCTCTCGCCACCTCCCATGGATTTTCACTTTCCCATAGCGGCGGCGCCTCTCTTGTGCGTTGCATCCCGGCTCCTTGGGACCAGTGTGGGTTTTCTGATTGGTCGGGGTGCAACGGGTGGAATGCTCGAACTGAGGCTGATTGGTGCTCTCGCCTGCTGGAGCAGTCTCGACAGGGGCAGCCAGAAGACGGTGTTGGAGAGCTGAAGAACATTTCCCTGTAAGGGCTAGAGGGCAGTGATTGATGGGAGAGGTGAGAGGCTGGATTGTGGCTGGAATAATGGAGGAGGTGACACTCTTCCCCAGTGCAGAGTCTGTTTAACGCTGGGAGGGTGTGGCTGTGTGGGTGGGTGTGATCAGGGGTGGAATAAGGGTAGCAGGGCCTGAGGAGACAGGGCAGGGGCGGGGGTGGGGGTGGACGTTCCCATGGTAACTCTTGTAAAGGATGGGCACTATGTCGATGGCAGAGTTCCATATGAGTTGAATGAGGAGGCGGGGAAACAGATTTGGATGGCAAGGCCGGCAGAGTTTGGCTTTTTGGATTCTTTTTAGTGATGCTGCAACGGCTGAGACAATGACCGTCAGAAAGGCAGGGCTCTCGTTCCCTCTCCCATCCACCATCGCCACACTTCGCACCTGTTCGACCGCAACATGAGTGTTCTCGCCTCAGACCTCCAGGACTTGGCGGGTCTCCGTCATCTAAAATCGCTGTCTCTCTGTCTTTCTCTTTGCCTCTTTTTTTCTCCTTTGCTCCATCTTCCCCGTCTCCTCTCCTTGATGGACAATCAGGGTTTTCTCTTTCTGGGCGGTTTATGGACGGAGAGGGGTCTTCCAGGTGATCAGAGGGGATTGAGGAATGGCTCGAGTCGGAGGTGTAGGTGAGAGGCTGGGGCTGGCTGGGAGTTTGAGGCTTGACTGTTGGGCTGCTAGTGAGGCACCCGTTGGGTGATGCTGCTGAGGCAGTTGAGCCCGGCCCACGACGTTTCCTCACCTGGGCATACAGGCTGCCGTCCAGAGGGCCCCTCGTATGAGAGATATCTGCAAGAAATAAGAGGGGGATGTGATGTCTGATACTTTTAACACAAAGCTTACCCTTAACACCTGTGTGTGTGTGCATGTTTCTTACTTTCAATGCTGTCTTGGTGGTGCAGGTTGAAGTTCTCATAAGAATCCCATCTCACCACAGGGTCTGAGATGTTGTAGTCCACTTTGATGGAGGCATCATTCTTGCGGTATTCTCGACCTTGGAAAGCAAACATTTTACAATGAAGCATACGAACATGCGAAAAGAAAGAGAAGCTATGACAGACAGATAGTTGATAATATTCACCTTTCATTTTTTCCGGCCCATTGGAGAAGATAAACTCGACTGTAGCATCTGGAGGGAACCTGTCATCTACAGAACAACGAGCATAAAGGCAGTGACTAAAATATCCAGACTGTAACTACAGAGACTGATAATAACATTCACAAGTGAGTGCTCTTGATATGTGAAGTGGAAACACCAAAGTTAATAAAAAAAAAGATCACCAACAGAGCATAACACTTCAAAGACTTGTAACTGAAATGAGTTTATTTTTACTTTCATGCATGAGTATGGGTAGTATTATTTATAAATTGTATGCATGCGACAGCATGTAGCACTTAGAGCAACTATCACACGACTGCTGCTTATTGAGCCATGTACAAGCATTTCTGTTTAAAACTGACACTGTCATTTGATACATTTGAGTACACACAAACACCACAATGGACTGAAAGATAAGTGGGTCTTGAATTATACAGCCATGTAAACTATTTCAAGGAAGCAATAGAAATATATATAAGAGGAGGTTTCCATTTGTTCATGTATAAACCCTATTTAAATTTGAGTGCAGTAAAACACTGGTGTAGTCTAAACAACCTCCCACTGGTGAGGTAGTACTACAGTTTTCCTTATGTACATGTAGCATAAATACCTGTCACTCTAATCTCTCTCTCTCTGTACTCTCTTACTCTGTAAAGCATTCATGACTGTCCAAAAACTGAAACTGCCCCAACTTTTTATTCCATAAATTTCCTAAGAAACTATTGAGCTTCTGTTTTATACCTGTGCAGGCGAGGTCCAGTTCAGTCTTGCCAAACCACAGCTGAGCTCCGTGGACAGTGCAGGTATGAAACTGGACTCTGAACACCACCTCCCTCTCTGCTGCTCGACTCCGCCGATGGTAACACTTCACCTGCAGCGACAGATTTAGGTATGACAGCCATGTGCAACTACGGAGGCTCGTTTCACATAAACCGTCTCAAAATGGTGATATCTCAAAGTGTGAAAAAGCGGTAAATCCAAGTTATATTTCCTTTGTTACAATGCTCTTTTTAGTTGGATCATATATCGTTGGTGCATGTTGCTGCTGTGGCAACTGATTGCCCTCCGAGACGATTCCATACTCAAAATGTTTTTATCCTCTCAAAGAGACATGCAAGACAGGGTAAGAAAATAATTATGCATGCATGTCCATCGTCTACTGAGGATGTGTTGCTTAAGTTGTCTCAAATATAAGCAAGCAGTTTTTAAAACAAAAGTTAAAAAAATGCAGCAAAGAGAGAACACCCCCCACTTTTTTTTTTTACAGCAATTTAGTAAACAATGTATGTATTGCAGTTATGGCAGTGATGTACTATATGTGTGGATATGGATTGGATTTAAATCAAAGTAAGGTTTTCAATTAGTGACACACAGTGCACAAAAAGCTATGACTCACCATAATGTCCCCCTTTAATAAAAGCGCTGGCTCCATAGTCACACTCAGCTTCCTTGCCCTGGAGCTCTGGGGATCACTGGACACACACACACACACACACACACACACACACACACAAATACACTGAATAAAAAAACGGCCACACCAGCTCAAACACACATAAAACCAGTCAAAACATGTCTCAGTTGGGTACAACAGTGGTAGACAACATTTAACTTTAACATAAGCACAGACCAGCCTACACCTAAACACAGACAGCAGCCTGTATAGACAATATCTGTCAGTTGGACAGGGGAAGGAAAAAAGTCTGCCCACAAGAGGTGAGCTGCAAACGCAGTAACTGGACAACTGGCCATGTACTTACTAGACGCCTGAGGTGTAGACGAGCTGCAAGGACTGATAGATTTTCAGGAATGGATAGAAACCTGCATATACAGAAAGAAGTTGGAGAAAAATGAATTTGTAGACAAAGGCTTTATTGATTTTTACATGGTAAAAATTGTGATTAAGAATGATTCTATCATGCAACATTAGTTTGTGTAAAACTGACCTCCTCCTGCCTGAAAGTTTGGTAGTGATGGAATGAGGATCTGGTGGAGGAACAGGGGACTGCTGTTCATTTTGATGGTACCTGACAGCAACCCACCAAAGTAATAGATGTACCTGAAAAAGAGAGGTGAGGAAATGTATTGATGAGAGCATGGAGCGACTAAGGCGAGCAGCATAAGAAATACAAAGATATATGAGTGTGTCCCACCTGTTCTGAGAGGGCTGTAGGGAAGAGGAGACTTTGTCTTCACAGAACTTTCTCATTGCTAGAGTGGTGAGAGCCTGGTCCGCTCTGTGGACACAACCAGAGATTTGTAAATAAATGCTTTAATACAGATCTGTGCAAGCAAAAATTAGGAAATATTAGTGTGTCTGGAGGTAAGGAGGTGTATGCCGAGAGTAAATCATGGCTGTTGTTGATGACTGTGCCGACCAATTTAGTCTCTTCTAAAATAGGCTTTATGGACATTTCCATTTTCTCTGGTTAAACCTTGCCAACAAAAACCAAGACGCGAATGCAACGACAACATCTAGGACTGTGAAGATGAGTCAATGAATCGATAAGTTGTACAACAGAAATGTTATCGCCAACAAATAATCAATTAACAATAAGTAATTTTTAAAAGGAATAATTCAGAAAAAAGTAATTGGTTTCAGTTGATTATTTGCAAGTTTTCTGAGCCTTTGTGATAGTAATAGTAATAGTACTATACAAGTAACAGATTTGGGTTTTGGACTGTTAAAATAACAAGATATTAAATTATGTTGACTGGGGCTCTATTATGCCATTTTTTCATTATTGATTTTTATTCATATTATAATATAGACTAAATGATTATCGAAAAATAATTATCGTTAGTTGCAGCCCTCCATTGATTACATTGACTGAAGGTGATCAAAAGGGTTTTCAGCCTTGATGACAATGAAATATAACAATATAAAGACATTATGGAGACGCAAAGCTGCGAAAATACAAAACGGACAATTGATCTTTACACAAGCTGGTATAACGAGTGCCCTGATAGATTGATAATAATGCAGATTACCCAGCTGATATCTTGCTGTAGTGCATGTAGGCTGCCACAATGACCCCCGTCTTCCCTTTGTTTCCCTGTCAGAACACAGATCAAAGTGATGATGAAATAGCATTTCCCACTGTTTTAAATGTTTCACGGCAAAGCGAGCAGATGTGGATTTAGGTTGCACTGACTTTGCAGTGGAGGACCACCACATTGTGAGGGTCAGAGGTCAACCAGGTCTCCATGGCTTTACAAACAGCACAAATCTTGTCAAGGGGTGGGGCGTGAACATCAGGCCAGCCGTAGTCCTGCACCTGAACCGCAGAGGAGGAAAGATGTTTTAAATTCTGGTTTTCGAATGAGTCCAAACTGTCTATTAACCTTGAGAATACAAAGTGCTCACTCTATTGATCTGTTATCTTTGAAGATGTAAATATTAATACCTTTGGGTTAAGTCTGGTGATGTCATGTCTCTTCTCTGATAAATTCAGTAGCTGGAAAAGGTAGAGACACAAAAGATATCACAAATCAATTGTTTACATAACCACAAACTGAGCAAGAAATACACCAAAATAAAATATTTAAAGAAAACAGTGGAAGAAAAGATGTTGGTCAATAGTCTCTATCAATGCAAAATAAGGACTTAAAGCAATAACCTTTCTAGATAGTTTCACAAATATGCAATTAAAGCGTGTTTAATTTGTTTTAATACAACTTTTAATAGCAGCCATGACTTCATTATTCAGTCATTTAAGAAGACCAATACAACATTAAGTTAATATTCCTTATGTTTTCAGTTTTATGACTAACCAAGAACTTGTCCTGGTGCTTGGATTTGAGCATAGAGGCCACTTCTTGCAGGTTTCTGCGGTAGTGCTGCTCCTCCAGGTCCGGCAGGAAGAAGACAGAGATGATTCTCTCCGTGATATAGGTGAGGTCAAAGTCATAGTGGCGCTCCATCACATGCTCCATCACTTGTTCCACACTTTTACTCCTAAACATTGTGAGAGTTCATTGTTTTAGTGCAAAACATCCATTAAGTGTTTACGCTCCTTAGTTGATTATATTGTGCATTTTATTTCTGTGGATCCATTTTATATATCAAATATCATTTCCTTTTGTTAAATGTGTGATTCAGGGTTCTTGGTACCTCGGTATGGAGCCTCTCTTCTTCTGTAGTGTAGACTTAGTGGAGCCGTGCTGAGAAACAATTAGAAAAGAGTAACTCTACTGCAATGATTGTTTGGATTACATAGTATAAAAACTACATGTACACACTCACCAGGTCTGGTGTTGAGGTACAGGTGGGAGTCACCTGAAAGAAAATGAGCACATGGTTGCTTTTTGCAGCAGTCACATAACCATATACACACTCGCACACGCACTTGTAATAAACCAGCACGTGCCAAGTCGTGTGTTTGTTTTAACGCTCCTGGACCTTCTCCAGCAGCGCAGACGCAGGGATGGAAGGATGAGGAGAAAGGATGAAGAGCTGATGAAGAGGATGGTAAGATTCATTCTCACTTTCTTTCTGTCATCTGCTGTTGCTCCTTTGAGGAAGAGGCTGTCAGCACAGATCTGACTGTTCCACATGATGGCTTAGTGATGCGTGATGTCAGAAACACACACACACACATACACTCTCACGCACTCACGCACACTGGTGCACACTAACAGATACATACAGATAAAGACAAAAAAAGCATCAGAAATGTAAAGAACTTGAGGACATTCTGTTAACTTCTTTGAGTTCTTCTTTTGCACACTGTTTAAATGGTGTTTATTGAGCTGACCAGGCAATTAAATAAGAATGGCTCAGTTTAATAAGAAGCACGAAATAAAAATGATTGATTGAGTTTTTTCGCCTCGTAAAGAAGAACGAGAGGAATGAGAGTGATAAAGTTTACTGGAGGAAGTCTCTACATGTGGTGTGCAGTCCTTGTATTCCAGCCAACAGTATATTGCTAAAACCACAAACACACATATACACGGAGAAAGAGTGAGAGAGGGATGCTGAGGTCACTCAAACCGACTACAGCCACTACCTTTGGATAGTTTCTTATGAGGATAACAGTTTACCCTTTAGTGACAAGCTACTAGAAACTGCTATGTGTATGACTCATTTGATGGTCTACAATTCCAATCACATCAAATGATTAAAAACAACTAGAAATGTATTTATAACAGAAGCTAACAAAAGGAAAATGAAGGAAATGAGCTGACAAATGGAATCAAACGTCAGTATTGCAGAACATCTACGGGGTCTGACTGTAAACCTTGACAGGTGACACCCCTGTCAACTTATGACCTTTGAACTATGCCATGAGATTGATTGACAGCTGAGCTGCCCTCTGTGGCTGAGTGCTGGCCAGTGCTGACAGGTGTCAGGCAACAGGTCAACAAGTCAAATGCCTGCAATCACAATGATCTACAACTCAGAAAAACAACGGCGACTGTGCAGAAATACACTCACTATAAGTTTTATGTTGATAGAAGGAACCGAGGTACGATCAATACCGTCGGACATTTACAATGCTACATTTATATATTTCCATTTTTTTTATTTATGTCATAACTTACTGATAGATGTTGGTTTTAAGCTAGTTTGTAAAACCATCCCTGCGCTATCTTTGATCAAAAAAAGGAACATGATGCTCAATACTATTGATTGTCAAGCAAGTTTTCATCTGAGCTCCAGATACATTTGATTTCGGTCCCTGACACAGTGGAGGTTGATTTAGTAGTCTGTTCAGATTCAGAATAGCTGCGAGTCTTGTAGGCATATCATGTCATTATGTCACACTAACAACAACTTTTTTAATTTGTTGCTAATTGCCTAAATCTTGCAAAACATTGCAGTCATTTACATGCTGTTGTTGAATCAAGTTTCTGAATTACTCTCCAGAGAAATAGTACAGAACTTACAAAATTCAGTTAATTTCACTTTGTTTAAGTGTTGCACCATTTACAGGATAGGAGCAATGGCATCCTGGAATGTTCCATTTGAAGTGATTGGTTTCTTTAAAAAGACTTCAAAAAGATTTTTCATGAGGACCGAAGATGGGTTTTCTCTTACATGGTATAAACGCAAGTGGCAGCTTTCTTATTTCATTACACACACACACACACACACACACACACAGAGAGAGACAAACAGAGAGAGACAAACAGGAGATAGCAAACGACATTACAGAGGGGACACAGACAAAGACTGATGTTTGGGACAGTGTGATAGGAAAAAAAGGAGGGAAACATATATGGACATTTGATCCAGGGAGGAATGAGTGAAGAGTGAAGGAGAATAGGGTATGCTGTAATAGGTTACTGCATGGCAGGGAACAATCAACAAAATATGCAACTGCTGAACTGACAAGCTTATGTCGTTGCGTGACTATCGTCATGCAGGTCTCATACAGACTGACTAAAACTCTGTACTTGTTATTTAGTTTTAATTTCCATAAATTATAGTTTCTTGGATCTTTAGTCAATGAATTATTTTCACATTCCACCACAGATCAAGCATAATCTGTACTTTCCAGTGTGTTAATGTACAATGACAGATCACAAGCATGTTATAAAACCTAGAGTAGAAAATGAAAGAACACAGAGAGACAGCCATAGGGGAAAACTCCTCTCTTAATAGGTTTAATAATGGTAGTTAAGTGGATAAAGTGGTCGGCTCCAGGAAGGAACAGTAGGAGACAGAGACAACACACATGTACGTACAGTACATGTGTAAACACAAACATGCACACACACACACACACACACACACACACACACACACACACACACACGTCGTGCACACAGAAGACGACCACTGTTGAACTGGCATGCACACCAGAGTCAACAGGAAGCAATTTGCAACAGGAAGTCAGCGCTGGTCAACCAGGTTCCCACGTGCACACACACACACACACACACACACACACACACACACACACATGCAAAGTGTATACACGTGTCTTTGGTGGCTCTGCCAGCCTCAGGGTCTTCATTAATGCATGTGGACTGTACGCTGGAGCCACTGGGATCAGAGCCATCTGGTTCAGTTTGTCCTGTTCATCAGCTAGCGTTTACTGAGGTGCCAGTGACAGCACTCGATCCCGTCCTCAGGGACTGACTGACTGGATCTAGAGTGGGCTGGATGTCTGGTCAGTTTAGTGGTTCAGATTGCCTTGTTCATCAATTAACACTTTTAACATGTATTAAAGCAAAACTGGCAAACATTCTTCAGTTTCAGCTTCTCAAATGTGAGCGTGTGCTCTGTTATATTTCGCTCATCTGCCAGGGGTGGGATAGATGCAGCTATTGCAAGCAGCCACCTGCCTTAGCTTAGCACAAAGACTGGAAACAAGGAAACAACTGGCTTTACTTTGTCCGAAGTTTAAAAAGTCCTCCTTCCACCACCTCTAAAACTCACTTATTAACACGTTACAGCTTTTAAAGGTGCTGGTAGATAGCATTTGGGTAGAGCCAGGCTAGCAGTTATGCGCTGTTTCCAGTTTTCAATTTAAGCTAAGCTAAGTTAAGCCAACTAGCTGCTGGCTCCAGCTTCATATTGAGCCGAGAGTTATGAAAGTGGGATTGATTTTTTCATCTATCTCTGGGAATGAGAGCAATACATGTATTTCCCAAAATGTCTAACTATTGTTCAAGGTCGAGTGTGTCGGATCTGGCGGCATTCAGCAATGAGGTTGTAGATTGCAACCAACTGAAACTTCTTTGGTGGGCCAAGAGTGCATAGGAGAACTATGGTGTCCGACACTCAAACACAAAAAAGCGAATGGCCATATCTAGAGCCAGTGTTTGGTTTGCCCGTTCTGGGCTACTGTAGAAACATGGCGGCCAGCTCTGTGAAGAGGACGCGCTCTGTATTTAGATATAAACAGCTCATTCTAAGGTAACGAAAACACAACTATTCTTATTTTCAGGTGATGAAATAAGAATTATTAATAATAACAATTGTGAAAACATACTTAATAATATTAAAGTCCATTTCTGCCAATAGATCCCTCTAAATGCTACACAATGTACATTTAAGACATCTTCTTGGGCTCTTGGAAATTGTGATGGGCATTTCTCATTACTTATTGACATATTCATCTGACCAGCAATGCAACAGTGAATCTTAAAGAAGAGTTTCCTGGCTGCTTTACAACAGAGTCACTGTGGTTTAAATCTAAAAAGTTGTCACTGCCACACCTTGAATCATCACTCCTATTCCAGTGAGAGGAAACCCAACACAGAGATCTGCAGAGAGAGCAGCGAAGTCAATTACAGTGAAGCTGGAGATAACTGTAAGTGTTTGAGACATGGGCGTCAGTATGCCATCCAGGAGGAGTGAGTTTCATTCTGACAGTCGACTCAGAGCTGACATCGCACTCTGCAGAGGGAGAAGTGAGTAAGCCTTACCATTTGAAAGTGGAAAAGCAAAGTAACCATGACTAATTCCAAGTTCCATAGTCTCACAAAAAGACACTGAAGGCCAAGTCTGAACTAAAACTCTGAGGCTATTTGTTTTCTTGCACTGACTGTTAACATTTCACCCACGGCTCCAGAGGGCAAATTTAGGAGTGGCTGTTGAAAAGAGGCTTCACATGAAAGTGAAGTCTCTTTCTTCTCTTATTATTGCTCTGTGTTCCGTTTTCTCTCATCTTTGATTCCTCATTTCTGCATTTCTGTGCCCCTGCCGTCTGTCACTCCCCCCTGTCCTGCCACCTCAACACTCTGTGTGTCTCTCTACTTGCAGTGCCTGGGGAGAGGATGACCACACTCATCCCTACCAAGAGCTACAACATCAGATGACACCTTGATAAGCATCACTCATAGCCGGGGCAAGTCACTAACCGGCCCTGGAGAAGAAGGGAACAAGAGGTAGCACAACTCAAAGCAAAAACACAAACTGTCCAGGGAGTGGAGATATAGACGAAGCTTTGAAGAGGGAGAAAAAGGCATCAGGAAGATGTTATGAAGGAAAGAGGAGAGGCAAACAGAAAGCGAGAGCGAGCACTGGAGAGAGATGTCAACAGCTGAACACGCTGACCACTGACACACAGCAGAGAGATTTCACTGAGCTATTTTGATAGAGCTCCTTATTTTAGACCATACGTCCGTCAGAACACTTAAAGGCTCATTTTGTCTATTTATCCATCAGTCATCTCACAAATCCACTTGCATTTCTGGCAGCAGTAGTGTTGACATTTTTAAGAGACCTGGCAATGAATCTGTCCTATAACTCTCTGTCTTACTGCATCATGGAAACATGCATTTGCATTTTCCTAACAACATTTAACATCCATTTATGAAAAATAACACACTTTTATCACAACCTACTGTCTGTATTGATCCAACACATGAATATAGAAAGAAATATATTATAAAATGATGCTCAAATAAGCTCCAATTGTTTTAAAGCCTTTCCAAAAAAATAGGAGCTGTATAATTCCTGGAATATTAAACAAGTCTTGCTTGGCTTAGGCTCTCAGGAAATGAAAAGCAATGGGTAAATATAAACACAGTGCATGCATCCGTGTGTGTGTGTGTGTGTGTGTGTGTGTGTGTGTGTGAGTGTGTGTGTGTGTGTGTGTGTGTGTGTGTGTGTGTGTGTGTGTGTCTGCGCGCACTGTCCCTGTAAAACTTAATTATTGATAAGACTAGTAAAGCAGTCACATTAAATTAACCATGATAATTATTTGTACACAGTGCATCATGCTGGTTATAAATAGCAGCCACAGTGTGGCCACCTTAATGAAGTAACACAGATGCTCATCTGACAGGATAGATCCACTTCAACCACCATCCCACTGAGTTCTCCATCTGTATCGACTTAAAGCTCTTTCTACCCTCCCATTGATGTGCAATGACACGTCGAGCTGCCACAGGAAAGCATTTCCACCCGGACGCCCGTGGTGAGACACAAACAGAACAGAAGAGGTGGGAAAAACATGGCACTTGTTGCTCAAAATGCCTGATAGGAGAGATAGCCACAGTAATTCACAACTTCTGGACAAGAGCTAGACCGATAAATGAGTCGATATTAGCACACTGCAGATACATCGGTAACCACGTAAATGAAGCCCGATAAGTAACAAGAAATGCCATCGTCTGAGGTATTTTTGAAAACTTCCACTTGCACTAATTAGGACTGATGGACAACACTATTATATACAACACTTGCTTATTACACAAGCACATATTCCGTAAAGCATCATAATTGCTATATCAATTCATAAATCAGCTAGAACATTATCAGAACAGCTGATGTGTATGACTAAACACAACAACGATCTGTATTTCACTACGCAACATTAGGATCCATCAGATTATGTTAGGACAGCTGAGTCTGGGATGCAGACATTTGTCTCTGTCAGGTGCCCTTTGGTCATAGATGGTTGTCTATACACAGACATGTATACACAGTGTTGAAGTAGACAGATATCCTTCAGTAGATAGATGCTGTGGGAAATTGCATTCTTACAGCAGCAAACATAAGTTACACAGAGTAGATAGTATAAATGTTGATGAAATTAAAAGCAAGAAAAGTTGTGCATGCTGGTGTATGCAGACACTTGCAAATGCACACACAAGCCGACAGACGCATGCCCTCAAACACATTAATCCTCAAAACAGTCTGGCACAGCAGTATTACAATATTGTACATTTACGGGCATGTATAGGAGCATATAGAACATGTTTTGTTACAGTTTCTGTAATTTGCTAATCTGCATGGATACTGAACTATCTCATTAAAAAGTAAATCTTTCACTCTTGAGTATTAAAAATTAAAATCTGTGTATTTTTTGTAGGTCACAGCAGGAGTCTCCGCTTATATTTTCTGCACTTGCCTTAATCACAGTCATTGAAATCCTCTTTCTGGGCAAAGCAAGAGCTCTCTAGCTCCTTAATGGAATTATGTGCACACATGCATCACATGCCGCATTATCAGAGCAAACACTGTGAAGAGGCTTTAAGGTTGTTAGCTTGCTACTCAATAGAAAAGAAAATACAGAAATGAAAAGTCAAAACTCATGTGCAGAATACATGTGAATAAACTCAACCCAAAGCTTTACTCAGTAAATACAGAGAGTGTTTTTACCTCTCAACAAGCAGCTTCAGTCTTCCCCTCTGCCTCTGAGCAGTCCTGTCTGTAGACTGGGATACACCACCTCCCTGTCTCTCTCTCTCTCTCTCTCTCGCTCTCAAACAAGCTCTCACTCTCTCTCACCGACTCCCTTTGCCTCCCTCCCTCCCTCTCTCACGATAACACACACACACCCCCACTGTGCTAGCAGCACATGCAACATAGCTTTTCCCTCTCACTATGCCTGCGTCATACGTACAGCGACAGTAAAGCACGTTGACTGTGCAAGTGCTTTCCCTTGCACGAGCACTCACACAGACATCAATACACCACGTGTGGGCACTGGGCAGCCCTGCAGAGTGCTGATGTCCAGTGACCTCTCCAGTTGCCTGAGGCTGAGAGAGAGATGACAAGTGGCAGCGGGACAAAGAGGCAGGAGTAGATGGACTGCACAAAGGATGCACAAAAAAAACAGCAACCTTGGAACTGAAAATAGTTGTGACTGTTATGGAGATGGTACTAAGCTGATGAAAGCATTTAAGACTTGAAAAGAAGACAAAAAATACCACGGAAAAGGTGGGAGAAGCTATAACTGTGACTGTAAAACATCAGGAATAGGAGAAATCTAACGGAGTTGAAAGGTAAAAAAAAAGATGATGACAGTGAGATGCAAGAGATAAAAGAAGAAAGAAAAAAAAGAAAGGAAGCAATATGTTGACATATGAGAAGCACAGTGGGAGCATAGCGTGACATGAAGCTGAGAGCAATTTGTAGCCCTGACCCAATGTTCCCCTTTATTTATGAATACCCCCAAACGGGACTGATTACACACACTCACACACGGTCGGCCTCCCCAGCTGCCTCTCACTTATTTGCGTCACCCTCCCCCTCCCCACGATCACTCACTGGCAGGCATCTACGGCACTCTTGTTATTTTCTATATTTACCCACTCAGACTTCTCCTATCCAGATTGATCATCGTCCCGTATGACGATGTCCACTCTCGTCCACGGGCGCCTGTCTCTCATGCAGCCACCAAGAGTTGTTTTTGGCTATCGTGGTGGTGACCATGGGGACGAGTATGACACAAATAATAATCCTCTTTTAATACATGCTGCGAGGGCACAACAGCTGGTAGTGCCCAGTTTTACACTGTTACACTATGTGCAGGAGGAGGAAGGGGCAGGAAGGCAAACGCCCCCCACCCCCCCAACCTGACCTGAAGATCTGAGAAATATATGTGAAATTGTGAGGGTTTTTTCTGTGTGTGTGTGTGTGTGTGTGTGTGTGTGTGTGCTGTTGGACAGTGAGGCACAACAGCACGGTTACAGCAAGGTCATGAGCTCACTCCGTGGTGTGTGACACTGAGCTGCTGTGAGCGGGTCACGGGAGAGCAGAGGCAGCTATGCCAACAGTTTCACATAAGCTGTGGACAGAGAGAGAGAGTGCTTCCCTCTCACTCAACGCAAACACATCCTCTTATAATGAAATAATCCACTCAAAAACAACAAAGAGTAGGCTCCTTGTTCAAAACACAGTCGTTTGCATGGCAGTCTTATCTATTGAGGTCACTATCTGTGGAGACGGTTGTGTCCCTGCCTCTTTTATGATGGATTTTACCTCGTATGGCTGTTTATGATGGCGGTGCAAAAATGGTGACAAGAAGCTATTTCTCTTTGATTCTGAGGGAGTGACAACAACACCTCGCTTTCACCACTGATGTAATGCATGGAAATGTTCTGCAATGTTTTTTAAGGTATTTTTTTCTTTCTTTGGTATCTTAAATTCTATGTCATATATTTCACACACCTCATATAGAGTTTCAAAGGTAAAGCCATAATGACCTGACACTTTTGCTGCAAATACAGAGAAATGAGATAAACAGAAAGAGCTATATAACGGATTAACAAACATTATCACAAGTGAAAGTAATCTGTTAAGGATCACTTCTTTCCATGCAGTTTGCCTGGCTTCAAGTGTCAGTTATGCCAGTAAAACACTAACACACTAAGTTGAATTTATTGACCCAAAAACACAATTACATTTTTTGCCTTGCTTCCACAAGAAATGTCATGATTCATGTGAAAGCCTTACATGCATACATATTGTCCTCACTATTAGTAGATAGTATTTCTCAGGGCTCTCAGGGACATTGTGAGGGAACTCAATGGACTAACAATGCCTCTATTGCTCAAAACGGTGATTGAAAGCGTTCACCGGGATTTTCCCTTCCTATTTCCAATAAACCAGGCCATTGGTTTGTCATTTTGCATTAGCAAGCAGCAGTTCTTGCAAACAAGGAGCTTCCAGTTGTTACGAGCCAGTTCATTTATGTACTTGACTTTCTTATTACTATAGTAAAAGTGCACAGCTACTGCTCTATTACAACTTGACAGGTAGGCAAACAGCCAGTTTTCCTCTTCAAAGGTGTCATCTCCCTGAGCTGTGCTGCCTCTTATGCTTTTCTTCTCCTCTGACCCCCACTGAGACAGCTCACAATGCTAATGCCCTCTTACGATCAGGCTAAGAGCACTTCTCACAGACAACGCTAATGGAATTTTTATATATATATTATATTATTATAATGGAATTGTTTCAAATATTATTCTTTAATAAGCACAAATGCTTCCTATCAAGATGTATTACAGAGACTTCACTGAGACTTCCAGAGTGTTTGAGGACAGGAGCTCCTGCTATGCCACGTTAACACATGACTGAATTACTCATAGCAACCTGGCTGGTTGCAGTTTGGGGGGGTGGGGTGGGGCCTTCCTTTAACCAGACATCTAGGTCAGTGCACATGGCTTACTCCACTTAAAACTCACATCTGAACCTCTGACACAGGAGCACAATTTGCTCAGGACAGGAGGAAGGTAAAGTGAGGAAAGGTTTGGCTTACCTTGGCTTCGCATGTCTTGTGAACTGCAACCTTGCACTCTGCGCACAGAAAGGAGAGAGCGTGTATTATTCTGACAGTGAGCTTTGAGAGAGACAGAGAGAGGACAGTCAGGGTGACCTCATATGTGAGATCTAGGTGCGCATCCACGCTGGTCAGTTGTATCTGTACCTGACATGACTGAGACGTGGACTCACCCTTGCAGAAAGCCCCGGGGTTGTCAATGTTTTGCTTGCACACATCGCACACCCTTTTCCTCTTGAAGCTCTTCTCTGTGAAGGTGTGGCTCCCCATTTTGACGAGCTGCAGACACACAAATCAATAAAATTAGTCGAGGGGAGAGACACTTCTGCTCATAGGACACTTAATCACTGATTAGACTGAAACCATATGAATGCACTTGTGGTTGTAATATGTTCAGCTTAAACAGTTTTCCCATGTGTCTCGAGCATTTTATCTCAGCATTGGACGGTCACTGTCCCCTGTCTGGCTGTTGTCAGAGCAGATGTGCGCTGGTTCTGTGACACACCAGCCTGAGCACTGATGTCCTACCTGCTGTACATTCAGCTTCCTCCACTAAAGACTCCTGTCATATCACACTGTGTTTTGAGGAATCCTGTTGTCTCGTCTTTTAACTTGTCCTCATTCTGTCTTAGTCTGTGGGGCAGCTGAGATGATGAAAAACAAACAGCTTCCTGTGCTGCCACCCTCCTCTAATGTGCTGGGCTCAATGTAATTGAATAGATGCACACAGTGTTCATATTTTTTAGTGGTATCTTTTTGATGCTGTTGGCTTTCTTCAGGTTCAGGTTGCTGGGTGTATCTTTCCAGACAGAAACTGTCACATGGTTTACCATAAAATTTGGTACAGACATTCATGTTCCCCAGAGGATCAACTGTAAAAACTTTGGTGATAACCTGAAGTTTTCCAATACTTTGGTTTATAATTAAACTCTTGCAAAACAAATTTTGGGTCGATTCCATCTGTATGTATTTGCATGGAGGAGAATTTCCACTCCTCCAGCATCGAACAGCCTCTTTTCAGCCTTTACTGTGAAAACACAGTCTGTGTCTCCATCTGGTGGATGAATCGGGATAGCATACTGCACTCATCCTAAAGGCATTGGCCGTCAATACAGGCATGCGTCCACATTTTTGTGTAAAGATGTGATTGAATGATTTTGCAATAGTATCTAAATGTAATTAAAACCTATGGTGACATTTAAGTTAACTTAATTGAGTTGTACAGTTACCTGAGAACAAATGGCGCAGATGGTACCCAAATGTAACCAAAAGGCCAATTTGATGATTCTGCCTCTACATGTCTCTACTAAAACCTCTCCAACTTTTGATTTGCTTCACTTTATTAACATAATTCTGTGACAAAGCAATGTTCCGATGTTGTGACATGGTTTTCTGACGGTTTTGGGCTGCAACTGCATCATTCTAAAGGGATAGTGAAGTGTAAAATTTAGTTTGGCGGAAATTAAATCTGTAAATTATGCTGTGTCCCCATTTTAATTTAATCTCACCCGGTAACATATATACTGATGCTTACACCTCAGCAGAAATCTCACAAGCGTTACCTTTATGATGATACCAGGATCATTCAAGTAGACCTTGTAGTTGCAGAGATAGACTCTAGTCATTTTGGGCATGTCATTTTTAAGCAGGGGCCTGAGCCAGTTCAAGATTATTGGCTGAAAGGAATGTACTAAAAAATACCCTAAATGAACTGAATGATTTTCAACTGTAACTGTATCAATTTAAATGACAGAGGAGATATGAAAATAAAGCTTTTTGCACACACAATGTGCCCTAAAGCAAATAAGTAGTGCCCTGAGTCATAACCCAAAGATTTTGCTTTTTATAAAGCAACACTTAAGTGTCCCAGTGAAAAGAAGGATAATGTTTATATAAAACTATTAATGCTTTCCCAAAGCAATGCCTTTTGACAGAATGTGAAACACTTAAAACCATTAAAACTTTCCTTGAGCACAGAATGAGGAGGTGCCTGGAAACATCAGGAGGGAGTGGGTGTTTGCACTTTGTGTTTGCACTGCGTGTGTGTGTGTGTGTGTGTGTGTGTGTGTGTGTGTGTGTGTGTGTGTGTGTGTGTGTGTGTGTGTGTGAGAGCGAGAGAGAGAGAGAGAGAGAGAGAGAGAGAGGCAATAGGAAAGGTGGAGTGCCACAAACAGCATACCTGCACACACTGGTGTTTCTTTTCCAGTTAAATGACTCGATGCACTTCTCTGGTCTTGAAAAAACATTTCTCAGCTCAGGCATTTTATACTTTTCCGATGCTTGGCTTTTTCCAAGCGGAGGGGGCATTGAGTTCAACTCTGGAAGATGAAGGTGCATGCACACTGGTTTTGGACTCACACTCTAAAAACACTTTTTTATTGACTATCCGACACCAGAGTCTCACTTCGCCCGCCATCTTGACTGAGAAAGAGTGGAAGGAAACTCATTCTATTTACCACAATGCTCTATAAAACAGCCATGTCTCCCAAGAAGAGAGTACTCTAAATCCTTCATGACTAGAAATCTATAATTAATGTTTTATGTAGCCCTGCCCTGAGCTTTGTGGTTACTAATGTGAACATAAATGCAGCTGATTCACTTCGACTACACTTCACAACCCTCAACAAAACAAATCCACAGAATTTGGGACATGCTTCTTTAGAAATTGTGAATGCTTTTCAGTTAGCTATTTGCTAAAACTGTGTCTACTGTTTGGTTGTGAGCAGCTAGTGGACAGTGGGTTGTAGAGCTTTTTTGCAGAACATCCACAGAGGGCGGTGAGATAGCTTGAACCAAAACTGTAAAGTTGCGGCCGGACAGCTAAACAATGACCTGAAACTTGCTGTAAAGCTCTGTATAGTCCAGGGGAGCTTCAGATTCAGGTGATAATTCTCTGCAGGTTCATCACTATGAGCAAGGCCTCTTACATTACACATTTTATTCACATCCACATTTGATACATTATTAGTATAAAAATATGTATTGTACCCGCTTTAAGTTTAAGTGAGGTGCTGATAGGCAGATTTTGCTTTCTTTGGCCAGAGCCAAGCTAACTGTTTCCTCTTGTTTCCAGTCATAAAGCTAAGCTAAGCTAACTGGCTGCTGCCAGTAGCTTCACTTTTAGAATTCAAACACAACAGTGGTATCGATCTTCAAATCTAACTCTCAGGAAGAGAACAAATTAATGTAATTCCCAAAACCTTTCTTAAATTATAGAGCCAACAAATCAGGGCATTCAAGCACTGGTGAAAAAACAAAGAAATAATGTGGATTCCTGTTAGCCACTAGAGAGAGTTACAGTAGATGGCTATTTGATAACATGTGCATGCTGCAATTCATGAAGACTGCACTGTGTTTTTATTGTAATGAGGGTCTGATGTCCTCCAGTCGGGTACAGGGGTCGGACAGTGTGTTTAAAATTGTTGGATTAAAAACAATTCAATTACTGTTATCTAACAACAATAACCCTCCCTGGTGGAAAAACAGTGTTTATTTTGTTCACTGACCTGTACTGATCATAAGCTCACAGGCATGGATGGGAGACATTACCGTTATGCTGTATGTATTGATCTTAGAGCAGCAGAGTAACGTTGGACTATTGACACATGTTCTCTGCTGTTATGATGAATGGAAGCTGCTTTAAACCATGGAATCCACTTAATGTGTTGAATCAGGGTATCAGGGTGTGTAGTAGTGTGTGTGTGTGTGTGTGTGTGTGTGTGTGTGTGTGTACAGGGGGATTTAGGAAGAGAGACGATAGGCCGGTGAACCTGACAAAAAGAGGGCATGTGAGGAGAGAGGAGGATCATCATCCCCTCCACCCATTTACTTTTTAAATGTTATTACATAACTCATGAATTATGGAGCTTGAATCAATTGGACTTATGTAATGGCGCACTGAGTTGCTGTATGTGTAACCATGTCCCTTCATAAACCTGACAAGAGATCACCTGCAGAATAAAAAGAGGTGTGAGTAATCACACTGATGAGTTAGTTGGACCAGACTCACAGTAAAGGACAGCTACAACTTTTATCAGAATTGCTTTCTTTACACATAAAGAACAATTCAGCAGAATGAAATTCCATAATAAGGGAAATACTTTAAAATCTTCTTCTACATAACAAATGTTTAATAATGTCATAATATTTCTTAAAAGATATACAAAATATAATCTGTATATATCAATATCAAGATCTAAAATATCAACATTAAATCTTAATATTAGGTTAAATAAGTAACATTGTGACATTACTTAAAAATACCAAAACAGGATCAATAGCTCAATGTCACTAGACATTGAATTGATTTTTCCTTTGTCATTGGTTTAACTAAATTACTAATGTTTTTACATGTTTATAGTGGCCTAGTTAGGTTTTATGGCTGCACATCTGAGCCAAGTTGTAGTAAAGCTACATAAAAAATTATAAAATGGCAACAATGTCATTGCAGTAGTGTGTTGCAGAATGAGGTCCACTGAAGCTGACACTGGACAATCACTTGGAGTACAGTGCCTTCTCCTTCATCAAGGTCCGTGAATTCTTTAAAGAGAAAAACATCTCAAACGACTATTTTAACACTTTTCATCAGTTCCATGTTGAAACCTCACAAGAATTACTCATCTTTTGATACCAGTGTGTCAGTTTGAAGTTCAAACTAACAACGCAGGATGAGTCAACGGCACCGCCTGGTGGACATAGTAGTATAACTTTAAAACTTTATTTTTAATGACCGTATGCATGCATATACAGTATATATATATATATATATATATATATATATATATATATATATATATATATATATATATATATAAATAATTAAAATATAGTATTAAATAATTATACTATATATATATATATGTATATATATAAATAATTAAAATATATACTATATATATATAAAGAATAATAATAATAACAAATAATTAAAATAATAAAAAATACTAATAATATAAAAAATATATATATAAAAAATATATATATATATTTTATTTTATTTATTTCAGGTGAATAGGAAAGGGATTTTGTTTCCTGTGCTAATTTCAAGCATGGTGAAAAGTTGGTAATTTGTTACAAATAAACAAAACTAAGCTTTATCAAAGCATGTTACCACAGTTGTTTGCAGTATGTTGGTGAGTTAGCACTTAACTTGAAGTAAATTGTGTGATAATTTGTCAAATAATAACAATTGAGATCATAGAGCAGTCATTCAATTTAAAACAAACAAATGAAATGACTCATGAATCTCACAGCGTGGGGTTGCCTTTTTACATAATAATGCCCTTTTGCTTTTCTCCCGGTTGTTTTTCTTTCCCTCTATTTCTATCATTAGCCAACAGTAGAAGGAGAAAGCAACAGTGAGGGTGGACACAACATTAAGAACATTTGTCACATAATTCAATCCAATTACAATATAGTATTTGTTTAATACTCTATCATACTGAGCATTTTAAATCCTTCAAATGTCAAATTTTGTAGAGGATTTTTTAATTGAGACTGAATATAGACTGCATTGGACTGTACAGATGTTTGTGACATTCATGTACTTTTAGTACGAGTAAACAGGACATTCAGTTGAGTGGACATTCAGTCTCCAGAGTCTCCCATGACTATCAGCAGTGTTGCAGTATTGCTTTGCAGTATTAAGAACCCCACCCCATTTGGATTTTTGCAGCCAAAGCCTATGTCATTCTACAAGCATGTCGGGCCACTGCAGAGAGCCCGAAGCACTTCCACTTCTAACATGGAGATGAGGAGAGGGTCAGGCACCAACAGAAGCATAATGGATTCCTTAATGAATGTGGCTGCATGGGCTTTTGCTTCCTGTGAGGACGGCAGCAGTAGTAGCATTTTAAGGATCACAACAACTAAGGAAAGTTATCTAACGCGGAGTTTTCAATACATTTCTGGCTATATGAAAAGTACACATTGTGCTAATTCATTCATAAATATAAACACAAAAATATACAGCACACACACACACACACACACTGTAAATAAATACAGTGTACAGTAACCCTCCCCCCCCCCAGCACTAAATTCCTCAGTCGTGCGTGTGTTTTTTTCAGCGACACCTCACTAGTGATGACATACTGGAGAGCAGGAGCCACAACCGCTAGCTTTGGGTAACACACACACACACACACACACGCACGCACGCACATGCACGCGCGCGCACACGCACGCACGCACGCACACACACGATCAACTCAGGAAGGGACGGGAGCAGGTGGCGAGTCAGGGGTATGCTCTAGTCCTGGCAGGATATTTATAACCTGCTTGAGTAGGGGCTGTCACCTCTAAACAGCCATGAAAAGGCTGAAAATAGGTGCGGGAATGAGTGTGTGTGTGTTTGTGTGTGTGAGAAAGAGATGGAGACGGAGACAGAGACAAAAGAGACAGACACTACAAACAACATAGAGAACTCCTGGACTGTTGCATGTATGACATATTTCATTCCTCTCCATTGCAGAGTCCACCCATTCAGTTGGGACTATGTAATCATAATATGGCACGCTCAGATACACTCACACCAACACCTACACAAATTTGTGCAGACACACACAATCAGGTCTTTAGGGGATTTGAAGCCACATGTGATCTGAGTAATGTTTTTTGTTCCAGCAAGATCCAGAAGTTCACTGTGCAGCACTGTGTGAAAATAAAGTGACTTTACTTGAAATTCATTTTCTTTCTGTTTATCCATCTAGTCTGACATACAGCATGCCGGAGAGTGATTTACTCTGACATGTAAGAATGCACACATTCTGGTGCATAGCCTTGGTGCTAAACCAACAGTCACTTTTTATTTTAGTCTCTATAAAAGTCCTCCAGAGGCTTTAAGTGGCTTGCTCCTAAAACCATACATGTTCCTAAATAGAGCCAGCAGCCAGGCAGACGGCGGGTCAGAACCTAACAGTAACCTATACCACTTCCTCTTGAACCCGGAGAGACACGATTAACAGGGATCAAGTGGATCGTCCGCCACTCTCTGTATCTATTTCCATCATTCCTCGCCAACGATCCCATTTTACGCAGCAGGAATGACAAATTCATGAGGGTATCAAAATCTAACTTTTGATGAATCTCATTAACACTATACTATTGCGTCCAATTTGTGCATCTGATGCAGGGACCTGCAAAACACATGTCCATCCTTCGGTATGCAAGCAATGTGTTGCACAAGATGCTTTGGTTCTATTTTGTTCTATTTAATGCTGGCAAAAACCACAGAGGAAGAATATTTCGTAATAGAGAGAGAACTACTTTGGTGTCATCTAATTTGGAAACATAGTGGTAATTCTTTGGATTTCTTTGGTTGATGTCTGTTGACTAGTATGTGGTGAATGTAGTGTATACCAATTAAACAAAGTTCAGCTTCTTCTTCTGAGTCAAATGATATAACACTAAGCAGTATCTCTGGCTATTTGAAACAACTGAAGCAATAATGTACATCCAAACATACAGGAGCACAACGTTTTACTTCTAACATGTTCTTTTATCCTTAAACTGCAAAATGCTTTTGTGCTTTAGCTCCTAATGGACTCTACATACTGTACAATCATAAGCGAGGCATTTCTGCCATGCACAACCACAATGTTTACTGTTCCCTAAAGAGCAGTTATTCACTTACCTCAGCAAGTTGAAGGATGTCAGGATGCACCTCAGGCTCTGCATTTATGGGGATTCCTCCGGTGTCACAATCAGGTCCATGTGTCTTCATCCTGCCGGTGCCCATGCTGTGAATGCACCCCATACTTCCAGAAGACACCTCTTTTTGCCTCGTATCTTTAATTTCCTCAACTCTTATCCGTTCTTTCCACACAAATGCTTTGCTCCAGAAGGTCCTCCTCCTCCTCTTCTTCTTCTTCTTTTCCTCCTCTCAGCGCTTCATGTTTTGGAGGGCCTCCTTAAGTTTCTGCGACAGCTAACGTCTTCCTCTCCAGCATGTTCCTTCTTCCCCAGTGACTCCTCACACCTCTGCCCTTCTCTCTGACAGCCTGCCCTGCCTTGAAATCCACCCCAGATGACTTTTTTTCTCTCCTTTCCCCCTCTCCTCTTACAACCCCTCTTTCACCCCTCCAAAAAAGTGTCACCAAGCACAGACTCGCCACTCTCCCCCCCCCCCACACCTCTCCTCTTACACTTTTCCCTGTCCCTTGCTCCCTGGCTATCCTCACTGTGCAAAGCATGCAAGCATAAGCTCACCACCTCTCTTCCCTCCCCCCTTTCCACTTGCCAATACCTTCGTCTCTTCTCTACAGACCCTCAAATGTCTCATACGTTGCTCTCTCCCACTCCACACTTACAGACCCTCCACTCTTCCCCTCTCTCTCTTTCTCTCGCTCCATCAGGCTCCTCTTGCTGTTTCTCCATGGGGGAGAAGGGGGCAGCTGTTTTGACTTGTTGATGTCAGGCCCTTCCTCTTTCCTTTGGCTTCACTTCAACTTCTCTAACCCTCCTCTTCCTCATGGGGGAGTGATTAGATAGAGTCTCTTTCAAACACGTCATCCCTCTAGACTCTAACTTTGCACATGAGAACCTACTGTATTGATCCCACATCTTCCTCCTGTCAGCTTATTGTGAGGAAGTGAAGACTTGCTTGCCTGCGTTGCTAGTAAACAGGATCTCTGCATTTCCCTTGGACGTGAAAATACTAAGATGTAATGAATCCCAAGACCCTGTTTAATAGGACACGTGACAACAACATGAATGTCCTCTCTTTTCTTCTGTCTATTGCTCCCCAAACAATGATTGGCTCTGTGCTTAAATTTTAGATCTGCTACTCCAATAGTTAAATTCCTTCAGACTGCATATCTCTCTCTCTCTCTCTCTCTCTCTGTAACACACATACACAACTGTATTTCTCCAAACCGGGGTCTCCAGACAAAATACTGCTTTAAGCTGGAGGTTTTAGGGTTGCGCAGGGAAAATCTCACACAAAGGCTCTTTCTAAAACCATGTTTCAGGCCTCTGGTTAGACCACGCAAAGCAGTCATTGGTTTAAAGTGAGACAAATCTGTGGCCGCGAGCTAAATTAGCCAAAAAACCCATCAACATGCATTAGTAAGTGCATAAGTAAAATGTTCATGTCTCTGTATTAGTCTCGACATCAGCAGACACAGTCATTATAGATTTAAAAAGAGAACATGATGGCAGATTTCATTTGATACTTCATCTAGGGACCTGACTGATGCAAACCCGAGTCATGTTGTGGCTTGAAGTGGACGGAAGGACCCTCCTGTGTGGACCAGCTGCTGATTCACATGGCCACAGGGGTGGGGGCTAATGGCGCACAAACACTATAGACACGTATATACCTGAAATTTGCAGATCTCTTTTTTACCGTTACATGCAGTAGAGAAGTATTCAGATATGTACTAGGTAAAAGTAGAATTACTATTTAAAAATAGCACGCATTATAATATTGGTAGAGTATTTCATTAATCCCAGTTCGTTACAGCAACTTAGACTAAAAAAACTAACAACGGTAATAATGAGTATAATTAAAAAGTAATGAGCAACACTTTCATGTTGTTGCCGGTAAGAGTGAAGCCAAAACGACTTTTTACAAAGTTGGGTGGTTTAAACTATGAGCATGTCATGTTCATATGTAATGTAGTAACTTTAACACTTTCCCACTGAAATGCAGTGAAGTATAAAAGCATAAAATGAAAATATCAGTACAAATTACAAGTACTTAAAAAGTGTGCTTGATTACAGTACTTGAGCAATACTCAAGTTATTCCACCACTGGGCACACACACACTTTGCAACCTCACATTGAAGAGGAATCCTTTGCTCACTTCGCTATCATGCAGAACTACATGGAATGTACAAATAGCAGGGATGAAGTTTTTTTCCTTTTACTTTACCCAGATGTTTTATATCCTAGAATGGCCCCTGAATTCAGGTGCAATACTTTACATCAACCTGTTTCCCTTTTCAGTGCCACCATTAACAGAGCAAATTGCTTTCTGTGATATATTAATCAAGGTTAAATCTCTATTAGCAGGTATTGATATCACACCACTTTATTTGATATTGGTACCAGTCAGCATTCCCTCTGCCAGGCACTAGTATGCTGAAGAGAATGGCTTGCTACTCAGGGCTCTAGAGGAGTCCCATCGTACAGCTTAGTGGGTGCCGTGTGTCTGTGTGGGATGTGAAGCTCAGCAGGACCCTAACCAGCTGCCACCAGGAGCCCAGACCTCAGCAGGGGGCTGGGACTGAAGAAATACTGTAAAATGTTCCGTCTGTCAGACCACACCAGGAGAACAGAAAGCAGAGGAAAAATACTTTGTTGTTGTTGCACATCAAAATGATGCATTTGATGATGCAACTCACCGTCATGTGACTGACACAGTTTGATGGTAAATTTAAAATGACACGTGGTAACAAAAGTGTAGGGCCTTGCCATAAAAATATATTTTTTTCAAAACCACTGAATCCTTCCAGAAATGCATACATAAGAAAAAAACACATACTATTTGAACGCACATAATGACCCCAATTTATTTGAAAATTGGAAGACATGTTCATGGAAATCCTCACAGCCTAGGCAAATCCAGACTTTCCCCAAATATTTTGTATTACTCACTTCTGAAAGAGTGAATGATTTAGACAGCTGTGGAGAATCTTTAAGACAGCTCGCAAACGACCATTATGAACCTTTAATGGTTTATCAAGGCAATGACTGAGGATAATAGTAATAGCACTTAATTCAGTGAGAATCGTGCAGCGGCTGATTTCTTTTTTTTTTTTTTTAAAATCAACATAGTCACTCCTGCAATACTTTAGTTCATTACACAGGCCTCTCTTGCAATACTGTGAATCAGCTTGGAAGCAGTTCAATCATGCTACATGGTGCTGCACACATGACAAATGTTTAAATACTAGTTACCCGTCTCAACATTTATGATGCAGTATTGGAAAACAGGATTTTCTTAAACAATTTTCATGAATAAATTTGATTTAGGTGATTGATTTAAAATAATTCTATAATAACTAATCATTTACTTGTGAATAAAAATGCTTATAATGAATAGTAATGCATTTGATCTATAGGAACTATGCCAGTCAATTAATCAAAAATTGATAAAAAGATATTGAAAAAAAACAGGATACACTTAGTAAACTACATCTGTCATAGCATCCAACCTCACCACATCTGTGATCCACAAATATACAAATTCATTTTTTCCCCACTTTTTCCATTTATTTATTACAATTAATTCAATGTTATCCATCACTTTTCCATGTGTCAGCTACTCCTTTTCCATTTAAAACAAGTCCAGTATGTGACTATTCTTAAGAAGCTGAATAGTCCTGAAGTCGGGGCAGGGGAGGGAGGATGGGTGGGTGTTTTGAAAGAAAAAGGACAGGTTTGTAGGAGGAAAGGAAGGAGGGAGTGATGTCCTCCCAGGAGCCTCTTCCACGTGAGGAGTTTTTTCATAAGCTATGTGAGATTATTTTTTCAGCGGTCGTCTTTTTCTCCTCTTCTTCTTGCGCTTTCGGGCCTTGTCTCGTTATCTTCTTTCTATTCTACGTCCTCTGCGTCGTCTCCTTGGTCTCCGTCCATTAGCAAAGCGGCGTACTTACTGGCTGAGCTGAACTTCTGAAGGCAAAACAAAACGGAACCTGGATCAGAACAGTTAGCTTTGGATGCTAAACAAATAAGAGCGTATACAATAAACAAGATGTTAAGGAGGATGTATCATTAGAAATTATTTGATGACTGCTGATGGGCACTGGGGAGAAAAAGGATGTTTTTAAAACCTAGAATGTACGGGGGAGCACTGGTAAAACAACTTAGGGCTTTGGGGGAAACCTTTAATGAAGTATAATTTAGGTGAAGTCTGACTAATCCTTGGCAGTGAAGGACTTACAGGGGTTGGGATTTCTTCAAATTTCTTTGGCTCTGGGGGTGGTCTGGAGTCTCGGTCTCTTCTGTTATCCTTTCTACAATCAGAGCGAACACTGAGGTTAACATCTATTGGTAGACCTCAGTGCTTGACTTCTGCTGTGAATCCTCAAACACACAACTAAAGGGAGCAAAGACTATGCTCATTTTCATCATCTGAAAGCTGCTTGGCACCCAGTTCACACTGTGCTCAGTTCTCATTTTCAGAAGAAAAGCCTCAAGTAAAACTCAGAAAAATCCCAAATTTCAGGTCCAATTCATGTTGTACTGTGGATATTTTGAGTAGAAAAGGTAAAGCATTAAATGTGCACACCAGAAACCCCGGTGTTCTTGGGTTCCTAATGTCCAGAACACTAACAACAATGAATGCATCATCAGTCGTGAAACTGAGCATAGGCCATTCTTTACAGATGCCCAGTAAATGTTCTCCTAGTCGCATTAAGAACTTCGGAGTGGCTAGCTTTGGATGGCTGACCTGTCTGCCTCCTTTCTTCGGTCTCTGTTGGGACCCTCTCCTCGGCCCCGCCCTGCTCCAGGCCCTGCAGGCCCCCCTCGTGCCCGTGGGGGACCCCGGTCCCGACGCATACCGTCAGCCTTGTTCTCATCTTAAAAGAGAAGCCAGACAGTTGAGTGAAGGGAGGTTATTGGACTTTCTACTATAGACCACACTCGCAACACACTGCAGCATAGGAAAGCCACTGGGTTGGATTCATGAAGTGTAAGTCACTGATGTAGGGCCAGATGAGAGGTGCACAACTGCATGAATGCAAGCTGAGCTTGTACAGTGTAACTCATTTCATTTAAATTTGATATGGGCTTGAAAGCTGTGCCAAAGGTTTCCAAAACAATAATGAAAAACAAGTCATATTCTGATAGAGTACTGCTAATAATGTAGATATTCAGTGTTTGTACATTTGAAAAGATTACTCGAGTCTGAACATGATATAGTTTCTTTCTTAAATCAGAATGGTGGTGCATATTATTCTGCAATGTACAATGCAGATTAATGTGAGAAATATTTCAGTGCTCCCCTTGTAATGAATACACTCTTAGCAAGAAGATACGTTCATGACCTTCTCCAGTCTTGATAGAAAGAAAACACTGGAACTCCTTTATATAACGTAATAACACTGCATGTTCAGTAAGGACTGGACTCCCGGTCTGTAGAGTGAAGTTTTACCTTTTATGGACTTTACGGCATGAATTGAAAGATCACAGATCAGTTTACATGCGAACCGTAGTTGCCTTTTCTTGACCACAGAAGAGTTTGAAACCATTTACATTTCAGCATCAATGATCACAAAAAGGAAATCTTTAGAAGTTTGCAAAAACTATTGGATGGACTGCTAAATAAGAGGGTAAATAACACTTTACCCTTTTTAAACACTACCGTTCATGACAAGACCTCTAAAAACATCTGAAACTAATGAAGTCCCATCAGTTAATTGATTTAAAGGACGCTGAGCTTGATAAGAAGAGCCTTAAAATGGCCACCTTACAGTTAAGATAACTTGACCTTTCTCTGGTCCCAAACTTTGCATTTTTGCCTCACTAGTAGAGGGAATTTAAGAACAGCAATGTTGTCTCATTTTCATCCATCCACTATTTTTGTTTTGGGACTTTTGTTGCTAATATGGCTCTGAACATTCATGTTTTCATCCAAAGTCTCCATTATCACATATGATTGTGGATGTATGCAAGTGGTTACAAAACCTTCAGTTTCCTTTGCTTTTGTTGAGTCCTTTTACAGTCAACATAATTGGCTCGATTGTATTTATAGTCTATACTGTTTGGTTTGGGTAAAATCTCCCACTCATCAGTAGGCCTTACCTTTTCCAGATCCTATTTCATCTGCAGAACTTGGGGAGCTGAAAAGAAAGTAAGAACAATCAGGGAAAGGTAAACAAAGCACTCATTTTACTTTGACTCATTTTACTTTGACTCAGAGCAAAGTAAGCAGTCTTCCTAACATGCAGTATGTTTAGTTTGAATTCTCACCTGAGCTTGGGAGGAGTTGAACCACTTGGGGAGACGGGAGAAACTGGAGGTCGCCCATCACCCTCACTAGAGCCTGTGCTGGCTGCACTTCTCTTGGCCCAGACGTTCTCCTTTGGAGGAGGTGCAGGCATCACCTTCAGCGGCTCCTTGGAGCAGCTGATAGGGGGGGGCAGCGGTGAGGTCCCAGGGGAGGAGGGCTCACCTTCTCTCGCACTGAAAACATCATTCTCTCCAGAGCGCTCACCATCTCGACACCGGGAGCCTGGTGGAGTAAAAGAGGAGCACGTTCTTTATTACTGTTTTATATCATAGTAATATACTCTTTTACCACTTGAAAAGATATTCACCAAATTTTTGTTTATCTTGGGGGTTTTGTTTAAAGAACACTGCCAGAACAGAAGATGGCAGCATTTTTTATTTTTTTTTAAGACAATAAAAAGTCTAAAAAGGTACTCAAAAAAAGGACACAACATAGGATACACACTCCCAACGATACTGCCCCTTCAGGTTTATAAGGCGAAACCAGATATCTGAAGACAAGCTCCATCAGAATTAAATGCAGATGTACTGTGTCTCACCTCTTCCAGAAGTACTTCCTTGCTGTGAAGATTCACTTCCTGTGCGAGAACGCTGAGTATGAGTTTCTTCAGTACGCCAGCTTGGGTCCCTGAAAACAAAAAAAAAAAGCTTACATTAGGCCTGCAAACTGCAAACAGATGAAAAGGGTGACAGTTCTGAGAATAGGGCCAAGTTTAGTGTGTTGCTGCTGCTCTTAGGATAAAAGCTGAAGTGGTTAAAGGGTTACTTCAGGGATTGCCTTCACACACCGCTTTTACGTGTGACTATACACAAAACATTTTGTTTTTACTTAACACAATCGCATAAATTCTTTTTATCATATGATGTTAATGCAGGTAATTTTTCTGACAAAATGCATGTGTAACTTAACTTAAGTGCAATATGGCTGCAATAAAAAAAAAAAAAACCTTCCTGAAATATATTTAATCATAAATAAACTCCAAGTAAACTTGAGTATTTGAAAGCTATCACAAATGGCGTCGTCATCATCTCATCAAAAATAAGGTGTTGACTATTGATATTGACCCCTGACCTGTCTCGCATCTTTCTGTCGGGTCCCCGGCCTTTGTCCTCCTCCAGCTGCCTCTGCAGTCTCTCTTCCTCTTTCTTCAGCCTTTCCTCCACCTCCCTCTCCTTGGCTGCTGTGTCAACTGGCTTGGCTGAACCAAAGATGGATGAGGCCCTGCTGCCGGAGCTCGGAGGTGCAGCTGGGGATGTACCACCACTGCCGCCGCCGCCGCCGCCACCACCACCGCCGCCGCCACCACTGCCGCCGCCGCCACTGCCGCCGCCGCCACCACCACCGCCACCACCTTCTTCATCCTTGGGCACGCTACGGGGCTTAAGGACCAACTTGGGTCTCTGCAGAGGAGCTCCTGTGAGAGCAGGAAAAAATAATAATAATATTGAGTTGTATGGCTGTAAATATATGAAGAAACTGTACTCTTTAAAGAGGGAAGTGTAAAAATATCAACATAATTTTTAAGTTCTTAAAAACTTTTTCTTTAGATATATTAATTGAATTAGTGCTTAATATAGAATCCTTAAATTACCATCGAACAACACCACTCAAAAACCTTACTTATGATCAGTTCATAAATAATGCTGACAAACTGTACTTTTTGTATGTCGAGCTCTTACCATCACGCTTCTCATCCCTTTTCTCGTACCGGTCCTCTCGTTCCCCATAACGTTCCCGGTCCCCGTAACGATCACTGCTACCTCGACTGTCATCATAATCGCGGCGGAAGCCAGTGCCAAAGGCACGACGACCTCCTCCTCCGTCACGACTACCACTACCACCACGAGAGTCAAAACCTGGAAGGATGGCAAGAGAGAAAAACGAGTTTAGTTGTCCGGATTGTGCCCACAAGCAGTCCTCATCTCAACTAAACCCAAACTCTGAAACAAATAGTGGCTGATTGGATCCCAATGCGAGCAATATATCTTATCACTGAGGGTGCAGACTCGACAGTTAATGCGTCCTGGCATGATTGATAACAAAAGTTACATCGAAAAGACAAATTTAACAACGGCCAAGGTTGCAGCAGAGCAATCAGGGAGTCATGTTAGCCAATGACTTCATTAGGACGGGCATGTAAAAAACTATTTTGTGGATCTGCATATACAGCCAGGTAGCACTGAATCCCAACACAGGGTCTCAACAAGCACAAAGACACACCTCCTCTATCGAAGTCTCTACGGTCCCTGTCGTCATAGCGATCTCGGAAGCGGTCTCTCCCTCCCTCATAGCGGTCATTGTCCCGCCGCGGCCCATCTTTGAAACGATCCGACTCATAGCGGTCCCGTGATCCTGCAAGAATTGTAACAGAACAACGATGACATTTCACTTCTGGAATTTCTCTGCTCGTGAAATGCTGGTCTGACTGGGTTCGGACATCAAAGAGAAGGAAATTATTATCTTCAAATCAACATTTAGCAAAAAATATATACATAGCACTATGAAAAAGGTATATAAAGCTGTTATCACAACCGTGACGCAAAATCCGGGAAAACCTTTTTCAATGAGAGTGAATTCGGACACTTTGGAATAGTTGATTGGTTGGTTTACCAGGGGTGTAACAGTGTGTGTGCGCGCACCATTTGGTACAGGACGTTCAGTATGCGCCATCCTTTCAGTAGCTGTATGCCAACAGTTTAACTGAAGTGTTGAATATCTGTGGTGACACCTCAAACATTTAATTTACAAACGGTATCACCAGAATGTGTCGCAAAAAAAACGGACTCGACAGCGAGTCCTTCTCTCCACATGCCTAATGCAAGAGAGTATCTCTGCGAATATGTGACCACCCTCGATCGTAGAGAATAGAGATTTAGAGTATATGGTTAAAGTATGTATTTATTATTGACAATATGCCGGTATATATGCCGGTATATGCCAGTAGTGCATTAACTGTTAAAAGGAAGAATTATGGACAATGAGCAACTATGTTCCAAATAGTGAATTTTGCCGTTACATCCGTAGTTTCAACTGATATTCTCTTCGGATACAAGAAATAGGTCCCTTCTGTCCAAAACCACGAACACATTTATTCATGTCAAAGCATGCGCAACAACAAATTGTGACTCACTCTCTCCAAAGGCTTCCTCTCTCTTGGGAGGTCCATCGTCGGCATCTGAACTGGGACGAGCCCTCCAGTCACTGTCCGTCTTGTCGGGCCCCATGTCCGACATCCGTCCACCCCTGTCTCGGCCTCCCATAGAACCATTGTCTCTCTCTGAGTGGAGAAGAGGAGATATTAAGATTAATTATAGAATGAAGGTTAAAGGATATAATCCCAACGTAGTGACCAGAAGACATTGCAGCACTGTACCTTTATCATTCGACTGGTCTGCAATATCTACACGGATCCTTCGGTTTCCCAGGTTCTGTTGGCACGAACAAATTGAGTAGTTAGTCATTGTCCCGTATATATCTTTGTGAGAAGAAGAAACTGACTAATTCATGGTACAACTATAGATCGTTGTCACTCATGTGAGATCATGTTAGTTAAAATAAAAATGCAACTAATATAAAAAGTTTTTGTTGTATTCTCTCACCTCCTCATTGAGACTCAGGGCCCTAAGGAGGGAGTCCACGTCATCAAATTCAGCATAGCCGAAGCCCTTCAGCCTCTCTGGGTTACTGGGCTCTCTAGGCAGACGCACTGCACTGATCTGGTGAAGATGGTGACAGAACAACATATAAAAACAGAGAATGCACTGATCTGGTCCCAGCACTGTAAAGTTCACCCATTTAAGAATAGGAGACACCGACAGTAGTAAGCGTTGGAATTTTCCTTCCGATTCTTAGATGCATCACGATTCTCTCATGAACGATTATGACTTGATGCAGAAAACTCAATCGAAAATTTCAAACTCAAACTGTCAACATTATCGCCTGAAACAATTCTGTAACACCGGGCCATCTATTCCCTACCGCAGCAGACGTAGTACACACACGTCTTGTTTACGTTCTAAACTTGGCTAAATACTAGCGGAGTTTTGGTGGGCGGTTGAGCTTGAGCAGCCAAATATGGATATGATTCGACCAACACCCCATGGCGTACAAGTGAACGTATGAACACATTTTGCTTCTTTTACTTTTGGTCCACTACATCTCAGAGGAAAATATTGTACTTTTAACTTCACTACATATGCCAATTTTGAGATTCAGATTCCTAATAGAAAATATATATCAACTAATAAATAATGATGGAATATTAATTAAGTAGTACTTAGCCTAAGTAAAGTAATCAGTAAGACTTACAGCAAATATATTAAATGGACCATTCTGCATAAAAAGTACTTTCACTTTAGGTACTTTAATTAGATTTTAATGTTGATACTTTTGTACTTTTACTTAAGTAACATAATGAATGCAAGACCTTTACTTGTAACCGACAATTTTTACACTGTGTTTTTGTAAAAAAAAAAGTAATCTGAAACACATTGGTTGTCTAAACGAATGGTGATGACACAGCAAAAGGGTCACACTCACAAAGCATTACAAACGAGATGGGGTTTTTGTTTCAAGACTTGTCGGTTGGGTTAACGAGTTTGCTGCAGATCGCGCACTGAGGAGAGTCTGCCATCCACCACAGTCTAGGTTATTAATAGGAAACACATAAAATATATATATATATATCATATTGTTTATAGTAGAATATCAGTGTGTTCTTTCCATATTTGCTGATGGCGAAAATAAACGACGCTGAAACTATTGCTGAAGATCGAGAACCTGCCACTGAACCAAAAATTGCGGCGCTTCTAAGTCCAGTGTGAACCAGGCTAACGCCCCTAATGTCCAGAGTTAAAAAGGAAAAAGAAACAAAGTTAGACCTGTATGTCCTATTATTTATTACTAAACAAATCCACTGGTCATGCAGTGTGTTAACAACAGCAGCCCAGAGGGCTGTGCATCACTGAGGACTGAAAAGCTTCAAAGATAAATATTTAAATTATAGATGTAACTGAATGTGGACAAAGCTAACTACCTTGATAGGATGTTCAGATAATCATTTAAGGCTCCTGTACAGAGCAACAAAGACTGTGACTGAAACTATCACTTGAGTTTCACCTTTTGTTTCCTTGCAAGAGTTCAAGTAGCTGTAACTCCCGTAAGTGCCATGTGTTATATGCCCTGCAATGCATATGTGTGTGTGTGTGTGTGTGTGTGTGTGTGTGTGTGTGTGTGTGTGTGTGTGTGTGTGTGTGTGTGTGTGCGCTTGCTACACCTACTGCCAAGCCACGGAAGAAGTCTTTGATCGAGTCCTCAGTGACATCATAGGGCAGGTTGCCCAGGAAGGCCGTGTAAGGTGGGCTGCGGGGCAGTCGGGACCGGTCAACATTGGGTTCACGAGCCGAGCGAGGCGCTGTGGGCAGGATGGACCGGTCAATGGCCGGTGCCCGGTATGAATCCTCCTCCGTGTGCCACGAGGTCGAAACTGGAGGGTGAGAAGAGAGAAAATTTCAAACAAATACTAACCTAAAACTTACTTTCAGTTACTGACCAACAACAGATTATTTTGCAGCCAAATCAAATTGTTTACAGGATATTCAACCTTTTTTTCCTATATTGCATGCAATACTTGACTTCTTTCTTTAGAGGGCTTGTACAAGGGCAATAAAGTAGGCCATGAATTTGAGATATTAGTTTACGGATAATTAAAATCCCTCATCGGCATTATGGAGGTTAGTTTATGGCTTTTGCCAGTGACACCTACAGTCTATGGGGACATCCATGGGTTACACTCGTTGTCTTTTTAATTCTTTACAGCACATTTTGTTTGTAAGCCCTCTGGCGTTTCGGAAAATAATGTAAAAAACACTTAAATGCAGCATGCATAGGAAATATGACGATGTTATAAAAGCCACAATGGAATATGAGCAAGGGTGCACAAGAAACTCTATCTGGAGACCGATAATTCATAGCTAATAGATCATAGAAAGATCCATTAATGTACTTGACCAACCCTATTGTGTTTTTGATTATATGAAGTTGTAATGATAATTTGAATATCTGCATCACAGAGTTAGTGGATTCCTTTCAAAATCTCATAATTTTTTTAGTTTAACATTAAAAAAGCAGCACTGCAGGCTGAACAGTTTCATAATAACCTGCAGTTATGTTGTCATCTAGAAGTATTATATTTCTTTAATAATGTAACAATATATTCTTGCTTAAAGCTACCTTGTATAATTTAAGAGCTTAGTAGACATTAAGCAAACAAATTGTATCAACCTCAGACACTTGATGTTGCAGTAATTGAACAGAAAAATTAAACCATCTCTACATGATTGTGATTATACATGATTCACTAACTTGCCTGAGCCTGACCTGTTCTTACTGCTGTATAGCTTTAAAAGACTTGGAAAGAAAAGACCAATAACGCTCTGCAACAACACATCATATTACATTCAGTGTCTGCATTCTGATATTGATCTTTCTTTCGTTAGATGGAAAAACGCAACACAGATCCATGGTTTGCCAGATAAAAACTTCCTGTGTGCATTTCAGTGTGTGCTCACCATCTCCGTCTAAGTCATCGGTCTCATCGGCCCAGCTAGTGGACTTGGCTGGGTAGCTGGGGGGCGCGTTGCTGGATCCCTTGTCCTCTGCCAGGAAGTCAGTCAGAGTGAGGGTCTTCCCCTTCTTATTCTTCTTCTTAGCTAAAAGGGGAGATGAACACAGAGTACATAGTGAGCCATGGGTTGGTTGTCTATACGGATATCTGTCAAAAGAAGCATTTAAAGCATAAATTTAACATATTTATTTGCAAAATGACATGCGGCTAAATGGTACATTTATCATAATTAGTTGGAAAAACAGTGATGTCAGACAGCTTCACTGGCTTTCATTAGACTCAATGAAATACTACAAAATAGTCATAAAGGAGCGAAATGCAATGCTGTGAGATTAAATCTCTTAGACGCCAACACTACATCGGTCTGGGTTTGTGTGCGTCTCTCTCCATTCCTGTGGACAGCTGATGAGACACCAATGTCTGACTTGTTTTCCTATTGTAAAGTAAACACACAGGGAGTGGTCTGTCAACAGATCACAAAAGGTCTGTCTCTATCGGTTCAGCCCCAATAATGCCATGCAAGGATCAATAATTGTGACATGTTCAACCCACAGGACCGCATGTTTGCTGCATTTTTTTTTTTTGAAGGAATACACCTTGGAGTGTGTTTGAATAGCAAATACTTTCCGGATGCACATGGGGGCTCCACACAACTCAACTCATAGAGCAGGTCTGGCTTGTTTTGGTTTGATGCAGAAAGGGGAGCGACAATAAAGCTGGCTGTGAGCTTTATTGTGAAAATCCCAGCTGTCAGGACATTCTTTACACACATCGTTACAAACCCTGCTCACATACAGAGCAACACAGACTGTTACCAACTCTTCACCAGTACATAATGCTAAGTCATTGTTTACAATCAACAGGCCCAACTGGCCTCGACTGCTTATACCCACTAAAACTGAAAGTAATACACTGACTGCATAATAGCTTCTTTTTTTGTGATCCTCACTACTGTGACATTAGCCACCTGGGAGCTGCGTAACGTTAACTTTAGGCAGCATTGACTTCTGCTAACGCCAACAATAACATAACAGTTACAAGGGCCAACACACAGGTTGTTTGTGTGCAATATACGCAGATCGCTTTTGTCATTACGGGGTTAGTCAGCAAAGGAGTGCTGACGAGGGAAGTGTCCCTGTTTAGCAGGCTAGGTTTTAGGGCCTAGTGCACGTCGCAGCGCCAGGATCCAAGTGCGCCATCGTCGGAGCAAGACTATGTCGGTAGGGTGGGACGGCTCAAAGTTGCGAAGCTGCCAGGGAAGTATTTAGGAGTCGACCCGACAGGCCCAGCTGCCCCGTTTCATCAAACACCGATAGCAAGGAGCCAGGCTGCACACGTGGGGAGACTCCTCGGGCTGCACGGACTTATCGGCCCAACTCCTCCTCCACGGAAACGCGCTTGCGCCCGATGCTTATCTGCTGTGAGCGCCACGGCGAGCTCCGCTACGAGCATACAATGTGCCAGCTCTGCACGCAGTTAGCAACATTTCCTAACATGTCACACAATGTCCAATACGTGTAATACGGTGTAGACTCGAGAGCGGACAGCCCAAACATCGAAATAACATTTTTTCCATAGGAAAATACCACATGTAATCTGTAACATGAGGTTAAATGTTCAGATTGTGCAAATCGTTCATTCGCCTTCCTCCAGCAGTTACGTCTTTACCGGGCCAAAACAACTGACGAACCGATTTATACACGCGGGACAACGACGCTAATCAATGAGACGACACTTTAACAATCCCAAAACTAAATATGTTTCATTTTATCGCGGTAAAACCCTCTGAAATTCCACCCAACCGACCCAGATCGTTCACCCTCGTAAGCCTCACCTGACGCCGCCATGTTGGAGAACGAGTTCGTAGTAGTTCCCGGATGAAGGCGTCAGAGGTTTATTGTCGGGAGCGCGCATCGCTGTTCACGGGCATGTGTCCTCTCTTGTTTGCCTCTCATTCATCTGTTGGTTGTAACTTTCACGGGTTTTCATTTATTTCTCTTTTATAGCAGTCTTCAAATCCATGGACCAAAGATCTCTATGCAGCTTTAACCCTCATTCTACCAACTTCGGTCCCCACAGATCCCCAAGAGAAAGCCTATATTTTGTATTCTGTCATATCTTATAGGTGCTTTAAACCATCATTCAAATGTTCCATGAATTTGTCAATCAATGTGTTTCTGATGACTTTATATAATTGTTTTCTGTTGTAACTGGTGCTTTTTTAATACTAATTTTAAATATGAATGTATTGGTTGCAGAACATCATAAAACACCAGATTGCAGCCTATGGTGTTTTAATAGATACAATAGGGTAGATAAAATGTTTGCTATGGGCCCTAATTTAAAGAATCACACACTATCAGGGGTAGGGGCACTCTGTCAGTCATTTTGAAGTAGACAGACACAGATACAGCAGACACAGATTTCCTCATGTGCTCTGTCTATTCTTGTTTTACCCAATATTCAAAGTAACTGTAAGTTAATGATCAGTTTTTATTTCTACAGATGACATTAATTACATAACTAAGAATGTTTGAGAAGAAAATGTTTCTAAAAGTACTGTTTCTTACAGTACTTCATTCTTGGGGTCAATATAGTCTGTAGGTATAGTCCTACAGCTAAGAACAGGGACCATCAGAGCTAAGCAAATAAAGCTGAAGAACAAGAAAGACTATTTAGTAGCCTACACAATGTGTATATATAAATTCATATAAAAGGCACAAATGACCGACAACAAATATAAGATAAAATGTCTACACACAAGTCAAGTGTTTATGTGTGTTGTGAACCATACAAATAATGCAAAGAAATAACTACTGAATGTACGTGTTAAAATATAGTTTATACATACAAGATGTATATCAACAGTGACAGTTTATGATGTACATGTAAAAAAAACGTGCATTGCAAACTGTCAAAATGTTGTTTATAATGGTAGCAAGTGGGTGTTATGGTGTTACAGGGTTATTGACAGTTTATGAGTGACGCCCTGCGGGAAGAAACTGTTCTTGTGTCTGGTTGTTTTGGCATCCAGTGTTCTGCAGCGTCAACCAGAGGTGAGAGGTTGGAAAAGGTTGTATCCAGGGTGTGAAGCGTCTGAAGTGATGATTCCTACCTGGCATCAATGATTTCCTCTGTAGTTCTGTCAGTTGTAGTCTGTTCCTGTCCTGTTTGGTGACGGATCCAAACCACACAGTGATGGATGTGTAGAGAACAGACTGGACTGTTGCGGTGTAGAATGGGATCAGCAGATCCTGAGGCAGGTTGAACTTCCTGAGCTGGTGCAGAATGTACATTCTCTGCTGGGTCTTTTTCCCTGTTGGTGTCTATGTTGGACTAATGCATTCATTTGTGAGCAGCATTTCGTTAAAGCTGCTAAAGGTGATACTAAGTCTACAACAAAAGAGTACTGTTGCATTGTTAATCTAGATCAATGCATTATGTTTTCTAAATTCATCATGTTTTTATGTGATAACTACTATCTAGCATGCAGTTGTCAACTGAATGTAATGGAGTAAAAAGATATAGTTCTTCCTCTGAAACGTAAGTATAAAGTAGCATTACGTGGACATCCACTGAGGAGTTTGTGTGTTCTGCTTTTCTTTATTCAATAACTGAATAATAACAGGATTTAAAAGGAATAAATCATTACAATTTTAAGTTTAGGAGAATATTAAAAGAGAGTAAAACAAAGGTTTGCACTGTATTTCGAATTGCACTATTCATATTATAAACAAGCTGTAGACAAGAATAGTTGATTGAGACCAAACTAAAACTAAAAGGCCAGTTAATATTGTGCATTTGTTATTAGAAACGTAACTCTAATGGAAAGATAATATTGCTGTGTGCTGGATGTGTTTGCACATTAATACTAAAACATGTGTGTCCCCTGGTTTGTTTTAAAATTCTTCTGCCCTCCAGTGGCCAAACATCGATTAAGACAGCTTTAAGCAACCTGATTATAATAATAGAATAATATATAATAAACATAATTAAGCCAGAAATAAATTAATGTAATTTGTCAGCCATTTGTCTTTTGGGGTGTGGTTATTTTGTGAACAGAACTTTTATAATCATCCGTCAATATAAATCATATAACAAGATATCACAAAACTTATCACAAAACATTACATGTATGTTCTTACATCATGTAAATATGCACAAGAGACATGAATGTTGGTCAACAGTGGTTTTATTCCTTTTTATTTTGCCGTCAGGTCAGGCAATGGCTGCTTTTCAAATAGACCTGCCTGTTTCACTGTGGTGTGGTCAAATGCCTTTATTCAGAACTGCTTAAATCTTTTATGGTTTACACAGAATGTGTTCTTGGTTTAAACTTGGCTTCTAGATAATTGGACCAGCATGTATTTTTTTTCCATAATGCATAGTTGTGGGTTTTTCTGCTTTCATTGTTGGGATGGTTCCAGATTCTTTGTTCCAAATTAGCTTGCAGCCGCCAGCTCTTCCAGTGCATCCTGGAGCCTGTGGAAAACACAAAGGAAACATTTTGACTTTCAAAATGTTGAACTAGTCATGGTAACTGACTGGAACTATTGCCTTGATTCAGGATGTGGTTGTACTTGACCAAGCAAACCATGATAAGTGATTTTAGTATTCACCTCCACCACCATCAACACCTTGTCTGGATCTGTTTTTTCTCCTCCTAATTCTTACTTGAAGTCTCCACCATCCATTAGATTCTTGTAAGTGCCAATCTCGGCCTCCAGTTTCATCTTCATGTTGAGCAGCGCTTCATACTCCTGGGTCTGTTGCTGGATGTTTGCACGCAAGTTGGTCAGCTCCTCCTCCAGATGAATAATAATTCCGTTGTATCTCTCCATTTCATTGTTGTTTCGCTGCTCTGTGTTGCGTAATGTGTCCTCTAAGGAGGCTTTCTGATAAAGGATTGAAAAAGATGAATCAAAAGTGTGCCAGCAAATCTAATATAGGAAAACATGGGGAAATTCCAACCTTTTAAAAAAAGAGGGTGTTAAGTAATTTTAGTATTTTAAAGACGAACATTGCAACAAGACTTTATAATCTGATGATAGAATTTGATTATTTCATGCATGTCATTAAAATGAAAATGAATGAAAACAGAATATAAAACACATTTTTGTAAAATGCATGCTTACTAAGCTCTGTTGGGATGCAAGTTCAATTTCCAGGGTTTGTATCTGTCTGCTTAAGTCACTCCTCTCCATTTGGGCTCCCTGGAGGGCTTCTGTGTTCTGTGATACCTCCACCTGCACATCCGCAATCTGACAGGGAGAAGGGGAAAGGTTGTGAGCCAACAAACAAGAGAGTTGTAAGAGTATTGACTACATTTTAAAGTATTGCATCACCTGATTTTCATGCCACCGTTTGAGATCTTCCGCGTTCTTCATGGCAATCTTTTCATAGTTGCCCCTCACGTCCGCCATGATCTGGGCCAGGTCCTGACCTTTGGGAGCGTCTACGTCCACTTGCACGCCTGACTGGGAGATCTGATTCCTCAGCTCCATCACCTCCTATAGAACCAACAGCATGAGAGAAATTAAGCAACGCATTCAAAGGTGTGTGACTCGTGAGCCACTGCTCCAAGTGCTATGGTTGATCTGGATGTACTGTGAACCCACATTCTCGTGGTTCTTCTTCAGGAAGGCGAGCTCCTCCTTGACAGCTTCAATCTCGCTCTCGATGTTCATCCTGGTCATGTTGGTGTCATCTATGAGTTTCTTCAGCCCAGCGATGTCGGCCTCCACAGACTGGCGGATTGCCATCTCATTGTCGAACCTGTAGGGGTTCACACAAACAAACCCTGTCACAGATATCAGCTGTTATATCAGTTGTTATTCACATCATGGTGTATTGTATAAAGTTACGAAACGGTAGTTTCAAACAAGTGTTTTAGACTCAAAGCTGCAGTTGCTGAAATCCTATTGTCAGATATTCTATATGCACTGTACAAACTCTGCACTTGTTTCCATTTGCAAAGTCTATAACTTTTGACACCAAAGCATTTCTGCCTTCGAGCAGGATGTATGAGCTTAACAAATTAAACAACACAAATATCAACATACTTTACTTTGAAGTCGTCAGCCGCAAGACGGGCGTTGTCGATCTGGAGCACAAAACGAGCGTTCTCTGCAATCTTATCGAAGATCTGGAAAGGAAAAATTAATAAAGTTTTTTTTTAAGTGTTTTTGCTTTTTATAAAAGAACACAATTGTTTAATCAGAAGCCCCTCCCTTCAATGCTCCAATCATGAGGTGCTATGAGATGCCAGTGTTTCGCTACATTTCGCTGCATTAAAGATGTGATTTGAATCACTATTTCCCCTTATGAAACAATAAAAACCCCAGAGTCCGATTACACACAACATGATTGAATCCATAGCAACATTCAGAGAAAAGAGGAACCACAAACTGAAGGACAGGAAAAGAGGATGTTCCTGTGCCAGAACAGAATCTGGTTTGTTTTAGCATTGTTGGAAACATGGGTTTCCTGTCTGAATAACTCATACAGACAGGATTTTCTTTCTCTCCAATTCTCTCCCAGATGCACTTTCTCTGGCTGTCATTTTATTTGTATATGTATCCCTGTGTGTTAATGTGTGCAAAGATTGCAAAATGATTTGTGTGTAAAGGTTTTTGAGTTTATACTCTGAACTGCCTCAGAGGAAAAGGGGGAATACTCGTGCCTTTATGTGTAAAGAAAGAAAAAGTGCCACCATCAATGTGTCATTTTGTACCATTGAAGATTGTGAGTCTGTACAAGAATGTGACATTTGATTCTGCAGACTGAAGCTGATTGTTATAAAACCAGTGCACTCACACGCATCTGTCTGCACATACACACACCCACGCTGGCAGTCCGAGAGCCTTTGTGTGTGTGTCATTACCACACATCTGTTTCACATTGAGGCCCTCCTACACCAGAGAATGCATGTAGAATCACTATTTACAAGCAAGACCATTTGGAAATGCTTTTTTCTGCTGAAGCTTTGTTTGAGAGCTTTTCAGTCTGTCCCTCATGACGATGCCCTCGTGTTGATGAATCATCAGAGGAAGTTCTGGACATTTTGTGGCACAAACTAGTTTTTTGGGGGAGGGTTAGAGCTCAGCAACCACACCCTTCATTCTCTTGCGAGAAATGTGATAACCTACAAAGGAAATGCTGCCAGTCTCAGCATGAATGTTCTCAATCTTAATTTGTAAATTTAGGCATAAGATGAAGAATAAACACACTCATACAAGTTACTGACACAAGTAGGTTTGAATCATGCCATCACATGCACTCATTGAATCTTATAGTAGAGGCCACATTAAGCACTTCTTAAGCATTTAAACACTCATATCTCAGCCTCCTCCATCATTGTCTGTCTCACCTAGCTGTATCAACGTCATCAAACAACAACCACTGTTTCATAGTTTTCAACATTTCATACTCAACCTCCCCCTGTTAATTCTAGAGGTCAGCATTCAGTGTCATGCTTACTTGATTGCGTAGATCATCTATGATGGGTTGATACTTGCTGTAGTCTCTCACGTTGGGCCCTCCCTTCTCCAAAGCCTCCATGATCCTCATCTCCAGCTCCTGGTTGGCCTGTTCCAGATTCCTCACCGTCTCCAGGTAGTTGGCCAGGCGGTCGTTCAGGTTCTGCATGGCTCCCCTCTCGTTGCCCATGATCCCAGCACCGGCACCACCACCAGTCGAAAAGGATGCACCGGATCCTCCAAAACCTGAACCCATACCACCACCCATTCCACTGCTCACCTTGTAGGCAGAGGAAGAAGAGATCATTGGGGCACCAGAACGCAGGGAAGACATGGAGGCAGAGGAAATGCGGGAGCCAGATCCACCAGCACCGCCATAAATGCTGGCAGAACTGTACTTGGGTGTGGATCGGGACTGCACGGTAGATCTTCTGAAGCTCATTTTGGAGAAGTTTAGACACTGCAGAGATTGAAGTGGAAAATGAGATGTGGAGACTCACTGCTGGCCGGCTTAGAAAGTGACGCTGGCAGTAGGAAGTTGGAAACTTATACTCCTGCTTTTCTCCCTAAGTCACAGCTGGTCTCTCAGACCCTGCCCACTTTAACATCACCCTAGTTTTCCTTTCCTGCTCCCCCTCCCTGCTCTGCGCTCTCATTCACCCACATCTTCCCTTTTTTTTAACCAACAATGTATTTTCTGTCTCCAAGGCAATGTTTGAGGCATTTCTCAAAACACACATTCACATTTGAACAACTAGAGCAAATTAATTTGATTAAACTATAAAGATCACATAAACCACAGTTCACAATAAATTATAGAAAGCAGTAATATACATGCTGTCCAGGGTAAAGTACTTTAACTGGAATATAGTTAAAGCTAAAAGTTAAGGGGTAGAATATTCTTTTCAAAATGAAGTTTACTCAGGAAGCATGCAACCAAATTCCTTTGGTTTGACCATAAAAGGCATAATGTCTACCATTCGCTGCATAGTTTCTAAGTTTATGGTCAGCCTTGGCCCCCAAAATAAATATATTTTGACTACCTTCTTATCTAGACTAAACTGAAAGTGAGATACTGTGTAACAGCTGCAGTGCTCCTTCTTGTATCTTAAACAGAAGGGGGGGGGGGGGGTAGTTATTTACCTTTTATTTTACTTTTAAAGTACAAAATTAAGTGGTGGCATTGAAATGTTTGTTAGAGTAGCTGCCGTCAGAAAGCTCCTAACAATCACATTTTAATACAAACAATAGAGTAAACAGTATTGACACGCCATACAGTAAGAAGAAACCTAAGGACACCCAAGCTTCAATTATACCCAGAATACCCGAGAAGAGATGAGACGACTAAAGGACGAAAGTAAACTAATGGCACATTGTTCAGAATACAATCAAAAGGAAAGAAAAGATGTCCTCAGTAGGCGATTATCTGCTCAAATCAGCTTTATTGAGAACAATTATCTTTGAAGCACGGTGTGTCATGAGAACTGCATTTGATATCTCAATAAGATATATCCTTGGTGAACCACAGGGGAAAAAAACACTTTTTTGCATCAAAGTGACGAAATGCCATCGAGCCTACTGTCCCTGGGAACTACACAATTGGCATGAAACTATCAAAAAACAGGAAAGAAACTGGATAATTTCCCGAAAAAAAACAAGCTGTAATATGCATTGTTTTGGCAGGACCTTGGAAATGTTCATATGGGCTAAAGTTCTGTTCAGAGTGGATATCACACTGGGCCCCAGAGAACTGGATAATAAAACCTTGAACCACCCCGGGGGAAACTGGCAAAGGCTAAAACACCCTCCTGAGCTTCATACAACCCAGTTCTTTTCTTTTCCAATCTTACCTCACCTTCATGGTTGATCAAGTTTCAGTGTTTCTCACACTTCACTTCAGCCCCTTGCTGTTCATTTATTTAGTCATTTCTTTTAGCAGTACACATAAGAACGGGGAAAAGCAGCACAAAGAGAGAAGCAAAAGCAACAAAATGTTGTCTGGCCTGTGACGAGGACAGGCAGTTATAAAAAGGAACTATGAATTAAATCAGCATGACTCATACCTCGTGACAGTGTCTCCGCTATCTTGTTTGTTTGAATGTGTGTTGGCAACAATTTGTCTCGCCAGGCAGAGCACAAATAATAACAACAAATTGACAACATACCTTAATCAATAGTTTTGTATAACATATCTAATATATTGGATATTTATAGCACATATCCTGCTTACATCATGTGTCCATATGAGGATTTTTTCCCGTGAATGATAACTCCAGAGATTTCCTTTTCCCACATGCAACAATCTGATCTGAATTGCACACATCTTTCCCAGATAAGACAGGAAAAAAAGCTGAGGAAAAGAAGAGAAGCCTTGAGTGTGTGAGTCATACTAACAGACAGCAGGAATCTGGAAACTACAACAGGAGTTTATGTGCTTCGCGATTCTTAGACAAGTCTCTGATTATTACTGCTCTCAGTTTAATGCAGACTTAAATGACCTTCACTTCCCTTGTTCTTTGGTTTCCTTTTGCCAAGCTGCAGTGCAGAATGAGAGCTCTCACATGCTTATATACAAAGTCAAATGTGTATTTGCATAGATGCATATGCATATTTATGCATATATGTTTGTGTGCACCCTGAAAGATGCACAAAGGAATGCAGACAAGAGTGTGACACACTTTCACACTCCCTTTCTTACATCCTTCCCTCCTGTCTTGATCAATTCCTTGTTAATTCACACAAGATGATCAAAAGACACCAAAAGAGAAAATTAGTTTATGTTTTTTATGAATATCTATATTCCAGTTTTACGGCCAGGATTGTTATCAAAGTGTAGGGGTCACACATCAGAGGTTAGCAAAATGTGTCAACTAAGAGACATTTTCTCTGTGGGATGTCATGTCCATTTCTAGCGCATAGACATTTCACAGGTAGACATAGAAAGAGCAGTGATACGACTGTCACAGCAGTGAGTCACCTATGTTCCCATTTCTCAAATGGGAACAAATGAGTAATTTCCTTTAAGGAAAGAGATGATAGATTGTCTTTTATAAATCGTAAAGTTTGAGATACTTGTACTTTACTTAAGTATTTCCATTTATGCTCCCCATTTATTTGATAACTGTAGTTACTTTTTATATTAAGATTAATAATACAAAATACAATCAACAAATAAATTGTGATGTATTATTGTATGATAAGATTAGGAGAGAAAGTCTCAATATAAAGTTGTTGAAATTGGCCCCATCAAACACATTAATTTAACAATAATTATGATCAAATTATATAATGTACATTATTCTGAAATGGCCCATTCTTCATAATGAGTTCTTTTACTTTTCGTACTGGAATTATATTTTGGTGCTAATACTTTTGTACTTTTACTAATGTAAAAGTTGAAACACAGGACTTTTACTTGTAATAAAGTATTTCCACACTGTGGTATACTTTTACTTAAACAAAAGATCTAAGTACTTTTTTCTCCACTGGTTTAGCCTGTTAGCATGCTAACATTTGTTAATTAACAGTAAAAATAAACTACAGCTGAGGCTGATGGGAATGACATTTGGAATTTTTTAGATAAAAAGTTAAGCGATTACCACATTTTAAAAAAATGAGGCTCTCGGGACTTCGAATAACTGTAGCAAATTTCACGAAAGCCATTCAATAGTTGTCAGGATAAGTCACTCTGAATCCCAACTATCAACCTCAAGGTGGTGCTAGAGGAAAAATCAGGGAGCCACTAAAGTCAGTAAATGTCATCCATGGGGACTATAAATGTTTGTTGCAAATTTTGCTGTTAATCCATTTAAAATGATCTGGGAGTTTTCCATCTGGATCAAAGTGGTGGCAGACAGACTAACATTGATGTCTGCTTTCAGTGTTCTGCCTCTACTATAGTTAACAAATCAGCCACACCCGACCCTTGGATCAAGTTCCATGCAGCAAATAAGCACATGGTCAATGAGGAACAGTGACGTTAACATGTGACCTCACCATGCCACACCTCCCGTGCAATTCCTGGCCTTAAAATGCACACTTCCATCCTTCAGTCACTAGGGGGCATGAGTCCCACGGCAAAAAAACCAAGTGAGAGGAGCGCGAAGAAGCTCATGGGAACGGCATGTTCTGTTTCTCCCTGCCTCTGTTTCAATGAGTACATGTGTGCTCACATTGTTCAACTCCATGCACCATGCCTTGGTGTATTTCCTTCACGTCTGTTCTGGAGGCTCTCTGTTTGAACAGGAATCACAGGGTGAGGCAGGAAGGGAGTTTTATAACTGATTTTACTGATAATTCCTTACTGCAAAGTCCAACTTTAAGACCGAAACTGACGGACTCTTAAAACACATTCAGAATTTTACAGTACTTGTCTTCTTTGCCTTTGAATTCAGTTCCTACATAACCCTGCTCTACTATTTCCTCAATTCCAGCCCTAATCTTGAGTCTAATTTTGTATTGTTTATATTGCTCATAAAGCACTGCATACATCAAGTTTATTTTAATTACAATACTGTAAAGATGCATTTCTGATGTTGTCACCTTCGCTACAGCCTCCAGCCTGCTTAAGATTACTGTACACCATCCTGGCCCATTGTCACGGAACATCTCAACCAATCTCTCATATGTGTGAAATAGGTTTCTTAACTTTGCTAATTGTCTTCTCATACCCCCCACTTGCTCATCTTTTCCCCCCACCCATCCTCTCTGTCTTATAGCATGTACGTGTTTCTATCAGCACATTCCTGACTTGGTGTGTCATATAGCAGCTTCGTACAAACCAAAACATCACTGGCCTCTCAAGAGACTTTAAGGTCAGAGGGTTAGCTTCGTAAATTGCCTTCTTAATTTCTTGCAGAACAAACGATCTTATCTGGAGGAAGTAGATTTAATTCAATCACATTTATGTCATCAAACATGAAATAAATACAGCTCTGTTCATCGGTTGGTGTCTATGCCGGAGAGGCTGAGTTAATGAAACAACAAAAACTGGTTGACTTGTACATATATGGTTGCCTCCAAGTTTAGCACAGCAGCTCCATTGTGAAGAGTCACGTCACTGTTTGAGACAAGCCAAGCAAAACATGCATTTTTCTGATCGGTCCAAAGCCTGAAAGTCCCTTTCAGGTTGTTACATTGCAATTTCCACCACGGGGATGGCTGGTAAATAGGTGAAGTCTTTTCATAACCATACAAAACCATAAAAACAAAAGAGAAGGGTTGTGCTGAAAATGTTCATTGAGAGAGCAACAATTAAGCAACAGTCATCTAACTGCTCAGAAAAGATCATGAGTCATAAATCTGCTACGTGACAAATTAATCATGATTTCCACAGTTTGAGATGGTGGTTGGGGTTCATTCGTTTTTCGTTTTAAATAAAACTGTCATGAAATGATAAGGCCTCACCAAAAATTTGTGTTTTGATCTTTAATATCTGCAACCATGGAAACTCTATCTATCTATCTATCTATCTATCTATCTATCTATCTATCTATCTATCTATCTATCTATCTATCTATCTATCTATCTATCTATCCATCCAGTATTTTTATGGTGTGTTTTACGGGACTAAGGTGGGGTTCAGAATAAAAGAACAAAACAAACTCTGTTTACTCTTCACCTGGCTGATATGAAAGGAATGTTCATCAATAGTCCCTGTGTGTGTGTTTGTGAGTGTGTGTGTGTGTGTGTGTGTATTGCCTGTCCATCGATCACAGCTGATAATGGAAACATCCAGCTGCACCTTAGTTGTGCAACGTGAAGACACTGGCTTTTTCACTTTGAAGTTTGAGATGGTACTTCTGTGGTTAACCTTTTTCTATTTCAATATTTTCTGTTAAAGTAATAAATGTTTCTTGCAAGAATTGGATGCAACAAGTCAGCTCAAAAACAATTTACACATATAGATAGGGGAATATATTCAGTGGGTAAATCTGGTTCTCCCACAATTATGAGACATACAGTCACATAGCCCACAAAGCACATCACACTGGACACCCACAATTTACTTTGCAATATGTCACATCCATGAGAACTGTTGTAAAGTAAAGAGGAGGTCATAAAATGATGTGCCTGTTCATTATACCCGAGGTTTGACTTTATATTCTGGTGTTGCATGTGTCTGTATATGTATGTGTGTGTGTGTGTGTGTGTGTGTGTGTGCGTGTGTGGGTAGTTGTGTACAGATGATACAACTAACATGTACAGGACAGTACAGTATCATTTCATGAATGCAAAATAGGTTGGCAGTGTTTGTTATGTGATGTATATCACTGCAATGTTTTCAGTTTGGATATAAAAAGGTCTTTCTGCAGTAGTTTTATAGAAACTGGCACAGTGACTGTTATGTAATTCTTGTGCTCTCTCCAACACACTATAAATGACATTTTCTTCCCTAACATTCCCTCATCCTTCACTCCCCTGCAGAGGACACCAGCCAATCGCACCTCAGCTGGGTCCCTCCCCTGCTCTGATAAATAGCACTGGGGATCAGGGAGGGTCTATCTGCCTGGCTCTCCTTCCCTCTGCAGAGTCTCTCCTCTCACACCACCTCATTGCTTCAGACTCCCTCTGTGACCATGTCTATCAGAGCCATGAAGACCACCACCTACTCCACTCGGTCCTCCTCCGGGGGCCCATCCCAGGGCTACAGCAGCCGCTCCTTCTCCGGCTACGGTGGCCAGGGTGGTGGCAGGCAGAGCTGCGCTGTCCGCAGCTCCTATGGGGGACTGGGCAGCAGTGGTGCTGCTGTGGGTGCTGGGGGGTTTAAAGTGGCCGGTGGGTATATTGCCGGGGGGTCTGCACAAAGAGGAGGGGGAGTAGAGTTTGGCTATATGGGCTTCGGTGGAGGTATGGGAGGTGGTATGGCCAATGAAATGGTGGCCCCCATCACTGCGGTGACTGTGAACAAGAGCCTGCTGGCCCCCCTGAACCTGGAGATTGACCCCAACATCCAGGTGGTCCGCACCCAGGAGAAGGAGCAGATCAAGACCCTCAACAACCGCTTTGCTTCCTTCATTGACAAGGTCAGTCAGCTCAGGACTGAGATGAGATATTAAAGATAAACACCATTGTCCTTGCAACAATAGCAACAAACAGCACATACAGTATGTCACTTTACAGCTTTTGGACTGTTTGGATAAAGCTAATAAATTCCACACAGAGTAGAAAAAAAAACCTCAGGAACTTCTGAGAAAATTACAAGCAAAAATATCTCAATGTGAAAGAGGCCTGATTTCATAATAGTGAAAACTGTGTAACAAAATAGCATCTGCTAAAAGCCATGCATGGTGATACTGTGGAGGATACAGACTGTTTTGAGTAATGTAGCTTCCTCACATGTTTTCACTCTCAGGTGAGATCATAGAGCTCCGATAAGAGGATCAACCTGGATACAGATCACATTGGGCTGGGATGAAGTGCAGAGCAAAGTTTGTTTGAAGGGGTGCATTCCAATATGAGCAATATCCTGCACAAAAAAGAGATGTAGTGGTTATGAAAGTAGTGTCAGGTGTGCTCTTTTGCAAAATCATATGTGTTGTGTTATTTTTAAATTAAACTTACAGAATAATCACAGCCTGTACAAACTGTACAAAGAAAAAAAGAGTGGGCGTGGCCAAGAGAGAAGCTTACTGAGTGGAGTAGATCAGAACAGAACGCTGTCAGTTATCTCAATAATGCTCTCTTAATGAAGCTGTATAATTTAGCAATTTTCTTGATAGTAGCATAAACCATTGTTATGCACTCACTATAATTTTTTTTACTGATTCTATATGATTATATGTATATATACAGTATATATATGATTATTAGTTATTTTATCAGACAGAAGTGTGCACTCTCAACCACCTGAGATTGATCAGATTCTTTAATAGCCCATTGGGACATTCTTGTTTAAGGAGCCCCCCCCCACTCAGCAATGTAGGCTAGACGTTAAGCTGTAAATCAATCACGTTGAAACAAATTATTCACAAGCTTGCATACCATCGTGATATGGCACACACTCACACAGACCTGTGTGTCTCTTATCATGTTTGCTGAGTGGTAGCTGGACCCCACCCTGCACTAGACGCTCAATAGAAGAGTTGTAAATGGGAAACCGGGACACAGTGCCTCTTTGTGTCGAAAAGTGGCATTATGAATGACAAATGAATGAGGAGTAATTGATGTGACATTTAGAGCTCAATTAGTCATTTTTGTTCAGTCAAACTTTATGTGGTTCTTTGTCCATCAGCAAACAACAAAGTGAATCCATTCACATGCCCACCTTCTTTTTACATGCATTTTTTCTCTGTACACACACACACACACACACACACACACACACACACACACACACACACACACACACGCAGTAGATGACCACCATACATTATTACATAGAGTTATGTATTTTGTTTTGCTGTTAGAAAACAAGTAGTGCATTACCATTTCTCCATTCTTTAACCATCAAGACAAGTAATTTCTGAATATTTACCTCTTTTTTATTCATCATTCATTTTTGTCTGTCTGCAGGTACGCTTTCTAGAACAGCAGAACAAAATGCTCGAGACCAAGTGGAAACTTGTGCAGGAACAGACCACGTCTCGCTCAAACGTGGATGCCATGTTCGAAGCCTACATTGCCAACCTGCGTAAGCAGCTAGACAACTTAAGTCATGAAAAATTCAAACTTGAGTCCGACCTGCATCACATGACGGGCCTGGTTGAGGACTTCAAAAACAAGTGAGTAGGGTAGAGTATTTCAACCTTCAGTGTTACCCTAATCCTTAATGTGGCTATAATCAATATTGTTAACAATGGATTTGATGTTTCAGCTCAACTGTACAGTTTTGGTTCACTCTCACAGCTCTCTTTTCAGTCGCAGCAGGCAGATGTCTTTAACAAACAACTGTACATTCAGTCAAATCTCAGTTTTCTTTCCACTGACAGAAATCTGTTCCTTTAGATGCAGATAGCTTTGGAGGAAACCACATCTATTTGATTCCATTTTTATTTTGCAGCTGCACTAATCAAAACTGTTATATGTATTTTTTTTCTATTCCAAGACAACATTTTTCTATTCACAATGGAAAAAAATACATGTGTGTACCTCTCAGCATTTAAGCGTTTTTCAGTTCTTTGCTTTGATTCCGCAACTTTATGGTTTTAATTCACTCTCACCGCTTTAATCAGGGACATTTTCTGCAGCAGTAGGCAGCATGGAAACTTACTGTACGCAAACTTCCCAGCATCAAACGACAAAACAAAATTAGCCACTAGCTGGTGAACATGGAGCATATAGCAGATAAAGATAAATTTCCCTCAGCAGTGACGAGAGCTAAAAGGAGAGCTAACATTGAAGTGATTCACCAGGTGATCAGAATCACTCCAAATTAATTCTAATGTTGCTCTTCATATCCTGAGTTTGAGTGTCTGAGTTTACATCTTGTTTAAGCTACCCCCAAGTGACAACTACTGTTATTGCAGGTTTTGCTACATTTTGATTAAACCTTTTTTCAGCTTTTGCATATACATAGATGTGCTACATGTTGATCAAATGAGGAGACTGAAAAGATTAGAATACAATTCTGTAAATAATTATAATTCTTTCTGATTTAAAGGCTTATCTTACAGTAAAATTATCTTTTTTTCCAGGTATGAGGATGAGATCAACAAGCGCAATGAGTGTGAGAACAACTTTGTCCTCTTAAAGAAGGTCAGTTTAGGTCCAACATATTCTTGATCTTGAATCTGCAATAAGCCTTTGAGCAGAATGATTCCACACAATGGTCATTTAAAGACCGGGGCTGCATGCACCGATGAATATTCTCAGTGTAGCCTTTTCTGTGCAGGACACTGATGCAGCCTATATGATCAAAGTGGAGCTGGAAGCCAAACTGGATGGGCTCTCTGATGAGATTGAGTTCCTGAGGCAGATCTATGACACAGTAATTACTTTATTTCACTTGTCAGTGGCGCAAAAAATATTAATTAATTTAACCATATGTCACCTTAAAACAAAGAGCATTTTCATGTTTTCCCATTTTTTTCTCTGCTCGTGTTTTTTGCATTATCCTGTGTAGGAAATCCATGAGCTGCAGAGCCAGATCAAGGACACATCTGTTGTGGTGGAGATGGACAACAGCCGTAACCTTGACATGGACGCCATCATTGCAGAAGTGCGTGCCCAGTACGAAGACATCGCCAACCGTAGCAGAGCCGAGGCTGAGTCATGGTACCAGACTAAGGTGAGACCACTATTTTTGTCAAAACAAAACCTTCCTAAGAATGTGGCTAAAATCAAACATCAACAACTAAACCATACATGGTGCATTTTGATGTGTCAGTCTGACTTGTCCCTGTCTGTACCAGTATGCAGAGATGCAGCAGTCAGCAGGTAAATATGGTGATGACGTGAAGTCAACCAAAGCTGAGATTGCTGACATGAACCGCAGGATAATGAGGCTGCAGTCTGAAATTGACATGGTTAAATCACAGGTGAGAGCTACAAATTTCAGTTTTGTGTATTTATACAAATTTGACTGTAATATGATTTAGTCTTTAATGTCTTTGATTTGATAACTCCTTGGTCTTATTAAGACTATAGGGTGTTTGTACTACACTTCACTCTCTGCCTTTTCTCTAGCGAAACAGTTTGGAAGCTCAAATCGCAGAGGCTGAGGAGCGTGGTGAGCTGGCAGTGAAGGACGCTAAACTTCGCATCAGAGATCTGGAGGAAGCACTCCAGAGAGCCAAGCAGGACATGGCCCTTCAAGTCCGCCAGTACCAGGAACTAATGAATGTGAAGCTGGCTCTGGACATTGAGATTGCCACTTACAGGAAGCTGCTGGAAGGAGAGGAGTACAGGTAAGCTGTTGCTGTGAAAGCACCACCTTGTGGAGCTGATGAGAAATATCTTTTTGCATGAATATTATTGTGTATATCTCATGATATTCTGCTTGCTCCTATCTTTTTCTGTTTTTCTCTACAGGTTAGCAACTGGAATCAAGACCAATATATCCAAGCAAACTTGTAAGTTCATGTTCTACCTTGGTACAAACATTTAAAGTGGTTTCGCCATGTTACAGTATAACACATGAAGAACTTTTAATAAACTATTAAACTATTAAAGCTACTCATCAAAACTCTTCATACAATCATCAACATTGCATACTGGTATCTAAAAGGGTGACATCAGGTCATCCACAACACGTATACTGTAATATGATCTCTGGTCAGACACCTTTTATAAAAATGTTGGACATCTTACATATTTTCCACAACTTTCAACCACACATCACTTAATTACACCTGCAAATCTGCTCTCAGGGTCTGCACTTGTGTTAAATGTTCGGCAAATCGTGTTTTCAATGTGATGGGTGTGTGAAAAGTAAAAAGATCTGCATTCTTTCTCATATAAAGTAGTTGTACTGATAATTAAATGTAAGTTAATTTAGATGGACTTAAATCACATGCAAGCTCTCAATAGTCTTTTTTGGCCCACATCAGTTGATTTCTAAGAAGCACTCCTACCAATCCTTTGCAGACACAAAAATATGTGTTCATCCAAATATCACCTCATTTACCTCCCTTTCCCCCACTACTGTATGTCTGTGTTAATGATTGCATTTTATTTCTGAATGTGCAGCTATGAACTACAATGCCTACGGCCTGGAGAGCTCTCGAACACCTTCCTACGTCAGCTGCTCCTTCGGTGGAGTCAGGGCCAGCAGCGGTTCGGTCGATGCCCTCAACGGAGCAACAGTGAAGAGCACTACAATCACCAAGACAGAAACCGTGGTGGTCAAGACCGAGGAGAAGAAGGAGGAGGAGGAGAACCAGCAGGTAGCAATCGAGGAGCCAGCGGCCGTGGAGAAGAAGAAGGAGCAGGAGCAGGAGCAGGGGGAGGCTGAAGCTGTGGCTGAGGAGTGATGTGTTTATTCCTGTTTTGTCAGATTTATGATTGATGATTTTGGTCTTGGAAGTTAAGAAAAAGCACACAGACTCTGCTTTATCATTCAGTTATTTACTGATGTGCTTTCACCAAATAATATTTCTTCTGTAAGCAACTTTCCTACAGATATTTTTAATGAAGAGGTGACACTGCATGAGTCTTTGTTCAGGTTTCTGTAAATTCTTTACTGTCAACTGCAACTCGTCACTGCGCTGGCTCCTTCACCACACTTGTTTAGCCAGCAAGTGGCGCTATTGTATGTGCTTTCCTCTGCTGCTCTATCTTGTCGGTTGAGTCATTTAATGCACTGCTGTCACATCAATACTGCTGATAGGAGTAATTTGGTGAAATAAACCATTGCCGTGCTGAGCTTGTTATGCTAAACCTGCTGTACCTAAACAGTTTAAAATCTGTCACAAAAGCCATCATGACTTCTGCTTAGCAAAAAACATTTTTTGGTGCATGTGCTACTGTTGGCAACACCTGGAGTCCTGTTTGTCCGACAATAAATGTTCTTCAAATTTTATTTTACATGGTGTTCTTGTGTGTTTTGTTGAATTGTAAGGTTCTATGTAAGTTTGATGTAGTTGCACTCTTTCAATTATTTTTTAAAAACATAACAAACCTCTCAAAATGAGGAGAATATTTACAAAAATATGAAAGACAGTGTGTTGGCAAACACATTTAAAATTGTCCTGAAGGGACATTCTGGTGTGTCAACACACACAAAAACACACAAATGCACACACCTACACATACACACACAAGTAAGTTGTACTTTCAACAGCTTTCAAAAATAAAACTTATATGATGGTCTAAACAATTTTCTGACGAGTCCCTGCTTGCCTCAGTCCTGTTATAGGCTAATTGCAGAGGTTTCCCTTTCACAAAACGCATTGAAGGTCATGCATTCCTTTAAAATGTCAGCAAAGGTCATGGTCCAAACCCCTTTTAAGCCCTTTCTGTAAAAAAGTATGAATGTTAAGTTCAAACAAAGCACATGCAAAACAAACGAATCCAACATGCAGTCTAATTAAAATATGCCAAGAGTTGTATCAAGGAATACAACATAGCAATTCAGGCAAACTGTGAGAGTCTATGTGTGTGTGTACTAAAGTAATATGTGATTTATTTGAGGTAAAAGGTATTTTTCTCACTCAGCAAATGCCTACTTAAGAGGCCTTTGCAGCCCTGGAAGAACAGGTTTGAACATGAATTGGGTGGTGGTGCCGCACCCAAGCATACACAACCTTTCATGAAGTTTAAGACAAAAAACTGCACAAATCCCACAGTACCACCCACCGTTCATCGCTCCTCACAGAACTGTGGCTGCTGACATACACTCAGGCAGAATGGAGATTTTTCAGATTTGAAGGCGTGATTAATTTACTGCATGAACATGGTATCACAGAGGGCATTCTTTAAACAGAAATATGTTCACAGCAATAGCTGTAAGAGATGACCTAAAACGAAAACCCCACCTCGAGTATTATCGTGCTTAAAAATAACCTGCTCAAAACACAAACTGTGCCTGTATTAAAATCTGTGGTGGTTCATACTGACTCTGCTTTTACTGAAGGAAATAGAGCATGTGTTGGCATCAGAGCTAAAAGAAGGACTCATACAAAATTATGTACAAGCTAAAAGCAACATCACAGTGTAAACAAAATACAGAAAGGCTGCAAGTGGCACAGAGCAAAATGGACAGAAAAGACAGCTACTCCGCTTTCGGAGTGAAGAGCTGGTCCGTTGTTCCACGGCCAGGACGGAATTTGCATTGTTCCTCTTCAATCCAAGGTTCGACTATCGGCCGAACCCTCCTTTCCAGCACCTTGGAGTAGACTTTACCAGGGAGGCTGAGTAGTGTGATACCTCGGTAATTGGCACACACCCTCTGGTCCCCCTTTTTGAACAGGGGAACCACCACCCCGGTCTGCCACTCCCTAGGCACCGTCCCAGACCTCCACACAATGTTGAAGAGACGTGTCATCCAAGACAGTCCCTCCACACCCAGTGCCTTCAGCATTTCTGGACGGATCTCATCAATCCCTGGGGCTTTGCCACTGTGGAGTTGTTTGACTACCTCAGTGACTTCCACCAGGGAAATTGATGATGCTCCCCCATCAGCCTCCAGCTCTGCCTCTACAATAGAGGGCGTATTAGTCGGATTCAGGAGTTCCTCAAAGTGCTCCTTCCACCGCCCGATTACCCCCTCAGTTGAAGTCAACAGAGTCCCATCCTTACTGTATACAGCTTGGATGTTTCCCAACTTGGATGTTTCCCCTCGCAAGGATCCTGGAGCAGGCTTGGGAATATGCCCATCCGGTCTACATGTGTTTTGTGGACCTGGAGAAGGCGTATGACCGGGTCCCCCGGGAGATACTGTGGGAGGTGCTGCGGGAGTATGGGGTGAGGGAGCCACTTCTGGGGGCCATCCAATCCCTGTATGCCCAAAGCGAGAGCTGTGTCCGGGTTCTCGGTAGTAAGTCGGACTCGTTTCCGGTGAGGGTTGGCCTCCGCCAGGGCTGCGCTTTGTCACCAATCCTGTTTGTGGTATTCATGGACAGGATATCGAGGCGTAGTCGTGGGGAGGAGTGTTTACAGTTCGGTGGGCTGAGGATTGCATCGCTGCTTTTTGCAGATGATGTGGTCCTGATATCTTCATCGGGCTGTGACCTCCAGCACTCACTGGATCGGTTCGCAGCAGAGTGTGAAGCGGTTGGGATGAGGATCAGCACCTCTAAATCTGAGGCCATGGTTCTCAGCAGGAAACCGGTGGATTGCCCACTCCGGGTAGGGAATGAGTCCTTACCCCAAGTGAAGGAGTGCAAGTACCTCGGGGTCTTTTTCGCGAGTGAGGGAACAATGGAACGTGAGATTGGCCGGAGAATCGGAGCAGCTGGGGCGGTATTGCAGTCGCTCTACCGCACCGTTGTGAAGAAAAGAGAGCTGAGCCGCAAGCCAAAGCTCTTTATCTACCTAGCAATCTTCGTTCCTACCCTCACCTATGGTCATGTGGACTGGGTCATGACCGAAAGAATTAGATCGCGGGTACAAACGGCCGAAATGGGTTTCCTCAGGAGGGTGGCTGGCATCTCCCTTAGAGATAGGGTGAGAAGTTCGGTCATCCGACTCGGAGTAGAGCCGCTGCTTCTTTGCGTGGAACGGAGCCAGTTGAGGTGGTTCGGGCATCTGGTGAGGATGCCACCTGGGCGCCTCCCTAGGGAGGTGTTCCAGGCACGACCAGCTGGGAGGAGACCCCGAGGGAGGCCCAGGACCAGGTGGAGGGACTATATCTCCAAACTGGCCTGGGAGCGCCTCGGGATCCCCCAGTCAGAGCTGGCTGATGTGGCCCGGGAAAGGGAAGTTTGGGGTCCCCTGCTGGAGCTGTTGCCCCCGCGACCCGATCCCAGATAAGCAGACGAAGATGAGATGAGCTACTTCGCTTTGTTCTCATTCCTTCTCTCCTCAGGCAGTCAGGTTGCTAAACAGATGGCGCACCCATATTCACCGCAAATGTAATGTCTCACTGTATCACTGTATAATATATACTGTGTGTGATGTTTCTTTGTTGTTGCTGTTGTCTGGGAATGTGTGCACATTGTGTACTGCAGAGAGTGCCACATTGCGCAAGCATTTCATTGTGTTTGAATACACATGACATGAGCTGTGAGCTAAAAATGAGCTAACGTCATTCAATTTTGTTTTTGATCAAATGTTCTGATTGCATGATTCAGATAATATGTAGGCTACCATTATTTGATTTGATAGGCCAGTAATCAGCACTTGATTAACAGCAAATATCTGCTATAATATCTGAATCATGCAATCAAAATGTTAAAACGGATACAACTTTGCTTAATGAGCCACAAACTATAGCAACACATTGAGAGTTGGCCAGTTGTTGGTTGAATTCATTCAGTCACACAATACAGCAGTTGTCCTTGCAGACACACCTGATGGAGATCTGCACTCTACTGAGAGCACCCCTCTAGTTGTTTTCTGTTTTTGTAGCATGTTTCTGTATTTGCTTGTGTTCTCTCACTTTGCAATGCTTTATTTCTAAATGTTGTGCAGTTTAGTTCCAATCAATAAGTCCAGCACTAACTCTTTTCATGGATAAAACAAACAAGATATAATGAGTTAATCAGGGAGCTTGTGCTTTAAGGCAGTAAGTGTGACAAACTAAAGCTATCAAAGGTAGAAATAATAATTCTGAAAAACGATGCGTCTTCAGTATTTCAACGTTGAAGGTGCTGCATCTAAGCCATAGCAAGAAATTGTAACTGTGAAGTAACTACAGCTATCAGAGACAGTAAGTGGAACAAAGAGTACTAGTCCAAACTCAAAATTAAGAGTAATTAAAGGCAAAGTGTAGAACTGTAATATTCTACAAGTAAAAGCAAAGATTTCCTCGAAGCCATTGTTCAGATTGCAGTTCTGACTAATTTTGTGTAATGAAGTCAATTTGCTCAATCCCATTCAAACTTTGAGCTGCTCTTCATGGTCAGCTGATGAACAGTACAGATAATTTCATAGAACTAATATTTTGTTCAAAGGCTATAAATTGCATGGTTGCAATTGTGTCCACAGATTCGTTTTATAGTTATTGATGGTACAAATACAAAAAAAAATACATTTGGCATGAGGTGTACACCCTGCAGTAACCTTTTAACTTCTTCTTATCTGTTTGTGATTGACTTAGACCTTTGAGTGTCTTTTGGGAGCCAGTCTGTTTGCCCTGCAGAGGAATCTGCTCAGACAGCTTCTGCTACACAGACATACTGTTCTGTAACACACACCAATCTATGCTGCTGCAGCTGCCGGTGGTTTTGCATGAAGGTCTGCTGGTTACAATATAAACAAACCAATTGCTGAATCCAAAAACTTATTTAATTAATTCAGTAAAATGCATTTTATTAAACACATTTCAACCTTTATTCATTCAAGTTGTTGTCCAAACTGCCCCTACGAGGCATGGAGCTATACTCTACTACTACTCTAGAGATGACACACCTTGGTCACACAGCCTTCCCCTCTCTGCAGTCCTGCTGACCTGAACTGTGCACTGTTCTTGTTGGAGCAGGCAGAATTGTCAATGCTGCAGGCCACTATGTTGAACTAAAACTGTCAAAAGCCCACCTTGGTGTTCGCTGTTTCACCCTTTCCAAATCTGCACTTATGAATATAACCTTTGTCAAAGTGGCAAGTACAGAAAAAAAAATAAGCCATAACAAATAAACACCGAAACAACATACAGTAGAATTACCAGATACATGAGTGCAAGGTATGGGGTGAGGCTACAGTGACGAGAATAAAACAAGAACATTGAAAGAACCTTGTCTGCATTACTGTGACTGATTTATGAGCATCACATTCCTCAGCCTAAACTGGGGTGAATGTGTTTTTACAGGTTTCAGTTTTACCTTTATGGAATTTAATCCAAACAATACATCCTTGTGTAGTAGGTTAGAGTCCAGAGTACACATGCACACACCTCAATGAGAAAAGAAAATCAAGGGAATGCTCTTCTTACCTCTTCATCCAACTGCCTGCAGGCAGATGTTGTATGCTTAACGTTAAGCCCTTTGTCCTTTATAGAGGTTATCTTTTCTGAAATTTACACACTTTTTTTTTGTTAATCTGCAAACTGTAGTAATAGTGGTCTTTTATTTGTTCAATATTATTAATAATAATATATTTTCTATTCTTTATGGAGCTTTATTTTAATAATGCTTACTATTCTCATTCATGTTTTAGCAGTTTATCTGTATTCAAGGACCTGGCCAACAACACACACACACACACACACACACACACACACACACACACACACAGTGTGATTACAAAAGAACAGGTGAGTTGTCTGTGAGGCAGTCCGTGAGCTCATCAAATAACAAGACACATCATTTGTTCTGATTCACTTTCTACTAAATTCCAAAAAAGAAACATCATGACTAACTTGTTAAAAAAACCATTAATGTTTGATGTCCCTCCAGGGTTTTATGATTTAGTCATGTAAACTGTCAGATTTAATCGTCTCAATGCACTAAAACTACACCAGCGGCAATATGTTTTATCCTCTTGTCAATTTGTCTCATGTAGGATTTGTCTCTACAGGACTTGATATCAAAGGTACAAGACTGACAAGTGTTTTAAAGCATGAAAAAAAAGATGTTCTAAGCTCGAGCAACAGGTCTGAATTCCTCTGCAGGCTCGGGGCGTAGGCTGCTGACAGATAGAGGATACAAATCTGTAGTAAGGAAGAGCTTTTAACATTCTGGATGCCTGGTTGAGGTGTGCCCCTTTTCTTGGGTTAAAACCAAAGTATGCAACAACAAAACAGCTGTTGCTTTCTGAAGAATCAAATACAATTCACAATATAGTAGCATTTGAGAGGTAAAGTTAATCTAAAATAAAGTAAAGGTTTACTTAAATATTAGAAGCTCAATATGACACAACAACCACCACAACCCTAATAATTAACAAAAAGTTAAATTATCACCTCTGACATTTTCAACAAAAAAGAACATGTATAGGCTTTGTAAAAATAGAATTTATGGCAGAGTTGTTGTTGTACAGGTGTACCTAATAATATGGCAAGTGAGTGTATATCCAAAGCTATCATTAAATTCAACATGTTCCCTGATCATCTGTTTTCAGATCCACAACTCCCTTCACAAAAAAGGTTCACTGAAGCCATATATTTAGCTCATTTTGTCTGACTGTAACACAGGTTTGAATCATAATTTCAGTCTTCGTTTTATCTTCCTCGTCCAACAGATTCTTGCATTTAATGCAAGTAAGGCTGGTCCTGCCGTGTCCCCTAATTGTGTGGCCCTGAAGGGCTCTGTGTCAAATTTGTTGTTAAGACCTTTGTTTGTTTAGTTGATATTGTGTTCATCTGGTGCAAATTAAGATCAGTTAATCAACTCACATAGGAAAGTAAGTAACAGTGAAAACAGTAAAGCAGTATAGTAAATGCCAAGCTATACTGGTGGATGCAGGGATGATGATGAAGCTGATTAAAGATTAGCAGCAATAATGGGTGTAGACCTACACAACAATAAAGCAGCAGCAGTGGCAGAGGGAGAAGAGCTGGGCATTTTCAAAAGCTTGAATGGACCGCCAGGTTGTAACGGTGCAATGTAAAATGTCATATGTTAATGCAGCAAATGCAACTTGAGCAACCTGCCTTAGTTGGCAGGCTCACTTACTTTGTGTAAAAAAACAAATTAATAATCTAGTTGACAAACCCAGGGCCATGTTTTCCATCATAGGAGTACTGGTTGGTGATGATCCTGCCATGTGCTGTCTGTCCTGCACACTGTACTTAATAACAACTAGCAGGTGACAGGATGCAGTTATACAGATTATTTTGGCCATAGCAGATACATAATGGTTTGCAAAAAATATTCGAACAAATGAAGGTTAACAGGACAAACCTTGTATGTATGTACAAACTGGTATGTTATTCACAACTTCAGTGCTGCACACCTCTCAAGAATTCCAAACAACTTTTAGTTTGAACTGTCAATCTTCCATTAAAACTGATTGACAGGTCGTTCAGGCATCTCGTTCTCGTTCAGGCATCTCTTGAGGGAGAAAAGGGAACTTTTTATGAAATTACTGCTTAAGTCAGGGGAACCTAACAGCTAGACCAACCAGTCTGGTTCCAACTACGTATCTAAGTTATGATCTGACATAACTAAGCTGCCCTGCCTCAAGGGTGTGTAGCTCTAAATGATGGATGGTATCCAACCTCTGGAGATGTTTACAGAGTTGCTTAGAGTCATAACTCAACAGTGTGCCAATCACAAATTGTAAGATCAACAGACACGATAAAAAAACAGCGGCAAAGTTGCATAACCCTGTTTGTTCTGTCTGAGTGAGTCATTATAAAAGAGAATAATACTAATATCAATAATACATTTTATTTGTATAGGGCTTTAAAAAGGGACTCAAAGGCACTTTACATGGTAGAGAAAGAAACAATAAAAGCATTAACAATATAAACAAGGCAGAGAGATGACATTATAACAGAAATAAACAAAGCAAAAACATACACAACTAGCATCACAGGTTAAAAGCAGATTCAAATAGGTGAGTATTAATTGCAGTTTTGAAAGTGGCGAGTGACGGAGAATGTCTTGGGTGTGTGTGTGTGTGTGTGTGGGAGGGGGGGTTCCAGAGGGAGGGGGCAGCAATGAAGAAGGCCCTGTCCCTCCGGGTTTGGTGCTTGAACAGAGGAGGTTGGCATCGGTGGATCTGAGGTTGCAGGTGGGAGTGTGTCTGTGCAGGAGGTCCTAGACTTATGAAGTGACTAGGTTGTGAAGAGCTTTGTATGTAATGAGGAGAATCTTGAACTGTATTCTTTGGCTGGATGGGGAGCCAGTGGAGGTTTTAAAGGAGTGGGGGGATGTGATCTCTGGTGTGGGAGTAGGAGAGCAGACGGGCAGCTGAGTTTTGGATGTATTGTAGTTTGTTGATGATTTTGGCTGGACTGTTGCAGTAGTCCAGTCGAGAGGTGATGAAGGCAAGGATGAGTGTTTCAGAGGCCGAGGAAGGGAAGAAGGAGAGGCGTAGACGGGCAATGTTTTTAGATGAAAGAAGGCATTTTTTGTGATGTGATTGACGTGGTGTTCAAAGGAGAGGGTTTGATCAAAAATGATACCAAGCTTATGGATATGTGTGGAAGCAGGAACGGTGGTGCCATCAAAGCAGAGGGAGAAGTTGTGGTGGGATTTGTTTAGTGATTTGGAGCAGATAATGAGTATTTCCGATTTGTCACTGTTGAGTTTGAGAAAGTTGGCTTGCATCCAGGTGTTTATGTCTTTGAGGCAGTTGGTGATATTGGAGTGGGGGGTGGGGGTGATGGATTTGGTGGAGATGTCACCATAGCAGTGGAAATGGAGACCATGATGTTACCAAGGGGGAGCATGTAGAGCAGGGGTCACTAATAGGCGGACAGCGGTCCGTATCCGGACCTAGGACCTAAAAACGATAGATAATTGAGAATTATTACATTTTGACGGAGCACTTGTATTTTAACCGGCACAGCTTTTTCAGCCTTTATGGCACTTGTTCAGCGGCGTAAATCCCATCACTTGATGCAGCTCAGCCAATCAAATATGAGTATTCTGACAAGTTTCCAGACTCGAGTGAGATGTACACACACGGTGGAGACGAGGAATGAGAACGAGGAGTAGGAGAATTATTACGTGAGTCAGAGAAGTTATTTCACATGATGTCAGAAAGACCAGAGTCCAAGAATGAACAGACTCTTATTGGTGAATTCTTCACACGGACAGTTTAACACCAGTGTGTCTCATATGTTCAGAGGCCGTGACGATTATTAAAAGCAGTAATGTGAAGCGTTACTACGAGACAAAGCACAACTCTTTTGAGCAAGTTTAACGTACCCACTCACATCTGAAATTGAGTCACAGAAAATAAATCTAAGAGCCCAATATGATCAGAATCTTAACACGTTAATTCATTGACCAACAATGATGTTAACAGAGAGGATAGAGCTGAAACAAGTGGTTTAATAACCACAGATAAAGTCAATGCTCACACATTTCTCTTGTTAGAAGATGAGAAAAATATAATAGTGTGGCTTTTTTGATTGACATCACTTCACACCTGAAGTTAAATTAAGTTGAACTGAATTTAAAGCTGCAGAGCAATTCAGTGAAATTAATTTTTCTAAAATGAAGATGCACATTTTTCAAAAGCTTTCTGTTATGTCGGTTATTCTTAATCCAGCCCTTATTTTACTTGAAATGAGAAGAACATTTATTTATGTATTTCTATGTATTATTTATAATCCATCAAGTTAAATGTGAAAACTGAGAATAATAATTGTTAAAATGTAATTGATGTGTACTTTCTTTATTTGATTTGACAGTTCTTGGCTACACAGAGATGTTGTTACTACTACTAGGCTTCTTGAATATATATGTATGGCACTAAATAGCGCAAGTAATGTTCTGGACCTTTGCCCGAGGAGATTTTCTCAATCTGGACCTTTTGGAACGTTAATTGAATACCCCTGGTCTACTGTTTGAAATGTCAAATATGTTTCTCAAATTTTTCAGCTCAGATTGATGTCAACAGAAACACTCAGGCCAAAGGCTTAGTGTCAAAATGACAAAAAATACAATGAGGTGTGAACTAGCATTCATGGGGGGTTTAAAAAAAGAAAAAAAGAAAATGAAAGATGTTCTAAGCTTGAGTAACAGGTCTGAATTCCTCTGCAGGCTTGGGGCGTAGGCTGCTGACTGATAGAGGATCAAAATCTGTAGTAAGGAAGAACATTTACCATTGTGGATGCCTGATTGAGGTGTGCCACTTTTCTTGTGTTAAAAACAAAGCATGCAACAACAAAACAGCTGTTGCTTTCTGAAGAAGTCAGACGTTTTAGGTTAGGTTATACAGGACAATTGTCTTTATCATCCAACAACTTCTAACGTGCCATCCTTCCTTTGCCAATCCTCTCTGTTGATCTTGCACTCATTTAAATATAATATAGTAAGACAAATTCCTAAAAGCTCCTCTGAAGAAATCTTCACTCTTCAATTTGTGTCATTGTGTTGGGTTTTGGTTGTTTTTAAATATATTATTTTTAGATTGCTTTTTGCTTGTTCTGGGCAAGATAGCAAGATAGCAAGAGGAATCCTGTTTGTTCCATACGAATGAGTCATTATAAAAGAGAAGCTTATCTGCACAACTAAAGATCTGATACTTTCCTTCCTAATTGCTCACCTATTCCAATAGAGATGCACATTTATTTCTATTGTATATAAGGCCGAAAAGTGGCATTAATACAATGAGGTGTGAACTAGCGGTCATGGGTGTTATCAACTAAACTTGTCATAAAAGGTGTGTTTGTGTCATTTCGTGACATGTCTTTAAAAGACTCATAGTGAGATATTTGAGGTATGGGTCTGTCCTGCAGACTTAATCACCGTTGTCAAAATGATGGACATTCTTGTGGGTGTGCACAAACACTCTCTTTTGTTGTCTGCTTTTCTCACACATTACTCTCCCTGCAGAGTGTTTGGGTGTGTCAGACTGAATTCTCTTGGTTCTGCAGAAACATTTTAGTTGAAATAAAAAAAAACTGCTGTTTCCTTGCAAGATTTTAATTTTCATGATTATTTTTTTAGACTAAAATCCAAGTATAATTCAAAATATAATTCAAAATATTATAATGCAATGCAATAGTAAGCTTCCCCTTCTCAGGGGAAGCTTACTATTGCATTGCATATTTTTCATTGTGTCTTACTCCTAGTCCATGCCTATCCATGTTCAACACAAAATAGTTAGTTCATTTTTTCATTTGGGGAGAAACTTTATAGCAAGTTTTAATGAGTTAATGAAGTTTGGAATCAGTAAGTATTGTAAAGTGAGTGCATGAGTGGAAAAGTATGTAAGTACAATGTTGTATGGTGCAGCGACACAAACTATAGTCAACCAATAATTAAATTGGTGTCTCAGAGGAGAGAGAGAACCAACAACTGAGCTCCATTAGGGTTTTTGAATGATCACTAGCACACAGGACGCAGGTGTTTGCTGATGAGCCTAGGTGTTGCCATTTTACTGATGACCCTCTGCCACGCCTCCCTCCAGTACCTGCAAAGAAATCAGCCACATATACCAAGTACTGTAAAAGGCCGACAGGGCGGAGAGGGTTGTCACACTTCTTCTCTCCAACAACTGTGCCGTTTAAATTTTAGAAGTCATACTTTGTTCCTTTATAATCTTTGACTTAACATTGTGTCAATCAAGTGTTACAGTATCGAAAATCAGTCAGCAGCAAAGCTATTGCTTCCTCTTGGCTGAGTTTGGTTTTTGAGTACAAGTTAATCATTTCCTATTAAATAAGTGGTGTCCTGGAGCTTAAAAGGGTGCGGTGGTTTGATGACACATCCTTACTTTTTATTCACTTGTTCAAACTTGCAAGTATGCAGGTATGTGCCAAGTAGTCTGCAGAGGCCCCATTGTTTTCTATGGTCCTTTACACAATATTTATATGAGTAAATACACACACACACACACACACACACACACACACACACACACACAACCACGATAAAGGGAGTTATAGGGGTAACAAGTATGTAATGGCAAGAAATTGATTGCTAGGCACTGTAGGAACAATAACAAAAAGGTGACATCTATAATACTGAATTGTAAGAATCTCATGTATTGTGATAACAGGAAACAGATTCATTAGTTGTTTTCTCACAACTAATGAAACTCTTACAAACAGCCTCCATGTCATTGTGATTCTGAAATAAGCAGTCACGGTGTCATGTATAAAACTTTCTGAGGTCTTATGAATGCGAGGTTGAGTTGCAAACAGGTTTCACACCCTAGGGGCCTTCAACCCATGACTGTGTTGACTGAGCATCCTGAGTAGTCACACCCTTTTATGACTATCTTAAAGCAGATCCTCTAGGGTTGATTGTGTGTAAACAGCATATGTAAAAGTCCACTAGTTTCCATTGAAACTGGTGATGGATGTGTGGACCAAGGCAAGTTGATGACTTCTTCTGTATGCTGTATTGTGTCACTGTAAGGCCAGTTAGTGCTGCAGTACCTGACTGATTGGGTGGGTGGTGTCTTAGGGAATGCATTCACTGCAGACCTGTTTAGACAAGTTGTCTGTGTGTTATGACTGCCCAGGACCACAGCACACTCAAAGAATGGAAATCAGAATGACCTACATTACTAAAACTTTTTTGTTCCAAAAAGACTAAGCAAGAAATCAGGCCAAAACCAGCCCTGCATTAAAACAATGATGGGGACATGTAGTTTGAGGTACTGGTGTGACAGTAAAATACCATCAAGGAAGTCCAGTTGGACAGATATCAAGTTTATTAAAGGATTATCAGATGGCAAAACATTCCAAAGCTGTTAATAATCAGAGACTGGAGTTTAAAAACTGTGGAACGTTCAGTAGAAGTAAATAGTAAATGAACTTTCATTTATATAGAGCCTTTCTAGCCGAGGGTAAACTCAGGTTCTGAAAAGTGAAGCCAATGCAGAAGTGCCTTTAACTTGCATTGTTTCTAATGGCCATCAGGTTGCCCCTCCTCTAAAAGCAAAAAGACCTCAGCTTGTATAGAAGTCTATGGGATAATACTTCTCACTTGATATAGGGCCTCCGTACATATTTTAAACAAGAGTTTTGGTCTTAATTGCTAGTTTCAAGCGTTCTTCAATACATCATGATGTTCATTTAGTGCTTTAGGATAGGTTACCTTGTGAACAGGTCAATACCAGGACCGTGTTTTTGTCTTACAACTTTAACCATTTCACAGTGTGTTTTCAGTTTCAATTGAAACCTTTTTGGTTGCCTAAAATGTCTTATTCAGCATTCGGTTGTACTTGGAACCACCCTTTCTTGTCTTGTGCAAAAAAACAAGATGGCAACGGCCAAATTGCTTGAGACTTCAAAACGGCAGGCCGTGTGATGGTGATGTCATGGTGATAACGTCCCCCTCCTATATACAGCCTATGCTTTGTAGTCACACTTATGGCAGAGGCTGCCCTACAAGGTGCCATCTGCTCATCAGGAACCTACAATAACTAACAACAATTTAGAGTTCAGTACCTTGTCCAAGGACTGAATGAGTCAGGGATCGAACCGCTGATGTGGGACGACCAGCTCTTCCTCCTGAGTAACAGCCACCCGTACTATAACTTACAAAATAATCCACTAGGAACATGAGCTTCCACGCATTGGATTGGTCAACGATGACTCTACATCAGGGACGTGCGGTTAAAAAGTAAAAAAGTAAAAAAACAAATAATGATAAAATAAAATTAAAATGTATATTTCTCTACTGATCTGTGCTATAAATGTAATTTCTGTATGATTCCAATCATTTCAAGTATTTTTATAATCAAAATCGCTGAATTAGCGCATGTCCTGTTCAAACAGAGAGGAGACACGTGAGGTGAGGCAGCAACGAGCTGTTCCTCATCTCAGATTGTGAATCCCTCACAAACTGGGTTGAGCGCATGTCTTTTGCTTTCTCATTGTTTGTCACCACTGTAATATTTGTAGACACTTTTATTATATGTCCTTTCTTTCCATAGAATAGGTAATGTATTTCACATCTGTGTAGAACATATTTAGTGTTGCTGATCTGACATTAAACCGCAGTGAAAAAGCACAGAGGGGAGGCAAACACTACTCTGCCTCAAAGAAGAGGGCGAGCGAGAGCCCACGGGTCGGGTTTATGCTTGTTCTGTCGTTGCTCTTCTTCTAAACTTTTCTTCTTCTTCTTATATTTTGCTTTGATCGCAAAAATGTAAGATTCAATATCTAAGCTTAAAAATGTCAACAGCAATCAACAGCAATTCAACGTCGGACAGGTAAAGTAACCTCTTATGTGTTTGTTGTTCTCTTTTTACATCTGTGGCTGTTACACAGATTATCGCGGAATCTCACGAGCGCTCCGCTTCTGAAACGCTCCCGGTGGGGCAGATCGCAGATCGCCACGCACACGCTCCCAGTGGAATCAAATATGTACCTTACCTATGTGTGTGTAAAGAATGCTGATATGAAATATGAAAAACAAGCAGTACTCAATGTACAAGCTGCCAATTGAATGGTGATTTAAGCTACTCTATTGGGTTCATATATTTGTAAATCCCTGATTTATGTAGTGTCAGTGCCTCACCAGCGACAAACCTCACCACACGTCACATGCTCATATTTAGAAGGTCATATTTAGAAGGTCATATTTAGCGGTTTCACTATCTTAGTTTAGCCTGTTAGCTAACATATGCTAATAAGCATTAAACACAAGATACAGTTGAGGCTGACGGCAGTCCCATTGGTTTTGTGGGTATTTGGTCATAAAGTATTGTGCAAATTAAAACTTTGACCAGATGATTGTGCTAGATAAAAAAAAAAAATGAGGGAATGACCAGAGTCATTGATTGTATCCACTGGCGACTTTGAGTATCTGTACAAACTTCATGGCAATCCATCCAACAGTTTATGAGGTGAAACTGACCGAATACTTCGTTGTCAGCATAGACAAAATTGTTGATGATCAATGTAGCACAACTGTTAAAAGAACAATAACACAAAACCACAAAGAAACTGTTGAATCAGAGATACATACTTATGACTTAATGCGAAATGCCCACTTACACAAGCAAGAGTATGACTCTGTTGCTAGGCATTTGGCTAGACAACTTGGATAATCTTCTCTGTGTGGGAGAATGAGTCATGCAATTGTGTGCCAGAGTTCCCATGCCTGACATCTTTCCATAATTACAGGAAGGCGGTGTGTGTGGTCTTAAGGCAAAGTGTTAAAGTCCAGAATTGTAAAGTAATATCTCTCATGGTGTTTTCAAGCAAACAGTGTGGATGTGTTTGGAAATGTGTTAGCATGCCAACAAACTGTTGACTTTACAACCCTGTGTAAAACCAGTAAATACTGGCAACTCTGCAATGCAGCTTAGCTTGTTAGTGAGACATTCTTTGAGAGGCTTTCATGACATACTCATTGTTACCCTCTTATTCTACACATTCATTGCAGGTTAACCACATTCTCTTCACTTGGCCTCCGCAAGATATTTCCATGCTTGACTTGCAGCCGCTGTGTTGTCAGGGCGTGTACCTTTTTGCAGGTGGTGAAACTGTGAGGTTCAGATTAAAATCCAATCCAACAACACACCCTCATGATGAACACACCCACAACCTCAAGAGGACGCCAAAACAAACATGGAGGGGTGTGGTTGTGTGTCCAAAGGCTTCACATTTTCTCTTTTGTGTATATTATTATTATTATTATGGTCAATGAATAGTTTGATTGTACTCATTCAGATCTGATAAAAAATGTGGCCTTCTGAACCTCCTGAACTTTGCTTTCTTTGATGTTACAGGGAAAATACAAACAAATATGGCAGCACACAGCATGGCTAAAGTGTGCTATAATGGGTATGCTGAACATACACTGGATCGGAAAGAAGTTGGAGGTAGGCGTGAAGTAACTTGATCCTCTTCCAGATCTGGGTCTGATTGTCAATGCTGAGTATAAGTGTCCATGCAAATGATGCCTTGAGAGGAAAATAATGTTTTTTTCCACCCAATGTTTCAAGCCCAAATGTAAGTGTTGCTATAAGTTAATTAATTATGAAAATAATAATAAAAAAAGCATGAAACATCCACTATGATTGGTCAACTCTTTTACTTGTTTCAAGTATGTCTCAACTTTTTCAGAAGCGAGAGTCACTGTCACATGATGTTTGCAAAAATTCATGACTTTCAGACTTTCACAACCTGTGGCTTATCTTGACAAGATTGTGCTCCACCCAGAGACGATGCACATCAAATATGAAGGTGACTGGATCAACAATCTAAGAGGATTTGCAAAAGCTATATTCTCAAGAAATTTTTAAATGATGCACTTACAGTATGTGGTACTGCACTTGTGATAAGAAATGTGTAGCACCAGAGGTAGTGGTATATTAATTAGCAATGGAAATAGCTTTGAACAATAACCAAAGGCCACTCATGTGTTACCAGACTGCTGCAAGAACAACAAAGGAGTATGTTTTATGTTATGTGTGTTAACTACTGAACAACTAAATTTAAACAAACAAGAAAGAAAAGTTAATTACCCCTGTGACATGGGAGGCTGAAGCTACAGGTTTTAGCAGCCAGAGGCAAAGCTGTTAAATCAGCAGAAGAAAGTTAAGGTGACAGCGCCTAAAGCCAAAGACAGGAAACTTTTACACTTGACATGTGCAATCATTGTCAGTCAGTATCCTTTGGGTGAAATTTGCACTGTAAAACAACATAGTTGACTAGAGAGGAGCCCTTATTTCATGTTTCATGAAAAATGCTGAATAACTTGAGTTTGAGCCTGTCAATAAAGATGAATAAATTATGAATATTAAGTTGTATATCTAAGTGCTGTAGCAAAATCCATCACGTACATTGCTTTCCTAAATACTAGTATATTTGAAGTCATGTTTTGCAATATGCACCGCTTACTTTTAAGAGCAACAAAATAATCTTTGTATTTCCAACATCCTTATTTAACTAAATTTTTTCATCATCTGTAGTCAATAGTGCGTACTATGAGCAGGTGTGGACGGATTACGGGAGCTAGATGGTGAAAGGTGTGTGTGTCTCTGTGTTTGCTAATGCTTCCACGTAACTCACAGACATTGTTAAGCGTTGCAAGGTAGACAAACTCAGTCTCTTCATCTGCACCCGATAAAAATGCATTTCACTGTTAAACGTAAATATGCATTATGTCACATGAATATGACATGGAGGTGCTAGCTACACCTCTTTGACCTTTGATCTGACCTGACTTTTAAAATTAACTCCTCAAGGCTGAACGTAATCCTTTAATTTGTTTCTGCACTGTAACACTATGAGGAAAAGAATGCCAGGTGTTGTCTTGAATGTCAGACTATACAGAAATGCGTCACAGACTTTTTTGATCCATTCACAGAATGAACATTGCTTTATTCACACTGCAAACTCTGCCTTCCTGCATCACTGAATCAGTCTGTATTGTTTGAGGTTTCTGCATGGCTACTCATTCACATAGTTGGTATAAAGAAGCATGGCCTGTAAACTACACCTCAGACATTGTAGAGGGCCCACACCCAGTTTACATATACTGCTGAGGTACAAAAGGAAAGTCTAAGTAGGTTACACCAAGTAATGTGGTATGAGGAAAGCAGCAGTGTGTTCATAGAAGGTGTAGATGAGGACACTTTCATTGGGCTTAAAGACTAATATCAATACAATAACTTGGAGAATCAACTGAAAAGGTCGATAGAAATGATCGGCCAAGTAAATGTAGATCTAAACTTCAAAAAGGAGATAGAAAAGTAAAAAAAAGTAAAGGTTACAATTTGATCTGCAGCTTTTTTTTTTCGAGTTATTGATTGACTCTCTTTGATGGCGTCCACAGAAATTATATTTTTCATTCATATTTTGTGTGTGTATGAGCCTTTTGTGTTTTTGCATATGTTTGTGCCCATTGTTTATGCATATATTTTTTACCTCAAATCAAAGCATGATGATTACTTCTTTTCTTGAAAAATTTTTACATGCTTGACAAACGTTTTAAGAGAATTCACATTCCCATAAGAAATAATGAAAACACATGGACGCAGCATTGTTTCAGCATGAACTAATTACCCTGCCCTTCCTACTGACACACATGGCCCCATTTCAATTTATTACTGGAGGTTCATAAACGTATGCAAAAGCATGCACACTATCATCTCACACATCTTAACACATGAACTTTTGACTTGGTGAATGAGGTTTTGCATGTTGCGTTGCTTCAGATAATCCAGACTTGACCAGGCTTGAGTTCTCGATTCATGACAGCCATGACCGATGACTTTTCAGACAAGCACAGACAAAGCTCATAACGATTGTGATCTGTGTCAACCTTTTCTTCAGGTTGCATTAGCAACAAGATTTTTGTCTGGATTTTCATCTTTGTTGCTCCAGTGAAAATTCTCAATAATGGGACTCTTGGAGACACTTTACTGTTGTTTAAGTCTGGCAGATTATGAGAAAGCAGTGTGAGAGATACTGTACAGGTATCTGCATGTAGGTGCGTGGGTGGTTATTTATAAGGAAAAGGTCACACAATTCTCAGATTCTCATTTAGTTTGGTGCATCTCTTCAAAGTTAATCAGTGGCAAAACTAGCACATAACTTTTCTCCAAATAGCTGTCGGAGAGCAGAGATTTGAGCTTTGGAGTAAAGTTCCACACCGTGGTAGAAATTAAAGACATGTGCATGTGAAAAGTTGGGGAAGAATGAAAAAGAATGCAGGCCTCATCTACACCAAAGCTACAGATGAAAGAAAGAAGTAAGGTAGTGTTTGAGTATGGAACAACTTGGTGTGGTGAAATGCATCAAGTGAGAAAACAAGCCCTCAACTGATGCATGTGCAGGATTTTTTTCACCAGAACGCTTCATAACAGTTCAGGCTAATGTAAGCCTAAAGCATGTTATTGGTGTCGCAACTATTATTATTATTTATGCATTAAGACATAAGCAGCATTTTATTGTTGTAGCTGGTTACTGTGTAGCCAACTTAAACTACTTTATATATTATTAGGTAGTATATATATATATATATATATATATATATATATATATATATATATATATATATATCTTTTTTTATATCTTTTTATATTTGGATTTTTAACATAATCAACATTTACAAAGTACAGAACAGGGTAGTCTCAATGTGTCATACCCTCGCCTCTATCTAATGAGGTAAGAAAAAAATATATGACAATAAATTTAAATTACTCGGGAACTGCAGGGAAATGTATTTGCTTAACATAAGAAAAGAAGGGGGTCAACATTGCACAAAATGTGTTCTTAGACCCTTTATGAGGGTGTCTAAATGTTGCCAACCTTGCGCAATTTAAAACAGCTTCAATACAAAGAGTATGGGAGGGGGTTTCAAGGATTTTAATTTAAGCAAAATGAAACACCTCGACAACCATTTTGTACAAATTTAATGTGTGTGAGGAAATTACTAATTATGCTAGAAATGGGTCTTCTCAGATTTGTGTGCTGCCTATTTCTGAGAGTGTGTTAAAGACGTCTTTCCATAAACCAGCAAGAGATGGGCAACTACAAAGTGTAGCGGACCCCAGCCAGACAATGGTGAAGCGTACTGATGTTTCCAAAGGACTTTATTTATACTCAACTGTTAAACCTTATTTTGATGAACACAAAATTACTTTTTTCTCCTTATGACCATTCTCCAGAAAACACCGTAAGAGCTACAGAACAGATACAACATGAATGAGCTCTTACAAGTATAAACATTCATTAAATGACTTTTCTATATACAGGTGGGCATTAATCAAACATTTGTCACATATCTACTTCTCAACAGCATATGTAAAAACTGAAATATAGCATTAGCATAAAATTACAGCATAGTCATTTAGCCATATCTATTAAGCTAACATTAGTATAGTTAAAACAGTAATACATTTTGACCACCCTTTTACAGGTTAATTAAGATAAAATGTCACCAAACATCAGGGACGTGCGGTCATCACGTGCGGTCATCATGACAAGTAAAAAACAAATAATGCTAAAATAAAATAAATATTAATATTTCTCTACTGATCTGTGCTATAAATGTAATTTATGTATGGTTCCAATCATTTCAAGCATTTTTATAATCAAAATCGCTGAATTAGCGCATGTCCTGTTCAAACAGAGAGGAGACACGTGAGGTGAGGCAGCAACGAGCTGTTCCTCATCTCAGATTGTGAATCCCTCACAAACTGGGTTGAGCGTGTGTCTTTTGCTTTCTCATTGTTTGTCACCACTGTAATATTTGTAGACACTTTTATTATATGTCCTTTCTTTCCATAGAATAGGTAATGTATTTCACGTATGTGTAGAACATATTTAGTGTTGCTGATCTGACATTAAACCGCAGTGAAAAAGCACAGAGGGGAGGCAAACACTACTCTGCCTCAAAGAAGAGGGCGAGCGAGAGCCCACGGGTCGGGTTTATGCTTGTTCTGTCGTTGCTCTTCTTCTACACTTCTCTTCTTCTTCTTATATTTTGCTTTGACCACAAAAATGTAAGATTATATATCCAAGCTTAAAAATGTCTCAAAAAACAAGGAAATATGAACAATTCAACAGCAATTCAACGTCAGACAGGTAAAGTAACCTCTTATATGTTTGTTGTTCTCTTTATACATCCGTGGTTGTTACACAAATTATCGCGGAATCTCACAATTTTCGCAGGTGGCGCCAATGAGCGTTCCGCTTCTGAAACGCTCCCGGTGGAATCAAATATGTACCTTACCTATGTGTGTGTAAAGAATACTGATATGAAATATGAAAAACACCCAGTAGTCAATGTACAAGCTGCCAATTGAATGGTGATTTAAGCTACTCTATTGGGTTCATATATTTGTAAATCCCTGATTTATGTAGTGTCAGTGCCTCACCAGCCACGAACCTCACCGCACGTCACTGCCAAACATGGTCATAAAACACAATAAACACACAAGACCTTGTTCCCGTTCAAGTTAGGTGCTTAACAGTTATGTCATGTGAACGTAATTTGAAACGTGAACATTTTGTAAATTTTTGCGACTAAAAAGAGGTGAAGCAAAGACCAGCGTGGGCATCAGATAAATAAAACTGCTTTGAGTGTTATGTGAGTGGAAACTTTTAGCTGAGATTCAGTTGATACCCTGATAGGTGACCAAATGTAACGAGCGTGGCAAAGACAGCAGGAGAAGAAACAGTAAGGTCAGTGTGTGACAGCCAACATTTGGCACAAACTGAACTGTGTGAACTAAAACAGTTTCATTTTGTACTTGTTATGGTCCAGCTCTAAGACCATAGCAAATAATGATAGCACATGATAGGGGATTAACTAAAAAAATAGTTTTATTTAAGAAAGATTGAAATAAGTTTACCAAACTATAAACCAAAATGAGAATTCTGATGCTGGCAGGAAAACATATTGCCAAGTCAACAGTGGTAATGTTAAACTAAAGTATACAACAAATTAAGATGTCCAACATAGCACAAGGTGTGTCAGGGGAAAAGAAGCCCACACTCCAACAGGATGGGGCGGGTCTTATAGACTGGAAGTAGTGGCCAGCTGCCTCCAATCCCTTGATGACCTCAAGCTCCAACCAACCAGGAACCAGGAATACTAAAAGACAGACACACAGCACAGCAACACAACACACACAATTTCAGTACTCCTTTGAGTTCTCTAAATAAGACCATTGTTTGGTTATTGAAAGTTGCTAATGCTGGCTTATGTTGTAATATTTTCTTGTTTTTAATAAATGTTTACCTTTTTGTCCTTTACTCATCCAACCCCTCCCTACTAGCCTCCAATATTAATTTCACTGCACTGTGACCACTAAGCAGGCTACTGGGGTTATACTCTTGAAAAGGCGTTTTTTTTCCTTACATAATCATACATTCACTCCACTTTTTTACCTCTCGCTCTCTTCCCCTTCAGCCTGTCCAGGTGTAGGGTGTGACACGTCTTATCTTCTGACAATCCCTCCCTACCTGTTTTACAGGCCACCCCTGTCATTCAGCGCTAGAGGTGTGCAGCCTGAGGTAGAAAGGGAGGCTGGACAGCAACATGAGAGTCCAGGTTGAAATGACTGAAGAGGATCCTCCCCCTTGCTCCACACAGTCATAAAAGGCGGCAGTGTCTACAGTCAGACACTCAGAGGGACTTGGCTCTCCTTTTGAAGACTGCTCCTCTTCTGTTTTCCTCTTCTCAGAGAGTTGACAACCACTGCAAACATAATGAAGAAGGCATACTCAGTCTCTGGCTCTGGCTATGGCAGCAGCAGCACCAGGAGGTCCTTTGCACCAACTAGCAGCTACTCCGTACAAAGATCCAGTTATAGTAGCGGTGGTGGAGCTAGAGCTGGTTCTGGAATGTCTTCAATGGGTGGTGGTGGTGGTTATGGTGGTGGTTTTGGTATGTCTTCAATGGGTGGTGGTGGTGGTTATGGCCAAGCAGGTTGCTTCATTCCTCCACCGATCACCGCTGTCCAAGTCAACCAGAGCTTGCTGGCTCCAATGAACGTGGATATTGACCCATCCATCCAGGTTGTCCGCACACAGGAAAAGGAGCAGATCAAGACCCTCAACAACCGCTTCGCCTCTTTCATCGACAAGGTTGGTTCCTGTGCCTTCTGTGTGACTGTCTTATGTACAATTTAGGGTAGGCCTCATTATCTTAGTGCTGACATCCTGTATGTCCTCCCTGGGCTGCACTTTGCTAGCAGCTGTCAAAAGTGAACTTAAGTAGATAGTACTGTTTAGTTAAAGACAATCTGCCCGCAAAGCTGATAAAGCAAGAAAGCTGTGAATCTCATCTGTGTGATGTTAAATCCATCAGTGAGTTACAGCCTCTGGAATTAGGAAGTCTACAAAAATATAAAAGGTAACAGTTAGCCTGTAGCCCTTTTCTGAGCCAGTGGCAGCCTTTCTCCGCACTATCTAAACATGGGTGGGGATTATATTGCAGTGACTTAACTGGGAGACTGGCAGAAAAAAATAGGGATATATTTACGCCATGCCCACAGAGTCCAAAGTCTTTCCTTTGCACAGTGCACCTATCACCTGGTTGTTATGAGCAACAAGAAACAGTAAATCATCATTTAATTGTCTTTTACGCAACGATCACACGACTGTGTTAATGTTTGTGTGCAAGCAATATAGGGAGAGGTCCTTTATGAAGAGTCAGACTCTCTGAACACTATAAGTTGACACTCTGACAAAAACTCACACAACAAAACACTCATTCCATAACACTGCTCTGCTTTGTCTTCTTTATCTGCCACGCCTAGTTTTTTTTGGCAAGAGTGACTGTGTGGCCTCCATTGCCCAACAAAGCATGGATGATTCATGGGCAAAGAAGAGTTACGATAGGTGAAACACACACAGGAGGCTTCTGGATTGAACATATTATATTTCTTGTTTGAAAAAAGAAAGGTTTTCCCTTTTACACCTTTTAGTATTCAAATAGCTTGAACAAGCAGGCAAAGATATGCCATCATGAGTTACAGTTGTTGTGAATTGGGTGTGGCAATTCAAATATGTAGCTATCAACGGAGTCATGTAGATAAAGGTGAGACCACAATTGCACACCCTTTGTGACCCGACTGCTCTGATCCTACACTTTAAAAAAAGAAATATCTATATAAAGCTCAAAAACAATTCAACATTGTGAAACAACATCTGACAATCTTCCTTGGTTTTGTGTCTCCACAGGTTCGTTTCCTGGAGCAGCAGAACAAGATGCTGGAGACCAAATGGAGCCTCCTGCAAGACCAGACCACCACCCGCTCCAACATCGATAGCATGTTCGAGGCTTACATTGCCAACCTGCGCAGACAGCTGGACGGGCTGGGCAACGAGAAGGGCAAGCTGGAGGGAGAGCTGAGGAATATGCAGGGCCTGGTTGAGGACTTCAAGATGAAGTGAGTGCTTGCATGACATGGTCACTAGTTATAATATATACCTTGATATAGTGAGCAGATGTTCAGAAGGGAGCAGATGTTCTAAAACTTTGGCTTTTGTCCCAACAGGTATGAAGATGAAATCAACAAACGTGCAGCTGCAGAGAACGAGTTTGTGATTCTGAAGAAGGTGTGAAAACATTAAGAAGTGCTTCTCTTTTATCCTGGCATCTAAGACAATCTGGCCAGCTGTTACACTTCCTGTTTCTATATGATTTTCTTTCCAGGATGTTGATGGTGCCTACATGAACAAGGTGGAGCTGGAGGCCAAAGCTGATGCTCTTCAGGATGAGATCAACTTCCTCAGGGCCGTCTATGAGGCTGTATGTATCTATATTGTCAAATACTTCATAATTCTATAGTCACCATTTCAATTAAAGCTGATTATCATCCACTCCTCGTGTAAATCAGCTATAAAGGACAAAGAGTTAACTGATGTGCAACAACCATTGGTTCTGTAGGAGCTCCGTGAACTGCAGGGCCAGATCAAGGACACCTCCGTCGTCGTGGCGATGGACAACAGCCGTAACCTGGACATGGACTCTATTGTGGCTGAAGTGCGTGCTCAGTATGAGGACATTGCCAACCGAAGCAAAGCTGAAGCAGAGACCTGGTACAAACAGAAGGTGTGTGAAATGAAAAATTCAGGTTTATCCTTTCTTTTAATGTCTTTTTATTATACTTTCAACACTTCTTCCAACTGTGTGGATCATGCTCTTGATGCAACTTATTTTTCATAATAGTATGAGGAGATGCAGAGCTCTGCAGGACAGTATGGTGACGACCTTCGCACAACCAAGACTGAGATTTCTGAGCTGAACCGCATGATTGCCCGTCTTCAGAATGAGATTGAGGCTGTCAAGGGACAGGTATATTTCAAGACCTTCACATGGATGATGCCTTATTATTTACACACTTCATTGTTTAAGAGGATTTGCAGTTATTAATCCATCAACATAATTTTCCACAGAGGGCCAGCCTTGAGGCTCAGATCGCAGAGGCTGAGGAGCGTGGTGAGCTGGCAGTGAAGGATGCCAAGCTCCGCATCAGGGACCTGGAGGATGCTCTGCAGAGAGCCAAGCAGGACATGGCCCGCCAGGTACGTGAGTACCAGGAGCTGATGAACGTCAAGCTGGCCCTGGACATCGAAATTGCCACCTACAGGAAACTGCTGGAAGGAGAGGAGAGCAGGTGGGATTTAATGTATTTCAATGGCTACAGCATTAGATTTAACTCTGAATTAAGCGCTAACTCATCACTATTCCACCATTAGACTGAACGGCGGAGGTTCAAGCGCAACCATCCATGTGCAGCAGACCTCTGGAGGTGGTGGTAAGTTTCAGATTTCATACAACATCATCATAAGTGATACCTTAGTCAACAGACCTCACTGACAGATGGAAGGATAAATAATAACACTTGCATATTTTTTTGCTTCAGGATTGTCCAGCTCCAACAGTGGATTCGGCTACGGCGGCGGCTACGGCGGCGGCGGCAGCAGCAGCAGCTACGGTGGCGGTTATGGTGGTACTATTACCAAGTCCTCAGTCTCATCAACCAGTTCCAGGAGAGTCTATTAAAAAGGAGAGCCATCCCTCTTCCCCTTCAGAAACCCTTGAGTTTCATCTAAATCTGGACAGGCTCATGGTGCTATGCAATACTGTTAAGCATGACCAACAATACAGCTTAATAAATTGTGTTACACTGCTACCAGTTGTGTTTCAAAGATCCCTTGCGGCATTCTTACTCCTTTCTGTTTAACATCATTCAATAAGAGTTTCTGAAGGTAAACATGGCCTTAGACAAACAAGGGCCAGGTCAGTTCTTTCTGCACTGACATGTAACAAATAAGAAAAAAACACAAAGGTTTTGATGAAGTGTTAAAACTAAGCAAGAGACATTTGAAAATATGTACTCAATCTCAGATGTTTTTTTTACTGTAGTGCACTGATGAATTCCTCTGAAATAGAATCCTGTAGTGACAGGATGACTAATTTTCCAAATTTCAGTTGAAGTCGTCATTCCTACATTTGAGTGCTGATATAGGTAAGGGGAGCAAGTCACTGACCAGATCCGATCACCAGAGAAATCTAAAAAAAAATAATGTTGTGACTTTATATGTTAACAGTTTCACTTTGAACTGATTGGCTACTGGCTTGTTCTTCTTACTGTTCTGTCAAATGCTTCCATGTTGAGTTTTGCATTTCCCTTCCTTCAAGATAAAACTATGTGGAAACCAGATTTATTTTGTATCAGCCTTCCTACCAACATGACTGATGAATGTTGCAGCAAATTACATCAAATGAATGAAAATAAAATAAATCTGAGAATTTAAATGATTGCCTCTAAGTCTCAATATTGTTGTGATAAATGAAAGAGAAAGCTTAGGAATGTTTTACTTACAATGAAAAGTTTTAATGTAATTTTCATTCTGAGATTTCATGTGAAGGTGGTCCCAGTTTTCTACTACTCAACTCCGGCTTGGTTTAGCTGTCTACCTGATATGCATGCGCAGTAAAAACATGATATAGTTTTTGTATCCACAAAGCCTTACTCACTCCTAGATTACTCAGAGATCACACAAAAACTGGAAAAATAAACTTTGACAGTATATTTATTGTTGTTCATTAAGAGCTTTTGCAGTTCAAACATTAGCACATGTTGACAGATCTTTAAACTCCCAGAACAGCCATTGAGAGATGTCATCTTTATCCTAAATGTACTGTATGCACTACAGCTGATGAGCACAGGACACAAATAGAAGAGGAGCACAAGAGTAGTAAGCATGATAGCAGGGAAATGCTGACTGAGGTTTTTGCAACACAATAACCGGCTGAAAATGTGTACCATATGGTGATATAAAAGAGTCAAAATTGGTGTGGAAATCTTCAGAAGCGGGTCCCTGTTGGGGAGGTGAGGTATGACTGGATCATTAATCACATGGCTGACATGCAAAGTGACTGGGAAGAGGGAGGGACATGGGCTGAGGACGTACAAACTTCATCATTACTACAACAAACTGAGAGCAACTTCCTGAGTCAGTCAGAAACTCATTTGACTATCAAATAGATATCAACGTAGTTACGGTTAAAGATAACTCGTAGCCCTACCTGCTTCACATTCAGAGAAAGGCCAAGTGTGTACTGTTGCTGCAAGCAGACAGGATACTGCCCACGCACAGGTGGATAAACACAGCCAGGAGGACACAGAGTAAGCACTAGTCCACCCTGCTCCGCTCACAAAATAGAGAAAGAAACCTAATTAACAGTGACGCTTATTCTTTCAAACTAATAGCACCCTTATATGCTTAATCAGATCAGAGATGGTGTTTATAAAAAGCACAATGTGTGCCTTCGTGCTTAGACCTGTTTCACGTGTGTCTACCGGGTCAAAAATAATTTACTTTGTTTATAGAGCTTAATTATTTTCTGCTCACTCAATGGTGTATTTTTAAATCTGCCCTGCGCACTCAAAGTTTGTATTGGCAGTTTAACAACCCCGATCCTTTCTTCATCTTCACCTAAGGCTACGAGCATTGGCAGTGATCATTTATTTAATTGTTGAGTTTGGTCCCAGAGGAATTAAAGTTGAGTCATGATATTGTTACAAGACACATACTAAATTCTGAAGTTGTAACCATTCATGTTTCCACAATACCAGTTACATCACCATTAGAGCAATTATGGGTGATGCATCTTTTCTCCCGGAGAGAGATTAATGAAGTTATAGCATAAACTCAGTCAGGAAGACTATACTTTTGCATGCTTAGGCTTGTAGTTTATTTCTCATACATCTGCCAATCACTCCTCATGCATGCTCAGTCATAATTTCCTTGCTGTCATTACTCGGGGCTGTCAATCATGAAACCAGCTGTTCTAATCAGCTGGTCTCCTCTATCCAATTGCACAATGAAATCATTAGCCTATCATCCTGCTGCTGTCTCTTTTGAATTTGATTGTCTATCTACCTTCAGTATGTTCATGCTGGCTGCTGTTACGCGCCTCTCCCCACCTCCACTCAGTCGTCACAGATTCATCAGCATCATCTGCTTCATCAATTCATCATTCTATCAGGCTCATCAGCCACCACCACCACCAGTGTCTAGACTCCACAGGGGGATTTATCTTGCTGCTGCTCAGGGCAGACGCCCCTCGATTACAAATCTCCCTGTAGAGTCCAAGCATCAAAGACTCTGTCAAGACTTTATCATCACATACGTTAATAATAACCAATTATCTTTTCTTTATCTGACTTGTCTTTCCTGATTGAACTCCTGTTGTTATAAATCCAGCATCAATCTCCGTTGACAAACCAGGAGTTTCAAACTCCAACCTATAATCACGAGTACAAGGCATGTCGACCTGTTGTTGTTGTCCTGGGGTTTGCACCAGCATTACTGTCAGTACTGACGCTTGTACCGATCTGGTCAACAAAGATGCCCATGTTACAGAATAAGAGGCAGTAATTAATATTTATCTGTAACTCAGCACAGTAACATCTGTAACTTTGTGCTTTGCAGCACAACTGGAGGAGCAGAAGAAGGGGATATAGAAGGTGCCGTATAGGCCATAATTCATAATTACTTCGCACATACATATACAATGCCTCCCATATTAACAACTGAACTTCTTACCCAAAAAATGCTCACACGCATAAAAAAATCCTATCAGACACATTCAAAGTGCTCATACATTCACTATTGAACCTCTCACTCACACATTTGAAACCTTTTATTCAATTGCTCGCACACACATATTTGCATTTCCTGCTAGATCTCTCATTCTCACACATAAATAGACACACACAAACACACAGAGATATCAACTGAAAATATTTTCTGTGTAGGCCCTACTGTTGTGTGCTTTTCAGTAGTGTGTGTGAGATCCTTTCCATGGTGTGTGAGAGGTTAATTCTCTGCTGAGAAACAGCATTTCAATTGACCCGGAAGGATGGATTCTCAAGTTCTGATTGGCCGTCCCCAGACTATCACACTATCCTGTTACTGTTGCCAGTTTGAAGTGAAATAATGACACAAGGGGCCCTCTGCTCAGGGATGAGGTCCATCAGTGTGGTCTTCATGCAATTGCACTCGTCTTGCTTGTGCTATGTTGTGTAGCACAATGCAGGCACAGATTATGTGCTTGCTGCAGCTCCACATGGAGATGGTTTGAGCTGTCAAATCTATGCTTCAGTGCACCATTGAGTTAATCGATTGTTCAACTTTTCGTGCCATGGACAACTTTCCTGGCAGGGTAACCTGTTCACCAACCTGCAGAAAACAAGGAGGCCCAAAATAGAAAGGTTATGGACTTCAGCAGTGCTGAGATGTGTACATAACTGTGAGGTGTGCGTCTTAATTATCAGCAATTGTTTGAAACTTTAAGTGGCCCTGGCCCGGGCAACCTGTTAGCCAAAGTCAATAATATAATTTGAGCTGACATAACAGAGAAAGTGAAGCCACTGGCAGTGGCCAATTAAGAACGAACAGTTCGACTTTGGTGGAAGAACTTGAAGGCGACAAGGGAGCATGGGGAAACGAGGAACCTCCAAAATGCAAACAAACCCTTCAAGATGGGTGAGTTCTCAGACGCAGTCTTCAATTTTGTTGGACAAGAGTGTTCCCATGTTCCAGTGTTGGGGAACAGATCAATGAGGCAAACAATCAAACCTGCCAGCCTCTTGACCTCTCCTTAAGTGTGGAGGTTGATCATAGGGAGGCTGAGCCATGTGCAAGCATCGACACAACTACACCATTGGAAGAAGTGCTTGGGTCAGAGCAACAGAGACAGAAGCGGCATGCAGACAATGACGACTCCTTTGAAAACCTGCTGAACATGGAGACTGAGAGGGCAGTGAAACAAATCCTTGCTGAGGAGCAGCTGAAAACTGACAGGACTGAGAATACAGCTGTCAGAAAAAAACGCTTGCTTCAGAATAAACCCAGGATAGTTTATTTCTGTTGAATGTGTTAGTTTTGTTATGGCCAAATTGTTTAAATAGTTTTGTTATTGGTCAAGTATGTACTTCTTTGTTGCTTTTGCTGCCAGAAAACTTGTATGCACTCCGCATTCCTGTTGTCTCTGCTAGCTTATTGTGTAACCACAAACAAAACAATATGTTGGATGTTTTGGTACAAACAATATTGTTTAAGCAAAACTTTTGACATACAGCTTCAGCTTGAACAGTCAGATAAGTTGATGAACTGGTTTATTCTGTTTCCACTTTGGTGACTACCTGTTTCCTAACAATCAAGAATGTTGAGATTCCTCTCAAACAAAGACTCAAAAAAGGGGCTAACCAATTGTGGGTTGTACTTATTTAATCACAAAATTCAGCAGTACCGATTGCAGAAACTTGGAGGAGATCGGCACTCTATTGAGTGCACCTTTCTAGTTTGGTTTTTGAAAGTTGCTAATGCTGGCTTATGTTGTAATATTTTCTTGTTTTTAATAAATGTTTACCTTTTTGTCCTTTACTCATCCAACCCCTCCCTACTAGCCTCCAATATTAATTTCACTGCACTGTGACCACTAAGCAGGCTACTGGGGTTATACTCTTGAAAAGGCGTTTTTTTTCCTTACATAATCATACATTCACTCCACTTTTTTACCTCTCGCTCTCTTCCCCTTCAGCCTGTCCAGGTGTAGGGTGTGACACGTCTTATCTTCTGACAATCCCTCCCTACCTGTTTTACAGGCCACCCCTGTCATTCAGCGCTAGAGGTGTGCAGCCTGAGGTAGAAAAGGAGGCTGGACAGCAACATGAGAGTCCAGGTTGAAATGAATGAAGAGGATCCTCCCCCTTGCTCCACACAGTCATAAAAGGCGGCAGTGTCTACAGTCAGACACTCAGAGGGACTTGGCTCTCCTTTTGAAGACTGCTCCTCTTCTGTTTTCCTCTTCTCAGAGAGTTGACAACCACTGCAAACATAATGAAGAAGGCATACTCAGTCTCTGGCTCTGGCTATGGCAGCAGCAGCACCAGGAGGTCCTTTGCACCAACTAGCAGCTACTCCGTACAAAGATCCAGTTATAGTAGCGGTGGTGGTGGAGCTGGGGCTGGTGGTCTTAGTTTTGGTATGTCTTCAATGGGTGGTGGTGGTGGTGGTTATGGCTTTTCTTCGAGCCAAGCAGGTGGCTTCATTCCGCCACCGATCACTGCTGTCCAAGTCAACCGGAGCTTGCTGGCTCCAATGAACGTGGATATTGACCCATCCATCCAGGTTGTCCGCACCCAGGAAAAGGAGCAGATCAAGACCCTCAACAACCGCTTCGCCTCTTTCATTGACAAGGTTGGTTCCTGTACCTTCTGTGTGACTGTCTTATGTACAATTTACTCTAGGCCTCCTTATTTTTGTGCTGACGACCTGTATGCCCTCCCTGGGCTCCACCTACTTAGTAGATAGTAGATAGTACTGTTGAGTTAAAGACAATCTGCCCACTAGATGCTAAGCTGATGAAGCAACAAAGCTGTGAATCTCATCTGTGTAATATTGAATCCCTCAATGAGTTACAGCCTCTGGGATTAGAAAGCTTACAAAGATATCAAAGTCTGTCACTGACCCCACTGGCAGCTCCATCCTAATTCTACTTCAAGTAACAGTTAGCCTCAAGTCCTTTTCTGAGCCAGTGGCAGCCTTTCTGCCCACTATCTAAACACGGGTGGGGTTTATTATGCAGTGACTTAACTGGGAGACTGGCAGAAACAATAGGGATCTATCTACACTATGTCCACAGAGTCCAAAGTCTTTCCTTTGCACATTGCACCTTTCACCTGGTTGTTATGGGGAACAAGAATGCTAAGTGCACAACAGTAAATCCACTCTCACTTATCTTTTACGCAACAAGGACACAACTGTTTTCATGTTTGTGTGCAAGCCATATAGGGAGAGGTCCTTTATGAAGAGTGAGACTCTCTGAACACTATTAGTTGAAACTCATGAAACAAAGCACTCAGGCCTTTTAAGGTCTAATACCACAATGACAACCTTTTTGCACTGATTATTATTTAAATCAGTACTGAGCCCAAAAACGTCAGAAACAATCAGTCAAGTCAAGCAGCAGTCAAATCAAATTAATACAAAGAAAATGCTTTGTGAAACAACATCTGACAATCTTCCTTGGTTTTGTGTCTCCACAGGTTCGTTTCCTGGAGCAGCAGAACAAGATGCTGGAGACCAAATGGAGCCTCCTGCAAGACCAGACCACCACCCGCTCCAACATCGATAGCATGTTCGAGGCTTACATTGCCAACCTGCGCAGACAGCTGGACGGGCTGGGCAACGAGAAGGGCAAGCTGGAGGGAGAGCTGAGGAATATGCAGGGCCTGGTTGAGGACTTCAAGATGAAGTGAGTGCTTGCATGACATGGTCACTAGTTATAATATATACCTTGATATAGTGAGCAGATGTTCAGAAGGGAGCAGATGTTCTAAAACTTTGGCTTTTGTCCCAACAGGTATGAAGATGAAATCAACAAACGTGCAGCTGCAGAGAACGAGTTTGTGATTCTGAAGAAGGTGTGAAAACATTAAGAAGTGCTTCTCTTTTATCCTGGCATCTAAGACAATCTGGCCAGCTGTTACACTTCCTGTTTCTATATGATTTTCTTTCCAGGATGTTGATGGTGCCTACATGAACAAGGTGGAGCTGGAGGCCAAAGCTGATGCTCTTCAGGATGAGATCAACTTCCTCAGGGCCGTCTATGAGGCTGTATGTATCTATATTGTCAAATACTTCATAATTCTATAGTCACCATTTCAATTAAAGCTGATTATCATCCACTCCTCGTGTAAATCAGCTATAAAGGACAAAGAGTTAACTGATGTGCAACAACCATTGGTTCTGTAGGAGCTCCATGAACTGCAGGGCCAGATCAAGGACACCTCCGTCGTCGTGGCGATGGACAACAGCCGTAACCTGGACATGGACTCTATTGTGGCTGAAGTGCGTGCTCAGTATGAGGACATTGCCAACCGAAGCAAAGCTGAAGCAGAGACCTGGTACAAACAGAAGGTGTGTGAAATGAAAATTCAGGTTTTTAACACTTTCAACACTTCTTCCAACTGTGTGGATCATGCTCTTGATGCAACTTATTTTTCATAATAGTATGAGGAGATGCAGAGCTCTGCAGGACAGCATGGTGACGACCTGCGCACAACCAAGACTGACATTTCTGAGCTGAACCGCATGATTGCCCGTCTTCAGAATGAGATTGAGGCTGTCAAGGGACAGGTATATTTCAAGACCTTCACATGAATGATGCCTTAATATTTATACACTTCATTGTTTAAGTGGATTTGCAGTCATTAATCCATCAACATAATTTTCCACAGAGGGCCAGCCTTGAGGCTCAGATCGCAGAGGCTGAGGAGCGTGGTGAGCTGGCAGTGAAGGATGCCAAGCTCCGCATCAGGGACCTGGAGGATGCTCTGCAGAGAGCCAAGCAGGACATGGCCCGCCAGGTACGTGAGTACCAGGAGCTGATGAACGTCAAGCTGGCCCTGGACATCGAAATTGCCACCTACAGGAAACTGCTGGAAGGAGAGGAGAGCAGGTGGGATTTAATGTATTTCAATGGCTACAGCATTAGATTTAACTCTGAATTAAGCACTAACTCATCACTATTCCACCATTAGACTGAACAGCGGAGGTTCAAACGCAACCATCCATGTGCAGCAGACCTCTGGAGGTGGTGGTAAGTTTCAGATTTCATACATCATCATCATCATCATCATCATCATCATAATACCTCGAGTCAACAGACCTCACTGACAGATGGATGGATAAATAACACTTATATATTTTTTTGCTTCAGGATTCTCCAGCTCCAGCTCCGGCGGTGGATTTGGCTACGGCGGCGGCAACAGCTACAGTAGCGGCAGCAGCTACGGTGGCAGCGGCTTGTCTGGTGGTTATGGTGGTACTGTTACCAAGTCCACAGTCTCATCAACCAGTTCCAGGAGAGTCTATTAAAAAGGAGAGCCATCCCTCTTCCCCTTCAGAAACCCTTGAGTTTCATCTAAATCTGGACAGGCTCATGGTGCTATGCAATACTGTTAAGCATGACCAACAATACAGCTTAATAAATTGTGTTACACTGCTACCAGTTGTGTTTCAAAGATCCCTTGCGGCATTCTTACTCCTTTCTGTTTAACATCATTCAACAAGAGTTTCTGATAAAGTAAACATGGCCTTAGACAAACAAGGGCCAGGTCAGTTCTTTCTGCACTGACATGTAACATAGTAGTGAATGTAGTGAAACTTGTCTACTTCGACAATACTTTTTTAAATTGAGGTTTTACTGAAATAAAATCCTGTAGTGACATGTTCAGGATGGCTAATGCTAATGACTTTGGTTGAAGTCGTCATTCCTACATTTAAGTGCTGATATAAGTAAAGGGAGCAAGTCACTGACCAGATCCGATCACCAAAGAAATACAAAACATTTAATTTGTTTGACTTTACATGTTTACAGTTTCACTTTAAACTGACTGGGTTGAAACCAGATATATTTTGTAAAAGCCTTCCTACCATGATTGATGAATATTCCAGCAAATTAATCAGAAATAAGCAAATCTATGAACTACAATGATCAATCTCATTATTGTTGTAATTAAAAAAAAAAGAAGCTCAGGAGGTTTTTATTTACAATAAATATGTCTATTGTAATTTCCACTTTGAGATTTCATCGTGTCACAATTCAGGGCTGAGCTTAGACTCAAGAGCAGAGACCGACACTGGAGACAAGGTGAAGTTGGAAATCAGGTCTTTTACTGGTCACAAAAAAGTAATAAACAAAACTTAAAGCAATTCCAACCGGGCGCGAGCAAAATCCAACAAAAAGGCAAAATCACAAATCATTGAGTCAATACGAGGGATCAGCACGGGAGACACGAAGAGCACAGGGGAAGAACAATGACGATCTGACAACCGGAGCGGGGAAAGCAGGGGAGTATATATGAGTGGGGTTATGAGAAGGTTGGAGGCAGCTGGGTTGACCGGGCAGGTGAGTATGATGAGTGCAATCAGGGGAAACACACACAGAGATAGACACAGAGGGTACAACACAAGTCTCTTAATTGCATCCCCGTTTCCCTCTCTTGGGTCCTTTCCTTGCGTCTTAGTCCCTCCCACCAGGGATGCATGGAGGAGACCATGCGAGGAGAGAGGAACGAGGAAATATGTTTTAAGAGATATGAGACGTCCTTTACACACAGTAATCATCACTCTACTTAATAATTGCAACCAATAACTAATAAAGACACACAGTAATCATCACTGTACTTAATAATAGTAACTAATAATACTAATAACTAATAAAGACAGTAATCATCAGAGGTGTTTTCTCTGTCATCGCTTGAATAAACTGTGTCCTGTGTCCTGTTTTTAAGTACAGGATCGATTTCTACCGGCAGAATGCGTTTGTCATATTTATGACTTATTTGCGTCTGTATGTTTTGAAATTGTGATTGTGACGTGATTATTAAATAACCCAGAATATGATTATGGTTTCTCTTAAATTACATAACTCAGGAATGATCAGCCTCACGTGACTGAATGAAATGATGATAAATGATGTAAAAAGCTCTCTCTGACTTTAATTGTATACATTATAAAAGTTATTGAGGGACATATCAGATCATGAAAAGACAAATCTTTCTATTAAATGAAGAAAGCTGTGAAGCTGCGAGGATCAAGGAGCGAGGAAATGACAATTAAGAGACTTGAGATATACCCAGAGACACAATGAAACTAATGGGATGTTACAACATGAGGGCAGTGCTGTGCCACTTTTCTACTCCTCACTTCCTGTTTGGAATTGCTGTCCAACAGATAGACCCACGGTCATTACAGTTATATTTTAAGTGCCTAAGTAAGTTTAAATCTTCAATTTTGCAACAAACAATTTGCTACTTGTCCCTCTCTCTCGTTCTCTCTCTTTATACATCTCTTTCTATACATCTCTCTCTTGAAGATAGATAGATAGATAGATAGATAGATAGATAGATAGATAGATAGATAGATAGATAGATAGATGGATAGATATATACTTTATTCTTCCCCAGGGGGACATTTGTTTGTAGCAGCAGCAAACAAAGTTACAGAGTAAACATAAAAATATTAATATGAACAATACTCAATATATATCATACAGTATAAAATAACAGCAGAAGATAATACATTTAAATTAAATGAAATAATAAAACTGCAAAAAAATGCAGAGTATATATAATAAAATAGAATGGCATTAAATTAAATTAGCTAACTAGTTAAACTACACAGTAGTGCCAGGATCACCAACAGCAAACTACAATAGTGTAGCGGTGTTGTAGTCAATTGAAGGATGATCTAGACTGAGGTGATTTGTTATAGAGTCTTATAGCAGTAGGCAGGAATGTTCTCCTGTATCAGTCCTTGTGACAGCGGAGCTGGATCAGTCTGTTGGAGAACGTGCTCCGCTGTCCCTGCAGTAGGTGGTGGAGAGGGTGATCCGGGTTATCCAATATGGATAATAATTTCTTTAGTGTCCTCCTCTCCACCACCTGTTCCGGATAGTCTTGTTGCAGCCAATGATGGAGCCGGCCTTCTTAACCAGTTTGTAAAGTCTGTTGGTGTCACCGGCTCCAATGCTGCTCCCCCAGCAGACTACGGCAAAGTACAGTGCACTGGCCACAACAGACTGATAGAACATCTCCAACATCTTGCTGCACACGTTGAAGGATCGAAGTTTCCTCAAGAAAAAGAGTCCACTCATCCCCTTCTTGTACACAGCGTTGATGTTGGCCTTCCAGTTCAGTCTGTTGTCGATTGAGACACCCAGGTACTTGTACTCCTCCACCATGTCTACATCCTCTCCCAGAACTCTCAGCGGTTGTGGAGCCGTCGTCTTCCTCCTGAAGTCGACCACCATCTCTCTGGTCTTGGCCACGTTCAGAAGCAGGTGATTTCTATCGGCCTACAAAGTCATCCACTACTGCCCTGTACTCCTCCTCCCGTCCGTCCCTTATACACCCAACCACTCATTCAGTCATCGGAGAACTTCTGCAGATGGCATGACACTGAGTTGTACTGGAAGTCAGTGGTGTATAAGGTGGACAGGAAGGGAGACAGAACAGTTCCCTGTGGGGCTCCAGTATCACTGACCACCGTATCAGACAGCACACGGCCCAGTCGGACAAACTGTGGTCTGCCTGTGAGATAGTCAGTGATCCAGGAGACAGTGGATGTGTTAACCCCCACCACCCGCAGCTTCTCACTCAGTAGCACTAGTTGAATGGTGTTGAATGCACTGGAGAAATCAAAGAAAGTGATTCTCACAGAGCCACCGGTTCCATCCAGGTGCGACTGAGCTCGTTGCAGCAGGTAGATGATGGCGTCGTCCACTCCCACATGGGGCAGGTATGCAACTTGCAGAGGGTCCAGTGAGGATTTCACCTGCGGTCGTAAGTGGGCCAAGACCAGCCTCTCCAGCACCTTCATCACATGAGATGTGAGGGCAACTGGTCGGTAGTCGTTGAGGCCAGATGGAGTCGTCTTCTTAGGTACAGGAACCAGGCACGACGTCTTCCACAGCACTGGGACTTCCTCCTGCTTCAGGCTCAGGTTGAAGAGATGCTCTGAGTCCATGCAGCTCACCAGGGGGGACAGAGGGAACAGAGGGGGAGGTGTTTGGGAGGTGTGGTGTGTGGAGGAGACAAATGAGGGCTGTGAACTAAACCTATTGAAGAAAGAGTTTAGCTCGTTGGCCCTCTCCAGGGAGCCCCCTGGTTGCCTCCCTCCAACCTTGAAGACAGTTATCTGCTTCATCCCCGTCCACACCTCCCTCACGTTGTTCTGCTGGAGTTTGGCCTCCAGCTTCCTCCTGTAAGAGTCCTTGCACTCTCTGATCTTCACCTTCAGGTCGCGCTGGACTCTCCTGAGCTCATCCCTGTCCCCAGACCTGAAAGCTGCTTTCTTCTTATTAAGAAGAGATTTCATGTCACTGGTGATCCATGGCTTATTGTTGGGGTAGCAGTGTACAGTCCGGAATGGAATGGCGGTTTGTTCACAGAATTTGATGTATTCTGTGATGCAGTCCGTCATGTTGTTAATGTCACAGTCCTGGTGGTCACAGGCAGCCTCTGCACCAGAGGAACATACCTGGGTGTCAACAGGATCAGGTTGTGATCAGACCTGCCAAGGAGGGGAAGGGCAGTGGCACTGTATGCACCCTTTGCATTTGCATACAGAAGGTCCAGAGTTTTATTGTTCCTAGATAAATTGTTACAGCTGCTTTTCTCATATTTATTATCTCCCCATGGAGTCTCACATTCAAGCTTTACCACTGAAATACTAGGTATTAATTTTTGTTTAACATTTTTAAAACATAGAATATATAAATCATTGATTAAGTCAGTATTAATATCATGTTGATGCAATTTCAAACTTGGTTCTAATATAATTGAATGCATAAATGTGTACAGCGTAGAATCAAAAGGTTACTCAATCTATAGTTTATTCAATGTTGAAAAGTACGATGTTGAAAAAAAGTTGCAATTTCAATGTTGATTCGGTTTCAGAATCAGTACTTTAAACATTAATTCAACATTGTTGAATTCACACGTTAATTCACTCATAAAAAGGAAGCTGTTGAAACAACGTTCTGATTTACACGTTGATTCAACAGTAATTCAACCTTGATCCATGATGTTGATTGACCCATGAATCAACTTTGACCTGCAGGGTGAGAGCTCTCTACTGTCATTTCTAGTGCGAAAATCATGATTTGTGGAAAAAGTGGCCTGCATAGAGCCAAGCAGGACATGCGCAATGAATACCAGGAGCTGATGAATGTCAAGCTGGCTGATATCGAAACAGCCACCAACAGGAAACTGATGGAAGGAGAGGAGAGTAGGTGCAATTAACTTTGTTACTTAATGCTGTTTTATAGATGCAGCATTAGCTTCATCTCTGAATTAAGCATTCACTCTTCATAATTCCCCCATTAGACAGGCCAGGAGAGACGCAAGCAGCTCTGTAAACTCATAGAGCCGCCATGGATAGATAGATGGTCCCAAGCTGTGAACTGTGAAAATCTAGGTACCCCTCTAGCCTCAGTTTTGGATGTGTCAAGGACGGCATGTTAATTTACGCATGTTGCATGCATACTCTTTTCGGAATGAACTTATGTCTTCACAGGTTAGGTTTAGGCAACAAAGCCACTTAGTTAGTATTAGGAAAACAGCGTAATTGACGTTAACTTGACTACGACTCATGTGACTAGAGTGACAAACGACTCACGTGACTAATGACTGACTTGACCAAATGTCAACGTTGATTTTATAGATTCACACGGGACACAAAGAGTGGTCTCCTTGGTGAAAGTCCCGTGTTTGTTTGCCAGGAGGACACATAGAGTTATACTCTGTCAGGTAAGTGTCTAAAAATAGCTCCATGTATGCTTTTGTTCTTTGGTCTGTATTGTTTTCTACACACACAGTGGTGTATTTATAAAGTTGCCTTGCACACTCAAAGTTTGCATTGGCAGGTTAACAAACAAGATCCTTTCTTCATCATCACCTATTTAATTGCTGAAATTGGTCCCAATTAATGTTGAGTCACAATATTGTTACAAGGCATAAACCACATTCTGAAGTTGTAACCATTCATGTTTTACAATTACAAATCCAGCATCAATCCTCGCTGACAAACCAGCAGTTTTAAATTCCAACCTATTATCACTAGTACAAGGCATGTCGACCTGTTGTTGTTGTCCCGTTGTTCACTAGAGTACTGTCAATATTGATGCTTGTAACGATCTGGTCAACAAAGACGCCCTTGATACAGAGTAAGAGGCAGTAATTCATATTTATCTGTAACTGAGCAGAGTTAAAACTGTAACATTGTGCTCAGCAGGGAGGATCAGATGAATGGAAATTTACTGGCCTCGACATACCACAAAGTGTTGATGATAGTATGCTCTATAGACAGGTTGTCCTTGAAAAGGATCACTGATCTTATTGTTCGACATTTCAACCTTTTTTCTGTTTCAGCAGCACCAGACAATATATCTCGGAAAACCGGTAATGTTCCCCCTCAAAACAGAGTAACAGTTTCAACAGGAGAGCATTCAAGTGCAGCCTCAGCTTGAATATTTAGAGAAGTTGATAAACTGGTTTATTCAGTTTCGTCTTTTGTGACTACCTTTTTCCAGGTGATCAAGAACATTAAGATTCCGATCAAACAAAGATACAAGAAAGACAGGCAGTCAATTGCACATTTTGTGCTTGGCCCCCTAAAAGGAATTCCTCCAGGATAGTGAAGCCGGACATAAACCTGTAGTCTGTGATTTACAGGATAATCTGAAAGACATAGTGGGAAAGAAAGGAAATGATCTGAAAAAGTACCAACAATGCAACAATTTCAAAAACACACTACATTTTACAAGCCCACATTGTTTTGAAGTGTCAAGCACACAACAAATAAACCATCAAAGCAGACAAATAGACATTTTGAGGGGAATATAAGTCATTTTTGTGCATTGTTTTCCTTTAGATACATTTTTAGTCACTTAATACTTGAAAATAAAAAAATGATTGAGATTCTTATTATGCTAACACTGGCTACGTTGTTTCTGTTGAAAGCACGTATATGTCCTGTGTTTGGCAGTGTAGTCTAAGTTGTCTTATATAGTGTTAATTAATTCATTCATTCATTTTCTGGCACTTTGCCCGCTTTTATTTTCTTAATCAGGTTTTCTAAAACACACCTGTGAGCACATGATCTCAAACACAGCAGAGCAAAGTTCATGAGGAGGCTGATCCTTCCACAGTAAATGACCTTTGTTTTCTTTGCCCTTACTGATGCGTGAAGAAGCACAATAATGAGCTATTGATTGAAGGGGGCTCTTCCACAAGACGGGAAGACATCCTTAGGAGTGATTGAAAAGATTGACCTTACCCTTAACCAGAGCCCAGCACCGCAATCAATAAACATTACACCTTCAACAAACCCCGACACCTCGATCAATGCTGGTGAATATTACCAGCTACGATTGGGAACATTGATGAGTAGTGCGCTGCATGTGGAGTGGGTAAGGGTCAAATCACTTAGTGCCTTGACCCTGTCATGTAGTAATGAGGTAGGTGTATGTGTGTGTGTATGTGTGTGTGTGTGTGTGTGTGTGTGTGTGTGTGTGTGTGTTTGTGTGTGTTAGCATAATGCCCAGCAAAAAACAATCACTGAGCATCATGTTGCACTACATGACAATTTTCATAACAAATAATAATAAACTGAATGTCAATTCCCATGAAAATGTTCACACGATGTTTACAGGCTTTCAAGTTAGTAAACATTTTTTGGTGCAATAAAAAAACTTGTTTTTGCCAAAAGAAAATTTGTTTTCTTTTTGCAAAGAAAACAAATGTTTGCTTTTGAGCTTTCCACAAGACATCTCTGCAGCTATTGCAAACAGGAAAACAATATACAGATGTGCACACAGTTTCTTGGCAGTTTGTGAAATAATCATGAAATTAAATCTGTTGGAACAAATTCTTTGGGACAACATAACGTTACAAAAAGAATGTTAGGTTTAGACAACAAAACCACGTAGTTAGGTTATGTGTCATAAACAACAACATTTTGGAACACATGGTGCTTAAGTGGTCTTTCGCAATATTAAATACTCACTTTTAATTTATGTGTCCACCATGAAAAGGTATCACAATTGAATATCCATTGGCATTGTTTTCATCCTGTGCGCTTAAAAAAAACGAACAATTTGTGCCCCTGCACACAAAACCAATAGATTGCATTTCATGACTATTTCACGACCTGCGATGTAAATATGACAACTGTGACCTTAAACCTGCAATAACTGATTTTTTTTTGGCTACTTGAGGGCAGCAGTTGTTGCACTGAACTTGTTGGCAAACAGTTGCTCATTTAGCTTCACCTCCAGCAGATAAATGAAGTTATCATTCCTTTGGTGTCCTGTTTTAGACCACCTGGTTAGTCCAATATTCACTCTCTTAAAGCTCTGTTTTTGGTCTCTACCAAACCCATTCACTCATCACATATGCTCACTCATTATTTCATTGCTGTCATCATTCGAGGTTGTCAATCATGATATTAGCTGTTTAGATGAGCTGGTCTCCTCTATCCAATAGCACAACAAATCATCTTGCAGCTGTCTCTTTTTAAATATGATTGTCTCTTTACCTTCAGTACGCTCATGCTGCTGTTACGCACACCTCCACCTCCCCATTGCCACCCAATCTTCGCAGATCGATCAGCTTCATCCACTCATCATTCTATCAGCCTCATCAGCCACACCACCACCAGTGTCTGAATTTCACGGGGGGATTTATCTTGCTGCTTCTCCGGGCAGACGCCCCTCGATTACAAATGTAGAGTCCAAGCGCCAAAGACTCTGTCAAGACTTTATCATCACATATCATCTGTTAATAATAAACAACTTTTCTTTATCTGACTTGTCTTTCCTGATTGAAATAAAACTGTTTTTATCTAACCAAATTTGTTGGTTTTTAGCCTTTCAAAAACAAAACCCCTTTTTGAGTCTTCATCACTATACGAGAGACAGCTTTTCACATTGTCACATTGTTGTTTGACATTTTATAATAAACATACTGATTATCTGCTTTAAATGTGAATATTTTAAAATAAGTTTAACTAAATCACATCAACTTGTATTTTAACTGTCATCTGGAGGTTTATTTCTAAGAAAGATAGATTAAAACAAAAAGGGCACTTTTAATTTCCTGCACGCCCACACAGGTGTTTTCACTTAAAGTGCCTGATTAGACCTCTTCACTGTGCCAGCTTGTACAGCCTGAGCTTGAGTATCATCTCTATGTCCAATGTCACACCATAAAGTGACACAAATTAATTAACTTGCAAGAGTAGAACCGTTTCTTTTTAAATAAATTGAAATAAATCTTACATTAGTATCATTCTTATTGTTACATCTTCACCCAACTTCAACCAAAGCAGAGCTCTAATCAACCCCAATCAGTGAAATCACGTGTGCAGGTGTGCTGAGTGATGTAGGCGGCTGGCTGAACAGACATGATTTCTGATGATCTTCTGGCCTTCTGCGTTTACATGACATGTATGCAAGTTTATTCATGCTTTTTGTGTCCTTTGCTGGACATCCATGTGATATTAAAACACATAGTAGATACAAACAGAGTTTTGTTTTGTGTGTGTCTACGTATCTGCAGTATCAGGGTGCCCATAATGACCTTCACTATACAAATAATGATACGCATGTAAATCTGAATTTGCCCGTTTGTGGTAGGTTGTTTTCCAGTCTTGACATTTGGTCAATGCTAAATTATTGAATCAATTATGTTTTTGTTAACATGCTATGTAGTCTTTGCGTTAAAGGTTCCTGAAGGTTAATTATTGGTCCCGTCAGTATTACATAGAAAATAAATCTAAATCTGAGATTGCACAGCCAGCCAAAAGGGAAAAGGTTTCCTAAAATGTTCTGCTGAAAATGGATAGGTTGATCAAAGGAACAAAAAAAAAAGCTAAAAGAAATGATTCAGTTTCTTAGCCACCATTTGGATCAACTATACAGTAGCTTCAAATATGCAAATTTAGTAAAGCTTTCATATAACAAAGGCCACTTTGACAAAGATGAGATTTCAAAGGAAATTGCTTTTGGGCTGCATTTAAAAATCTTGGACCTCAGGTGTGTTATTTCATCTATTGGTATTGCAAAATGAGGAACGCGTGTAATGTCACAGTTGATTAACCCACACAGTGGACAGCAGCTGAGTGATAGGCTGCCTTTTGTTAGCGTTGCCGCTTCGTGCCCTCCAGCAGATGTGTTGTAGTTGTTGTCCAGTGTTCAGACACACAGCTCTTAAACAGGGGGAGATTTATAGTGATGTCAGCTGTGCTCTTGCAGCTTTGGCCTCAGTCGAAAGAAAATTTCAAGGAAATCTTTTTTATAAATGCAATGGGTCGAAGTTCATTGGAATCATATTTTCCTTCATTATTTTAAACGATACAAATAGTATTAACAGATTGTGTTTTGGTAATATTTTTTAAATTGCCAACAAAAGCCGTCCTTGTCTTTTCAAGTCTGTTTTGTTGCATGCTGAGTGATACTTCCTTTGCCACATTGTTGATGTCTAACACAGAGTATGCGTTAAACAAACTCCCTGTGTTTGCTTATGTGTCCTACAGTAATATTTCTCTGCTCCGTGGGTGCTGGCTCTGTCCTCAGTGACAAGGCGTGTGTTTGAGTGATGGTGCACCAAGGCGGGACAGACAGACGTGAGGAGACAGATTGCCTATGCCAGGGCTCCGACACCAACCTATTCAGCCGGTGGGAAATGATAGATGTCCTGGCTAATTTTAAACTCTGTGAACTAAATTCCTGTTACCAGAGGCAGTGATGGGTAACGGGGGCACAGCTGGAGGGTCTAGATAAGACCTTCACTCACCTGTGTCTCCACTCCTACCGTGCCCTTTCAACTTCCCCACGCTGCTAAATGTTTAATAATGACAGGTTGCTAATGATTGATGTGACTGAGTGAAGAGTTGAAGGGAGTATAGGTGCTTGTTGCAGTTGGTTGATGGTACAGATGTCAGAGAGGTGGGCCAGATCAGATGTCATGTCCAGCAGCTGATAGAACAAGGACTATTGACTAAAAGCTGCCCTGCACAACTTCATGCTTTGTACTGAAGGAGCTCAAATTAGGAAAAGAAGGCAAAAAGTCCTGCCACTGTCTCCATTTGCTACTTTTTAGCCAGGCTAGCGGTATAGCTCTAGAGATGGCAATGTCAGTCGTTCAGTCCATGTAGGCTCTCATGACTCATGTATATATGGATGGGCACAACATTTTGTACAGACAGACTGATTTCCAGATGATGTACTCTCATGTCCTATATTGATCTCCTGACTTTCTATCTAGTGCCACCACAGGCTGCCATTTGTGACCTTGAGTTGCATTTTTTGACAACTATTTGGGGGAATGCCATGAAATGTGTTGCAGGCATAATCACTTTCAAGACTTCTTAATTATTATAGCGCCATCATTATCAGCGAGTATGTATGTTACAATAAAATCACAAATTGACGAAAACAAAGTTGTTGTTTTTTATGCTAATTTGTAAATGGCATAGCCAAACATAACAAAATAAGATGGTGACCGTGGTTAACATTACATCAGCTATATATGAATTTTGACATAAAACTGTGCAGCTGAAGTTTGTGAAAGTGATTGTTGAGCATTATGTTATGCCTTAGTCCTGTGGTGCCACAGTCTTGCTTTTACCCCTTACTCACTGCACCATTGAAAGAGACCCTAGTGTAATACCTCAGCACACTGCTCTGCAACTGTGGGCTCAAGGACCTAATACCAAGACAAATTCATTTAACTGCATCACACTCAAGCAAAGATGTTCGGAAGGGATAAAGCTGCCTCATTGCTGCCAGCCAAATGTATTTTATAGTGCTGACGCTGTATTTGGCTCTAGCTTGCACCCTTACACCTTATCTTTTTACTAATGAAGCTGCAAAGTATCATGTACCCAGCAGCCAACGACAACTTTATTTGGGTATAAAACAATTATTTTAAAAATTGTAATGTTACCCAGCTTGACGCTTTAAGCTCCTTCATCTGTAATGAACTTAAGTAGGGGTTCTGATGGAGGCATACGTCTGTGATTATTACGTTTATTTACCAGGTTCATTATCTCTCAGCATGTACCCTCCAAAGCATCACTAGTCTCGATCATCAGCTTTTTTAGCTAAAAATAAAGCTCATTTCAGTACCATCAGCAAAGCTTTCATTAAGGATGTAAGAAATGGATACTAATTAAAATATCTAAGAATCTATATTGCATCATGTTTAGTGGGCAAAGCCCGTCAACAATTTAAAATCAGTAGGTTGTACACTATTATTTAAGAGCCGATAAAGTTTGAGCCTTTAAATAGTGTATATTGTCATCAGGATTAGATTTGACTACCATCAAGTACTTCCCTGATACAAGCTTGCATCAAAAAAAGTTTTTAAATGCAGTGTGTATTGATATGTTATGCCTTGGGACCCTGTGAAAAGTGTCTATCTGGGCTCATTATCAGACAAATCAATGGTCTTGCTGATGTTGATTAGTGTCTTTGACTTTGCAATCTATTGCATAAAAACCTTTATCGACACCTGGTGCAACGGACCATGCATGAGAATCTGAGAGGGAAGAAAACAATAGTAAAGGACATTCTACACTCTTTACTTTTAATGAGTTCTTACTTTAGTTTTGCCTTTGAACTCAGAGACTTGAAACATCAAATCCCTTCTTGTTGTATTCTGTAAAACACATTAAAACAATCTTTTAAGTGTAAATGTGCATGTGTGACAGCTCATGCAGCTTTTTTTGTTGTGGCACGTGTGCCCCCCCTGCAAGATTAAGGCATTATGTTGCTGTATTATCTATTAAAATAAAAAGCGTGTCTTATCTGAAACAGTAAACAGCTTGAGAATAAACATGACAGTAATCTTAGATTTGTTTCTGCATTGTTTTAAATTTATGAAAAGATCAAATACCCAGCAATTTTTACTTCCAACCGATCTAAACAGGCTAATTTTAATGGTTATTTAAAATCTAACTAACTGGAAAACAAGTTATCCAGGCACAATTTGCAGTTGTATTGTCTTGATACTGAACTCCATCGCCTTGGCCTAAATTCAAATAATTCTCCTTCCAAGTACAATGAACCAAGAACTGTACCGAACAATAAAACATGAAGAATCTGCTCACAGCACTTGCTAGCTGTATTGGTGGAAAACGTTTCACAATCAAGCCCCAAGTGAGTCCAGTCTGTCGCGGTGATGGAAGATTTCTCCTGGCATGAGTTGATAAAAATAGTCCCACTGTTCATTAAGGCAACCCGGTGATCGCGCCCTGTCCGGTTCTTCCCTGTGTCTGATCATCCCACCACATCCTCCCTTGCTCGCTAGCCAACAGCTGACGGGGTGTTTAAGGAGACAAATGAGCGCTGACCTTATTAGGTAATAGATATCCCATAGCGGAAGAATGGGTAATTGTTCTGGGTTTTCATTTTGCCCTCTTTCCTGTAGAGCTATATTATGGCGACAGAGGGAGAAAACCTCCCCTGGTCATCACTTCATACACGCCAACACCACTGACAAACAGGAAGGGAATATCACCAGGCTTCTCCTTCATTTAAAGGAGACAGATTTTGCCTGACAGATTTTACATGTGGCATCACCAAAAAGGCCAAATTACATTTTCACAAATTACAGAATGTTCGGACAGAAAAACAGGAAAGAGTTTTACATAAAAGACTTGAGAAAGACTTTTCTTCGCAGAAACCACAGCATCAGTTGTTTTCTGTCAGTGTTCATTGATGGGTCAACAAAATACCAGACTTATATATATATACGTCTGATATTTTGTTGACCCATCCATATATGGTAGGCCCCCCTCATTCATTACAATAATGCCACGGCTATGGCATTTATAAATGCTTTGTAAGGCATAGATAGTCTTCACTTTAGATGAGGTCACACAAAATACTTAACTAATGACTAGTAACTACCTGAATTAATCACAAATTATTGCAGTATTAATATGCGTTTATAAAGCATATATTAACATAGTCCCTAACCATTAGTGCATATCTAAATCATTATATATATATAAATGCATGAATAATGTACATCTAAATAAGTTCTTAATCATTTACTTACACTTTTTAAATTGTGTTATTAATCATCTACAACTCTTAATAATTGGTTTGTAATATATACAATACTTCATTTACAAATGGAGAATCCATCATTTATAAATTATGTAAACACAATCACTAAACACATAATAGACAAGCTTATCAATCAAGAATAAAAAATGTATAACAGTTGTTATGAATTGCATACTAATGAGTGTTAATGTAGGAGCCATGCTATATAAATGATGAATTACATGTTTACTCATACTTAACTATAATACTTCATAGTGTGTAGTTATTATAAAGTGTTACCCTGGTTTTAATTCCAGCATTGTTTCTGTCTTATCCACTACCTTTTTAATTAATGATGATATAAGGTGCACGTGACATTGGAGTTTAGCTCTTACTGTAATAAAGCAGAGGTTTTCCGTGTCAAATATCCACATCTAAACCTGACTGCTTATCTATGAGTGTCTTATTTTCTAGAAATCCAATCGACTTGGTGCTGAGGACCCAAGGAAGTGCAGCTTTGAATGTGAGCTCTTGAGATCTACGGAACCTATGTATATTACTTGTGCATTATGTTCACACTATGTAGTATTTTGAGAAGGCACCCCTATGAACTGTTACACCTCCGAACGGCTTGCTGGGCACATCTTGCTCAACATTGATGTCCGTGTGAGATTTGTCATTAGAGGATGCAACTACAGTTTGTCATGGCAAATGTATTGCTCAAGCAGATCATTCGACTGGAAACATTTTTGGCATTGTATGTTTCTGCAAACCACAGATATGTTGAATGTGGACATTTCTTTCTTGTTTTTTTAATATGGACGTGTTTGCATTCAGGCTTTGAGAGTGCCAAGTTGTTTCTTGAGAAAGCTGAAAGCAGCAATACTGGAAGCCCAGGCACGTTTTGACCTGGCACTGCACTATTTAGTCTAATTCATAACAGGCACCTACACAGGGCTCACAAGGCCATGATCAGCAAAGAAAATGAATAATTACTGAAAAAAAAGATTGAATAGTGCCCTAAATTTACTCTCTGTATTTGTAAGTATGTATGTACTTTGCTTTTTAGAGTTCCTGTGATAAGACGTGCCTCCTGAGAGAAATGTTGGTATCAGTCATCTCCAGACTTATATGTCTGAATTAAATGCCAGAAAAATTATTTTTAAATACTTTGCAATACTTTTTGCAAATATATGTTTTTAAAAACACATCTTATGGGAAAATGTAATATTCTTATTGATCCATATCAAAAATATGTATTTTATTTGGTAGCAAAATACACTTACCCACCAGATGCCAGATTCTGCCGTAAGTGTTGCACTGTTTTGAAGACTATTCCAAAATTGGATGGCATTCAGATACAGAACATGCATTATCCTTTTTACTGCACCTAAAAAAGCTATCCAAACATTGCACTGTTTGAGGTTGACATGGCACACTTTTCATTAAAAAGCTATATGCAAGACTAATGGGATGTGGACTTCTATCTGATCAGCCTGGCTCATAACCTTGGGTCAAACCGAAAAGCTTTACAGGAAACACTGTCACTATGCTCCCACAGCAGCTTTTAAGATTTACTTCCCTGCTGTCTATAAAGAACATGCTGGTTTTAACAATCTAAATTGAAAACTGCTGGAGGGGAAAATGATAGTGTGTCACAGGCAGGGAGGTTCAAGCGGTGGACGGGGACCATAAAGAGGTAGCGACAGGCCGATGTTGTTGGGAAAAATGATTACCTCTGTGAGGACGAAACAGCAGGGAGAGGAGGGGAGATTAACACATAGCGTTGAACTTGACTGATCCACTATTTAAGATTAAGTATAAACACAGTTTTAAAGTCTTAAATTAAGTCCATCAACTTTCATACTCCTGCAATTTGACTAAAAAGCAGCACATCATACAGGCTAGGAGGATCACAAGGATACACAGGTGATCTACAAAGTCAAGAAAATTACAGAGGCCATCTAGTGGACAGGTGTGGTACAACCAAGCCCAGAGATTTATATCCCAATTCCATACAAAACATATAAACTGCATACGGTATATCTGTCCTAATAACTGTGTCTTACAACTACCACTACCAATTAAATCTACAAATAGAGCAAAAATGTTTGTCCAAATATCCAACGAATGTATTTGGTTTTGATGGGTTGGAGCAGGTGAAACACCACAGCTTCTTCATTTTCTCTGCATGCATACTGTATTGGCGCTTTCCCACTGTAAACACACTACATGTTCAAAACCTGCTTAGAATTATGGAATTGGGGTGCAGCAGTTTACAATTCCATAAATGTCTCCCCATTTCCTTTTCTGGCATCCTTTCATCACATCTTACTTCCTACGATTTAAGACACAAGGAAGAGATAGAAGAAAGTAGTCATCATCAGGGCTTTAACTGCTCTAGATAATGTGGTCCAAAGAACAAGGCACCATTTTTATGATTTAATCTTATTCAAGCTGTCTGTGAAACTGACCCTTTCTCTGTAACAAGCCCATAGCGTAGGCGGTTAAAAGCTCATTGCTAGCGGCTCATCTATTAGGGAGGACATGCCATAAAAGAAAACATGACAGATTTAAAGGTAATTTAGATGAACAGCCTCTCTGTCAACACGCTGTTCTGTTACACAATCTGCTAAGATCCACTAAGCTGCAGTGAGCTGCTGTGAACAATATGAGGGGACTGCTTTATGATCGGCTACAAATATAGAAAATCATTTTTTCTCCTCCAACTACAGAACATCAGTCATACAGACAGTCCCAGTCCACGACGAGTTCACCAGCCTCTGGCCAACTTTCACGGAGGGCTCTCACTTTATGAAAGGTGTTCAAGTAATTACACTTTCTCTGTGTAGGTGTGCGTGTGTGTGTGTGTGTGTGTGTGTGTGTGTGTGTGTGTGTGTGTGTGTGTGTGAGTACACTTAACTTTAGTCACGAGTTGTGTTAGAAAATCGAAAACAGAAATTGATGTGCAGCAACAAAATTAACTTCAGCTGAAAGGTAGCAGCATGGTGTACTGTAGACTACCCAATGCAATACTGGCAGGGAGAAGGTACCGCTAAGCTAATTCACATTTGTTTTTATCAAATCTTCCCTGTGATGCTACTCTGCATGTGAACATTTTTCTCTTGAGTTGAAATCATCATTATTCTATCTTTCACTATAAACAATATACTGACAAAGAACAGTTACCTGAATCTAACTGTATGACGATATCAAGCTTTGGGTGCAAACAACGTTTTTTTATAAGTAAGATACATTTATTGATTTTGACAAAAACTAAAGGAAGAGACCCCCATTCTGACCCACTGACATTAGCTTCCTGTACGCTTCAGAATTCAGTTCAACATCCTCCTGATCACATTCAAAGCCTTCCATGGCATGGTGTTCTTATATTTCTGATTTTATAACCCAATACTCTGCACCGAAATTACTCAGCTCTTCAAACCAATTGCTCTTAAATAACCCACAGTTCAGTCGCAAAACAAAGGGAGATCGTGTTGTTACCGTTTTAGAATTGCCTTCCCTGCACTGTCAGGTCAGCTGAGTCTGAACCACATTTTTATAAAACTTTTATAATCCCAATTATATAAGCAGGTGATTTTATAACTTTGTTGTTTGCAATTCATTTTGGTTTTATTTGTCTTTTAAGTCTGTTTTGTTTGTTATATTGCATGTGTTATTGTTGCATATGTTCCATTTTATAATTTGTGGATTTGTTTTCATGCAGTGTCATATTATGCAGTTTTTATTATTAACAGTCATGCACTTTAGAACTGTTGTTTTTAAAAAGTGCTATATAACTAAAGTTTACTTAGTTACTTAAATTCAATGTTTGGTTTGTCTCATTAGGGGATTAGTTGATGATAACAATACACTGATGATATAGGATAGTCGTTTGTATTCATTCGTTATAAAACCCAACGTGCTGACAAATCAACCAAAAAAGATTTGATTGCCAGTTAATAACCATTTCAATAGATCAATCTCCTCATCTCACCTTCCACATGATCTTTCTTGCCAGACTGATGAAGGACATGTCTATTTCATGGGTCAATTAATTTAATTGGCCCTCATGCCAATATCACAGGCGGGGGAATTTGCATCTGACAGGTCAGAGCAATCCTAATTGACTCACATCCCTTCAGGCCAAACCAAAGTCATGTTTTTAAGACAGACTCAGATCAGGTTTGAGATGGCTCAAAATTAGGAATATCAGTCACATCATAATACTTGTTAAGTGGATGTCTGCCCAAAGTATAGATTGAACTCGATAATGGATCCTAGTAAGCTTTTTTCTTGTACCAAATCACAGTACCCCGTCTGACCTGATTATGCTAGCAAGCCAGGGTAAAGGTAATTTGGCCCAGACTGATTTAGATTAGTGCTGCACTGTGCTCTCTGCACAACAGCTGCACACAGCGGACCACTGCTTTACTGGTTCCACTCTCTGCCACTTTGCATCTCAATGACAGCCAGAAACCTCACTCAATATTATATGCTTGTTACAGCTCATGGGGACTCACCTCAGGGGCTTATTAATATGCGTAACACACAGTGCCCAAAGCATACAGTATGTCTTATGAAAACACTTTAACTGAAAAAGACTACATTTTATTTGCTGGAGGATTGGTGTCCATACGGACTGATCCATTCTTGAATATGAATGCAAACTGCATTAGTGTAATTATGAGCGTACTGGAGCTTTTTTACTGAATCAACAATTTGATCATAATTAACTCTAATTAGAAAACTAGCCTTCTGTGTAGCTTGTCAAAACTAGTTGGTATTACACATCTGTTGGGAACCAAAGTGATTATCCGTATCATCTAACCAGTATCTCTCAGGAAACTGGGCAGCAGTGGTGGAATGTAACTAACTTGTACTTTGCTTGAGTATTTCCATCGTTATCCTACGTTATACTCCTACTCCACCAATGTTCAGAGCCTGTCCTTTGTACTCTACATTATTTCTATAACTTTTGTTGCTAGTTACTTTGCAGATTTAGGTTACTAATAAAAACATATAAATCAACTAATAAATAATGATCTATTATTTAAGCTACCCAGCAGTATATAGAGTAATTAGAATTTGCCTCATCATTACCAGCTGCAATATTAAAGTGATGTATGCATAAATGCATTAATAATAATTCAGTGATTTGATATATATATATATATATATATATATATATATATATATGACTCTGAATGGCTCATATTTCAAGTCAGTGTGTGAAATACTAATAATACTAATTGATTGACACTTGAGAGCCCCTGAAAGCCTTGACGGCAATATTTTGTTGGATCTCTAAAGTGGCCTTATTGTTAAAGAAGTAACCTGTAGCATAAACTATTGATTGCCTTGACTTGTATCCATGAAAACTTGTATTTTGTGTATTGAGTCTATGTAAGATGTCTATGTAACATTAGAGCAGCTTATACTTTTGGTATATTAATAAGTATACTTTGGTGCAAATACTTGTACTTTTATTTAAGTGAGATTTTGAATTTACAGTGTAGACTTTTACTGATGTAAATGATCTGACTACTTCTTCAACTACTGCCGTGCTTCTCACGCAGAAGAAACCCACACAGCCGTGGATTCAAACCCAATTACAATTTTATTATCATCACATGATCATTTCTTTATCTACACTATCTAAAACATGGTAATTATTACATCACATTATTTTTAAATCAACACAAGCACAATGTGTAATAATTTCTCTTTGATCAAACACTCCAGTGAAAGATATCCAGTGTGTAACTTCATTCCCTTGGTTTTCCCGCTTCCATTAAGCATGAAGGACACCTGATTTAAATTCCTCCTGACTGTACAATCCCATGATCCCATGATCCCCTCTACCAGTGGTAATGGCCATGTCGCTTAGCAGCCCAGCCTCCATTAGTGACACTGATTAACCCCACGGTGTCTGGCTGTTCACCGCTTGATGGGACTGGACAGGTGATGGTTTGAGTTGAGGAGAGAGGTAGCCTGAGTGGACTTGTTAAAATGTATGAGTTTTATCATATCTTATTGAGGCTACTTCATTTGCTGATTGAAATGGAGATGTACAAGAATGCAGCTGAATGAGATTTGGTATTGGATTTTCACAGAGGAGTTGATCTGCCTGCCAATTAGGTGTAATTTGAATGATGCACCTTGACACTGTTCCCTCTTCAACTGAAAGCAGGCACAAGATCCCTTGAGAGAAAAGGTTGCTTTGAACAAAACGACTTGGTACACTATTGCCGAATCATCGTTGAACTGCTGCTCAAACGCTTGTTGATGAAGTTATATCGTTTCACAGCAATGGTAACTAGCTAGCAGAATTTTTTAGACAAAACAAAGCAAGGTAAAACAAAAACATATAATTGCTTGAGCAGCTGAACTTTTATTTGTGGATTTTATTTGAAGTGTTGAGCGCGGCGTCACTTTGTAGCTTCATGTATCCGTCTTCTACTTACTTGTAGCCTGTTACAGCTCGTAGCGGAACGCAGCAATAGGCACAGCTGTGCTTTGAGCTAAATGAGCTAAACGTTGACAAGTGATTATGCTCACAATGATAAAACTAACATGCTGATGTTAAGAAGGTATAATATTTACCATGATAACCATCTAAGTTTAGCATGTTAGCATGCTAACGAAAGCTAAATAACACCAAACACAAAGTACAGCTGAGGTTGACAAATGTCAAATTGAAATGTTGAAGATTAAACGTCATTGCAATTCAAACCCAGTGGAACATGAGCAACGATTTAGACATGCATGGTAATGTGTACATGCTCTGCAAAGCATCATGCTTGAAAAGGACCGCAAAACTGTGTGAGTAAAAGCAGCTTCATTATCAGTAAAAGTAAAGGATTATGGCATTCTTTTACATTAAGTTTGTGGAGTGGTTTGAGGAAAACAAACCTGACCAGCATTCTGAATGTGATCCACTGTACAGTAAGTAAGCAACTGGTCCTTGAAATCTATTTGTGTAATTGCTATAATAAAGTCAGTGCTACATTCTGCATCAATTGCGTATGAATCTCACAAAGCAATCAGACATCAATTATTGCAGCAAATTGTTTTAAGACCTCTCTGTTTTGTATGTTTAAATAAAATATACCATCACTAACAAGAAGATTTGCAGCTTACTGAATCATGTAGAGAAGAAGTGGATTAGAACAAGATATAGAATTAGAAATATGGTATTATACAGCAGCACTATCATCTTTTGCAGATGGATCAAAAGTTTTAAATACATGAAAATATTATGATCTTAACTGCATTTCAACATGTGAAAGAGATCCAGATAAGGGACGTAATAATTAGGACAGTTGAGAGACAGTGCTTTATAATTGACAAGCCAATATGTTTCTAGCAGTCATACATTAATTTAGTATAACGCCTTTAAAGCTAAAGGAAATCTTGATTATGGTTCCTCCCCAGTTTCCTTTTCAAAGACTTGTTTAATTTCCCCAAAGGTATGATATGCTTATCATTTTATATTCAAGGTTTGCGTTATTCAAAAAGGGTTGCTGAAGTTATGTTGATTTGGGTTTGCTTTAACACACTAGGCTCTCTCCTGCAGTATTTTCTGAGGTGCACTAACAGGAATTACATGGTGGGGAATTGAGAGGTGGAAGGTGTTTGTGCTCCTTAATGCCCCGGAGAGCTGGCCTGACTTCTTTTATCTCAAATAAGCAGATCAGAGAACTGCTGGTGGATTGCTGACTGTGTGTGAGAGATGTTCAGCTCTGTTGGGTGTACGCTCATGTTGTGGATTTGCACTTGCATACATATAGGCCTGTTTTTTTGTGAGCTTGAATCTTTCAAAACTGAGCTTAAACATTTAAGCCTAATCAAGCTGTGAATGAGTGAATACTTTAAGGGTGTTTTCAAAGGTACAACCTATTTGGACTGTACCAGAGTGCATTTCCGTTGTCATCCAAGCAAAATTATGTTTATCTTGTTGCTACAGTGTAGAAAAGCAGATCGATCGAAATAATTCCCAGCCCATTCATTGGAGTCGACCTTCACATTTCCCTACTATTCATATTTTGGATATGATGTCCCTCTCATGATGTGAGATGCCCCTCTCACCTGCCTTAGTACTTTATCACCAAAAGCCGTGTATTTCAGAGGATTGAGATCAGCTTGTGCAAATTTCGGCAGCTTTGAGAAATGTCTTTGCAACTCTCTAGATATTAAGCATCAAACACTTCCTTTCCTGCATTCTGGTGAATTTTCAAGCATCAATTTATGGTAGAAGTGTCTTTATTTATGTAAACAGGAGATGCTAATTCAAAATATGAAAATATAAAGTAACATAATTCAGTAAGACTCTCAGGCATTCTGTATTCCAATATGTATTCTCTTGTAGGTCAACTTTTGTCATTTTGCTTATTGTTATCTCTGCTGAGTCAACACACATGAAGACATCATGTACTCTTCCCTCCTCCTTTGTTTCTTCTGTTTGGAGGAAGTAACCTCTTCAAATTCACATGTGGCACCTATTCCCTTCAATGATACATAAATTAATTTATTAACCCCTGGACTTTCAAAGCTCATGTGTTTCAGAAAGATTTTTGCTCAACTTTCCACATATTCAAAACATATCCCACATGTATTCTCTGAGTCGTAATATTCTCAATAAAAGTAATATTATGATAATAAAGTGTAATTTAATGAGAATAAAGTCGTTATATATTAAGAAAAAAATCTACCTGCCCTATAGTCTGCGGATGGTATCCCCTTCAGACCGTTATGTGTGCTGCAGTACAGGAAATAGAAGAGAGCTACGGGGTTCAGACAGGATTGGAAGAGTCGCAAAGTGCTGTTTTATGCAGTTGTTCACAGCACTCTGATCCTCTCTCTCTCTCTCTCTCTCTCTCTCTCTCTCTCTCTCTCTCTCTCTCTCTCTGTAAGTAAACTAAAATATTGTAATGGAGAATCCAGAATTAAATTTGTGGCTGATATTCAAAAGACTGACCTTTTTAGCACACGAGGAGACTACTCCACATTATTCTTGTGTCAACCTTGAACCGCATCTGCTTTGCCAAAAAGGACATAATAACCCCAGCTAATGGCTGATTATCACTACTTCCACGAGTTATACAGTTTTTACTTCTAGTAGATTTCCGTAGAAAACAAATCATCGCACCCGTAACCTGCGCTGATTACATAATTATCTGCCACACAACCGTCTCTTTTTGTCAGACTTAATTGTACACAGATTTCCATTATTATTTCACGACACTAGTTAGTGTTTTGGTGATTTGCAGCATCAGCAGTAGTATTTATTGGGTTAAACACTGTAGCATAAAGCGCAGAGGAGGATGAATAATGAAATACCAAGAAAAATATTGATAAAAATCTAGCTGAGGCTGATTACAATTCAGATAGCAACTCTAGATTATTGAGAGACAGAGAAACAGACAAAGGCATTTTTTCTGATGAGAATTATTAACACATATTGTTTCTTGTCAAAATACATTCATGATAAACAAACAAAAGGTTGGTGGGATGAAAGTCCAACATTGCTCAACTTTCGGTCCTTGCAAGGCTTCATCATTTGTTGACAGTCACACTCTGGCATCAGCAGCTGCTACAATGACTACAGGTCAACCTGTGATTGAAGTCTTTATGTGAGAGAATTCACAAGAGCCCCGGCCACAGAATTAGCTGTTTGGTATGCAGACAGACACACTGTATTCCAATTGAGGCATCACACCGTGATCCTCAGCCCCTAATCCGTGTTGTTCATGGTCACGACTGTGCAGGAATGTGCTCCTCATAGCAAACAGGTGATTAGTTTTTTTTTCAAATATCTCGGAATTGTATTCTGTGTCACCGACAGACAAATTCTCCATTTTAATTACAGTCTGACACATTTTTTTTCTCCCACTTGTCAAATTCTGGTACGTTATCGCTACGTTGACACTGCTACTATTGTAATGACTATGTGTCCATTTCATTCACTGCTTATCTTTATCTTATATTTATTTTACGCTAAATCCCTTTTGCAAGCTGTTGTTCCTCTGATTGCAGCACAGAAAAACTGTGCAAATTCATTTTGTAAAAGGATCACAAACAGATGTTATGTGTCTTCACAGGAGACTATGTGTATCTCTCTGTAAACCATGTGTGTATTGTCTGGAATACATACAGGGGGAAAAAACGTTCATAATAAGACACAGTAAGTTATCTATATTAGCTCTTGAAGTTGTCAAAATGGGATCAACCTAACTACAATACATTATAAATTGTTATTTCAAGGGTTTAACTAAATGACTACACTGCACTTCAGAGACATGGTTTCTGTTTTAAATTATGATGCAGCTACTTGTTCGACGAATACAGCTGTCAAAGTGTCTGTTATATACAGAAAGGGTGGAGAGTTGAGCATTGACGGTTGAAAAATAATAACAGGAAGTTATCCTTTCTCTATCATGACTGGACTGTTGATAATCACTCCATTTTTATGATATACATAATCAAAGTTTGATTTCAAAATTTATAAAATATCAGCAGTCTTGTTTTACGGGAAGGAAATGAAGAGCCTTTCCACTTTTATGAACAAGCCTGTGAAGTATCACAGTGGCCGAAGGCTAGTGAAGATCAACCCTGCCCGACCTCGCTGCGGTGTCGCCCACTGGGATTTATGAAATGTTATACTCTGTTCACAAGCCCTGGGCGGATCTGTGCTTTGCCTCATAGAATGTGTATTGTGTTATGGTTCCTTGTTCTCACACAACAATAGAGCGAATACAGGAAGATCTTAGAGTTATTTAAGGGAACCTTGTGCTTTAGTTACACATGTGCTTTTCTTGCTATGGCAAGTCAAAACAATGAGAAAGTTGTGAGACGCTCCTCCATTTTCATTATTCATCTCTGTGGAAAAATAGTGTATATTCATACTGACTTTCCTTTTCAGTATGCTTAAGTTTGTCACTTTTGTGAATACACATACTCCAAACCTGCTTAGAATTTGAGCAATACTAGGTCTGTCAGTGAAAGTTTAGTAGACCAGTGGTGGTCCGTGCATTTTATACCTGGGCCTTCTGTGCTGTCCTACTAGACTTGAGCTATCTCCTAATAAGCTCATTATGACGCCACAGCTATGGTTATTTGTTTCTCGTGGTGTAATAATACACGTATTTGTATTAAACCGTTCGGTACGAGGCTTAAAAGAACCGAACAATACGTTTGAATAATACTAGTGCATTTGGAAAATGCAGAAGCTTAAATTGTAGGAAATGTAATGTTTTCGGTGGACTGCGCTCACATAACAGACAACAGGCTTTGTGACCTCTGAACCCGGAACAATAATAAAAACAGCTGAGGCTGCGGCACCGCAGCTAAGCTAGCGGGGAAACAACAGCCCAAACGGATTCAACTGTCCGGACAATAACCCCGCGCATGACGGGATGCTTCGTAATTAACGGACAATGCATATAGTCCAAATCAATGTAATTAACACAATGACAAGAACAACTCACAAGAACCAGTCACATATATTTATATGACAACAAAGCAACAAATCAATCCAGCGACATTGCAGCGCTAGAGCACGAGCCATTCATATTATTCATAAAAACGACACGATAGACAAATGAACACAGTAGAAACGCTACTGCAGATGAAAAGACGCAAAATCAGTTAACTTACCACAGCTTCTCTTCACTTAAAAGACAAAGTCCACTCAGGTCTCTCCAAAAGTTTTCAAAAGCATGTAGCTTGTGCGTGTCCTGTCGTGTAGCTCCCTTGGTTAGCGTAGCATAGCTCCAAACAGCTCCAAACACCAAGAGCTCAGTTGCAAATGAAACACATTCTTTGCCATAAAATGTGCAACGCTTCCCCACAGCTGTCAGACAGAAATACGTTCGTGCAAATCCTTTTCCATGCTGGGTCAGGGCTGCTAGCTGTGGGCTTGACCGACCCTTTGATACGATGTCCAGCTTTTGTGGAAATGTCCTTCTCCAGAAATCCGTTTTAAAATGCTAAAAATGTCATGTCAATGTCATAACTTCTTACATATGTTTCAACTTGAACTCTTACTAAACACTAAGATCTGCTAGCTAGCTTTCTGTTTGACAAGTCATGCTGGCCCACTGACCAATCACGGCGCACACGTTCTAATCCAACATATATAACTGGAATCTACAAACATGTTCAATACATGTCTTATTTCTTTATAATTAAATTATTCCAAGGGACATACCGTACCTAAGGGGGTTCCCAGTATATTCTCTATCATGTGAGGGGATCCTTAGCTGAAAACAATTATTGAGAACCTCTGATCTAATACATTTGGAAGTCTTTATTCATTAAATTTGCTAACATCAAAATGGTCCATAATAAATGCCTAAATGACCAGGACTCTATGAGGCTCTCAGTGACCTGGTTGTACCTCTCAGGTACATCTGTCATCTTGGTCTGAGTCTATGGGAACTTTAAGGTGCATGAATTCTAGGCAAATTAATGTTCTGATAACATTGTTTCCAACATTTCATAACTTCATGTGATTTAAGAAATTATGTACTTGATATTTATGGAACACCTGCATTACATCTTGTTGTGTATTATCAGTAATTGGACTGTAGATGTGTTTTTTCCCTTGTAGAGTCGGGCTCCATTGTCTTTCTCTCAGCATCTCACTATATACTAGTGACTCTGCAGCTTATACACCCATCAAAAGAACATTTTCCTCAGTTGGGGTGCATCCTTCAATGAGTCCCACAGTTTGATCAATTCCCTCACTATTCCGTGTGTTTGTCAGTGTTTGCACTTCTCCACTATTTGTTACTATTGTCTCTGCATCTGCTCTCTTCTCTCAACCTTTCTCTCCCCTCTCCAGCACCTCATCAATCTCTATTCTGCAGCATCTCTAAATCTGCCACAGTGCTTTCCTTAATTCCTTTGGTTCATCTCCTCACTTTCACCTCAGTTCTCTGGTGTTCCCTTGAGGAAACTACTTAAAGTGATGTTTTATTACAACTTTCAACAGACCGACCTTTCCCCAACCCGATTTGTCCCTTCTTTCATAGCATAATTTGCTCATTTAATGGCCAATGCCCATGTTTGTGTGGTGCTATTTTGGCATGTACATGATCATTTCCTACATTGGCCAGCCTTTTATGCCCGTGAGCCCTTAATACAAAGCATTTTTTAATAGTTACCCCTTGACTGTTTCATTGAAATAATAAGACTTGTGAAGCTAAAACTACACAGTGTAAAGACGTTTGTATCAAATGCGTAGCCAAATTCACACATTTAGTTTTTCCTTATCTCCTACCCCGATAATCCTCTCAAAACCCCTTCAATTAATTATACAATGTTTTCAACCCCAACGTTAGGAACCAATAATGTAGATTATTCATTTACTACACATTAAACACCAATATAGATAATAGTAACGCTTTATTTTAAGGGTCTGTATATTCTGAATCATTTCTTAGGAAGTTTCATTAAAAGAAACATATTTGTCCATCATTTTTGGTCAATGTAGGATCAATATTCAATTGGCACACTTCAAATGACTAAATTTCAAATGAATTGACAGTGCAAGCCACAGGGAATATATAGCTGGTCAACATAACATACAAATGTTCAATTTACAAGCATACAATTCAACATACCTAAAGCATTGAGCTTCCAATAACAAATATTGTCTTGGGTTTAACTGAAGCGTTTTTGTCAAGATGTTTCTGGAAATCTAACCAAATTAAACTTTGTCTCTACTTTCCCTATATCTAGTACCACATTACATAGTTCTTTCTGGGAGACTATATATTGTTAGGATTTTTTTAAGGCTATAACAGAGGTGAAAAATAATGTTTTAACTGATGGTAATAAAAAAATTAAATATTGAATTAAACCAAAGAGACCTAAATGTAAATAGCATAGTTGTCTGCCTGGTCAACAGTTGAAAGATTTGCTTATTGACAATGGCTACAGCATTCACACTACATAATCATCAAACCTAAAAAGAATAGTTTCAGCCTTAAAAAGTGACTTATCCATTTATCCATTGACCTGTGCATCTTTCCTGTTGACCGTGACAGAGCCATGATCCGATGGTTTGCCTAAACAGAGGTCTTCTCGGGGTCAGGGAGGGGGAGGGTTTGCCCTGCCCCTGCTATGCAATGGATTAGTAGCAGTGGCAGGTCATTACATACCTGGAAGCTGAGGCTAATCAGAATGTCAGCAGAGCAGAAGGCCCTCTGAAATGATCGTCTCTTTTTTTACCTTTCAACGCTCAGCTGTACTAATGGTGTTGTCACAGTGCTGGCATTTTTATGGCCACCTATCGCACATTTCTAACGCAAATACTGCGAGAATATATCCATAATTCAGGGTTTGTACGATTCTTGCATAAAAAGGGCACACATTATGTGCATGAAGACAGGAAAAACAGGAGCAAATTTTCAAGCAAAAAGGACTGGGAAGTACATTGCTGAGCCAAGTAGCATATCATATTCCAAAATGTACTGGTTCTTGTCATCCTGTAAAGCTGTTACATACAGAATCCTATTTACATGGCATCATCAATATGACAACAGTTTGTTGTATAATCATTTGCCACACTCCAGTGGCACATGCAAATGATCCTACCGGTATTTCTCATTAAACTGCTTTTATATTATACAACTGTAATTATGTAGCTTTTGAGATAGTGCTAACTATGCATGTGTCAATCCCCAAATTCATATGTACTTTAAACATTCTAATTTTCAGATTTTTATGTCCAAGATTTAGGATCCTCAGTGGTATCTTGATATAATAACTACTTGGTACTTAGAACTATCAGTATAATTTATCACAGGGACAGTTTTCAAACACATCAGTACAAGTATTAGACATGAAGGCCTTACTATGTATGTTGAGACCTAGCATATGTTAGAAATGCGCAAACAAATCAGATAAATAAAATCTGGTAATACATTTCGAAACAGCCTCACTCTGCCTAATTGAACCGAAAAAACATTACCAAATTTGGTAACACTTTATAATAACTACACACTATGAAGCATTAGTTAAGTATGAGTAAACTGTTTTATATCAGCCATGTTATCCTGAAGGAGAATCTGTTTGTTTTGTTTTTTTACATGAATGAATGGCTGAGAGGTTTGTTTACAGTACATTGTTTGCATCTTGTAATAAATATTGATATTTCATTTATGACTTTGCGTTTTGTCTTTTTGTCTTTTCTATTGAGAAGATAGCTGAGACTTTTGTGGGTTTTGAGGCACTGATGGCCTTTCAATGTCATTTATAAATGCTTTGTAAGGCATAGATAGTCCTCACTTTAGATGAGGTCACACAAAATACTTAATAAATGACTAATAACTACCTGAATTAATCATGAATTACACTATTAATACACATTTATAAAGCATATATTAACATAATCCCTAACCATTAGTGCATATCTAAATCATTATATATATAAATGCATGAATAATGTACATCTAAATAAGTTCTTAATCATTTAACACTTTATAAATTATGTTATTAATCATCTATAACTCCTTAATAATTGGTTTGTAATATATATAATACTTAATTTACAAATGGGGAATCCATAATTTATAAAATATGAAAACATAATCACCAAACACATAATAGACGAGCTTATTAATCAAGAATAAAACATTTATAACTGTTGTTATGAATTGTATACTAATGAGTGTTAATGTAGGAACAATGCTTTATAAATGATGAATTAAGTGTTTAGTCATACTTAACTAATGCTTCATAGTGTGTAGTTATTATAAAGTGTTACCACAAATTTAAATTGATTGAAATTATATATAACTATACGTGTATATTTTCACTTGATACTACTCTGGTGGATTACACAGCAGTGGAAATAGCTCGAAAGGGAAGCAAAAAAAAAGCACAAGATTTTGTTCAGCATCATGATGGCGGGTAATGAGTAAACAGGGTCCAGGTCAGAAAATGGTGAAAAACTACTTTCAACCTAATACGTTCCTCTGGGCAAAGTTTACTTTACTTACTACATCTATATAAATAGGTCTCTTAACGCATATAACACCATACATTAATTTTGCTTTACCATGAGTATTATAAAATGTAAAATTCCAAGTTCATCAGACAGAACAAAAATGAGTAGCATTGTCCAAGCAGCTCAGACTCTGAAGTTTCTTAAGAAAATACATAAGCATCATCTCTCAGTGTTGGAACAAAACAGCTTGGCTGTCTGCAACCTCCGTGCTTGTTATGCATTTTATCGTCACTATAAAGTTGGAACCGTACCGATCTCTTGTTAGCCCTGCTGTTAAGCTGATTTTTTTTTACTGCTTGGCACTTTACACCAGAGCTCTTGTTGTTCATAAGACACATGAATGTACCAGTTTATTTGGTGAGCTTGGCACCGCTGCACATGAAAGTAATAAAAAACCCATCTGTTAGAAGGCTGACGCTGAGCCAGCCCACTCAAACTGAAACTTGTCCTCTACATATAATTGTGTGTGTGTGTGTGTGTGTGTGTGTGTGTGTGTGTGTGTGTGTGTGTACTTGAGGATTTGGCCGACAAAGTCCTTTTCTCTTTCTTAGGCTCTGATTAGATGTTATTTTAGATATAAAATCTGAGGTATGCAGTTGATACAGATACATCACATATACAGTTGTGGTCAAAAGTTTACATACACTTGTAAAGAACATAATGTTATGGCTCTCTTGAGTTTCCAGTTATTTCTACAACTCTGATTTTTCTCTGATAGAGTGATTGGAACAGATACTTCTTTGTCACAAAAAACATTCATGAAGTTTGGTTCTTTCATGACTTTATTATGGGTTAACAGAAAAAGTGACAAAATCTGCTGGGTCAAAAATATACATACAGCAACATGAATTAGCAATTTTGGTGACTAAGAAAGTTGTGTCAATGAAATGAGCTTCATAGCATGGCCTCTTAACTTCTTGTGAGTGATTATGAGTGACTACAACTGGTGACTTCTCTGAGGCCATTTAAATAGGGCTCATTGGATACAAACGCCCACAAACGCTACAATGGGAAAGTCAAAGGAGCTCAGCATGGATCTGAAAAAGCGAATCATTGACTTGAACAAGTCAGGAAAGTCACTTGGAGCCATTTCAAAGCAGCTGCAGGTCCCAAGAGCAACAGTGCAAACAATTGTTTGTAAGTATAAAATGCATGGCACTGTTTTGTCACTGCCACGATCAGGAAGAAAACGCAAGCTATCACCTGCTGCTGAGAGAAAATTGGTCAGGAGGGTGAAGAGTCAACCGAGAACCACCAAAAAGCAGATCTGCCAAGAATTAGAAGCTGCTGGAACACAGGTGTCAGTGTCCACAGTCAAGCGTGTTTTGCATCTCCATGGACTGAGAGGCTGCCGTGCAAGAAGGAAGCCCTTGCTCCAAAAGCGGCACCTTAAGGCTCGACTGAAGTTTGCTGCTGATCACATGGACAAAGATAAGACCTTCTGGAGGAAAGTTCTGTGGTCAGACGAAACAAAAATCGAGCTGTTTGGCCACAATGCCCAGCAATATGTTTGGAGGAGAAAAGGTGAGGCCTTTAACCCCAAGAACACCATGCCTACCGTCAAGCACGGTGGTGGTAGTATTATGCTGTGGGGCTGTTTTGCTGCCAATGGAACTGGTGCTTTACAGAGAGTAAATGGGATAATGAAGAAGGAGGATTACCTTCAAATTCTTCAAGATAACCTAAAATCATCAGCCCGAAGGTTGGGTCTTGGGCGCAGTTGGGTGTTCCAACAGGACAATGACCCCAAACACACATCAAAAGTGGTAATGGAATGGCTAAATCAGGCTAGAATTAGGGTTTTAGAATGGCCTTCCCAAAGTCCTGACTTAAATCCCATTGAGAACATGTGGACAATGCTGAAGAAACAAGTCCATGTCAGAAAGCCATCAACTTTAACTGAACTGCACCAATTCTGTCAAGAGGAGTGGTCAAAGATTCAACGAGAAGCTTGCCAGAAGCTTGTGGATGGCTACCAAAAGCGCCTAATTGAAGTGAAAATGGCCAAGGGACATGTAACCAAATATTAGCACTGCTGTATGTATATCTTTGACCCAGCAGATTTGATCACTTTTTCTGTTAACCCATAATAAAGTCATGAAAGAACCAAACTTCATGAATGTTTTTTGTGACAAAGAAGTATCTGTTCCAATCACTCTATCAGAGAAAAATCAGAGTTGTAGAAATAACTGGAAACTCAAGAGAGCCATGACATTATGTTCTTTACAAGTGTATGTAAACTTTTGACCACAACTGTACATTGCACCAATGCTGCTGCCAAAAACCCAAGAGAAAGTTCTCATGCCGGTTTAATGTGAGACAAACATTACTTATTATTAAGTCTCTGAATAAACAGACATTTTGACATTGTCCTCACATGCTGTCAATCTTGTGTACCCAATGCATTTCAGCAACTGTGAACGCTCAGTGTTGAATCACTCATTTCCTTTTGAAGGCAACGGCAATGTATAATAGTGTTGTCATGACAACAGGGTATAGTGATGGAATTAAATAACGGCACATACAAGCAAATGCAAAATTGATTGACTCTGCATAATGCACTCTGAATCATACACTCTCTCTTTGGGAATGCTGATGAATACGGGATGATTCTCATCAGAGAACAGACGTACTGCAGGAATCTACAGACTCTGAAAATCCCATCGCCTTACAAAATAAGTCATGCATTTCTAGCTGGATCTATCTTTCTCCATGTGCTTCTTATTACATACTACAGGAAGGTAGGGATCTTGAATTTGGAGATTTGATACATTTACTCATCTTACTATTGTGTGATGGCAACAAAAGGTGTTGCCGCAGTAGCTAGACAGATTTGTCTCAGTATTCTGACTGTGAGGCCTGTTGGGGAAACATATAAGAAGGGAGATTGAATGGATGATCAGGAGCATACATTAACATGATTTAAATCTTTTTAAAAACTGAGATGTGGAGGGAGTTGTTACAAACTCATACACAGCAAATGCATGGAGGAAAGCAGGACAACATGTTGGTGTGGTAAAATAATATCGAAATTTTCACATTTCCGGGTGCTGCTGCAGAAGGGTTTGCTTTGCAGTGGGAAAAGAGTCATCATCCCCTGGGGAAATTTTCAAGTACAAGCGTATTGAGAAATCTATTGTTTCAATTTCCTTGAATTACAAAGCGACATAAGTACCACTGACAACAGAGCTCCCAAAGTTGTTTCAAATAGGGACTCATTCCATCAAATATACATAGACTGACAACTCTATAACTAGAAGCCCACTGTAGCCCAAAACAAATACTCTCTGCCTTCTAGACAACTTCCTTTATTATGTTTTTTCCGAAGACAGACCTAAAGAACTTGCTATTGTATTTCCTGTGACCTATACTATTTTTTCCGCTATTTTCCTCACTTATTCCGTGGTTACAGGAGGTTGCTGCCTCTCAAGACATTAATGAAAATACAGGCAAAAACATGCAAACTACATGATAGCTTAGCCACCACAGCATTGCAGTATTGTCGTTATTTTGTCCTTTACAATTTGTTAATAATGGTTATTGATACAATTAAAGTAATTGTATGACATTTTGGGAAATGTGCTTCAGTTAAATGAGCAGTTTGATACTACAAAGTCTGTAAAGAAAGCCAAAGCAATTGTCTGTCACATAACCTCCACAACTCGTCGTTTTTACACTTTGGTTTAAACGGATTAAACAAACAAAATGTAACCTAAGTTAGGTAGGCCAGTGTAGTTACATTTGGACAGAGTCAGGCTGGCTACCTTCAGTTTCCAGTCTTTATGCTAAGCTAAGCTAACTGGCTGCTGCCTTTATCTTCATGTTTAGCGTACAGACGTGTGAGTGGTTCTGATCAAACTCCTGGAACTTTTCCTGTAACATGAACATGCAGCTTCCATAGTTTATTTTCACAGGCTTTGGTTTAAAAATGAATGTTGGGTAAATGTTACAGTTTATATTTGAGAAAGAAAGATTATTATAAACAAATAAATTGCAGCCAGAGATTATTTTGTAACTACAGGGTTTTTTCAATCTATAACATCACATTTTGTAGAGCATAAATATGATTGATGCTGTTATGAGTGTGTTCTTGTTTTGTATAATTGGCTAGAAGCATGTTCAAGTTGAAATGCTCCACATACTGTATGGGACTACTATATCTGGCTAATCAAAAGCTTGGTCACTTAGCTGCCTGTAAAGCTAAAGTGGACTCGAGAAAACTGCAGTACTTATGACAATTGGAAGAAGATTAAAAAGCAGTTGACTGCAATTTGCGCCCACTGTGTTGAAATGCCAAGGGCTGTTGGGAGTGAGAGCACAGAAGATTGCATCACCTCCTATGTCAAAAGCTTGCACTAATGAGGGTGTATTAACACTGCACTGTTTAATAGAAAGAATGGATCTTGCTAGTCCAACTCCCCATAGAATAGCAGATACTGTGAGTCCAGAGGGGTGGAATTAATAGTAAGTGATCTCAAAGCTATTGACTGCTGAGTCATTCACTTATAAAGAACATTTATCAAGTAGAAGGTAACTTTACATTATGTAAAGGTTTGACATATGTAATCACTTAAGTTAATAATGACTGCTCCTTCCATTGCTCCACACTTTCTGTAATGTGACAAAAATTCAAATTTACAAATCAGAATTTCCCCCTCAACATTCAGCACCATAGCATCTACATGTGACGCATTATTCACTCATCACCGCCACACCATGATGTATCTTTATTCATCGCATGTTTCTGTCAGGCCACATTAGCCTCAGGAGGAAGGCGGTAAACGGAAAGATGGTTAATGTGCCGCACCTGCTCCTGCCGGGATGCTAGTTGACATCTTCGTTCCTCAGCGGCAGCCAGCTAAAATTGTACCCAAAATGAACAAGAAAGACTTACTGGAGCGCAAAGCAATATCCAGTGAACCAGGAAATGGTGGCAAGGCTTTTGCCATCATGTAATTTTTCCTGAACGGTCAGTGAGATGACAGGTAGAGACAGAGGAGGGAGGCTGGCCAACGATCTGCGTGACTGGAAAGTGATGAATCCTGTGGTGTGTGAAAATACTTTCCTCCTGTTGAAAACAAGTGTCATGGTGTAATGTTCATGAAGGGTCTTGTGAAGGTAAATGGCAATGCATCAGTTGTCGCTGCAAAAGATGGGTTTGACAGTTTCTAGTCTGCTAGTCGGGCAGCTGTAAATGAGGGATTATTTTTTAACCACACAACATCCTGCAGTTTTAAAGCCAAAGCTGTTATTGTTGAATAAAGGGCTGCACAAGGGATTTGAATAAGAATGCTTTATTTAAATGTCATCAAAATGAAAAGGCACATCTTTTTCCCTGTGTGAAGCTTTGACATACTTCCAATGGACAACAATTACTTCCTTAAGAGAAGTGTACTCACACTGCTCAAGACAGCCTTCTCCTCTATTTGAACCTTGAGGGTCACTTTTCAGTGTGTAAACCCTGCAAGTCTTCCCGAGGGTATGGCAACATTTTCCACCATTTGACTCACAAAATAGCCTTTCCGAGGGGATACCTGCAACATCTACATGCTAAAAAGCTTGGCCATTGAAAGTGAGATTGGGTGAGACACCTAGGGCTTTGGAGTTAAATCCCTAAAGATCGTGTAAAGGATTCAAAACACCCCAAAAAACCCCAGAAATGATTGAACCTGCAAGCAACTGCGGCCATATTTTAAGCCGTCACCTTGTGCATTAAAGCTGTGGTTTTATGATTTCCAAAGCTCGGAGCTTGGTTTAATATTCATTAAGTGCTGAACATCCTGAGATCTCGGTGCACTCCAGAGTCAAAAGATATATTGTTATTGGATGTGATAAACAGAGCGTTGGGGTAAGAAAGTGCTGAGAGGCAATTTGCCACACATACTTCCTGTTTCTCAACCTTTCTGAAATAGTAATAGATGTATTAGAGTTCACAAGAAGCTAAGTGTTAATGCAGGTGAATTTCATCGACGGACATTATTGTATCTGTCCCACCGACGTCAATTTCATTTGGTTGCGGGTGCTATTGGCCGTTAACATTTTTTCACATTGTTCAAAGAAATTCTTACATGTTTTTTCTCTACATGGACTAATTAAACTGGTACAGCAGTGTCAAGCTCCGTCACACTTGTCACCTCTTTGCTGTTGCTATTTCTCATGTGCATAGCTAGGCAGCTGGAATTTAACAGTCATCAGTGGTGTGGAACCATATGTTTTACTTATTGGAATAGTTTGCTAACTTAGCCAGATAACAATAGTTGCCATACAATGTTCAAGTTGCAATTATTACTCATATGCTGCTGATATTTGCATCATTAGTTATTTGTATTATTTCATTGAGAATGTAGTGACAATGACAATCAGCCACAGGGCCCCATGGAATTTTCTGCCACATGACAAATGCAAAATCATTTTTCATTTTCCAATAAACATAATAAACATCCATAAAACATATATATGAAATCTGAATAATATTTCATGTAGTGGCATATTGAGAGCAACTATTGTGCGCTACATTCTCTGCTGATTGCATCAATTTGCTCAAAGAGAGGAACCTACTCCTCTGTTCTGCTATCTAAAAGCAGCAGGTAAAAGAAGCAGCTGAATGTGTCAAAGCGACCTCAATAAATAATGGATGTCAAGAAGCTTCTGTGGAAGCTGTCTGCTTTGAAATCTACTCCCTGGTTGAGACCCACTCCCAGTTCGCTCCTTTCATTTTACATTTAACGGGTCCTGTGCTGTCTAACCATCATTTCCAACACACACACACACACACACACACACACACACACACACACACACACACACACACACACACACACACATTCATACCTCATCTCTGGCTGGAGCTGTCTGAGGCAGTTAGTGCTGGGAAGGTGCTGAGTTCAGAGCAGCCAGGCAGGTGTTGTGTCCGTCTTAGGGGCTCACGTCTGCATACATCAGCTTCAATTTTACCCTCAGTCGGGCTTGAGAGCCTGGTTGACACCCACAGGAAGGGAGCCGACAGCAGCACCATTCAAGAGGAAAAATAAACAGCCTCTCTTGGACCAGGCACACAGTGAAAATTGTAGCGTTTCTCAAAGACCTCTAAGGTTAACTGGTTTTCTTTTGTATCTGCGAATTGATTTCCAAGCTCTTCAAATGGTGCTATCTGTCCGCGCTCATATGTCGAGGGAGCAGGCGTTTAGCTGTGGATGTCCCAAATGTCTAAACCTCAAACAAATCATGTTTCAGTATTGCCAACACTGACAGAAGACAGCAGGTGCCTCGGAATTAAATACCTCATTAAAGTCAGAGCAAACAAATGGATTTCATAGCCCCACGTGATTCCTAATACAACTAATATAAACCTGGGTGATTAAAAAAACTGTTTAAATGTGTTCAAACTTTAATAAAAAATAAATAAATTCTCAGAAAATCTAAAATTCATGCTGTGAGCTCCACATGTCGGGCTCTTGCACAGATGGATCAAAGTCAGCAGGATAAATGCCTCTCTTCCCTTTGATAATAATTAATTACACACTTGAGCAAAAACAAATGCCTATGCAGGCACCATAGTAAATGTGAAGAGATTATACCTCTCTTAATACACCGAGATACATAGAGTATTGTACTTTTCTCACCTTGTATTTTACATTGTCTGAAGAAAACAGCAGAATTGTCTTTTTGCATCAGATATACTATACATATATTAAGTAAGATAAATGAATCAGCAGCATTTGTATACAAGTAGGAGAATTGCATGAAATGTCTAGCTGCGGAGATGTTATTTCTGCAAAATATAGGCCTATGTGTTTCTACACAATACCACAGAGACAAGGAGATGACAGAGACTATTCTCATTGTCTCCATGTCTCTAATGTAAGAGCATTGTCCTTCAGCTATTGTGTGAATCCTCTGGCTGTCAAACTGGGAAAGAAAGAACCCTGACTAAAGGCCACTTGTCTTTTCACTGAGCCTGGACCGTGTTTGCACTCTCGGCCCTGGACAGCTCAACACAGACCCATATCTCCACCTCTGTATCATGTGACAGTGAATTAGAAAATATTTACACATTCAGAAATATTGATTATGATGAGGATTGGATGTTGATAACTGTGGCATCAATCCCAGGTCTAAGTTGTACCACACCTAAATTCTTCTGTAAGCCTATACATATGACTAAGGTAATTATTCTTCTCTATCTCGATGACCATTCAGAGCTAGGTTACCGATTGTGCATGCCAAAATACCCTTTTCAAGGCAGATATTTTGACTTGTCAAAGCAGGAAAAGCGTGTAAACAATCAAACTAGTGTCCCCATAAACGGTGTCACTGAGTGGTCATGCACAATACCAAATCCCTGGAACTGGCTCACCTAATTGGAAAGCAGCCATCGTTAATGTTTTTAACTCCCCCAGTGCTTTTCTTGCTTTGGCAAGTCAAAATGTCTGCTGTGACAACAGTCTATGGGAGTCCCCATAACGCTCACATAAGGGTTAACAATCCTGTAGGATAATTATGCTGGTTGAGAAGTTTATTGGCACTGCCATTGTAGATTTTCTCTCTACAGCAGCTGTTTCTGCATTAAACTGTAATTTTGATAATTGTATTTAGTACTTTACTATAATTGACTTATTTAAAGGAAGAGCTTGTCATTTTGGGATATACACAAGTTAGGTGAGAGGATGGATAACGTTTCCACTCTCATGTTTGTATGTGGTAATAGCTGACAAAAGCAACAAGTTAGCTTAGCATAAAGACTTGAAACAGAGTCTTTGGAACCAGTGCGATGCTAGCTTCATAGCTTCATGCCAGGGACGTGCGGTCAGGGGAGGCAGGTGAGGCAGAGCCTGTCATCATGACAAGTAAAAAACAAATAATGCTAAAATAAAATAAATATTAATATTTCTCTACTGATCTGTGCTATAAATGCAATTTCTGTATGATTCCAATCATTTCAAGCATTTTTATAATCAAAATCGCTGAATTAGTCCATGTCCTGTTCAAACAGAGAGGAGACACGTGAGGTGAGGCAGCGACGAGCTGTTCCTCATCTCAGATTGTGAATCCCTCACAAACTGGGTTGAGCGTGTGTCTTTTGCTTTCTCATTATTTGTCACCACTGTAATATTTGTAGACACTTTTATTATATGTCCTTTCTTTACATACAATAGGTAATGTATTTCACATCTGTGTAGAACATATTTAGTGTTGCTGATCTGACATTAAACCGCAGTGAAAAAGCACAGAGGGGAGGCAAACACTACTCTGCCTCAAAGAAGAGGGCGAGCGAGAGCCCACGGGTCGGGTTTATGCTTGTTCTGTCGTTGCTCTTCTTCTACACTTCTCTTCTTCTTCTATTTTGCTTTGACCGCAAAAATGTAAGATTCTATATCCAAGCTTAAAATGTCTCAAAAAACAAGGAAATATAACATCTACAGCAATTCAACGTCGGACAGATAAAGTAACCTCTTATGTGTTTGTTGTTCACTTTTTACATCTGTGGCTGTTACACAGATTATCTCGGAATCTCACGATGTTCGCGGGTGGTGCCCGCGAGCGCTCCGCTTCTGAAACGCTCCCGGTGGAATCAAATATGTACCTTACCTATGTGTGTGTAAAGAATACTGATATGAAAAACAACCAGTAGTCAATGTACAAGCTGCCAATTGAATGGTGATTTAAGCTTCTCTATTGGGTTCATATATTTGTAAATGTGACTTATGTAGTGTCTGTGCCTCACCAGCCACGAACCTCACCGCACGTCATTGCTTCATGCACACACACACACACACACACACACACACACACACACACACACACACACACACACACCAAAGTAAAAACAAGGCCTGAATATGAAGATTATTAGTAATAGTGTTAGTCAATTGTAAAGTAAAAGTACTTCTAAAAATGTCCTTAAATAAAAATAAAAAGTAGGCAGTTAACTGCAGGCCAGCTCTGTGTAACATTTATTTTTTTAAAAGGTGGAAAAACTGTAACAACTCTGTGATGAGATCCCTCCGCCTAATTGACTCTCAGAGTGAGCCGCTGCACCTGCCTCCACGCTGCTTCTCCCTCCGCCTCCGCTGGCCGCATCATCTCCTCCCGCAGAGCCGAGTGTAGCAGCAGCAGCGTCTCTCCCCTCCTGCTCCAAGCTTTATGTCTGTGACGGCTGCTCAACGCCGGCGGGGATATTTTACCGATGCGCCTCAGCTAATGTGACAATTTTCATACAACCGCTTTAAACACCAGCTGAAGCAATGGGAGCCTTTGGAGTGATGATAAGGATTTTACAATACGTGGGACTTTATATTCAACTTAACGCAGCTCTCAACGTCGGACAAGGCGAGGTGGATAATCGCATCTCTGGAAATGGCAAGTTGTTTTATGTCTGTTTGTTGGTGGTTGATAGGAAGAAGAAGCTGTACAATATTAATTATTGAAGAGGTTTGACTGGGTGGGGTTCAGAGAACATTGGTTGTTATTTTAAAGTTGATCCCTGTTGTTATGAAGATAGATAGACTATTATTGCAGTCTTGCTGTTGTATGTGATTATCTTGATACGGTAATGGTTGGGAGTAAATAAAACGTATGCATATCCCGCTTTTATCATATTGTATGTGTCCGCGTGAAAGTGGAATATAAGCGAGTGCAAGTTGCGGAAGCTTTTTTTAAATTTAAGTGATTAGGAAAGATCACTTTTTCTAACTTATCAAGAGCAGGCCACAAGCCACATTCAACCCCTACATTCAAACCTATTTTGTTGAAAAAAACAAACAGGTAGGTCTACATCATATCGGGCTTTATATAATCCTTTGTTCAAGAGGCTGTTTCAGCATCAGTTAAAACTAAATGCCTTCAAGGTTTTGTTTTGTTTAATTATTTCTGCAGAAAATCCTTTATGAAAAATGATTTCTGTCTATCTGTGATAATCCAGGAAAATGTACAGTAAAATGAGTATGTTGTCTATGGCCATTGAACAGTTCCATTTATGCATTTTATAAATTTAATAATTAACACTCAACTCAGCCACATCAGGGATTTGAACCCTCAACCTCCCTGGCGCAGACATTCTGCTCCGACCTGAACCCCCCATAATCAGTAGGACCCAATAACAGCAACGATAAATGCTTTTCATTTATGTCTCGCAGTAGCAACAGAAGGTAGAGACCGGCAGCCAGGAAACCTGAGAAAAGAGCAAGGATGATGTTCATAAACCCCTTTAAAAAGCAGATTGTTAATATTGTGATTACATGGTATCTGCCTGAGACCGCTAGGCTACAGGCATCTAGATATACTATATCTCCTATTGCTACTATTTTACCTCTGGGCACTGTATGTAAAATAATACATCATTAGGTATTGCGTGTAAGTAAAATAGTGTGTTTGACAGTTAAAACAAATACTAGTTCAAGTCAGTTGTTTGAGAGCAAACATCTACTATAAACCTAAACCAGAGCAACAGTTCAGTGTGACTATGTGTCCAATTTAACACAGTGATCAGATTAATCAGATTCATTTATGATAACAAACATTAAGCCCAGGTTTGGCTGAAGGTTTTGGCTGATGGACACAAAGGTGCAGGCCAAGGTGAACCATAAGAAGCAAAACAAAAAAGCCAAGGGTATGTGCCTTCAGTGTTCTTGAGATAAATTACAGCTCCTGAAGGCACCCAAAGGAGAGAGGGGATCTGTGCTTTTTATGGAGGTGGGGAGGCTTGGGATGCCCTGTTACTGCATTGTAGCGCCTTTACCATGTTTAATATTCAGAGTTCGGTGCCTCTTGTTCTAACAAAAATAATTTATTATTGTTCAATACTCCTCAAGGGTTGGTACTTGACCGCATACATTTGACTTCTTGTGACTCTGATTTGTTTGTGATGATCTATATTGGTGGCTGATCTATCATGTCAAATGCCTTTTATTATTTTTAGTGTTATTCACCGCTGATGACTGACTAAAATAGTTTGTGAAACCTGCTGTAAGATAGTGTTGTCTTTTAATTAAGGAAAGGGGGACCAGCTAAAATAAAGATGAGCAGTAAAACTATCTTGACGAAATGGATGTGTGTACAGTGGTAATAACAGGAGGATTTAGACCCAATTACACAGTAATGCCAACCTCAAATTTCTATTTAGTGTGTAATTGTGTTTTATGGACTTTCTTGAAACCACTTGTTTTGAGCATATATTTTTGCCGGACTGATTCCACAGTTGTATGCTGTAGGAGATGGCATTCTTAAATATGTTTTTATTCGGTAAGATAGCATCCAGTCAGCTGCTAAAACAACTTTATTACTAACCTAAGTGTTTTATTTTCAGCCAGTACTCATTTTTTTTGTAGAATACATTTTCTTCTTTTAAGCATCATCACGTTTCTCCACCATCTCCAGACATAGATTTACTGTTGTCTAATTAAATTGTGTGATAACCACTTCATCACAGTGTCAACAGTCGTCCCTTGAGCCCTCTCTGCTTAGCAAGTAAGCTTTAGCTCGATCGTCATAAATGAATGCAGTGTGCAGCGGTTCCAAATGGATTGAATGTCTTGGACAGGTTGGAAAATCAATTAGTAGCATTTCTCCCCAAGGAGTTAACTAAAATTGGCTATAATCATTGTGTTCTCTTTCCCACTCCATGTCTCAGACTGGCCGTAAAGAAGTAAATGCCTCTGGGTGTGGACTCTTTTAACAAGGGTGAAAGCTCTTGTGTTCAAGTTTTTAAAAGTTGATACAGAAATACAAATAAAAGCCTTCCTTTTTCACACTAGGAGCAGCAGCAGAAGAGACAGTTTTTGTGGTTAAGTAATCCTCAGGAGATTGTCTATTTTTTGTTTCTTTCAATCGGGCTCTTTGATAAATTGCCCCAGTAGAGAGGGGCTGAGCCGTCATGTAGAGCAGAGAGACTGGATGCACTGTTCTGGAGAGTGCTTGTTAGATTCAGCCCTGACTTATTTGTTCCAGATAAGTGCATCTGGCTGGGGCCCGGTCAACCCCAGCACCCCAGTTTCTACTAAAGCTGAAGTGTAGATTAAATCACCTGCAAAGCAAAATAATATGTTTTTTGTGAAGTCAAGCGACCAAGTCTCGTGGATCACTGCCTTCACCGCATTGTGGGCCACATTGTGTCAAAGTGTCAGCGACTCACCTGCCATACGCTCCCAGGGTTGTGTCTCACCAGTGAAGATGGAGGAGTGAGCAGTGTTTGTGTGAGTTTTTGTTCATGTAGACGCCGTTCAACCCGAAGTGACGATGATGCCACACGCGGTTTCATCATCAATTCTGAACTCCTTCATTTTGTCTGCAAGATAGTGTTAGTGCTGTATGGCAGCGTTCATCCTGTTATCCATCGTGAGCGTACTACTTTCACAGTGTGGGGGCGTGTACCAATTCATTAGGCTTCCAAAGTGTCTGGGATTCTCTGCCAGTCCTCTGCTTGGTGTCCTCCTAATGAGGATGGCCAGCCCCGGCAGTTTGCATTGGCTTTCAATTTAATGGAGCTCCGACTGTGCGCGGGGGGCAACAGATTGTACAGTCATGCTGTCACAGCGGAGGACGCTGGCGGAGGCTCGGTAGGAGACAGCAGGAGAGTGACAGGATGGTTGAAACAATGCTCACCTCGAGGTGGCAGGAGTACATTTTAACATGTTACAACTTGAAGGGGCCCCTGCTTCCTCTGGTGACGGAGTAAACCCTGGTGATGTAATAATATTTGTCATGACCCACAGTTAAACATTTTTGTCTGGGCCACTTTTTTGAAATCATTAAAAAAAAATACATTTTACATAGACAGAAATTGGGATTTTAAAATTGCAGTAAAAACACTCATACATATAGTATTTTCCATTTTTGGCTTAACGCAGAAAAGTGGGGTCAGTCCTATAAATGTGAAAAGCTTTTTGCAGCTGCTGCTCGTGCCAATCTTTCGCCCACTAAGAACCGAATACTCTGCTGGTCTTGGATACTAAAATCTGACTAAAGTCAAAGGCCAAAGCCTGTCTGAAGGCCATACAGTAGGGAGCGAATTTACAAAAAGATTGTGCTGATTTTGCGGCAGTAAATACCTGTACAATAAATTGTGTATTTCTCAAAACATCCGCAAAGGGAGAAATGCACCCCTAACTGCGCTGCCAAGCAAATAGCATCAGGTGCACCTGTGCTATTTTTAAAAAAAATATTTTATACACTATATTCATCAAGGAAGGGGACATTTTTCTCTGCATTTCACCCATCCCTGTATATAGGGAGCAGTGGGCTGCCCATGACAGGCACCCAGGGAGCAGTTAGGGGTTCAGTGTCTTGCTCAGGGACACGTACCAGCCAAGGTTCGAACCGCCGACCTTGCAGTTACCAGACGACCCTCTTAACCTAGTGAGTCACGGTCGCCCAATTTGTACATATCTAAATGTGTTTAATATGCATACATTTATTCGAAGCATTGACTTGAAGCTCATATATACTTTACCATATGGATAATTGCAATCGGACACTAAAAGTGGGCAAATTGCACTCAGCTGCAAAACATTATGGCCATGTTTGTGTGGTAATATCATTAGCACAATATCTCTTGTGAAACAGGCCTTGAGACAGGGCAGATAGTGGTTGCAAACAATGCGCAATTCATGGAGCTGTCAGTGGCCGCAATACGATCTTGTTCATATATTAGTGGGGATGTGACCCCCGTCCCTACGAGCAATTACAAACTAGCTAATAACAGCAGGACCAGCTCTTTAAATCTACCAGAGAGAAGTTAGCAGTGAGCCTGAGAGATTTAGTTTTGTGTGGACCCTTCTCAGCTCTGGTTAAGATGGTCAGCTCTGCTCAGTGAAATGTGCAGCGATAGTAAATTATTTTTTTTAATTGAGAGAATATACTGTACAGGAAATTAGTGACGAGGTCCTGGTTGTATGAGCTCACTTAGACTCACTTTAATTGAAAGTTAAGATTTCATTTCGTTACATTACTTCAACCAAGGTGAAACTGCTTTAATTCCGCTTCATTTAACAGCAGAGTGCTGTAATCAGCATGGTCACTGCTGTACTCAACTGTCGCGTCGCGTGAAAACATATACACCATCGCTTAAAGGTTATCAAAGGCAACATACTCAAGCAGAACATAATGTTGTCAGAAATGGCCTCCGAGTCTTGTGTCCCATGGGCTATAAAAAATTCACTCTGGAGTAACGGCGGCAACAGGCAGACAGCTGCTGACTTGATTACCGGCTCCATTCTTATTTCATTGTTTTACCTTCCACCTTGAATGAAGGCTGAAGGTCTCGCGGCAAGCGATTATTTCCCCAAGGAGACTCCTGTCTGTTTGCACCGCCGCTGATTGTGAAGCAAATACAGCATTATTGACTTTTACGCAAATTCCCAGGCTGCTTATTTTTGTTTCTCAGTGTTATTATGTTTTTTTTCCACATTTGGTTATCAGTGCAGCCTACAACTACTGCAGGCTACTTCTAACGGCTGTATAGAAATGTCTTTTCACAGTGAGGGTGATAGTAGTATTCACAACTGCAGGTATAACGTTTGATTTATCTTTGACTATAAGTGGTAGATTAATAAGAATACAATAACTTAATAACTGCCAAACAATATATTTGTATTGGTCTTGTGTTAAAACTATAGCTTCTAAACAGCACAAAGTGCTGTAACCCTTCAAGGCTTTTCCCATAGTCACTACTCAAACATAATGTCTTCCTCTAGCTGATTATCTGCAGGCAGGATTAAAGCTTTTTAAGATCAAGATGAATTTCTGCAGCTGTTCTCTTTATTACAGGAGCTTCTTGTTATTTCATCCACCGTTCCCTTAGGGCTCCCCTGATTATTAAAACCATTCATCAAGTTAGTGAAATACCTCTTCCCAGAGGGATTCTATTTACGGGCTATTTACATTCACCTTGGTGATGTTAAGCTGGATTTGTATGTCTTGGTATTTACTGTGACTGATTTCTTCTCAATTAATCATTTCTGCTCTTCGGTGCCCTACGGATGTGACTCAAATGGAAGCATTGAGTTAATGACCTTGATTTTACTTGCTGTCCCCGTAAGGTGGCAACTTTTTTAAGGTGAAAAATGTTTGCACTTAACCTAGAGAAGGATTTTCTACAATTCTTCCAGCTACCAAATGTCTCTTTTTGTCCTATTCTTACGTCCTAAAACTTTGACATAACTGTTTGGTACAGTATGTGCCGACATTCCGACATATCCTGATTTCATGCATGGTGATACAGCTATCTTACATACAATTTATTTACCATAATGCTCATTCTTTGTTAGAGGAGCATTTGATAAAACACTAGCATTTTTAACTAGTGGAATGCTGTCGTTAGCTCGCTATCTACAACCCCGCCCAGGCTTATGTCCTGTCCTGTTGTCTCATCATATGAGTACATTTTTCCCAGTGGAATCAATGCAGACAAACTAAACTTACTGTATGGCAGCAGTTGTGTTTTATGTCAACAAACTGATGGACGGTGCAATCCTCTTGAGCCCTAGCCCTATTTTTAGGCCTCTGCTCAAAATTTGCATACTTATACTAATATGAGTATATTTCTGCAACTACAAGGTCTATTTTAATACGTTTAGTGTTATAATAAAGGGAACACTTGTGAGATTTGTTCAGATGTTTAAATATCAGTATATATATTGCTGGTTAAGAGTAAATGAAGATGGCACACAGCACAAATTAATCATTTTCAGATTTGCCTAAAAACAAAAGCACTTTCAGGATGATTATTTCTTAGGAATGATGTAGCTGCAGGTTTAAACCTCTCCCAGATCATAGCACAATATGTGAACAGTCTCTCTGCAAATTCTGACTTTGATAAAGTGAAGCACAACAAAATTAGAGAGGTTTTAGTACAGACATTTCAGACGAGGTCTCCAAAATGTGCACATTTACACATTTTGCAAAATGTGTGCCATTTTAATTTTCTCATATACCAAACTATAAATTTCAATTGTATATATCACTAATGGTGTTCAATACATCCAAATAGAGCAGTTTTGGCTTTATTTGAAAGCCAGAAACTCTGTGAGCCCTCTCTCAGTCTCTGTGTTCATTCAATTTTGTTTTAGATTCCACCTCTTCCAGCCCTTCCCCCTCCGTATCTCAGCCCCCCCTTTGCACGATTTTAGTCATTGGCACCTCCTTCAACGCATTAGAGCCAATTTGATTGATTTTTGGTAATAACTTTAGTTAGTTCTTGTGTTGTGTTTGGAGTCCTTACAAGCGGCTTACATGACTTTGTAGGCCAGGCTCTGCAGTTTAACCAGGTATGCAACATCATTATATTCGTTACTGATGAGTGCACTGTACGCTAAACTTTCTCCGCAACCCCCCCACAGCCCCCAAAAATGGGGGCGCTCGGGCTTAAGAGGACCATCCCCCACTGGAGTACAAGGAGGATTTGGAATTTGAACAGATGATTACAAATCAAATATATATGTTTTGTTTTACCAGGTTTAATGGTCGTTCGAATTTTTAATAAGTGATAGCGTAGCCAAATCTTGATACATCTTATTCCTCTGTGCTATAGAGCTCCATTGTTGTACAAAAACTTTTAAAACATGTCAACGGGCCACATTGATGCTGTGGGTGGCATTTCATTACCATGACACAGGTATCCTTTATTTTATTCCCAAATATACCTTGCTGGTGCTGTATGTACTCAAATAGCATACTAACTCCACAACAAATGCTAAATGACTAAAATGAACTAAAAACTACAGTGCCCAGCTGATTTATGAAATTATTAAGCTTGTTTTAAAGAATGGAACTTCTGCATATAGTTGTGATTGGTTAGTTAAGATTTCAGTAGTAATGATTGGACTTGAAAGTGATGAGAGATGGACGAACACACTGTTGGTTTTGGCCTTTTCATGTAATATGTTGAAAATAAGCACACATCATTGAATAACATAAGCCTTGTCCTTAAATAATTTGGCGGACAAAAACCAAAAATTGCAGGGTTGGTGCAGTCTTAAACTGCGAGCTTCTGTCTCTGGCTCACAAACAAGCACACATACACACACACATGGACCTGCAAAGATACGGGTGTCACACTTGCTTCTCGTCCATGCTAATTAGCCCTCTGTAATTTAGTCATCCTCAAACAGCTCAAGCTCACTCCAAAGCAGGAAGGGAGAGAGAGAGAGAGAGAGAGAGAGAGAGAGAGAGAGAGAGAGAGAGAGAGAGAGAGAGAGAGAGAGAGAAAGAGAGAGAGAGAGAGGATCGATGGATTGACCTCACACTGGCTCTTAGGCTGGATTTATCCTTCTCATTTTGCCTTGCACCTGAAGTGAGAAATATTCAAGAGTGGTCTCTTTGGGGCTAGAGCAGTGTACATGCATTTCTTTATATATTTATGTCCTCCACCACATTGCTTTTCTTTCATTATTTTCTTTTTAATGAGTCTTTGTTGGATAGCATGCAGAAGCCTCTGTGTTCTCGTGGCCTCACTTCTATATTGCTTTCTGAGCAATATAGAAGTAAAGTTAAAAATGCATGTACTGTACTTGCATCTTCAAACAGGGGACCCCTGCTTCTACTAGAGGGCAGTTCTGACGCTACTGCCTTTATCTATAGAAAAAGCCAAGCAAAGCAAACTCTTTCTGTGGCATCATAAATGAGACAACCCAGTATGCTTGAGTTGTTCCTGAAAGTCAATATTCACATCAGAAGTATGATCTCACACTTGTCTCTGCCAGGCCGGGGAGAATGTACCATTGGCGTCAGCTTTTCTGTTGATTTAGCATTCTACCAAGGTTATGTGATTGATTTCTGGTGACGCTAATGCGATTAAAGGCAGGAAACTTTTGGATGTCTGCAGAGCAGGCTTGTCAAGGCCTGACGTCGCCACAGCACTCACCGGAAGACAGTCTGTTTGTCAACAAGTCGTGTTTCACAGGCAAGTTGAAGAGGGCGTCTGCATAGCAAACTAAAAGGCAATTTGACAACTGTCAGATCGATAATGCCGAGAGGAGGAGGAGGAGGAGGAAGAAGGACAAGGGAGGCAAGATGGTGAGGCATTCGTTTGGGCACAGCATGATTTAGTGGCGCTAATGATTAGGGATGTATTTATAGAACTCAAGGAGCGTATCTGTCATGACTAGGAATGCTCCAATCAGCAGATTAGGGTAGAGCAACCGTTCTGTGTTATTGTCTTATCAAAATTCTCTTGAATCCAAGCAAACAGCTTCTCAAATGAATGAATCTCAAATGAATCTCTGTTTTTGTCACAGTCTCTCTGTCCCTCTTCTCCTGCCACATTCTCTATTCCTCAGGCCCCTTAGTTTCCATTTTGCATCCATCCACCAGATGCACTGGCACTTTTCCTTCTTTACTTATCACCTGACTGGCCCACCCCTCTACACAAATGTTACTTCTTTCCTCATCAGCCCTGCAGTTACCTGACCTCCCCCTCGCCTTCTCTCCAAACTGTTTCTACTTCCACCCATCAGCCCTGCAGTACATATACCAGCCCCTTTTCTCATTCAGTTGCCATATTGTGGTAATATGGGATAGAAGGGCAGAGAGATGTTGTGAGACCCTTAAAGCTGCCACTTAACACCATGCTGTTTTGTGTATGTCTTTTTATGTATTTGTCTCTCTGGACCCAGAGTCTGAAATAAAGTCTATCTATCTATCTATCATGCTTTAGGGGGAAATAAATATGACAGGGGAAATTTCAGGTTCAGTTAAAAATAAGTTAATTCTCACGTTTTAGTGCAACTTGTCACAGTTCACAACCACATGTCAAATTTATCTCAGAAGTGCAATATCTTATTTTGTCCAATCAAAAAATCCCAAATCCCCAAATATTTGATTTGCAATCAATAATTTAAATCAGGAAAATCATGAAATGCTCAGATAATGTTTGAGTCTCTCTTCTCCATCTGGTAAAGGAGTTCATACCTTTGATCCCTGGAATTGCTCTGATATCGTGTGTATTTTGTCAATTATTTTCCTCACAGAGATAGAAGTACATAGGTTCTATATATGTGTGTGTGTGTGTGTGTGTGTGTGTGTGTGTGTGTGTGTGAGTGAGTGTGTGTGAGAGAGAGAGAGAGAGAGAGAGAGAGAGAGAGAGAGAGAGAGAGAGAGAGAGAGAGAGAGAGATGTTGCAAAATGATGATTGGAAAGGCTCGTTTCTGCCTCACATCCATTCCTTTCTTTCATGTAGAGGGACACGCTATGCGTAATGGCTTGCATAAAACATGCAACAGAAACACACAGTAGCACCATTATACAGTATGTGACATGCTTTTCAAATCCGCACAGCTCCATTTACACACATACACTGTATGCTGACTACAAGCCACAGGGCACCACACACAGTGAGACACACACACAGGGTAAGTCTCCCAGGATGCTGAACACCTGCCAGAGCCAGTGGGCAAGGCTCCAGGAGATGTAGTGAGCTACTCTGAGAGTTGGAAGCATCTCTTTATACCACACACCAGAGAGCCAACAGACACAGATTGCCCACTCAGCGAGAGGGCCATAGAGAGGAGGAAAAAGTGTGGAGGGAAACTGAATTAAAGGAGGAAGGAAGGTAAGAGTACAGAATAGGATTGAGTGGTAGAAGGAACCTCTAATAGGTAGAATGTAAGAATGAAAGGGCAATAGAAAAGGGAGAGAGAATAGTAGCAGTGTCCACAACAAGAGGGGGAGATTTGTGGGAGATGTTACTGAGCTGGAGAGAGAGAGAGAGAGAGAGAGAGAGAGAAAGAGAGAGCGAGCGAGAGAGAGAGAAAGCTAAGAAATGATTTAAACAAGAAAGAAAGAGGTGGAAAATTGAGAAAAATCTTGCGTTTGCAAAATTGGGGTCTTATTGGTTGGCGGGGGAAATGGGAAGGAATTACCTTGCTGCTATAAGCCTGTCCGACTGCTTTGGACTCCCGAGTGTATTTTAGGACTCCCTGTGCAGCTATCTCTTTGACTTGACTTTGACTTCATACATTGTGGTTTCAAATGACTTTGGCGACTCAGTTAGCGTCATTAATTCTTCACCAGTTCTCCTTTATACTCTACTTTGGTTGTACGTTGTAGACATGTATTGTTTCTTACATTCAAACGGGTATTAAGGGTTGATTTTGGGAGAATCATTTTACAAACAATGACATAGATAGTGTGAAATCTCAATCAAATATATAAATATAATAAAGACAAATGGTGTAACAAAAATGTAGAATCAAAGACAAGTGCCGTAATCTTAGTCATTGTTAAACTGTAATGAATGTACAGTTTTAACAGTGGCAGATTTTTCACTCCTGACAATTGGCATTAGCAGATTTCGTCAGCTGGAGCTGGCTAGCTATGTAGGCTAACTTTAGCTTTATTAGTTGGTTCATTTTTGAGGGATAATATTTTAAAAGGGGGTTTTAAAAAGGATATGTACATGATATAGTGCTAAAAGTTTGAGGATAAACATTCCCAAACCCAGAGAACATAATTACTAAGATAGCATCCGATATAGTAGTAGGGTCTCATGCAAATGGCAGTAGCATGAGACCCTTTGGAGGACTTGGTCAAAAGCTTGGCAGCAGCATTTTGAACCACTTGTAGGCAATTTAGGGAAGTCTTGCTAAGGCAGGTAAAAAAAGAATAATATAATCCATTAACTTTGCTCAATTAAGATTAAGAATTGACAAATAAGATAAGATAAGAATTATTTTTCTGATTTCTTTCCATCATTCTTTTTCTGCTCACTTGTTTTTGTGTCTTTTACTGTGTGTCCCACAAAGAGCTTTGTGTTTGTAGGAACGCAGCCTGTTCGAAGTGACAGATGCTGCTGTCTGTGCTCTGCCGCTAGCTATTGATACTGTATCTTCAGGTCCAAAAAAAAGTGCCAGCGCCTGCATAGAATTCTAAGAAAACTCAGATGATTGAAATGCCACCCTCTGTTGTTTTTTTCATACTTTATGCACAGTGAGGTTCTCTGCTATTCCAGGCTTCAGCTCTGGCACCATATGTTCAAAACACATTATTACAAGGCATTGTGATAAGTTTTGTCATACCCTCTGTGCTCTTCATCGGGCATCTAAGAGACACGGTGACAGTCTTGAATAATAAGATGTATAGAGGAAGAAAAAAAATGAAAGAAATAATAGAAAAGAATATATTTGAATACAATGTTTTACTCAAACAGCAGCTCTTCAAACACTCTTACAAAATGCTTTTTCAAACATAAAGTTAATGCTGTTGTAGAAACCATAAAAAAATGTAATGTTTCAAAGCACAAAGGCATTAAATCTGCATTTTACCCTTTGCTCTCTTCAGGCTGTTTTTTTTCATTATCATTCTTTGTCCTATCAGAGTGAAATAAATGTGTGGTAATTGATTGATTAAGATTCACCAAGTATTGATTCAGCCTTACTAAAAAAAAAATTAAATTCAAGAAATCATTTTCTGCTTAAGAATTTGAACATACGGTGTATCTGTTTCTATAATAACTGCTATGTGATCCTTCCTTATTTTAAAGGTCACATTACAGTTTAATTTCTGCTTATTTTAACTTCCTTATAATCATCAAAGCTTTACCTCAGATGCTATTTCTGAATCTCTTGGACATGTTCAAGAGATTCATAATGATTCTCTTGAAAGTGAATCATTATGCCGGCTGTGATTACAGTCTACAATGGCATCGAAGGAACAGTTAGCGCTACAGGAAATTGTCCCAGAAAATATTTCCCACTGTGCAGCAGAATCACAAGACGCTTTTCACAGACCAGCTCAGACATTAAAAATCTTATTCAGGAAAACATTTATCTGCTTCAATATCTTGTTATCTATCTTGTTTTTATATTTTCATTTATCATAATATGTGGTGATAGTTTGAAAATTTAAAAAGAAAACAGTCTGTCAAACCTGTAAAATCCCTAGTGTCTATTTGTTTCAGTTATTATTTCACAATACATTAGAAGAATTAGACAAGAAATTCTGGTAAGAAGTTCATTGGTGCATTCAGATAAATAAACTTGATTCAATAAAATAATTATATATTGAATCTTCAGCACTCTACTATGGGTAACATGTAAAAGATGAGGCCAGTCTTTACTGTCACCATCTATATGGGCATATCTGGCACAAAACTAAAAATGGAAAAATTAATAATTGGAAGATTTCTTTAGAATTAACTCAAAATTATTTGATTTGAAACTTGATTGAACTAAATACCTTTTCTGTGTGTTTCATTATCAATCAATCCTTTATTGTGAATGTTCATTTTGTTTCATTAACAATCCAATAAAGCTCGAAGGATACTATTTTAATCTGTTATACTTTTGTAATACTTATCAGCCTAAATTTACATCATCTATTACTGATATATCTGCAATGTGCTAATATATGCCAATACATCTTTCAGCCTTGCCCTACATTCAAATAACTCTTAAAAGTGAATCTTGATTCAAGATTTTTAAATCTTATGGCATGAATTCATTTGGTCAAACTGCTTTTTCCAAAATGAAGAATGAATGTTTTTTGGGTGTTATTCATAATATCGTTTTCACTTTGATCGCAGCATCTTCTTTTGTATTGTTACATACCATAACTTCAGGCTATGTGTTGTATAGCACACTTCTCTGGACCCGCTTGTAGCTGACAGGTCTGTCTGAATCGTGAGCTCTCTGTTCAGCTGCCTCCTGACATGAGCTTCAGAAACCAGCGAGAGTATGTTCTCTGCCCTTGTGTCTGTCAGCGTCTTAATAAGGACTTGTGCTGTAAGATGGAGATGGAACAAGACTGGAGAGGTACACTGAGTTTCATTGAAATGTATTCTTATCTCACCTGTTATTTTTCAATCTCAAGAGAATTTGCATAATAGAGGAGAGCTAGAGAGTTATCATCAAGCTCCTCATAAGTAATGGACCTCCATGTTGCCATGACAAAACGCATGTACAATAGTTTGACACCTTACATAATGAAGACGACATTTCAAGGACTAAAATAAACAGTATGGAAACATTTTGTTTTATGGTCTATAATTTTTCTTTCTGCTGAAGAATGAGTAATTTAATGCTGTTGTGACTTTTAATAGATGACTCTGTACCTTGCCAGGGGTGTAAAGTGCACTGGTTTGTGAGTACTCTGAATATAGCTGAAGCTTTTAGCAGAGCCCAAACTTGGAGAACATTAACTTATATGGTGTGTATGGTGAACAATGTTAAGTGCACTTTACATGTTGCTCTGTCTTCGTACCTCTCCATATGTCATTCCTTTACAAACGGTTCTTTCTAACGCTCCTGTTTCCTTCATATCACTGTGAGTGTGTGTGTGTGTGTGTGTGTGTGTGTGTGTGTGTGTGTGTGTGCGTGTGCGTGCGCGTGCGCGTGCATGTGTGTGTGTGGATCCGGTGTCTCTGCTTTACAGCTCCTCTTCCTGCATTTCCTATCACTTTTCCTCACTATTCCATCCATCGTTCTCAGCTCTTTCTTCTCAACATTCTTGCCTCGGTTCACCTCTGCCCTTGTCCTTCTTTTCTCTCTTTTCCTCTCTTTCCTCTTCCTCTACCCTTCTTGGCCCCAGTACGGCTCCATCCCTCCAGTACGTCTCCTCCTGACAAATAAGGCCACTGCCTGGCCGCAAGCAGTGGTGCATCAAGGGCACGACAATTACAGATACGGCGTCAGACTTCTCTCTTCGCTAACCTGGTCTAGACATGCTCAGTCCCAGGGGCGTTTTTAGGGGGGCTGAAGCCCCCCTAAAATGTTCTTCAGCTCCCCCAAATAATTTGGCTTTATTGGCTTTAAAAAAACATATGGTGATGTCATTAAATTAAACTATTGTTTCTCACATGGACAAGGTATTTATAACTCTAACATGCTACATATGTGCGTGCGTTCTGGTTTGTATGTTTTCTCTGCTCAGTCCGTGTGCCTCCCTGAAACATCACTATTCTATAGCTGAGAGGTTGAATCCATAGGTAGAACAGACTAGAGATTATTGTCTCATCACACTTCATGCATGAAACTTTTCACTGTTTCACTAAAGAGTTGGTGACGCATTTCAAATCTCCAGTGTGAGTAAATAATGATAATACTATTTAAGCACACCTGAGGCAGATGTAACATTATTAATTAAAAATGCCTTAAAAAACAAAAAATGTATTTAAAAGATGAGGAAAGATAACTAAAGTAACAATAGCTACTTACAAAATAGACCAATAAAGACAAAAAAACTGAAAATAATGCATCAGCCACATAATAGTTACCCTCACAACAAAATAAAATCATTTATTCCTGTAATATTTTTTAAATAGTCTCATTAAAATCAATGCAATCAGTGAGACTAAGAGAGAGGATGTCAGAGACACATGAGTAGGGAGTGTAAATGAGGTGGGTGTGAAAACAAGACTTGATGGGGTGTGATACTGTAAATTTATATTAAATCAATGCACAGCTCCACGGATGGTGTGTGTACATTATACTTTCACTATGCAATATATTAACTATATTATAATTAGAAGGGTTGATACTGTATGAATATTGCCTGCACTTCACTTAACTGAATGATGAGTTTATATATAATTTTTTTGAACTTAAGACTGTATGGGGCTCCAGCGGGGGACTCCATAGTTCTGCTGGGGGATTTCAACGCGCACGTGGGCAATGATGGGGATACCTGGAGAGGCGTGATTGGGAGGAACGGCCTCCCTGATCTTAATCCGAGCAGTCGTTTGTTGTTGGACTTCTGTGCTAGTCATGGATTGTCCCTAACGAACACCATGTTAGAGCATAAGGATGTTCATAAGTGTCCGTGGTACCAGAGCACCCTAGGCCGAAGGTCGATGATCGATTTTGTTATCATATCATCGGATCTGAGGTCATATGTTTTGGACACTTGGGTGAAGAGAGGGGCGGAGCTGTCAACTGATCACCATCTGGTTGTGAGTTGGGTCAGAGGGTGGGGGAAAACTCTGGACAGACCTGGTAAGCCCAAACAAGTAGTGCGGGCAAACTGGGAACGTCTGGAGGAGGCCCCTGTCCGGGAGATCTTCAACTCACACCTCCGGCGGAGCTTTTCTAGCATCCCTGTGGAGGTTGGGGGCATCGAACAGGAATGGACGATGTTCAAAGCTTTTATTGCCAAAGCTACGGTGGTGAGCTGTGGTCTCAGGGTCTTAGGTGCCTCAAGGGGCGGTAACCCTCGAACACCGTGGTGGACACCGGTGGTCAGGGAAGCCGTCCGACTGAAGAAAGAGGCCTTCCAGGATATGTTATCTCGGAGGACTCCTGAGGCAGTTGCAAGGTACCGACAGACCCGAAGGGCTACAGCCGCTGCCGTGAAGGAGGCAAAGCAGCAGGTGTGGGAGGAGTTCGGAGTAGCCATGGAGAAGGACTTTCGGTCAGCACCAAGGTGTTTCTGGAAAACCATCCGGAACCTCAGGAGGGGGAAACGGAGAAACATCTAAACTGTATACAGTAAGGATGGGACTCTGTTGACTTCAACTGAGGGGGTAATCGGGCGCTGGAAGGAGCACTTTGAGGAACTCCTGAATCCGACTAATACGCCCTCTATTGTAGAGGCAGAGCTGGAGGCTGATGGGGGAGCATCATCAATTTCCCTGATGGAAGTCTCTGAGGTAGTCAAACAACTCCACAGTGGCAAAACCCCAGGGATTGATGAGATCCGTCCAGAAATGCTGAAGGCACTGGGTGTGGAGGGACTGTCTTGGATGGCACGTCTCTTCAACATTGTGTAGAGGTCTGGGATGGTGCCTAGGAAGTGGCAGACCGGGGTGGTGGTTCCCCTTTTCAAAAAGGGGGACCAGAGGGTGTGTGCCAATTACCGCGGTATCACACTACTCAGCCTCCCTGGTAAAGTCTACTCCAAGGTGCTGGAAAGGAGGGTTTGGCCGATAGTCGAACCTCGGATTGAAGAGGAACAATGCAGATTTCGTCCTGGTCGTGGAACAACGGACCAGCTCTTCACTCTCATAAGGATCCTGGAGGGGGCTTGGGAATACGCCCATCCGGTCTACATGTGTTTTGTGGACCTGGAGAAGGCGTATGACCGGGTCCCCCGGGAGATACTGTGGGAGGTGCTGCGAGAGTATGGGGTGAGGGGGCCACTTCTGGGGGCCATCCAATCCCTGTACGCCCAAAGCGAGAGCTGTGTCCGGGTCCTCGGCAGTAAGTCGGACTCGTTTTCGGTGAGGGTTGGCCTCCGCCAGGGCTGCGCTTTGTCACCAATCCTGTTTGTGGTATTCATGGACAGGATATCGAGGCATAGTCGTGGGGAGGAGTGTTTACAGTTCGGTGGGCTAAGGATTGCATTGCTGTTGTTTGCAGATGATGTGGTCCTGATGTCTTCATCGGGCTGTGACCTCCAGCACTCACTGGATCGGTTTGCAGCAGAGTGTGAAGCGGTTGGGATGAGGATCAGCACCTCTAAATCTGAGGCCATGGTTCTCAGCAGGAAACCGGTGGATTGCCCACTCCGGGTAGGGAATGAGTCCTTACCCCAAGTGAAGGAGTGCAAGTACCTCGGGGTCTTGTTCGCGAGTGAGGGAACAATGGAACGTGAGATTGGCCGGAGAATCGGAGCAGCTGGGGCGGTATTGCAGTCGCTCTACCGCACCGTTGTGATGAAAAGAGAGCTGAGCCACAAGGCAAAGCTCTCTATCTACCGGGCAATCTTTGTTCCTACCCTCACCTATGGTCATGTGGACTGGGCCATGACCGAAAGAATTAGATCGCGGGTACAAGTGGCCGAAATGGGTTTCCTCAGAAGGGTGGCTGGCATCTCCCTTAGAGATAGGGTGAGAAGTTCAGTCATCCGTGAGGGACTCGGAGTAGAGTCGCTGCTCCTTTGCGTGGAAAGGAGTCAGTTGAGGTGGTTCGGCATCTGGTAAGGATGCCACCTGGGCTCCTCCCTAGGGAGGTGTTCCAGGCATGACCAGCTGGGAGGAGACCCCGAGGGAGGCCCAGGAGCAGGTGGAGGGACTATATCTCCAAACTGGCCTGGGAGCGCCTCGGGATCCCCCAGTCAGAGCTGGCTGATGTGGCCCGGGAAAGGGAAGTTTGGGGTCCCCTGCTGGAGCTGTTGCCCCCGCGACCCGATCCCGGATAAGTGGTTGAAGATGAGATGAGGTGAGATGAGAACTTAAGACTTCATTTTTATTGTCTGTTTTCAATATCTTTGGATTTTGTTAATATGCCAGCTTTATATATGGTAAATGTATAGTTTTCACTCATGTCAATTTGATCTGAGCACCTAAAATCCTTTGCTTTTGTGATCAATTAACATCTCAAACACCGAACATATGTGGTGATGACTTGTGTGGGGTATAAAAAGTTTCTAAAGAAGATCCCTCCGAGCTGTTTCTTTAATTTAGTTGTAGTTTCATCCATTAACCTCCTGGTTCATGCTTTGATTCATTCTTACTCTTTGTTTTGGGGTTAGTGGGGTTAACTATGATTTTTTTTAATTTGTTTTAAGAAAGCGTAATGTCTTTCAAGAGTTGCATTTAGGTCAGTCTCCATTTTGCGTCTTCATCCAGACAAGAAGGATCATAAAGTGTCCTCCCACACACATACTGCATTCTGAGTCAGATATGTGATGGAAAATGTAGTCTTACTTTGAATTATTGACCATTACCAGAAGCCAAAGAGAGAATGATGTTCTCTGTGTAGGTGGTATTATATTATGTGTGCGTGGGATTGAAGTGTTATGACACATCCAAATTACTATATCGGTACAATGTTCAGCTCAGCTTGGGCTGCTGAACCATTGAAAGAAGGATTATATTATTAAAACACATTAATAGCATATTATCACAGTCTTGACGCTTGAGCATGCAACTACAGTTTCTGCCGAAAGACTAAGAGAGTGAAACATGCAGAACACTGTAGATCATTGCACTGTAGATTAAGCAACGCTTTCATCTAACAATTAGCACTGCTTTGTTGAGTCGATACCTTCTCTTTGAATTTCTCGTTGCTATATTTACTTGGCTACCAACACCTTGTACCCGTGTGTTACAATTTCTTCCCTTACTGAAGTGTGATGCAGCAACGTCGCCAGTGAAAAGTTGTCACTGAGCTCCCTGAGAAAAAGAAATCTTGAGGATTTGTCCTTCTGTCATTTCGAGGATGTCTTAAGCCCATCATTTTCCCTAAACCTTTGTCCTTTTTTTATACTCTTGCAGCTCTCTTTACAGAGGTGCCGCATGACATCACGACGCAGAGCGGTGAGGATGTAGAGATGGCTTGTTCCTTCCGTGGGGCGGGCTCTCCCTCCTACTCGCTGGAGATCCAGTGGTGGTACATCAAGGACCACAGAGACTGGCAAGAGAAGCCTGCTCAGATCGCTAATAATGTAAGATGCAAAGAAAGCATTTTGTTTGATATGTGCAGTGATTCTCGGGTGAATACTTGTACCGCAGTGGGTAAAAGAGTTTCTATTTTAAAAGCAAATCCTTATATTTGTGATAAGCATCCAAATATGATTGAAAACTGGTGTGATGGGATCGTTAGCAAATTTACAATAAAGAGGTAACTGCTCATATACAATGAACACAAATTTGAACCCCCTGAATGTGGACAATTCAATTGTATGAAAAAAAGAGGTAACAATATTTTAGATAATGAATTATGATAAATAATATGCCATTTATGATCCATTCATTCATCATACAGTATTATGGATGATGCCGATGAAGGGGTACATAGGCTAGCCAAATAGGGCTGTAGGCATACAACAGACAAAAAAAAGGTTGGGACTAAATGTATTAGTGTAGACTACGGTAAGACGACTGAGTGCATAAGGCACTTACATGACACCACTGTATATTATACATCATAAAGACGGCAAGACATCCAGTGATACATGTACAAATCACAAGAAAAACATCAATAACATTGTCTGTATATCTTAAGTATATAATTTCAGGTAGTGTGTAGAGATATACATATACACTAAGTAGAGGAAGAAGAGCAAGAAATTCAACAAGCCCAACAATTATCCTAAAAAACAGCTTCCTCTTCTCCCAGGCTTTCTGCAAGTAATTGTCTAATGTTTTATATGCGAATGGGCAACCCATTCTTTGTGTGTTGCCTATGGTTTGAAATAATCAATTTCAGTTTTTATCTTACAAAACAACATGTGGGGTTTCCAGTAAAAAAGGACAATAGAAAACAAAATGGAACTAATTTCCCTTTATCTTTGAGATGCATATGGCTAGTGCTTGAAAGCAGAAAACATAATCTGTGACAGCTATTTTCTCATACATGAGGGCTTTTATTTTAGTCAGCGACCCAAGGTTAAACATTTCTTTTTATATCTGTTCAGTAGAGTCACAAAGTCAATTTTCTGTATCACTATTTCAGTTTTTGCAATTCAATTTATTTGGACAGAACTGCTCGGACTGAACCTAAAGCTCACTATATATCAGGCAGGGGGAAATGCAATGTTAGCCACGGCAGAAACCCTCTGGCATGGAAACCAAGGGATAATTGCTGATTAGCATTTGCCAGCACTGGGGGAACAGGTTGACTCTCTCCCATCATGGGGGAACTCAGGCTCCCCTGTTGTGCCTCTAGACACTATAATTGGCACTGAGAAAGAAATAGATTTTCAAAATATCTGTCTGCTCCATGCATAATTCATACCTATGCCCAAAAGAATACCTCTGTGCCTCCGCATACACATTCACACACACTCTCCTGCTCAGAGGCTTACGTGCTTAGGGTTGTAGAGTGTGTGCTCATGCACACACACATTTAAACATGCACATATAAGCATGCTTACCCACGCACAAGCACATACATCAAGCTTAACCACTAGAGAGAAAATGGTAACTACAAGGGGAAAAAAACGCTGAAAACATCAGACATGTTTGTCCACTGCAATGTTTTGCTTTTGTGAGATGTTTTTAGAAATGTGCATCTGTTGCTAATGCATCATCCATATTTCTGTGCAGGTTGCACCCCTGGAGGAAACTTCCAAAGACGCCACCAAAATTAGTGTGAGTTTGATCCTGCGTCAACTGTCAACAAGCACAAACAAGGAAGACAATATCAAAGAAAACTAGCAGATATTTGTTTTCATTATAATGAAGATGAAAGACATCCAAGCTTTTGCTAGATCTATTTCTATTATCCATTTTACCCATATCCATAATTAAGAAGTTTAGAATGATATAGACATGTTACTGTATGTTTACCATACAGCTTCAAATAAGAATACATAATGTTTTTTCCCCATCAGGTGGTAAAAGTAGCCGGCAGCAACATCTCCCACAAGCTCCGTCTCTCCAGCGTCAAGCCGTCAGACGAGGGCACGTATGAGTGTCGTGTCATTGACTTCAGCGGCACCGTGGCGCAGCAACACCGTGTTCGCGCTTATCTCCAGGTGGAGCCTGAGAGGAGTCGGGGGCCGGATGACTTCAAGCTGCAGGAGCCAAGGCAGCGGTCACAGGGGAACCACCCTCACGCCCGCCACCAGACAGAGGGCAGAGAACTGAAGAGGAGATCAGCTAGCAGCACCACTGACTGTAATGAGAGCTGTGTGCTTTAGAGTCGGCAGTCTGTGTCTGCATGTCCATGACTTATCTCTAAAGAGGGACTGTCATCAACATACACGTCGCCACAGAGTCGAGGTGTCGGACGTAACTGGACGCTTTGTGTTTCACGGTGTGTTTGTCTATCTCTAATATTGCTGTTTGGATGCCAATGCTGTTGAATGCCAATGAAGTGCACAATTTTGTTGACTGCACATGTGATTGTTTTTTTTTTTGTTTTGCTTTGTTTTGTTGTCTCTGTGCTTTCTTCCTATTGTATTAGGTTGATGTTAATGTGACAGTTAGGCTGTAATCACAGATAACTTTTCTTTTGTTATTTTTTGTCTGAGCAGGACTCTTTCAATGGCAAAAACTTCTCCTCACAAAGTTAAAGTACAGGCAGTGGAGAGTCAGAATTATCATTGAAATCATAAATACTAAATAAACCATTTCCTTTGCAATGTGCCAGTTTTACTGTCTTTTACCAAAACATGTGCAGCTGCAGTATAAGCTGCAGTATTTTAATGCTTTCTAAGGAATTCAGAATAAATTAAGCTTTTTTCATTCACCTGAGAACTTTTCAAATTGCATTTTATTTATGTAATATTGGTTTTAACACTATAACACTACAACATTTGTCACATGAAAAATGTATGCCTTCATCACATCAAGATAATATAAAATCTTCTAAAAATCTAAATTCATGTTTGGCACTGTAGACTTATGCTGTTATCATTAAGTTTACTCTGTGCATCTTAACCAAATGACTCAAGAAACACAATTACTACATTAATCACTACAAACTTTTGTCATCATTTCAACCACAGTATATCTTTTTGTCACCTGAATCACATTCTCCTCTTGACTGTGTTTGTTCTAAGTGCTGCTGTTTGGTATCTGTTCTGTTCAATACATCCATTTGAAATGACTTGGGTCTTTTTTTCGTTATTCTGGTATTCAGTGTTGTATTTTATTACTATTGGCGGCACAAACTAATGGGTTTGTAGATTCTTCATTTGAACTGTGAGGTAAAGTTACACTTTATTTATTTTAACCTAATATATGTTACGGATTGGAGGAAGACATTTTCTGCGTACCTTTCAAACATAATTCGTTTTTTTTTGTAAAAGGATAGGTTATTCAGTTTTGTGTATCCTGTTCAAAATGATCTTAACAGTTGAATGGCTGTGTTGCAGCCAGTTACTCCAACACAAAAACAATGCTTTATACAGAAGCGCTCCAGCCTCGTTTTTAATACTTGCAACTACTGTTTGTGCCCAGAAGAGAGCAGCACTTCCTCTAACTCTAGGTAAATGAATCCCACACGAGCATGCAGACACACTTGTATTGATGGTAGAAATATATATTTTACCAAAAGTTGTTTTGTTTCAGGCCACAAGAACCAGCAGTACAAAGTGTACAGAGTAGCACTGCAGTTTTCCATGATCAAGACGCATTACCTAAAGACATCCACAGGCTTTTTAAATGATGTGTGTCCCAGGTACAAGGAGAGAAGTAAACAGTTTGAATTGAATACAGTATGTCACCCACATGTAGGGTGGAATGTGATAAAAAACTAAGACCAGCTCTTTTGATCATAGTTGTCTAAATTGATCTCTTCAGTAAATAACATATTCATGATTGAAACAACTTCACAAAGACCGCGCCAGATGTATATCACCTTTGCTGTTGGCAGAATGTACAAAAGGTAGATTGTGGCACTAATTACAAATAAAAGACGTACCCGTCGCATTTGTGCTCTCAGTCGAACACATTTTGTCCAAAAAGGTCAAAGATTGTGTGAAATGTCTGACTGGTTGAAACATTATCACAAAACATGTGTAACAACTCTTTTAATCATGGCACTTAAAAAGTAGAAAAAATAGTACATAGTACCTAAAATGCTAAACATCACTTCAGATCACAACACATATTCTGTTGAAAGTTGTGCATACACAGATTTGATTAGCCTTAATGAGTACAAAGCGTTCACATTAACATATCTATGGCTCTGAATAAAAATAGATACACATAAAGCAATCAGGATACACAGTGAGATTCTAAAGTATTTGAATAGAAAAGCATTTTATGTATTAAACAAAAGCATTCGCTTCTCTTTAGATGGCTAAACGGTTAACAAGTCTGACTTAAGAGTAACAGTACTGCCGTCTATTTGACTGTAAAGGTTGAAAGGCTTTATTTTCCAATGATGACATTTCTGTAGCCCTTGACGTGACACAACTTGTTGCTGTCGAAGTTGACCACCAGCTTTCTCAGCCCAGAGTGGGTGGGTGTGAAGTAAATTTTCACTTTGGCATCTTCCCCAGGTCCCACTGAAGAGCCCAGCCTGTAAGGTAAATATTTAAATATTAAGTTTGTGTCACACACTCAGAGGGATTTATTACAATCCTCTGATTGCATAAATATTTACATTATCAATTACCACTGACAGGGCTCGTGACAGTTTTTGCCTATTTATGGAGACGATGGGAATGGAGCTGCATTGTTTAAACTCAGCAAAGGACTAACGGTTATAAAAATGAAGTGTTCTTTAATAATAGTTTCACTATTTTCTTTCTTTTTTTGACACACATTGGCCAAACAATAGCATTGACCATGAAAACGCATCCTGCAGACACATCATGCAAAATGAATGTAGTCAGGATTAAAGTAATTGATTGGCTTCTCCTTATGTTGGTCACTGAATATGATCACAGCAGACAGATTAAATTAGAGAGATTATTGTTGAGCAATAACAAGCCATCTCAATGGTATTTCAATGTATTCTGTCCAGATCTTCTTTCTGCTCCAGTAAACCTCTGTACTGTATGTTTTTCTTTACCAGAGGGGTCCTGTCCTGACTACAGGGGCACATCCAGCCAAACACATGGATGCTGCACTAAGACCAGAGCTACTAATCTTCAAACATAATAACACATATCTGTGGAAGTCAAACACTTCCATCACACAAATGTGATGATTTTTAAAAGACCAAGGCCCATGTGTTGTCATTGGGAAAAAGGCAGAACGAGTTTGTTTGGTGAGCTAACTTGTTGCTCTACGTCCTTTCACTTATATTTTGAATGTTTCCTGCTTCCTTGTCTTGGAGAGAAAATGTTCAAATGATTTGCTAAAATGTGTTACAGTGTTTTTGATTTATGGCCGGTCAGTTGGTGATCTGTGTAAGTAAAGAAAGATTGTCTCTAGTATTCATACAACCTCTCAGAGATAACGTGTCCTGCAGTGAGGTTGGCCCCCTCGATGCTGAAGCAGCAGTTCTCCAGCGGCTCTGGCAGAGGGTTTTGGAGGGTGATCTCTGCAGCCAGCTTTCGATTCTCCTTTGGTTCACCCAGGATCTGCAGAGCGCCGTCACATCCAGGTGTTAGTTAATAAAAGTATCACAGTAAGTATGTTACAGTTTTAAAGTTTAAAGCAAAGCAATACAAATAACAGAGTAAAAATATTAAATATAAAAATGCCCTCGGTTTTACTTGATAGTACTCACTCTGACTTTGATTTCAGGATTATCCAGGACAATGTTTCTCACTGCCAGCGTTGCATCTCTAGAGGAGTAGTCCATCAACAGAGCTGCCAGACGGATTAAGTTGTCCTCAGTGAGTCGGCCACCATACTTAGAGTAGTTCAGCCTGAGTGGAACTTGCCTCTCTAGAAGAACACATACAACATATTAAATACTCACAGAGAAAGGTTGAGAGCATAAAGCATTCACATGTAAACGCCACACTGCGACTCGGCTCACCTGCTCCTGGTGAGAGTTCAACGTTGAGCAGATCTTTAAAACCACAATTCTTTCCCAGAAAGCCATTGTAGGTCACGGCGCAGGATCCAAACACCAGGCGGCACTTCTTTTCGCTTTGAGTGTTGTTCGTAACCACAGCAAATACATCAAAGTCGCAGCCCTTCCTCATGTCTGATGTCACCTTGATAGTGAGGTGTAGGCCTTGATTTTGCTGCTGCTGGAGCAGCTTGTTTTGGTGGTTAGCCTTCTTGAAAGCCTCCCGCTCTTCATCAGAGCCTGGAAATATAGAAGCAACAAAATCAAACAGTAAATAACTGTAGCTTCTAAAGAATTTGCCATCTAAAATATGTAATTTCTCTATGTTTAACATGACAAATTGCCTGTCTAAGTAAAGGAGCTTAAACCTGACCTCCTTAAACAGCTGCATTAGGGTAACATAAATACTGACATGGAATGTAAGAATTTACATTCCTTGTCAGTAATTTGATGTGACCTGCTGGTAGAGGAGGAGGTTTGCATATAGTTTTAGTAATAATATATACTATTTATCAATAGGGCCAGCTCTTGTGATGTTTAGTTAGGTTTATCTACATGTGCCATATATCTAGCAGTGCTCTCTACCTTCGGGGTACTTGTACAAATGAGTGATGTCCTCTCTGGCGTCACTGCCGACACTCTTTGTGCTGATCTTCTGGCCAACCACTGTAGTGCTAGTAACTTTCGATGTGCTGCCGTCTTTTTTCTTCATGATGGTGACGACATCAGCGTTGACCTCAGCAAAGACAAACGGGGCGTCATACTTGAACGTGAGCTCGCCCTCCTTGATGGACCTGACAGGGATAGGGCCGCAGCAGTACACTCCTAAGGGAAGAGGGAAAATGGTGGGAAAAAAAGATCTACCTCTGTGAGGATATGCCTTGATCAAAAAAACGCCTCATGGGTTCATTGATGCAGCGTGTTTGTTACCTTCACTTTTTTCCTGAGGTGTAGGGTCACTGGCCTGCCAGCCATTAAAATCAGATTTGAAATCAGGCCGGGTCATCCAGCTCTCTACCCAGCAGTGATAGTTCCTACAGATACACACCATCAGTTGGATTCATACACTTGATACACTTTCTGTTTTTTCAATAAAGACATCTCATCACTGGACTTGTTCTGAAGTCATTACCAAAACTGATTTTTCTCTACTGTGTAAATTTCTACTATCAGGGTTAAAATGGTGAGAATTTCCATTGTAAACTGTATGGAAAAATCATAGTCAATATTTAAATCAGTGGATCTTCCAAACTACAGTATTTGGAAGTACATCTGATTGAATACTGTTCTATTTATTCCATAAGACATGTTTAATTTAATATGTGGTCACATTGCCATATTTGAGGTAGGGCAAGATAATAAAGTCTCAAATTTCTTACTCTCACTATCAAATAATTGCCAGTAGTCCTGACAATCTCCTAATTTTACACACATATCTCTCTTCATAATGTATCTTAATACACCTTTTATCTTCAGATTAGGTATTGTTAAAACATTTAAAGGACATTGACAGCCCTGTGTCCTACTGTGGTATTAGACACTGTACATAAAAAGTGTTCCTACCAGATCATTTCTTTGGACTGAATGAGTTCTCCATTTTCGTTGATGTAGCGTTCAATCACCAGGTCGCTGTTGTTGTCGTGGGCTGACAGGTAGTTGGTTACGACTCGGCATGGGATGCCAAGGGCTCTGAAAACTAACGGTATAAAAACAACTTACATGAGTTTTGCGATACGAAGAGGACGAACAAAATGGCATAACTGTGTGTTTACATATATGGTGTTATGTTGTGTCTGTTCCAACTCCAATGTGTTTTCCAGTGATAGGCCACCAAGCTCCACTGCTTCCTATCTTACTTGAACAGGCCACTGCAGCAAACACCCAGCACTGTCCGTAGCGAACAGGCTGACAGGCTTGTGTGTCCCAATTGCGCAGAATCTCCACACTGCCCCTCCAGAACATGGGGCTGACACCTCCATCATAGCCATCTGTCCATTTTCCCAGCAACACCCCTTTGTCATCATTACAATTTACCTACCAGGCAAAGGAAAGGAGTGTAAAACATTTATTTTTCATTTGAAATCCAAGCTTTTATATGTTTAGTTTGAAATTACATCATCGGCATTGCACACACATAAACCTATCTATGCAAATAACAGTAAAGACAAAATTAATATAACTTGCCATGGCACTAAGCACTCTGGAAACATAAATGGGATTTCTCCTCCCTGAGTAGTCCTTGCCAGGATTCTTCAGACATTTAGGATTCATATCCAAAATCCTCAGACAGATGTCCAGGATTCCACTTTCAAACTGTACAAAAATACTGCTGATTAGGTTTTGTCACTGATACAAGTATAGAGATGGAACATAATCAAAAGAGAGATTCAAGGTTAGACATGTCCTCTTCTAAACAAGAAAAACAGGTGCAAACACATAGTTAATTAGATGTGTAACTCTGCCATGCTGTAAAGCTCGATAGCTTTACAAGTATTGCACTGCTAATGCCAAACTAATCAAACTGTATATCAGATATCAAAGAACAAGCTGGAAATGATAACACTCCTCACACTTTATCACATCCAGACTGTGCATTGTCAGATATAAATATCTCAGTTAATTTCAGTGCCAAATGGTCAGAAATGATTGCCTGTATGCACTTATGTAGCGCGTCATGAATCACTTGATAAGTGGGTCTTTTCCTGTTATCAGAATAAGACTGTTTCATACTCCTTCACCACACTGGGTGTGAGATGAAGTGAGGCTGACAGCGTCAGTGTTGGTGTTGGTACCTGGCCAAAGTTCCAGGGAGTTGATATGGGATGTTTGTAGCTGCCTCGATAGATGATTCCATCCTGAGACAAGACATACTCTGCCAAACTCTGCTCATTGTCCATATATACTGCATCTCCTGTTGCCAAGAGACATTGCGATACAATTAATGTCCTAATACCTCTCCTCCTAAGTAGAACATGACTGGTATCAGCCTTAATTTCTTGGGAAAAAGAAACACACATAGTTTCTTCTCACCCTGTAGTTGATGGAGGTTTTTTTTCATAGAATTTTAAACTTCCACTTAACTTAAAAGAATAGTTTGTCATTTTGGAAAATACACTTATTTGCTATCTTGCCAAGAGTTATATGAGAAGATCAGTATCACTCTCTTATCTGTACATTCAATATTAAACTACATCTAGAAGCTTGTTAGCCTAGCTTATCATAAAGACTGGAAGCATGAGACTTCTAACCTTGCTTTGTCCAAAAGACAGCCTAACGACATCTGTACTGTAAGTTCACTATTTGCTCACAGTGATGAAGAGACTTCAGGAAGTGACTACTCCCAGCCACGAAATAGTCCGTTTTTATACATCTCGGTATCTGCTGTTTCCCTCTGTTTCCATTCTTTAAGCTAAACTAAACTAACTGCCTGTGATAGTGGTTCCGTATAGTTTGGCAAAAAAATATCTTTTCATCATATTTCCAGAAATTTTCATCATAGTTCAGAAATTCTGAACTATTGCTTAAAAATTGGATTATTAATACATTAAATTACTACCATTCAAGTATAGGCTAATCTCTGCTGCACTGTTCCTAAATAGCTGCTGTCAAAAGCCCACTCTGGAATGAAACTTGATCATCAAAGCACTCTGTAGCCTAAGAATACTACACTAGATCCACTACATGACAGCTTGAATTATGGTCTGTTTACCCACCTGTGCACCAAGGGTTAAAGAGCAGGATAAACTCAATCCGCCCTGATTGTCCCAGGGTCATTGTGTAGCGGCCAATAGGTGCGTCAGGGGCAGAGCAGACGGACAGGGCCACCATGTCCCCTGGGGGACTGATGACAGCAGCGCTCCAGCAGGAAGTGTCAATGTTGGCAGACAGACCAAAGGAGGCCCTGGTGCCATATTGCTCAGAGGGTTGAGGACCTACATGTAAAAGAGAATATGGTAAAAGCCCTGAGTTTAGATGTGGGGAAAAGCCTAGGGATCTTGGTGAAACATTTGTGTCTGGGGAATTGAAACTGGCAGGGTACATTTTCACTGTTTTCCTGACCCTGCTTCAATTCAGTTCAAACATCTCTGGAATCTCGTCTCGTGCATGGGAAGCATAATTGTGTAATGGCATTTAATTATGACCACAGTTGTTTGGGACTCAAGTCTTTCTGTGTGACCTCAATTCAGAATTGAATTCTGGTAAATTACGTAAATTTAAAATCATCTGTGTTCCTTAAGTCCAAACAGTCAATTCCTTCACATCTTCCACCCGGTACAGCCAACTAAACTAAAGGGAGGCTGTTTCCTTCTCATTGGGTGGGAGGGTCCGACTTCAAACCATTAAAACATATTTGTCTTTCAAAGGCTAATAATGTTATCTATGATTATACACATGCATTTCTGTTGGCAAGCAGAACTTCCTGTTTTGGTTTCATGGCAAGTAACAGCTGTCTTATCATACTCTGCATGGGAAGATTATCCAAATATGAACTGAGGATAAGAGACAGATGGTTTTCAGTGTTCACTCACAACACCCGCAGAACAATAAGGGAGGAGATGAGGATAACAATGGAAAAATCAGAAGAACATCTTACAGCTACTGAAAATGTGCTCCTGGTAAAAGCCAGTAGTGGTGTCACTGAAAACCTAACAAGGAAAAATAACTTCCTTTTCCTTTCCACCAACATTACCGCTCCCTTCCCCTCTAATCTCTGGAATCACAATGGGTAGCAAAGGAAATAATGTCAGCAGAAACACACAGTGGGTTCAAATGTAACCTCCTAAATAGGAGGAAAGTTTTGGTCATTAATTGCACATTTCCAAATGTCCTGATGCAGTGCAAATGACTGACAGATATATTAACAGAAACCTACATAACATCCAAAAGAACTAAGAAAATTTGTTCTAAAATACATAGCTCTACCTGTCTCCACAATGCAGTCAAGAGAGCTGACTCCCGGTTGGTAGTTTCCGGAGCGAAGGTACAGGCTGATTGAGAACGGTTGGCCTCTCCTCACAATCAGACGATCCACACCGTTGAGATCAGTGCTATGCTCCATGTTGTTGAATTCACACTCCAGGATCCAGCGATCAATGTCCAGATCTTGAAAGAAGAGAGACCAATAGAAAAAAAAACATAAAAACACACAGCCCTGTTAACGAGGTGTTTAAATGCCACAACATAGTCTTGATGAAGTGCAAATTGTAAAACATATAGCTGAGGATGAGGGATATTTAAGGCCCAACAATTACAAATAATTCTTTTATAGCAGACTTGGGGTGAATTAACCAGAACATGTTGGTTAACTAGAGGCTGGATTTCTTCATGTGGCCAGGTATGTGCTTTTTATATTTTATACTGCTTTCCAAGCTACAAACTGATGTTTTTAATCATTTTATCTTCTCGGTTGATTTAATGTTTGTAAATGTTTACAATTATATCCTCAAAGTCATTGCAAATTCGGTGGAAACGGCAGGACACTCGCAGCCGTTTATGGTAAGATAATTGGGTTTTCTGTATGGATTTAACAAGAGGTAAACACAGACAGAGAGTCTCTCCTTGTGAAATGTGCAAACACACAGCCACTCCTTCTCTCCAGGGCGCCTTTTGACTAATATGAGCCCACCCTTTGATTTCCTGTTGGTAGGAAAAGTACGAGTCCACCTCCTGCTCCATGACATGTCAGGAGGTTAACCTCTCCCCATATGTTATTCCTTGGTGTTAAGAAAAGCCCTGAAAACAGGTTGTAGTGTCAAGGCTAGACTAGACTTGGGTAAACATAGACTAAGTTGTAAAGACTTCCCGCTGTTTTACATCAGGAAATCCATCATTCCTCTGTATTTCTCATGGCTCTGATGTTTTACTGATCTCCACCTTGGTTCAGGTCATAATTGAAGACGTGTTAGTATAGCTAATTGGGGCAAATGCCACTGCTATGTATTCTAATACAGCTGGAGATTGTAGTCAGTGGATCATGAGGGCTTTACGGCTCAGCCTGTGCATATTCTCAAGTCCTTTAGCTTATATTTGATCTGCACAAAATTCAAAGAAATATCAGCATTGTATTTGAACACAGATGAACAGATTGAGGAACCATCTGAAGAAAGAATTACTGTATCTCCCTTGGGTCAAATAATTTTGTCTTCACTTTTTCCTTTTGAAGAGAGAAGAGTTTTACTGTACTTGCACCTCATGGCAAGAGAATCCAATAAAACAGATCCTCAGCTTATAACATGTGAAATCTATTACAAAGAATAATAACACATGAAAACCTTAAGAAACAACGCACTAATGGTGCAATAAGGGAACTGACGTCATGCTTTCTGTAGTGATTTGGGAGGCTTATTGCGGCTTCGTAATTGGTATAAAAGAAACTTACTTTGGATTTGTTCCCAAACCACATTGCAACAGCCTGTGGCATTGAAGGTAAAGCAGTTGTGGTAGCAGATGGTGTAAATGTGTGATGTGAAGCCAAACTGAATGCATTTTATTGCAGCTTGCAGTTTATTCTGTTGGCTTACACAACTTGTAGCAGCACAATGCTCTAATGCATGGGCAAAGATTCCTCAGTCTTGACCCTGTACAATGTTGTACACGCCCAGGCCTCGGCCCCACTTTACCAACTATGACCCACACACAGAGGGACTGTCTCAGTAAGCAGCACTGAGGCCAGCATAAGCCTTTTAAGGAAATTAAAACAACATCTAGCTGGTGTCAACTAGTCACTGGTACAGTAAACACTATTTGAATCTTGTAAAAATAAATATGCTCCCATCAGAAATGAATGGATTTCTCAGTCTTGTAGGTAACACCCATGCTGACTTCAGAGCTCCATCACAGACACTTTAAATTTCAACTAAATGCTTTGTTAATACATTTCAACTAAATGCTTTGTTAATAAATGTCAACTAAATGCTTTGTAAACTTCCAACAAATGGACAACAGGTGACACAGATTTATCACTATGCTGTTTATTTTACAACCAAATTCTAAAACGGTGTTTTGCTCACATTTGTTTTTGTGTGTAGCACATAGACGCTCCAATAGACATCTTCCTCACATCCTGCAATCATGAAGATTAAATATTGCAAATGGCAAAAGCATTTATTTTATGACTTCAGACTAGCCTGTTCCAGTTCACTGTTTTTTTTTCTGTTAACACACCCTCAAAGTGAAAACTGTATGTCTTTTCTGCCATGTAATGTCCAACAGACCTCCTCAGATATGTTCGGCATGTTACACATTTTGCCTACACACACAGGTCAAAGACATATTTACAATCTTTGGAGGTGATTCTAAGCCACCTGGAGGCTTGACTACTTTCTTGTTTGGGGACTTTTGAATGTCTTTTCAAGCTTTTGAAGGTAAACTATTTGTAGGGTGGTGTGTGTGCCTGTAAAGAGAGCAGCAGTTGACTTGCGGCGGCTGCAGCTGCTTTGAGGTACTATTATAAGGGTCCCAGCAGGGCAACAACAATCATCTGCTCAAACAGGAGGGTGAAACATTTTTCAGATGCATTGGCTTTTAGATCTCTGATAAACGGCTGCTTAACAGAGTTACTCCAGCTTACACAGGTTGATAATATGTGCAGGCTGTGATAACTTTACATGTTTCCCCTTTGTTATTCTCAGACATCATGTTTACAGCATGCTCACAGACAAGACTTAGTGAAAATGTGCCCTTCCATGTCATTAACTTCTCAGTATTACTAAAAACTGAACACTGAGCATCAAAATACACTGCAAGTGAGATAGACAAACTATTCCCATATTAGGAAATATCAAAGCAAAGTCCTTGGGGGACTGCCTTTGGGATAAATATGGATTATGTCAAAACGAATCCACATGTAGCCTGTGTATTTTTAACTATCTAGTAATAAACTACCACCCAACTTATTTTTAAATGGCAAATATTTTTGCCAAATGTGACCGTGAGTTTGTCTGCTAAAGAAAAAAGTAGTCAGGATCCAACTTACCTTGAGCCATGCCTGCTGCTGTGTTCTGTGCTGTCAGTGAATCTCGGAGGGGAATAGTATGTCACTTCTCGCCGTTATCTCGGTCTTATTTGTGGGTCTTATTTGTAGGTCTGATAGTGGGCGTGACGCAACGCTTCGCCACACAGAACGCACCCCTTCGCGCGTGTACTCACACGAACGCGAGCACGTTGTAGCCTCTGTACATCCTCCGCTGATTCATTGCAGACAGCAAAGTTACGTCAGTACGGAGATTGTTGTGCAATTGCATGGTTAGCAAAGAAAAAGTACGTTCTCTGAACGTTTTGAGCCAGAATAATAGTGCAAAGGCACAGAGTGCACTATCGTTTCTGCAATGCTTTTTAATGATGAGAGAACACATGGAGCCAACGGTGAAATCAAACCGTTATCAGGTCATATTGGTGGGTGCAGTTAATTTGAACCAGTCACTGGGTTCTCCAATAGTTAAAAGGTGAGTCTGGCGACCTGTATTTTGAATAAACCCATGAAAAGATAGTAGGCGTATTGATCCTACTAACGAACATCTGTGTATCCAAAGTCTGTATTCATGAGCGCTACAGACATCCAATGTTGTCCAAAAACTAATCAAAACGCATAGCTAATTGAGCGGTTGACATGTTTCATCACATGAACATGGAAGCTGTAGTTTATTAAAACCCATAAATACTGTCATGAATATTCACTAGCACATATTAGTCCATTGCGGTAAATAGTCTTAAAACGATTTGCTCCTGTTGCTGTAAACTACAGCCCCCAGCTGTTGTATAAAATAACTTCACTCTACTCTTTTAAAAATACTTGTCAGCCTTTTTTTAAAGATTTACCATCATCAGTAAGAATTAATACACATTGTTAGTTTTGATCTTTTCGTGGTATTTTTGGAAAATTAAATGAAATATAGAATTATACCAGAATGTACTTTTAAGAAGGGGTTAAATCTATAGGTCTTTTCAGCTGTCAATCCCAGGTGATGCACAACAAAGAAAATAAAATGTGCACTGGTATAGGCTTAATGATGAGGCGAGGGAGGTATACAGATCCAAGTGCACAAAAGGACATTGTATAAACAGCTTCTAAAGTCACTGCTAAAGTTTCATTGTGTCTTCTACTAAAAACTACTGCAGCACTTGTCCTGCTCAATATCAACTTCCTTGTTTCCACTATACAATATTAAGTAACAAGTATGCATCAAAAGTAAAGTAAATAATTAATTATAATTGTAACAATGTCAATAAAAATAGAGGATGAAGCCCGCCGTGTGGTTTGAAGCGTTCTGGGCAGACTGGTATTAACCGCAAACATGAGTCCTGGCTCTGGAGTTGGGCATTACATCAGGAAAGGGAATTCAGTGAGTAACAGAAGTGAAACCAAAGCATGAGCTCTGTCCAAACCCACAGAGTGGAAATGACTGAATGCCCTGCCAAGGCAGGCTTGGCTACTTCCAAGAGACTGTGGCATCTATTGCCTGGACTCACTTCCAGACTGGCGGGCTCTTTGAAACTTGTACTTTCAAAAACGTTCCATAAAAATGGTTAAAGGGAAGTGTGACTTTTTCCATATTGCAGAAATTATGGACTTGGACGTAAAGGAAGGTACCTTTTAAGAGCAATTTGTATATGATTTCCTTTTTAAATACTATTGTGAGTAGCTTGGTAATGTCTGTGATGCAGAAAAATGTGGCTTTGTGGCTACAGTGTTTAATTTTCTTCATTGCATTTTTTTTTTAAAGTTACTATTGTGATTTTCTACATTTTATGGAGACAATTTGTGTCTTTTTATAATATATGTGAAATACTCTCGGAAAACTTGTTCTGCTGGCTCATTTGCTTTCATTTAATCAAGGAATTCCATTTGTATTATGTATTCCAGCATATATTACATCCATATTACATATTACATTCTCAGGTATATCAATGCCTCATCTGACAATTGTGCTAGTAATGGAACTATATAGCAAATGTAAATTAATATTTGACCTTAGAAATTTCAGTCTGACTGTTAGCATGTTGGGTTTAGTTTATTGTAAAAACAAAATAGTTGTAGTGCAAATAAAAACACAGATAAAAGGCCAAAACATTCATCATCACTGCAAATGTTCTGTATTTCAAATAAAAAGCCATACAGGTGTTACATATCTCGATTCCAGTAAAATATTACTTTATACAAAATTGTTATTCAAAAGAAGGACAGAGTGAATTTGTTTTATTTTCAAGGAAATAAGTAAGACACATACATATGTTGTGATTAGGTTTGATAAATCTGCACAAAAGGCAACTTTGGGACATAAAAGATGGTATTATGGCGTTTACTGCCTTTGTGACACAATTCTTTAGAGACCTCCACAAGATTGTATCAAATTGCTCTGGGATCAGGATGGTGCCTGCTTAAACAAGTCTGAGCATTTCACCAGGATGATTTAGCCACATTCATTGACTACTGTAATGTTTAGTTTATTTATGTTATAAATAGCATGTAAGCACCAACTCAAAGACCGCAGCTCTATGAACCTTTGCATGAGCTATGAAACTAGACTGATTTATAGTGCACTATGCAAAGCCATGCTGGTTCAAAATGTATCACCGTTTCAGTACAGTACATTTACAGACATTTTTCTGACCTATTGTTTTAGTGGTGAGATTAAAAAACAACAACATGTATTTACAGAGTGGTAATGGATTACAGTAACAGCTGGTATAAAAGGATGTCTGTTTAACGCTGACACCAACAGACGGCTTTTCTTGGGTTGCCTCCAAATCTGTAGAAAAAAAGAGAAACATAACTTTTCCTTTCCACAGCAGAACAGTTTATAATTAATATACACATAACATTTAAGTTTTCAAAAAGTAGTCGTATTATATACAAGTTTAAGAAAGATGGGTACTGTATAATTGCGCTACACTCACCTTGTAGCGTATCACAGGTCAAACCTCAGTGGATTTTCCAACACTAGTGTTCAGGACCTTAGACATTCATAAAAACATTATTAATTTAATATTAATAACAACAGATTAATCAATGGCATAATAAAACTCTAAAGAAATAGAATTTTCAGTGTAAGGAGTTTAAGGAGGGCAGAGATAGTTTTTTGAGTGAGTGATTTACTTTATTTAATGTTTTTAACCACATGAACAATTAACAAATCACTGGTTATGAGCTTTGTACTGCACCTTGCCACAGAGCAGATCCTTGGCCTGGTGTTGTGGTGTGGTCTTTGGCTTGGGCGCAACTGGTGGTTGTTTTTTTTCTGGGGATCCTGCCAGAGCATTTGTTTTGTGGAAGACTGCAGAGTCTTCAGTCCCGGCAGCAACCGCTGCCTCCTTAACAGTGATCATGGAGGCAGAGACCAAGGAGGTGTCCTCCACCTCTCCTCCAATAGCAGAGTGGTAGCTGTGACTGGAACTGCTGAAGCCACTCACACTCTCTCCTGACGACTCCGAGCTGTCCACTGGAACAAAAAGAGGACTTGATTATACACATGATCAATGGATGGATGAATGGATGAGCGATTCCAATCTAAAATGTATTAAATGGAAAGCCAAGGTTCAAACACTGTGTTAGCAATCAAAGTCCTTTCTGACATGTCCTTGGACGCATTTAAAAATAATTGACCCTGACCCTGTTGAAGTGGAATAAAACTGAAAAAAAGACTCGAAACACGATGTCCAGCAGCCTCAGTGAAGCTGTTCAGGGGCCATTAATAACACACTGTCAGAGCAATGAGAGGTTCCTGGGTGTACCATTGCATCTAATCTCCCAGTCCATTTGCAATAAATCATAAGCCACATGTAGGTCATATATGATAGTTTTACACACTCAACTCACACAATAAGTTGTGACTCCCACTCTCGTGGTCCAGGTCGTCCTCTTCCAGAGCTCCAGGAGGTGATACGTATCCTCCAAGGCCCGCACCAACCCCCCTCCGCTTTGGCCCACACATGTATCCCACAGGGGACAGGGAACCTCTTCCAGAGAAAGAGGAGGAAGACGAACTACATCCTGAACCAACAGATTTTGGCCGATCCCCAGGAAGTCTGTCCTGTGAATCACTTTGTCCTATAAAGGACAGCACCCTGTTTTCTGCACAGACCAGGAGAAAATAATTCTTATGAGAGGGAGCATGACAACCCAAAGAGTGCTAGAAAGATATCACAATGTCTTCCGACTAAAGTTAATATAATCATCAACTAAACATGTTTTACTGGCAGTGTTTGTTCACCTCTTCCCATCAGTACATAGTTGACGGCTCTGTCATTGATAGCTGCATCACTGGGCTTGATGTCCATGAAGGGCTTGTTTCCAATACCCATGAACACTCTCTCCTGCATACGGACCTCTTAAAAAACATGTGAAATCATACTTTAAAAATATTTTATATTTAAGAAATTACATTTTTGTACAAAAGATTGTTGTCTCTATATTGCATCATGTCTGCTGGTTTTTATTTTTCATTACAGACAGTAATCCAAAAATGAGGACTATTACTGTTCATCCCATTATTACCATATTGAGCCAAATATATTAATATCTTTACACATTGGCACAACAAATGTTATTATATCATGAACAAACCAGGCTCTGCTGTATTCATTTGCCACTATCACATTAACCTGATACATGCCAGTGTGTTTATGCATTTTTGTGCATTTGTTGGCACCTCTGTTGTGTATTGCCTGCTCCCACAGGATCCGCTCCAGGTCCTTGGTCCAGGCATCCTTCACCTCCCGGCTGACTGCTTGAAGTGTGTACGTGTCCTGGGTTTTCCTCTTCCTGAACCAGATCTCAAAACACAGCCCACTGTCACCGCTGTTTTGGGTCATGCCCACATCTGATGTCTAAATGTAAACAATGACAAACCGATTATGTAAGACAGTAGTTCAAAATATGGCAATCAGTTTGGCAAGACTTCCAATATTATTGTAATTGGACTTTTGGAGTGTTATGCAGTGTTTTAGAAGGGAAAGGAAAGGACATAGTAAAATTAATGTTGTGTAAGTGTTGGAGAAAGAATGAATCTCATAAGCAGGGGCAGACCGACCATCTGGAGTACAGAGAATTTTCACAAATGAGGCCAAAGCAACAGTGCCACTATAAATATATATATATATATATATATATATATATATATATATATACATATATATATTTTCACTCTAATGTGTGGCATGGGGCCAAAAGTGATTCGAAAATTCTTCCCAAATTGTGACTTATAATAGAAACCAAATTTTATGTGTAAATGATAATACTTATTGAGTGATTTATGAAAGTAATTATCATTTTCATCATGTGTATGTGTAAGTTGTAATTCTGTACGTGATCCGTGTGAAAGAGGAAATGGGAGCACCACTGAGGCCTTCTTTTTCTGTTATTGTATAATTATTGCTTATTTTACTGGTATTTCTTGAACACATTTTACATTCAATTACATGTGAATTTGGGTGTGAAGCAATATGTGTACCTTGAACGACTGTTTGTAGATATATGTTTCATTTCCTACGTCCGTCTTCCTGGTTTTGCTAAAGAGAATGAGCTCTTGGAAGAGGAATATGTGGCGTAAACATTTTTTCTTCCTGAATGTTACCAAGAACTCATCCTGGCGTATCAGCTGCCCCTGCTCCTTCAGATTTACCTGCAGAACGAGATTCTGGGGGTCATATATTGTAGTCAGCAATAATGCACCAGAAAAAAATAAAGTACTTATTGTAACTGTTCAGTTTAGAAATATAATATTCAAGCAGCCTTAGCTGCTAAATAAACATTAAGTCAAATAAACCTACAGACTGAACACTGAGTATATTGGCAGATTCAGAATAATTACTCACACAATTGCAGTGAACCATCAATACAAAACGGTATGAACTTTCCTATTATTTCTGACTTTCCTATTATTTCTAATAGAGATCATAAAGTTCATAAGTTAACCAACAAAAATGAATGAATCCAACTCCATTCCCTCTATCTCTGCTCCCCAACTAATGGAGCTCCAGACCATCATCCCCCACACAACACCTCCCTTTACATTCCATGGAAAAGACGATAAAACTATTATCCTTTCCCTGTACTCTTTTCATCCATCTCATTCCTTCCATCCCAGATTACTCATGATTGACCGACGGCATCGCACAAATCAAAATCACAATGATGAATGGTTTCATCACTCCTCCTCACTCTACGTGCATCATTCTTAATGGCTGTAGTCCTGCCTGTACCTGTTTCTCTACTGTGCTTTCCACATTACAGTAGAGTTTCCAATTATGTTGCTCAACGCTGAATGAGAGAGTGATAAGTCATTCTCATCACAGTATAGTACACACTATATCTGTACAGTATACCTGTATACGTATGTACCGTATATAAGACATGGAAATCCAACGTTCTAATAATGTTGCTTGATATTATCAAGAAACAAACTGTCTTACGTCACAGTGGTGGATGGCGTCCATGGCCAGCAGGTTGTTGCCGTGGTGGAGCTGGAAGTGGATGACCTCCAGGGCAGCCTTAACCTCGGTCATCTCTCTGGTTTGTCCGGGGCCACACTCCCTCATCATATCCTGCAGCAGCAGACTGTACTTACTGATCCGTTGCACGGGCTTCAGCAGGTACGACCACAGGTCCATCTTATCGCCCAGCTTCAGCTGCTTTTGCTGGAGTGTGAGGAGAGGACGGCTAAAGCTATCAGGATAACGTCAAAGCTGAGTTGGAGAACACGCTAACATTAAGTGGATGGGAAGACGTCCATCAAGACTAAAACAATGTATAGAGATGTACTGCACATTTTAATTTAGTCTTTTCTTTTTATTAGCCATACTAGGCTTTAGGGTGTCACTGTGAGTGTGTTATCATGCTAATGTTAGGGTTAGTTGAAAGCACTGCTCTGCCTACATACAGCCAAGTTGTTCGCAGAGACTATGATCTTGCTAAAATACACCATTTATTCTCCCTCTTGTTTAGGAAAATCTATTATGTGGTTTTGAGATGAGAAAATAAGAGAAGAAAGAGCAACAGGACATTGGCAGCGGTTCTCACCTTGAAGAAAGCCTGTCCATGATTGATGAGAAGAGTATCAGACTGCGGTTTGTTCTTGCTGTAAAGGGCATACAAAGCAAAGCTCTCTCTCTAAAATAAAAGGAAGAAATAAACCATTAGTCACTAAAAATGCAGACTAAGCAGTGTACCATAGAAGTTCACAGCTGTGTGAGCTATGTACTCCTTATTTCCAATGAATGTGTTCAATGGTATCAACACGAAAGCAGTTGATTCCATGGAAGCTGATGACACATTAGTCCACAGCTGGGACTCATCTAGCAGGGCCTTTGTTGCTTAATCATCCATATTTTAGTTCAAAGGAGGAAATTACTCCTTGACATTATGCAGACTCACATCAGCCCAACCTTGGTTGCATCATGGAAACAACAATTACTCAGGTGCACTTCACGGACTCTCAAAGTTAATACTTTTGTACTTTTTTGTCATTAATACTCGTGGCACCTACATGTCGTAGGAAACAGCGTCCCACTCTGACGGGTTCATTCACGCAGCTCTCCAACTCATTCAGGAAATGATGATGGTGGAAGTCGTGAAGTTTTTCTAAGTTGCCGAAGACGCTCCCCCTCTGGCCCCTGAGGTCCTGAGGAACGTCAGGCCTCTCCAGCTCGGAGAAGTAGTGCTCTCGAACGTAACCCAGAGCCTTCACGTACTCCCTCTCTGTGGACAGCAGCTCCTCCATGATCATCCGCAGTTTCCTGTTCCACACAAAATGAAAATGTGAAATTTATTTAAAGCACATAACTTAACCTAGATGAGTTTGGGATCATACTCAGTTTTACATTAGTTATTTGAGGGTATGTCAGTGTTGTTTAACTGGAGAACAATTGTGTCATTCATGAAAATAACTTATGTAATTTGCTGTAATGTTATGGACACCATCTCACTTTGCTTTAGATTACAGCTAAAGGAGAGAGGTATTACTTACAAAACATTGCTGCCATTGTTTTCTGTTGGTGTGAGTAATGTCTCTGGGGTCCTTAAATCTTTAAGGCCTTGGGTGGAGACTGTGCATCCTCCACCCTCCTCTTCATTGCTGTTTCTTTCTGACTCGCAGCTCAAGTTTCCTGACCGTAAACTCTCGTTATGGGAAATGGGCAAATTTTGGACGGGCTGCAGATTTTGTTCCAGTGGCTGTGTTTTGCTCTGACAGTGTTTGTTTCTTACATTCAAAGGTGAAAAGCCAGAGATGATAGTCAAACGAGAGCATACACGAGAGCCCTCGCTCAGGGACCGACCCAAAGGTTGGTGCAATGGAAAATCGGTGCCCCCTTCAACTGAGTGTGTGCTCCTCAGATCTGCCTCACTGTGGTGCTCTCTTGGCCTCTGCTTGGTTTCTGGATAGCAGTCAATGTTTTGTGGAAAATAATTTGTAATTTTCTCAGTTTTAACTGCTGCTTCAGATAATTCCTGCACTTGAGATTCTCCTTTCAAGTCAGGTTTTAAAAGATGGTTAAAGCATGCCGCAGTGGTGCTTTCTCCTTCACTTTTTGAGATATTGACTGCCTCTTTCTGAGAGGTCGGCTGCAGGGTCAGGGAGCATTCATCCTCCCCCACCTCACTCCTTTTCTCCTCCTCCATTCCTCCATCTTCCCCCTGAGGGTTTGCAGCTGTGATCTGCTGGATCTGGTTCTTATCTACTCCTTTCTCTTTCTTTTGCATCTCCTTCAAACGCTGCCCAACTTCTTGGCACTGGACCCAGGCAGCATTCCACACTCTCATCACCCCCGAGGCCCCTGATCCCACGGCACAGGCCTTAGCTTTCAGAGCCTGGAAGTGTGGGGTGGAGAATTCGCCACCTAATCTTTCTTCATACATCTGGAGTGTTCTCAGGGTCTGAGCTGGGTAACACCCCTGCTCTACCTGCTCCAAAAAATGACTGCATTCCTTGGCAAGGGCAGACGCCTAGAGAGAAAGGGAATTTTAAATTTGAAGGTCAACACAAATCAGTTAGAAATATGTTGACAAAGGGCAAGTAAAGAAAGAAATAGAGTTACATTAGAAATGTCAGATTGATGAAATTCACGGAGCAGTGACAAAACACAAACCTGTTCACAGAAGCGGTGCACATGCACCAGTGTGTCCAGTTCTTTGTGCCTTTGTTCTGCCCGCAACATAAAGTCATCCATATTGGATTTGAAGGTGCTGACCAGAGTACGAAAAACATCTGTTGCAGGACTGGGATCACTTGTGCCAACAACTGCCTTTGCCTCCATCACTAGGCTCAAGGCGCACTGTTGTTTGTCCTGGAACAAATGATAAGATGTCATGTGGAACTTATCATTTCCTTCCTTGTCCTATGCAAGTCTCTAATCTACTATTCACTGTTAACAGTATAGTAATCTTAAATATTTTTCAACTCAAAATCAAAGAAAACTAAAGAGACACACAGGCAGTCAGATAAGGTAGCTTGTCTTATTTTGTTATATGACTTCATTGTTATACCTTAGTCTGAGCGAGAAACACATCAAAGTGCTGCAAGGCCTTTTCAGTGCACACAAGGGTATCGTCTGTTGTGTAAGAGTCCTTCAGTCTCTGTTCGCCTTCTGCATTAAACCACATCCCAGCCTGCAAAGCGTAATTTAGAACTGAATGTCATACAAGGGTCTTACTTTTGAGATACAGCCACAATAATGAAAATGTTCGAAAGGAGACAAACTTCTTTCTTCCTGTGGAAAAAAAACATGTTAATGAATTTCAGCTGTTTCAACACATAATGTAGATTTTAAAGTTGTGTTGTATTACCGTGCTAACTTTGCCCTCCATCTCTCTGAGCCTGAAGAGGAACTCGAGGTGCTGCAGTGACTCATTTGATCTCATCACCAGAATGTGGAGCTTCTCCTCCACCTGGTTGTACAGACTTGTCACTGACTCCAGAGCATCTCTGCAAGAACAGAGTTAACAAAGTCACCCAGGCAAATCATAAACCACTTGAATTACATTGTAAGGTAGCATTAGTAACTTCCTTATGGGTGTAAATGCACCATTGTTAAGTTGGCGATACATGACATTATGATTTTACTACACGTAACTACACATACCCACTTGCTTGTTGTTTGGATAAATTGTGGTGCAATACTGCTAATTATAAAAAAGATCAATATAAATAGTGTGTGTATATTATAATAATCTGTAACTATTTAGGCATAAAAATATACATGATTAAATCAATATTTAAACTATTTTTTCAAGCCCCTGCACACCCATAGTCCACTCACACAGGTGTTTTCACTTATGATGCCAATTAGAGCTGTTCTCAGAACAGTTTGGGCGTGTACAAACTGCACTTGATGGACATCTCCCTTTCCCATCTGTTGGTTTTGTTGTACTTGTTAGGGTTGGATACCTTCGGCTAATACTCTTAGTTCGTACATATTACATAGTCATGTGACAGCATGTAATACCCAGCATAAATCCACCCAACTACTACCTAATTAGAGATGGTGGTGGTGAGGAAAGTTAGATACTGAATGTGTTTAGTTTAAGATAACACAATTAATCATGGTAGATGCAAGAAAATACAGTTGAAATGCTATTTAAACGCTGAGCAATGTTGCTGTGATGTATGCCTTACAGTGTGCGGACTGGGACAAGAATGAGAACATAAGTAGATTTAGATATTATCTGATACCTGTAGTCCTCAGACTGTGGAAATCTGAACTCCTCTCTCCTCATTCTGGCCAGAATGGCCCCTCCTTCTCTTTGCAGAGTAACCAGTCGAGTGTCTTCCAGCACCTCTTTCATTGAGGCCTTCTGGTCCTGAATGCATTGCTGCACTTCCTGTAGCAGTCACAGCAAAAGCAAAGTCAACATGTCTGCCCTGCTTCAGAATGTGCGGCGCACCAAACACATAACGTCACACCGTGAACATGTATATTCTACCTCGGCGGAGTCTATCTTCTTGCTGCCATCCACTTTCTTGATGGCCTTCTGCAACAAGCTGTCTGCCCCTCGCAGCTCAAACAAGAAGGAAACCAGTCTCTGAAATGAATTAAAGTTAAGACTTAGTGGGAGTTCAACAATGATACATCGTAATGAACCCAAGAGCTTTCAGTCGAAGAAACACTACATTTCTGCCATCTGCTGCCTACAGAGAGCACAACAGGCAGCGGCAAGCCGAGACTGGAACAGCTACTGTACATAACAAACTTTAGTTGCATCCCTCTGACCTGCATGTCAGAGGGACATGTGCAAAAAGTTAGAGAAAATACATGCAGACTCTGAGTCTGTAATAAAGTTTGGATTTGATTTCACATCCACATATCATCTGCAGCCAAATGATGCCCACATATTCCTATTACATTCTGCTGTATATTTTGTATGACTGTTATTGTCATATAATAAACTTTACTGATCGATGTTGCATGACCAGCATAACATATCTTCAGTCAGTAATTTATACCATAATTAATCTATGTAATTATTCATTTAGATAGGACTTTGCACTTTGTATGTGTGACCTCCTCCTCCCTCCACTCAAAGTTAAATGTGGCATTAAAGAAAACAGAGATAAAGAATGCTTGGTGTGGGTGTGTGGGTAATGAGTCATCCCCAGTGGGTGAACTGTGGTTGAGCAGCAGTCTCCTCTGAATCTACGGGAAACTCCACTGTTTATCAAAGTCATTGTGGGATGTGAGTGAATATTCAGTACCTGATGGAACTGCAGCCAGTCGGTATGACTGTAAGTAAAGGTCCCTCCCAGGTCAGAGGTCAGCTGGGAAGCTTCGACTGTCTTGTTTAGGGCTTTCATAGAAGTCACCATATCCATCTTATAGACAAACACAAAGACAAGGTTAGGCAGGAAGGACAAGTACCACTCATCTCTAGCGCAAATCAAGGGAACAAAGGAAAATATGGAAACTGATTTAATTTCTGACCTGTAACCCCGGCTGTTTTTCAGGTCGAGGACAAGTGTCTTTATCCACCAGCATCACGATACTGTGGACAGCATGGAGAGCTTGCTCCTGTAGCAGATAGTCAGTGAGTCAGTAATAAATAAGATGCAATAGTTCCTCTGATCATTTAGATATGAGATGGCTGATCATCACAGTAAAACAACAAGTGTACTCTATCACTGACCTTCTTTCACAATTGACAAGAATTTGTGCAATAGTCCTACAGTTTGTGTTGCTGTGTCTTTGACAAAAATAGAGATTGGGCCTCCCGGTGCATTTCTTTACTGCTAGCAAATCAGAAACTTGCAGAAACTTGAAATTAACTTGTCTTACTCAGTGTTTGTGTATTGCATATTCAGACATACAATGGCAAATCCATTAGTTTTCTAATCTGCGAATCAAGGAATTTGACATCTGATGACTAGATGTGTAAAGGTTTAGTGGGTGAGTGCATGCATTGTTGATTCTGACTTGAGCATGCAGGTTTGTTGTTTTAACCTGGGCCATCAGCAGAGCTTTGTAGAGGTGAAGTGAAGGAGACTTCTTCCTGGCATTGATGACCAAAGTCATTCCCAGCTCTCGAACTTCTTTCCTACAAAAACATTGGATCATGTTAGGGCACATTCAAACATTATGACCTCATCACAGTGGTCTTTATTTGATAAGAGGCTTTTAGGCTTATCTACTTTTTCCACTTCTCAAATCTCTATTTATCTTTTTATCTCTCTCTGACACACACACACACACACACACACACACACACACACACACACACTCTTCTTCACACATACTATTCCACACGTTGACACTTTAACACACCCATCTTAATGGCCTCTTCTTGGGTTACAGCTGTGTGAGCCTACAGAAGACATGGCTGCTAATTCTAGCAAGGCGCTGCATACCAGACAATTGGCAGCCAGCCTGGCCAGTGACTGTTGTGGTGTGTCCCTTTAGTGGGGACAGAGGAAGGCCAAGCTATCTAGTAGAATGGCTTTTTGAACTTCAAAGACTCCGTCAAACTCGGTGTAAACAAAAAGCACCTTTAAAGTGATCACTAGTAAACCTGTCAGCGGGAGTATTGACACTGCTTTGGCAGAGGGTCAGCACAGGTCAATGTTACTGCCAGCTAATCTTACAGTACTACATATAACTCAGAACTATTCAGAGATACTGCCTAAAATATAGTGTTTTCTTAGTTGTAAAACAGACGCTATACAAAGGGTTGACTCATAAGGGAGAGTCTGGATGTAAGAGCATGCATCATATTGTTCAAAGTCTGCAGTGGACACTTGAGATATTAATATGGTATCTGTTGCCCTCTTGTGGTCAGACCTTTTATTACATGCCATTATACATTGGAGCTTCCCAATAAGCTAACAACTACAGCTTTTCTCTGCTGAGCAACTGAGGAGCTAACCATCCAATATTGGCCCTCTCAATTACAATTTTGGAGCAGAGATATCTAATAGTCATTGTTTTCAGTACCTTGGTATGGAGTGTAAGTAGAGCAGTAGTTCACAGACGCTCTGCACTGACACTAGGGTGGATGTCCACTCCTTTCTGCCACCATGGACCTCAACGACTGCCCTGCCCGTCTTGTCCCTGCTGCCTAAGGGTAGGGCAAAAAAAAAGGTTAGGGATGAATCATCTGTTTTTTCAAAAAGGTGCAAAGAGTGATTGTAAGTATGTGAGAGTGAGAGTAGAGAAGAACATGATTTTGAAAGTGACTTTTTGAGATACAGAAGAAATCATTTGAGTGAATGCTCAGACATCCAGTACCTGGCAAACAAATAATGCCCAGTTCAAGCATCCCACCGATGCCTCTGTAACCTGATTCCTCGGTTTGTGGAGGCTGTGGAGAGTCAGAACTTGCAGATAGAAGTTGAACTTGTGCAGGAGATGGCTTTTCTATCTTTGAGTTATGGAGTTTAGAGTCTGGTCCATCTGCGGTGGAGGGAGTTTCACTCCTACTTGACTGGGAGTCTGCATGACATTACACACAAACATAATTATATTCCCACAAAAAAGCATAGAAAAACATATAAATTATACTAAAGTACAAAGTATATTGCAAGAACAAGTGTGTGTATTTTGTTTCTCATAACTTTTTTAAACATTTGTATTTAATCCATCACACTCAGACAATATTTCTTATTGTATAAACTATCAACTTTTGTCAACTTTCTATTCTGTCCAGCAACCTTTTCCCTTTTATACTAACAGTAATTATTCTGTGCTTCATTCATAAATATAAACAGTCCTCTTTCAACATGGATCCAGCTGCACAGCTGTGTACAGACAGCCTTTAAACATTGGACATGGTCTCAGTAACAAAACACTGCAGTGGCCTGGCTACTAAGCCTGGCTTTGATTTCAGACATCCTAATTGGCTTCTCCTTAGGGCCAACAAAGCCTCGCCTGTGTTCTCTCTCTTTGCTGATTTAATAGTCTATGACAAGCATGTCTCCAGTCAAGATCTCAACATGCCCCTCAGAGGGCATGAGGGTGCATGCCAGTGGGTGCAGGGGACACAGAAACCTCCTTCTTGCATGTCATGCTGTCTCTCTGCATTAGAGGAATGCTCTGCTCTTTCTTTTTGGGTTCAGGCTCTCCCTTTCATTGGGGTGCAGCATGCTATTTCCGTTCACTCCCCTCGGTAATGGGAATAACGTGAATGTAGCCGAAACACCCAGCAGTGGGAGAAGACCGTACTCTAGCCCGATCTTTGACCTTTAAACCTTCTTTGTGAAGAGCCTTTATGATCTCAGTGGAGCACATTCCCTCAAGCACGCGAGGTCACGGTCGAGTTTCAATCAGTCTGTTTGGTGTGAATGTGCAGTGGCCCTTCAAGCATTGAGCAACAGATCATAACAGAAGGCTTTGTGTGCAGAAATAACAAAGTACAAACTTTGTGCGTGGAGATTAAAAAAAAAAAAGAGGGGAGAAAAGATAATGAAAGTAGTCTGAACGTTCAGCCTTACTCGCTCACCTTTTTTAGGGGACTTCAGTCTTTCCAGCTTTAAAGTCACCTGATCCAACAGATCAGCTTTCTTACACTGCATTATGCTGGTGATTGTTTCAGGGCAGATATCACTGTGGCTCCTGTTGTTGACTTTATAGAGAAGTGGACTCCCTTTAGAAGTCTCTGACACAGTGGACAGAGACCTAACTTTGACTTTGTGTTTCCCTGATGGCTTCACAACCTCCACCTTCTGAGGTGGTTTAATGTCGCCATCTGATCCTGGATGCACACCAGCATTTTGTCCTGATTGGTGGGAAATAAGTTTCATCTGAACCTTGTGACTCTGGCTCAAACCAGGCGTTGATTTCAAAATCATCGGTGATTCCTTCATGAGGTTTTCTGATTCAGAACTCGTAGGAAGGTCTTTGAAGCTTTCCGGTGCTGCTTCACAGCAGTGTCTGTATTGGCAGAGCTCGTTTCTTATCACAGGTTTATTACAGTGGTTACAAAAGTTTCCAAGTTTGTCTCTTTGAGCTTCAAATGCACCCTTGGCTCTTAACTCTCCGTCCTCACAAAGGGCGACCTCCTGCAAGGCAGCCAGGAGGTCTACACTGGCCCTCTCAAAAGCGACTGGGTTTCTCAGGGCCGCCACATACGAGTCTCTGTACCTACACTTCAAATCTTGATCAGTGGGCTCATGCTCCAGACTTCTCTGACTGCATGGTGTACAAGGCTCCTCTGCAAACTGAAGGGTGCGTCCACAGGGAACACTAGTCCCAAGTGGTACCGGTGGCGGTGGTCTGACAGGTTTGAACAAAACTGAATTAGGTGGATGTGAATGGCTGCTTCTCGGTTTATCCACAAACTCCTTGCCTTTGGCAATATCCACCAGGTCAACATAATCACCCTCAATCTCCCGATAGTTACGACTGTCCCAGGTATTAGGAGAAACCCAACCAACAGGTTTGATTAAAGGTCTGGAACATGATCTGGAGGTTCGTCTTTCATGATCCATTTTGACAAGTTTAGAGGAGCAGTCCACAGATCTCAAAGATGCTGGCATCCTGTCTTTTGCAGGACCTAAAATGGCTTCCATCGGCAGGGTGGAGGAGTTAAAACGGGAGGGAACTGAGATCTGTTTTGGCTCGGGAGGAGCTTCCCGATAAGTAGGCATGATCTTGGGCTTGTTTAAAAACTCTGGGATGGCAATTTTAGCCCAGGGCAACTTGATTACTCCTTGATCTGTGCAAAGCAAGCAGCGTGACAGAGGTGTCCCTTGGCGCCCTTCATTAATGTCCTGAAGCCATTCCTCAGTGAAGATGCAAGGGTAGGAAGTCTCAGGGACGGGTGTCTCCTCCACTTCTCGACAACCCTCCTCCAGAAGACTTTTGAGGACAACACGAGCCGCTTGGTCCCCGAAAGGCTCCACCTGTAGATAGAAGTCTCCAGGACGCAGCAGCAAAGGGTTCACAGGTGCTAACTGGATGACGGTTTTGTCATGGAGACACAGAGGCCAGCCCTCACAGCGGAAAACCACATCAGAGTATCCAGCCTAGAAAAAAAAAGTTTTCAGTGTCATTTTAGTTACATTTGCTCTACTTTCTCAATGTTTCATTGATGCATTTGTTTCTGATTTCTATAGAGTTTCCTATTTAACAATCTTAAATAAGTAATCTGTAAACTTTTATCCGAAGATACTGTTAAATTAGATTTATTACCAGTATAATTTGAAACATGTATGATTTCAGGGATATTTAAAACAGCACATGAGTATTGAGCTTCATTATAAGAACAATGTCAAATTTAATAATTTAAAAAATAAAATATTGATATGAAAAAAAGTTAAAGTATTGCATGTCACTCTCATTATTCTTTGTCTAAGTCCTATTTGGGGGATAATAATGCTTGTCTTGGAAGGACATAATTTTGGGGCATGTGAAAAGTAAACAGGAAGTTATGGCGTCAGCACGGAGTTAGTGAGATTAGCTGTGAGCTACTACTTGGGCCCCCTTTCTTCTTCTTTTTGCCTATATTTGATTACATTTAGCAAGTTGTCACCATTAAAGGTATGCCGAATAAGCTATAAGTTGTTGTTTTTTTGCAATTTGCCCTTAAATGTACAGACAATTATCACTGGATTACTTTGATGCTGAAGAAAACTTAAAAGTGTGATGATTCTAAGGGAAGTTCTGCAGCGTTTTATGGGATTTGTTAGCGAATATGCACGTTTATTTGCGATGGACATGAGAGATAGTGATCCCTCGAAAGCGTAAGTCACACTTAATCTACATATAATTGTATCATGATTCATGACTGTGTGTTTTATTATTGCACCATATTAGCGAATAGGAAAAACAGCGCGAGTTCAGATGTATCCACCGAGATATATTTAATACTCACACATGCTGCCTGTTGGACACTCTCCAGCAGGTGTTTGGAGGGGATGAGGAAGTCCAGCAGACACTGTAACGCATCGCCGTGGTAACGTTCCTCAATGGTGCGAAACAGCTGGCTGAGTACGATGGGTGCTGTGGCATCGAAAGGTGGGAAGAGGGCCGAGAGGGCACCCTGGATGGACGAGTCGAGAGATTCTGGATTCTGGAGGACAAGAAGAGGTGCCGGTCAGTGACATGAGGTTTGTGTAATAACATTGTTCTGTATAAAGACTGTGGGACGCTGCCTTAAGTTTTGTCCAGTAGCCATCTCAAAAATACAAGCCTCAACAAAACATGAAAAATAGACTATACATCAAAGGAAAGTACATTCGTTGATGATACAGTTTTACAAACTGTTCCTTTCTGAGAAAGAAATTATTTTTATTTGTATTATTATTTTGCATGCTTAGCAGAACATCAATGTCAGTGCATGAATAAAGGAGTGGTGTTATCTGCACATTATTCTGAAATGAGAATTGTATTGACCTGTCAACCAAAGCACATGAATCATAAAACATTTAATTCAGGCCCAATAAATCATCCATTACAGACTCGTCTCATATAATTAAAAAAGCTGCCCTCAAATGGAACTCCTGGCATTTCACTTATTAAATACTAGTAAATGTTGTTTCAATCTTAATACAATGGCCTTTTTCATGTCATATACAGTTTGGGTCAAATGCATATAAAAATTAGTACCCTTGGTGTGTAATATGGAGTACTAATTTCAAAAGTAGATGTCTATTCTAACACTGGTACATTTGAAGAAGGTCGACATAGCAAAGATATGCCAAGACCAAATGCTCTGCAAATGCAAAATGTCAGGACAAATATTTTTTCTTGGCCTTTTACCCTGGCTGTGCTTGTTTGGAATCCCTCAAGGAGTTTTGGGCTTTAAAGTTAGGAAGAAAAAAAAAAGAAAAAGTGTTATGACGGTAAATTATCATCACCGTCACAGAGGGGTATTTTGGTTGAGCCTAATAAAAGTTTCTCAACTTATCTGGAGATGATTAAGTCTGTGCTGCATGATTTCAACTTGTTTCATGACTGGCCAGGATTTGCTTCATTTAAACTGGTGTGTTTGTGGAAGACCAGCAGGCCTAAGAAATGCACAGTCCTGTCAAAAATGCACATAAAGAAGCAACAGTGTGAATTAATAACACCAAGAAGCACACTTGGTGTTTGTGTTTACTGCATGTACAAATACTGCATTGGATAAGCTGCTTGTAGCAAGTGTGCCATGGGTGACATCCAACATAACACACAAAACAAACGTTTCAGATGAAAAGAAGCCATCTGTAAAGCATTTTTGGTGAACCGACCTGGCCGCATGAATTTGAGGTGGTGATGTTTTGAGACGTGATGGCTGTCAACATAGATTAGTAAAACAGCCAACCATTTAATGCAATGCTAAGCACTGTGAATACTGTACTTTTGATTTGATCATGCAATATAGTAATTACTTCTGGGCCTTGCCTGTCAGTTGGCTGTAAATTGTCATATGAATCAAACAATTATTTTACAGTAATATGCCGTAGCTCTTTGAACAAAGCGCACAGATAAACTTGCCTTGCTTTGCCTTGAATTTAGCATGAAGTGGACATGAATATCTGTACAAAACCTCATGGCAATACATTAAATAGTTGTCACTAAAAAACAAAAATGTGAACTTTCTAGGCATCAGTCTATATCATAAATGTTTTTCACATGTGTTTAATACAACTTTTACAGTCTTGTCTGGTTTGATTGGAGTTTATAGCACTTCTTTGGTATTATGATTTGCTTTCTCATTTAGCACCTGTAGAGAGCATTGAAATGTATAGTTTTGTTCTTTCATCCAGTACAGTCAAATAAATGTCTCTTTGTAATGAAAAGAATTGAAAATAAGGACTTGACGCTCACTCTGGATCAGGACAGGTCTTAGCCCCTAACCACAGCAGGCGTGCTATTCATACAATCAGTTCTCAGTACCCTGCTGTGTCAATCTCCCAGCCCCACAAAGGACTCCGTTTTTAGCCCCCCTCCTCATTTAGCTTGATGGCCAGACCGAGACCAGAGACCAGGCCAGGGTAAACACAAGTGCAGCAGCTTCAAAGACCTCACACTGGTTAGCACTGGGACTGTGCATGTGCAGTGGATGCTTATGCGAGCACCTTGGACAGTCTTGAAACATCAGGGAACAGAGATCATAAAGTTGTTTCATGTTTCACCGAATAATTCAGTAAATCATTCAACTTTGTGTGACTCAACTTAGTGTTGCATTCCCTGTTCGCTAAATCCTTGGTATTGTGCAGTTAGATTTGTTGTTCAAATGAAGTGTGCAGCATTACATGTGGGCTGTTCGGTGTAAATCAATGTCAATATTTGACCACTTACAGTAAGCTAAGTCCTTGTATCTCTTGTAGACATTTCATGTCCTCAGTAGAGAAGAATGCTTCCTTTTTTTCTGATTGTGCACATCTGTCACAATAGATTAGGAAATGGAGAACAGAATACCTTCGAGGCTGGCTCTTGAAGGGTAATACATCACAGCTGTTTTAGAATGACTGCAGCCATTCAACTTTGGGTTCTACTATTTTTCTCAAAGCTAAAGATAAACCAGAGGTCATACTGTACCTCATACAACACAGCTCTGTGAAGTCACTGTAGAGGGCTCGGACATTAAATTTCCCTTTGTGTACATTTTATTTTAATAAATGGAGTTTGGCTGATATAGACTTTTAAGATTTCATTGAGGATTCCAACAAATTATTAGAGCGGGTCCACTCTTCTGTAGCCTGGTCTTTAATCCATCCGTCACTGAAATCCAAACCTAAACGAAAATACGAGTGACTTATTATCACAACATTATTTCAAAATCATTTGAGATTAAACCTCTTTTTGTTAACACTCTGAAATGACAAACACTTCTGCCTGGATAAACTTCTTCTTAAAACAAAAAAAGTCTCTCTCTCTGTGGGTGGTTTGGCTAGCGATATATTCCTATGAGTGAGATCTTGAGATTTTACAAAGCATTGCTCAGCTTGGACCCAGTTCAATCCGGTTAGCCAGCCAGTCAAATGAACCGAGGGTGGGGAGGGTAATGCCGGTGTTGTGAGTTCTTCTGTATCTCATTACATTTGACAAACCAGCCTGAACTGTGAAAGATTCAGCAGGAATTATTCTGAGACAAAGCAGAGTAGGAGCTGTTGTTTTGGTATCTGAATGCATTAGTTGAATCACAGTCATAATTATAATAATAGAAAACTAAACTGGTTAAAACAGTTGGCCACATACTTGCACAATTCAGTGAGCAAGCAATTTTGGATCCGAAAAAGAACATATCAGGAACTTTATAAACTTTATTCACAACCTCTCTGGACGATACCTTGACACTGTGAATGGCAAACATGCAAATAGCCAGCATCTGCTGCTGTTACGTTAAAAATAAACATTGAAAACTCAGTTACTTTATCTTCTTTAGTCCTCATGATGTAGTTTTCTCTCATTCTTTGTGTTGTACGGATCATTATTGACTCACATGACCTTTCCTTTCTCAAGATGTGTTTGTGACCTCCCAATGTCACAGCTCTCCCAATTTATAGTAGTCAGGGCTAGTCAGTGGAGGTGAAGTAGTTGTGCACATTACAAGAAAGAGTGATGTCAAGGTGTACCCTCTGTAAATGCCAGTCATACACCTGAGGTTCTGAGACGTATGCTGCAGTTTCCTGGTCTTTCCATGCAGTCTCATTTTGGCTGAACACACCCATAGTAATGTATATATCTGCTGTGTTATCTGCACCCTAGCCATTCCTTTTGTGTTTTTAACAGCTCCTCCCATTACAAAAACCCCTGGTTAACAGCGATTTGTTCAGTCCTGAGTAAGCACCCAGACAAAATCAGTTCCCTACATCCTTATGATAACACAATTCTTCACTGTATATCAGTGCACAGTGTCTAGCTCTGGTTTCCTTACGTTGACAGAAACAGAGTTGCTACTTCTTTTTGCAAAGTATTTTTACTCCCACAATCAGCCAGCAAGCAACGTTCAATCAAGCTTAAATCCCGAACCTTTATCTTGGCCTGCAGAGACAGTGGGGTTTGATCGATGTCCAGCTGACGACCACATTCCACCACCGCCTCCTCTACACATTCAGCACAAGGGGATTCCCTCTCTGCCCATTATTGTCCAGTGCAGCCTGTGATTTAACTCTTAAGAGCTTCAGTCTCCAACAAAGATCATTGTTTGACCTAAATTGGCATGCTAGTGTGGACAACAGGCTTCTCTTTTTGTCTTATCCACCCTTCAGGCCCCCTGGGAGTTTTTGCAGTGTTGAGTATTAAGCACATAATTACAGGTTTCCTCCATATTGCCTTGGGCTTTGGCCAAAGAAAGTCAGGACCCAGGTCTGAGCCACAGTGTAAACAAGCTGTCAATGTGTGTAATGCACAATGTGTATCTGTGTCATCAGCCACAAAGGCTCAAAAGGTTAGAGTAGGTAAGATGACCAGAATGTGATTTTAAAGAAGATTAACTTCAACTAAATGGAAAACGGCTCCTGATGAAACAAGCTGGAAGAATTTGTTGATGTCTCTGTCTTGACTGGTCATCACATTTGTGTTTAAATCCTCATACTAAATTGACTGTCTCTGAACCTCAGGGCTAAACCCAAAACATAAGCAGAACTGAGAGTTGAATCAAGACCTGGCAGTGAATCCTGAAGACTGCCTGAATTCTGCATAAACAGACATGCAGATATGTCCAAGAGTCTCAGATGACACACCACCAACTCAGCCATAATGCCAGCCATGAACTCAGCCAATCACAGCGTGGGCACAAAGGGCTGATGGGTTAGCAGCTGGTTGCATGCTCAAAAAAGATGGGAAGTGGGAAGATGCTGACTCTTGGAGCAATCAGTCATATGGTAATCAAAACATGTATCCAGTATCTCTCAGTGATTCCCTATCTTTCTCCTCCTTAAACATTCGGTATCTCCTATTTAGCGGTGAGACAGTGCTGTCTTTGTGTGTGATCCACTCTTGTTAAACTCAGCAGAGGGGCACTCCGTTCAGCTAAGCCATCTTAAATCCTTGGAACCAGTAAAAAAATGCCTGTTTAAGACAAAACCTTTACATCATTTCTTAGAGCTGCCAGGAGTAAACATGGTGTGCGTGTTCGCTATCAGACCTTTAAAATGGCATAGTTCCTATTGTTTATTTATTTTGTAGTTTTGAAGAACTCAAGCTGTTTGTATGTTTGTAAAGTGAAGAGGCCGCATAATAGTGTGTCTGGTTTGTGGTCTGACCTGTTTTTTCTCATCACATGACATCCAAGAATTTAAAACCGGATGAGCTGAGATGTGATTTCACAAGCGACTCATTAATCCACCCTGAAACTGTAAATGATGCACAAAGACTGTTAGACTTCTACCATGTAACTTAGACGACTCAACACTGCTGATAATATCTGTCTTTATCATCTTGTAGTACGATTAACCAAGTGTGTCTGAATCTGACATAAATCACTGCTGTCATCTCTTTTGAAATCGAGAACTGACTCACAGCCACATTTAGATCAGTGCTCTGAAACAATGCCTGCATCTGTTTTGGGTGCACTTAACAACAAAAAAACTGATTATATCCTTTCTGTCATGCCAGGTCAGCATATTTTTAAAAACTGCTACAGGATCAGACAGGTGTATAGTTGCCCAATGTCTGATGAAGTGATTGGCAAAGAAGTGCAGCTGTGTGTGTGTAATAGCGACAGGAAAAATACAAAACTGGCAAATTGGAAGTATTCCCCAAAAGATTAAAAGTTTCCCATGTACATTTAAAAAACAAAAACTGACATGTAACAACTGAAAATTTCACATGTTGGCCTTTTTTTTCTCCTCTGGAATGTCCATGACTGATTCATAATGAACCGCTCCCATTAAGCATGACAAAACATATTTCCCAAAGCTTGCATTCTGGCAAACTCTCAGGAAATACAATCCAGAGACTGCAACACACCGTAATAGCTCACATTGTTCATCTCAACATGTTAAAACAGCCAAGAAATTAGAACGGGTTAATAATACAAGTAAAGGACGGCCTTGTAAAATCCATTAAGCCCTAACACAAGGGATTTGTTAGTTGATCAGCATGTGAGTGTGTTTATAAGGAGTGTACTAAACACTGACATCTGTTGCTCTTCGTCCTTGAGCTTTGCAAACAACCGAGCACAGCAGTCTACATGGCATATGAACTCAAGGTCTTATCCTTCAGTAAATGTTGCCTCTTCACAAAGCAAGTCGCCTCAGATTTGCCTAACAGTTTGAAGTTGTTCAGCTGGTTTTGAGTTTAAGCAAGCAAAAACTTGAGACTGATGTGTCATGATAACTGAACCAGCTATAACACAACTGTTATCTTCCTAAAAATGCAACCAGAGGAGCAACAACAATAGTGACTTTGAAACACAGTCTGGGAAGGAAATGACATCGCGGCAGTGACTGTTTCTAGAGACAATGCATGCTGAAAATTGCCTCATAGCCAACCGATAGCTGCACCGACATTTTTCCCCAAACACTCGCCAGCAGCTCTGTTTTGAAAATACATTGCACAGCCTCTCTTGAGATTGACCCACTATTGTGATACAGAGATAATAAACACACTGAAAAATATGGTTCACAGCTCCGATACAACTCTCAGAAACTCGGCTCGTTGATTGAAGCAAGATTTAAATAACTCGACTCAAATAGCTCCACAGGACAGATGTTTGTAATTATACATATTTTCTCTATAAATCACATCGGTTTAATTTTTAGAATTTCCCTGTTGAAATTTGGCAAAATCACAGAGTGAAGCAGTGGGCAGGAATTAGAATCTGTCTGCCAAAGGGAGCACAGAAGATAGTATTGTAAAGATACTTGTTACAGGCAGGGGATGGAGCTACTGATGGCTGTTGCGAGAGACAGAGAGCATCTGTGATCCTTTAAAGCTAGGCCAGTACGTATGAAAATCTGGATACCCTACCACAGCATGTCCACAGTGTTTCTGACAGTTAATAGATTAAGGTATACGCATGCATACTCTAAGCTAAGGGGTTGAAAAGATGCACTGTGACGGATGAGCATATCTGACTAATGATGTGAAGCAGGTACTGTATGTGTTAATCTGTGAGAGTCTGAGACTGTTCATGTTGATAATCAAGAGACTTAAAGCAGCTACAAGAAATATTGTTCTGTCAACAATGGGTCAAATGAATACATGTGTGTGAAAGATGGTTGCCACAAACTCAGAGAATTAGCCCCCGACTGCAGTTTTCCTCGACTCTACTGAGCGTTTCAGCTCATTGTTTTGGTTTCACGCTCACAACATGACATTAGCATTTCTAGATGCAGCTAGCATGTAGTTTATTAGCAAAAAGCTCAACCAAATACCAAACTGCAGACAGGCAAAGTTAGCAACAAGCTTGTGAACACAGTGGAGAATTTAGCAGCTAATATTGGCTGATATTTTTATCCAAGGGGTTAGTGAAGAACAAGAACAGTGAATACGGGACTTACATTCATCAGGTGGACACAAACACCAGATGAATGCTAATATTACTCTGCGTCTGCTGGATGTGTAGGCAACTGCTTGCCCCAAAACCAATTAATGCAGGTTTAAAAAGATCATCTCCTTGTTATGAATTCAGAAAATCAATCTAAAATACGTGTTTTGTCTTGTGAAGGCTAAATCCGCCATCGTTGACTTGCTCTTAATTAAATAGCCTTTGCTAATGAGAGATTTACCATTTCGAGTGAATCACAGAAAAACCTGCTGAGCTCAAACTAAACATGTTTTGGTACGACGAGAGAACATCCAAAACCCAGGAGCGACTACAGGCTTTGATGATTTGCATTAACTTTGAATATACTTTGAATTCTGCAACTGACACTTTTACTGCAAATACTATCCCTATGTTTACTGTACAATGAATGAAACGCATGCTGCAGTTGAAGAAAGTGCTTGACCTTGCTAGTGAATGAATGACTCTTGGCTGTCCTTGTCACACAGTTACTCCTGTAAAGGTAAATACAACTCACACCAACAAGCCAGGGCTCTGGGTTATGTATTACTGCTGAGTGTTTACCCAAGATTGAAGCTCCTGGTCACGCACGGTGCAGTAATCTAATAATTTAGACTTCACCGGCTCATGACTGGAAGTTGGAGGGTGGTCACGGAAGACAACATCAGTCATGCAATAAGTAAAACAAACTGAGGGGGCTGTAAAAGCTGGTCAAACAAGTGTCGCAGTGCATGTGAAGGGGGGACAAAGTACAGTGGTGGCCACAATGATCAGCCAAGTCCTGCTATCTTTAAAGCTATTATTTATCTGGCATACTTCGACAGATGTTAGGGGTCTGACTGCTTTTCATATAAAGACGAAAAAAATACACTGAATGAATAGAAAGCTGAGAGGAGAAGCAAAATATGCAACTTTGTGATCTTTATTGAACCCTAACTATCTGCATTTATTTGATAATTTGCGCAGCAGCAACATCCAGTTAATGCAATTTCAAAGCTGCCACATCTTCCAACAAACCCATCATCAAACATGTTTCCGTCTTGTGGCTCACTCTTTGTCATTAATTAGTTTCTGTTGTGACCGTAAAAAGCCCTGTGCTTTGAATTTATTAAAGTGCCCAACACTGAACTGGAGAATTGCATGATGTGCCCATGCAAAGCAGTCAAATAATTTATACTCCAAAAACACTCCCCACTCACTGAAGAATGCATCCCATCCGAATCAATTAAGTCCTAATCAAAGGACTTAAAGATGCAAAACAAGAGACAATGTGCCTCTCTCTGTCACTCTCTCTTTGTCAGTGTGCACACTCTTAGAAAGCTTGAGATGCCGTGGGCTGTTGATGTGAAACAGTCCCACCAACTGTGCTCAGGATAACAAAAAGGTTTGAAGAGTGCAGTTACATTAGCTTTGAGCTGCCTTTGTATGTCACAAAGATACGGTTTCATAAAAAGAGAATACTGTGCATCAATACTGTGCACAGTATCATGCAACTGAAAAAAACAACTGCTAAAGGCATATACAATGTATTAGTTCTAACACGTCAGGCTTCCAGACACACATGACTGGCAAGAGAGAGAAACAAAGTCACTCGTCCAAACTAGAGGCTCACACTCTGTTACTGGGTCAGTGGAGCACTTTAACTTTTAAAGCAGAAAGTAACAACCGACAAGAAGTACAACCAGGACTAAAACTTGTGTTGTTGTGATGTTACTTTACCATCTTTGCAGATGTTTCTCCTCTATAAGGCAAAAAGTTTTTTCATTTTAGGTCCTTATAATCCTCTCGAGACAGCCTCCCTGGGCTCTGTGCTGTGAGACCTGTGCATGTTTAGAGCATCAACAAGAAAAGTTGACTGAAGTACATCCACATGACAGTGAGTTGTCTTGATCGAAAAGTAACCAAAGTAATTTCCATTCTTCATAGACTCTCCACAAGTCTGAGTGTGTAGCACAGAGAGCAGCAAATTGTCAGGCTGCCTGTTGATCCTCTTGCTTCGCTTCTCTTTCGCTTCTCTGGCTACTTTGAGAGTTTAGAGGTGAGAGAGAGAGAGAGAGAGAGAGAGAGAGAGAGAAAGAAGGAGGGAGTTAGAGAGTTTCTGAGAGGGGGAGGAGAAAAGCTTTCCCTTTCAGAGGAAATCCCCCTCGAGGCTTTTCAGAGTTTCTTCGCTCTCTTTCTCAAACACCCCAGGCTTTATCACATAGCACACCCACAGTCACAATATGCCACAAATGGATACACAAAAACATGCCAGTTGCCACATAGACACTCACTGAGTGTGTGTGATGCTGTATGTAATGTAAGGAATGTAAACATTTCCACATCCTACTTTGTCATGAATGCAAACACACGGCCGCACACACACTCCTTTGCCTTGGCATCAGAGGTCAGAGCTGCTGAAATCCAGCCCCTTGTTTGTGGCCCCTTTCTTTCTATTTTAATCACTGTGAGCTTTTAAAAGGCTAAGTCAGTCTTTCTCCTCTCTCCTGTCCCTCCTAGACTTCCACTGTCTGCTCCAGGCTTTCTCATTTCCTCTCCTCAGCAATTGTCTTCCGGCAGACTGCCCAGTCTTTGACTCGTATCAAAGGGAGAGACGGTAGAGGGTGCTTCCCTGCAGAGGTCCGAGCTAAACACCAGGCAAGTGAAGAGTGCTGCTATACTTCCATATTAGTTCTGAGGAATGTAGGGGTTACACCCTCTGGTCTGCATTTTACATCTGAAAGTGGAAGATGTATTGGGTATGAAACCAAAGACCTGCTGCAAGAAGCGAGGTTCATCACTGAGACATTCCTTGAGGAAAAAAGATTGACAGGCGATCGTTTATTTCTGTCTGAGAATGAGTGTGAGTGAGATGGTTTAGACAAGCAGCTCACTGTTGGCCTCAACCTCTGTCTGTTTATTCGTTCAAATTCCAGAAATTACATGAGAGTCCATGCATGTTTTCATCACGAGGAGAAAAGGCAGAATGTATTTATTTTAATCAAATATTCCTCTTTATTCAGCAGGTGAAGTTGCATCTGGAAATATGAAACATTAACCTCGAATTTTCTCGGCATCTGTGGTTTCCCGCTCTGCAGAAACTGCAGTGTCTGGAGCATTCCTCACATGTTTTTCTTTCACAGAAAGAAAGCCATGCTAATTTCTCTCTCTCACCCTATTCCACAGAAATATGTAGGTGACGTTTTTTTCTCTCCATCTCAATCATCCCTTCTTGACCTCGTTCGTTTGTGCTTTCTCGACAAAGTACCTCAAAACTTGGGTTTTTTCATTGATTTTATTATACCTGTATAAAAAAGAGTCAAACAACAGAGGGTACTTGAAGGATGATACCCAAATGTGCTTGCTTATACTAATTCAACAATGATCTGAACAATGATTTGTTTTGGTCCAATGCCAATACAAATACTTTTTTTATTTCAATTTTTAAAGCGGAAACAAGCTGTAAACACAACGCTGAGATATTATTAAAAGTTGCTTCGTGACATCCCACTGTTTTACAGTTGTTTTTCTGGCCACCTGCTGAATGTAAGTGCAACATTTACTCTCCTTCAGCTCTGTATTTGGTCTCCACCAACTCTAGAAAATTATCAGGTTGTTTAGTTATTAAATATTAGACGGTTTAGCTGCAAGTTCCTAACTTTGTTGTTCTGTTTGCTGTTTGGTGCTGGGCAAGTAGCGTAGAGTTGGTTTATCAGGGTTTTTTTGCAAAAAAACGTCTGGAAAGCTTCGTCTAGAAAGAATGTTGACAGAAACAATGAGCTTAAAGACACGTAAAAGCTTCGTAGAGTCTATGAGTTTGTTCTCACAACATTTGTTTCATATACAAATACTGATAATAGCAGCTTTGAGAGTTTAATAAATCAGTTAACAGCCAATATGGGTTTGATATGGATCCTTTACATTTGAAGTGGACATTGTGTCATTGTGATGTGACATCAAGCATATCTTTGGCAATTTATTGTTACTTATTCACCCACAAATTCAGCAATACAGGATATCTTTGAAAAGGGTCTGCCTTTGTATCGGCAGGGCTCTACCCCTGACTCCAGATGATTTGTAAAAAAAAAATCTGCTTTTGTTTTGGTTTCACTCATTGTCAAGGTCCAGACTTGTCCAGACTGTCTCCCCAGCAGAAACGTGACGTGAAGCTAAGGGTGGAGAGGATGAAAGCGGGCTGACACTCACTTTTGATCCCTGCCTCATGAAAACCAGATGGGCTGTCCATCTAAGCCAACTGAAAGACGGCGGAGGGGCTGCTGTGTTCTCTGTGAGTCAGTGGATGGGGAGTTTTGATAGGACGCTCTTAAAAACGCAGACATAAACACACAGAGGTACGCACAGAGAGAACCAGACAAAACTAGACGCAGAAATGTACACAGAGATAGAGAGCTCCGGAGATACCGCTCAAGTCCGGAAGTTTGGAGCACACACCCGCATGGGTTCATTAAGCAACCGTATAAATGTGCACATGTACTGCAATTTCTTAATTACAGACATAAACACAGGAATTCACACACACATATACACACACACACACACACACACACACACACTAGCACGCAAACGCAGCAGGATGAGACCCTGAGCCCTCTGTCCTCCCTTCCTCCCTCCATGTCTAATTCCTTTCTAGTAGGTGGGAAACCCCTGAGGCGAGTGAGCAGGACCCCTTCAGTGATTTACTTCAAACCAGCACTCGCCCACATAACCTCCCATGTAGGCTTAGACACAGCAGCCCACGGTCTTGACGGTTTATAAAGCATGACTCACAGTGAGTGTACACACTAATATCGCCATTAAGGAATGGGAAAACATAAACTCTCCTGTTGGCAGTGTACCCCCCGCATCACTTCTTGGATCAATTACCTGACTCCATTTGCTCTCCAGGTCTATATTCATTAGCTTTATGTGGCACAGGTTGTTTTGATTTAACACAAGGGGGAGAAGAGCAATCTCAGCATTGATAATTCATATCCTGCTCTTGGATCAGTCCCAAACGCTTCCAGCATGTCTGAGTGACATTATTATGAAGTGCACTGTCTCAGTGACGAATGCCTGAATAGCTTTCGGCTGTAATCACTCATGTCTTAATGGGACAAGATGAAAGGAAGAAAGAGAAGACAAAGGGGGCCGTCTCTCTCTTGTTTCTCGTTCCCAGGGACAGCGACCTTATCAGCGTCTGGAGATCTGCCTCTGTGACTGTGACATCATTTCCTGCCTGACCCTGGACTATCAAGGTCTATCAAGATTAGGGGCCTGGGCTTGTGATTTAGACATTTGGTTGTTCTTTCACAGACAGAAGGGATAGAAGTCCGACTTCTTCTGAGTCAATATCTGTCTACAGCACAGATGGGGGTTTTTTTGTGAGGTATTTCTGAGTCTTTAACAGACGATTTAAGGCATGTTGTGAGTAGCATGTCACTTCTGTGTCGTGCTAAAGAGAAAATAAGGGTCTTGTGGAGGAGAGATGTGCATTCAAGGACATTCCAGCAGGGTTTGTGGGGCTCGGTACATGTGCGTGCATGTGTGTGCTTGTCTTTCATTGTTCTATCAGGTGCCGACGAGTGATGCATCGTGACATTAAATGTTCCCAAATGTTCATTTCCCTTGTAATTGTAAATCCATTGAGTTCTGCATATCACGCTCTATATTTAGTGCTAATAAAAGACAGGACAGAGCTGCTTGCAACACTTTAAATTGCTTTCCATCTGTCTCACTTTAACTGCTTTGTTCCGACTGAGATGTTATAATGAGACAGGTCTTTCTGGGATGGAAATACATTCTTTTGTCAGTGTAGCTACTCTCATTTTTCAGAGATATCTTTCGTACTAAATATTAGACAGTGGACTTTTACAAAAGACTTAAATGTTGATACAACACAGAAAATCTTTTTTTTAAAATGGGTACTCATTCATTATAGAAAAGTATAATGTAATATACAAAATTATGACAAAATATGAGCAAACCATCCTGCCAACATGCTTCAATATTTATGTTTAGTATAGAGAGATGCATTATAATCCTCTTTGATGATATTGTCCTAATGTATACCACAACATCCTGTTTGTAGCAAATCCTCAATATGAACTTCAATCCCTTTTTGGAAAACAATACGCTCTGCAAGTGAATCCCACTCAGCTGCAATCTAGGATGAAGCCTGAATCTATCTTTGTGTGAGAGCTTAGCACATCAAATGCTGGGAATAAAGGACCATGCATGCTCTGCAAGAGAGGAATGATGCATTAAAGACTTCCCAAACTAGAAACATCTTTGCCATAGCTAGAAAGAACAGAGCATATTTGTTCCATATTCTTTTTGTAGGCTTTGAGTGGACGTTCAAATGGGTAATTGTAGTGTTTGTGGCTTAGTGATGTCTTGTCAGTTTACAATATAGTACAAGAAGACTGTAAAATGACTTTTTTTCAATGTAATTGTTTCTACAGACACAGTTTTGTAAAAATCAAAGACGTTTCTATCTACTATCAAGCTTTTGCTTAACAAAAGCAAAAGGATTTAGATGCTGTTTTGATTATTATCATACGTGAAACTCTAATGGTACACCCACTGAGCAGTTCCACATGTTTAGGTTGGTCCCTTTCTGTCCTGATGTGTTTTCCACTGAGAGGCTCTAACCTCAGCTGGAGACTGCTGGGTGCTGGTCCAGTGTAGGAAGCAGGTGCTAAATTCACAACAGCAGACAAGTTGGAGAAAAATAAAACGGCTGCAAGTTGAGGCACAAGAATGTGTGAAGCTTGAGACTCAAAAGTTTGTTTCCCTCCCTCCTTACTCAAATAAAACAAGACCGACAGTCTGGAGCCACGCTAGCGACCCCGTGAGGATGTAATGCACATTACACACAAGAAGCAAAGCGCTTCAGTAGATAGGTGAAAAATTTACTGAACCATAAAAATGTTCAACTTCATCTGAGCAAAATGAAAGGACATTTTTAGGACATTTGAGACTCATCTTGTCATGCCCAGCTCTTAATTTTCATAAATACAAAAATTCATCATTATCTTTATCAATTGCTGCATTCACACAATACAGGCAGAATGGACAACCTAGGCTGAGGTACTTTTAGAGATATTGTCATGGGTTCACAGATGAGGGGACATTTTAAAATATTGGTGGCACTAGATGAAGTCAGGGTATCAGTCATTGAGATTCATAAGACAACATGAATGTATGCACCAAATTCCTGGCAATCCATTCAATATATTTCATGTGGAACCTATGTGTCCAACAGACTCCATAACCTTGCTTTTTACAATTGTGCTGGCGTGGCTAAATATTGTTAAAAAAACGTGAAGACTCACTGATGGAGTAAAGCTTTTTAAGGAAGTCACTGCTGGACTAGTCATTAGGACACACCAAGACAGTATTTAGCGGCTAACTCTCAACTCTACTTGCTTGTATAAGCAAAGCTGTCGACACAATGGTGTTTTGGGATAGTGGTATATGAAAACAACTCCTGCTGCCGGGCCATGGGAAACAGGGAGACTCAAACATGCCGCTGAGTCAGAGATGGACTGCTGCACACACAGACAATGTTGTTTCAGGTGAAATGGAGGACAACAGGTGTGTGCGTGAGAGAGAGAGAAAGAGAAAGGAGCAGCTTGGAGGATATATCTTCATGCTTCTCCTATCCTATATACAGGACCAGTCAAGAGCAAACATAAAGTACTGGTTGTAATGTTTGGTTCTCTCTACACCCTCTGTTTCCCAGTATCTGTCTCATCATCTGTCTCCTTAGTGTCTCCTGGGATTATTACTCTCTGACTGCCTCTAACTGCTTTACCTTCCCTGACGCGGATCTCTCAGCACTCTTTTGTGTCAGCTATTTCCTTTCCGTCTCTGTTTTCTCCTTAACATGTCTTGTCTTCTTGCATTAATTCCTCCTGCCACTCACCCCTTATTTTTCTCTAACTCTGCTTAATTCTTATCCCAGCTGGACTCACTGCTTTTAGGTCTTTTGTCCCTGCTCTTCTCACCCTCTTCTCCCCCCCCCCCCCCCCCTTGCATTTTTTTACAGTATGCCTTGCAGAAGTAGCTGTTGGGAGGTGGCTGCTTCTGAGTGAAGCTAATCAGTGAGATTTATTACTTGGAAACTGGACCTTGAACTGGACAAAGTTGATATTTCTTAACTGAGACACTGAGCATGTAAAACTCTTGTGCATTTGTGCACCTTGTTCCCCTGTTTTTACATCTCTTTCTTGTCATTTCTGCTCTATTTTTTACTCCAAAACCACCCCGAATCATTTATTTCCCTGGGTTAGACAATCACATTCTTTTGTTTTTTCCCTCCCCTTGTCTTCTTTGACACTATTCCTATTTTGTTGAGGCTTGTCCGCTTATGTAAAACTGTATTGGCGGTAGTTGTGTTTGGTTTCTCTAAGTCCCAGCTGTGCCTGCTTCTCCTCTTACTTTGGGTTGTGGTTGTGGTTGAACAGATGTTTTGGCTAACCATAAAACCACGCCATACAGCGGTGCGTCAACAGATACAGGACCAACCCAATGCACAGCAGAAGCAAGATTTACTGTTTCTCTGATACAGATCAGGGACTGAAAGCCAATGGTAATGGACTTCACATGTTTCTTTAGGCTGAAGGTAGGGTAGTATACTTTTTTAGGAGAACAGGATGACGTTTTAGTATTTTATCTTTCTAAATGTGTATTTCATTTCATCCTTTCTTTGCAGTATAGCTGATTGTGACATAAATAGTTACATTAATTAAATGAATAGTTGAAAGAAAACCATTGTTCATAAAGATGCACCTTGCAATATGCAGAGGATGACAGTTTTGTCTCTGTATCAGGGTTTTTATCAATGATTACTTTGGTGCACATTAACCTTTCCATTAAGATGTTATGGTTAAAATTGGTGATATGATAATTAAATAGTTTGCAACAGTTAAGAACTGGTATATGATTTTGACATATGTTGGGGAGGGTGTTGCTGTATTTTCAAGAGTTCAAAGAAAACATCTTAATTTTTTTATAAAATCAAACATAAGGTACCGTCCCGAAAGTGAGAATGAGAACAAATTGAAAAAAAATCTAAAACTATATTTTCACTATAGAATATAGTGAAAATATACACTTGGGCATATACAGTTCATTCACATAAACACATCAGCGAAGCCTTGTATGGACTTCCTTCTGTTAACTTGCAGTGTAAATGTTAAACCACTAGGTGTCATGTTTCATCAACTGTCACAATTGTGTTGTGACTGTAATTTGAGAAGTATCTGCCTCTCAACATGACCGCAGAGAGAGCAAAGGCTTCTCTCAGCGCTCTGTTTAGCATCTACATATCATCTCTTGACTTCAAAAAGCATCTGAAATGAGAAAGACTTAAACACACAGTTCAAGTGCAGGAGCAGCCTTTCCTAAAAAGGACAAGATGGTCCACTGAAATGAGCCTGGACCAAGCAAGCACTCGTGATATGTGTTTCCTCCCTAATGCCAGGTGAAGGCAGTCATTTCCACTGGCAGGATAAATTGATCCAGATGGCATGTGGACTTACGAGCATTATGACCCTCTCCTCACCTGCCTCCTTGTAAGGTATTATTATCCCAAGTCAAGAAAACATCTGGCTCGCAGAGCTGTGGGATGCAGGGTTCACACACACACACAAGCACACTTTTCACGGCTGACATTAAAGAAAGATTCCCCTGGTTTTATAAGATGGTGTCTGGCTTCAAATCTGTATTTGCTCCTAACTTTTCTAGAGGTCATGTGGTGGACAAAAGTGGAACTCAGTGAGTCATATTGTTTATCATCTCAGTGTAAAGACACTTCTGGTTTGTTGCAAAGAGAAGTACAAGTTGTCCAACATAAGGTCTTTCTGAAGCATTCTGCACAAAAAGCTGCAATGTAAGTTTGAAAATGTGTGTGTGTGTGTGTGTGTGTGTGTGTGTGTGTGTGTGTGTGCGTGTGTCTGTACTCAAGTGTGCAGCTGTTTAAGCAATCGGCCTGAAGGGGACATTAGAAGCAAAGAGCCTAGTCTTTGAACACATGTTTACCTACGTGCACACAGACACACACAGGATGTGCTCTTAACAGGTCACACAAGATGCATGCTACTCATGCTAAGCAGCGTGAAGATTCTGCAGCCATCAAACAGATTATGCTACTTAGATGTAACCTCTTTACATAATGATTGAAAGTTTGATTCTCAAAATGTTAAGAAGAGCAACAACCAAGAAGATCACTTATTTTAACCAAGCATGTTATGTCACACACAGTTATTTAACAATTTCCATGCATCTTTTGGGATTTCTACAACTCTTAAACTTAACTTAAACTTAAACTTAAACACAAAAGTGTTTCAAACAACTATGGGTGTGTGCGTGTGTGTTCTCATTTTCTGATGGGTTTATTGACACAGATGTCTGTCTGTTCCTGTGTTTGCCCGGGATTGTAATGTTTTCTGTTCTAGGAAACAATAAAAGCTTTTATGTGGGAAATGTCACAGTGCATCAGTTGAAAAGGAAAAAACAAAAAACAAACTAATAATAGAAAAGCCAGGATTAATATAGCCACTGGCTCAAAAATAAGCAAAATGCCCAATGCAGTGGGTTATATTCAACCCAGGGACAGAAAAAGACATTTTGTATTTCATGATTGTTGTTGTATAGCGGTTACATTTTGAATTTGTGGTGAATATATAGCAATCTGGATTACCTTGTTGAAAATTCAAAAGTCTAGAGCTGGGCAATTTCACTTCTGTGCACAGAGATATCTATCTTTGTTAAGTTCAAAAACGTAATAATTAAGGAGCACAAAGGAGTGAAAGCTTAATTACAGAAGCGACCCGGTTAACAGTTTATGAATACCCAATAGATGGGTCATGTTGCTCACGTTGTAATAGCATTGACAGCTCAGCTCATTACCAAAGCACTAAAATTAAGACCCAGGCATCTTTATGTGCTACTGAGGCAGCTGAACCCGAGACAGGCCACAGGACACTATTAAGAGGTTGTGACCTTCCGTCTCCATGACTCAATATATCCCACCAAGTCCAGAAAAAAAAAAAAACACACACACACACACACACACACACACACACACACTCACACACATCAATGTCTGTGGCCAACAGGTGGGACTCCTTGATGGAAGACAGACTCCTGAACAGGAAAGTCAGTGAAACTACCGTCTTTGTGTAGGTTGACAGGCATACAGGTAGGAAATGTGTCCTCCTGGATCAAATTAATGGCTTTTACCACCTTGAAAAATACGCCAACCTACGCTTCTAGAACAATAACTTGTATCATCTTTCTACCCCAACGTTTCTGACAAAACATTTTGAAGCTTTAAATAACATGTTTAATAAATTGACTGTTTTTCTTTTCTTTGAAGATGTGGAACTTGTTCTGGACTTGCAAACATCCGGACACACACATGCAAAATAAAAAAAAGAAATGAAAAAAAGAAAAGTAAAAAGAAAACCTGCTATTTGAGATTCCCCCACAGGATATAAAAAGATCTGTAACCCGCACACAGACAACTGAGCTGAGACAAGCTTCAAAGCAAAGCCTTGGAAAGAGCATTAAATACATTTCTATCACAGAACATGCTTTAACTAGAGCCAGAAATCTTGCTGTAATTGGCCTCCCCACTGGAAAAAGATGCTGCATTGTTTTAGTGGCAGTTTGGCAACAACTTTTCAATTAGAAGTTGTGTCCCAATTAGCCAACACTCACTGCCACTGAAGACAAACAAAAACTCCAATAAGATCCAAGACGACAAGATTACTAATCCATGATATTTTGATATTCAAACCAGTTGAGAAGATTTGGTTATACATCAAGTTAACAGCAATAATCAGCAAATGAGAAGAGTAAAAAGTACAACAGGTATAGACAATATACACTATATTACAGTGTAGAAGTATTAAGTTGCATTAAATGGAAACTGAATTGTCATAAAGCGTTCGTGCTCATGGGAAATGTTTCCTGATTGCAAAATGATTCATGAAGATTTATTGTGCGTCTAATAACACCTCACTATGGAGATATGTATCAAATATTAACACTCCCCTCTAAAACAAAAGCACAGAAAGTGTAAGCTTTATCTGCACAGACAAGCCCGGAGGCAGAGTGTTTCATAATCTCCTGCATTGTTCCCCTACACACCTGGAGGCCAAAAAATACTTCTCGTATCTTAACTATTGAGGAAACTACTCTAGCAACATCCTAAAAGCGTTATTATAATATTTGAGTCAAACAATATTAAAAAAAAGAAAAAAAATGGATAAATAAAAGAGTTAGCATACCTTTTTGTGTCAATCCAAATACCAAAGGAGGATCATCTCTGGGCTGTTTGAAATCAGTTCATCTTTAGGGCCTAACAGTGGAGGGCAAGCTGTGACAACATACCATATCACAACAGGTGTAGCCTTGGAGGAAGGGTGGAGAAAAAGAAAGGAGGAGGGCTGGAGTTTTTTGGGGGGGCGGAGGCTACACACAGGCCTGCTTTGGCGAGAACCTGCAGTCATACTTCAGCAAGTTTTCAAAATCCATTTGATTGGCTTTTATTCTGTTTGTCAAATTTGCAGCTGTTGATTGAATACACTAGAGGGCAGTTTAAAGGCCATGCTCCCAAAAACTAGTTTTAATCCACAATTGAAAACATTATCATACAGACTATAACAAGTCTCCTTTCCTCTGGAATGATAAGATAAAGCAAAAATATTAACATAAACCTTTAACACTGAATAAAGTAACTGTGCTCTTGTTGTAGACTCCACAGAGAACACACTGGCCTTCATAAGAGATCAGCTGATGATAGAGGTTGATGGAGGTAACCTCTTCTGAATAAATATAGCTGTGTACTATCTCATGCAAAGCCCGACCCTGTTCTCGCTGCACCCAGTGTGCCTGCCTTCCACCCGTCACACAAAATGGAGCTCTGAATTTGGGTCAAGTGGCCCCAGGAGTTGTTCAGGCTTGCAGCATCATTGTGTAGATTATAGTATGTGTTCTGCGACATTTATCATAATCACAAGCTTACCTTTTACCCCTATACGCTCACATGCTTTGATAACCATGTTACTGAAACGTCACAGCACAGTAATGGTTATATTTTAGTGTATTTATTAAAACAAAGATGTGATATACTTTGTCTCCACATGCATCGTTAATCTTTTTGCACAGTGCTGATAACACTGCTATATTAATAAGACTTGTCCATTCTTAGCAGTATTTTGTTTCCCCAAAGTCTAGAAAAAACCCAGACATGTTAGCCTTCACATCACTACAATATGTTTCTTTAACTTAACTAAATCAAATGTTAAATCATTTTCAAAGCTTGAAAGGACCAAATACTCATCAAATACTGAGTTCTGAATAATTATTTGATACATGACTACACATAACGTCTTAGAAACATGACTTTACCTTCTGATCTAATGTAACATGTTTGCTTTCTTTTCCTTTCTCTCTTTATATATTTGCTTGCGTATTTGCACAAGTAGATAGACAGGTAGGTAGGTAGGTAGATGGATGGATGAATAAATAGATAGATAGATAGATAGATAGATAGATAGATAGATAGATAGATAGATAGATAGATAGATGGCAAAGAGAAATTGCTGACTGCTGCTTCATGTGTTCATTGACTACTGCATACACTGTACTGCCCACTGTACACAGTGAACTGCATGCACTTCCAAGACTGTCTCAGCATGGCTTTGCCTCCTCCTATAGAGAAGATGTTATCACCAGCTCCCTGCTGTGTTGTTCGTGCAGAGATGTAGGCCAGTTTAAGTCTGATCTAATCCTTCACTATTTAAATCTTTAATTATTGACAGTGGTTCACAGACAAACTGCAAACCTGATGTTTTTTTAATGGATGAGTACAGAAACACAGAGCTGCCACAATGAGAAAAAAGTCTTGTAATACTGCAACAGGAAATCTTCTAGTTACAACAAGATGGCATATGTCATCAGAATGAGATAATTAGAGCTTGCTTGCTTGTGATAGTGAGGCAACGGAGGGAAGTGTCATAACAAAATACTGTTTGGGATTATGACATTAGAATTCACTCTCTAATAGCGCTGGAGTGTAAACAAAATAATAATTTTTACAGCCCCAAATCACAAGTTTTTATTACGGGGCTTTGTAGCAATCATTACAATATTTCATGACAGACTGACATCCAATAGATTTAATCAAATACACAAAAGAAGTCGTAGAATTACAGTAACCAAGTAACAAGCAAGTAAACAAGAACTGCAAAGTACCAAAGCAAGATTGTTTTTTATATTTCAATTTATATTTGTATTATTTGTCATAACAAAACACTTGATGTTGTAATGGGAGTGAGAATTCTCATTATAATAGCAAAAAGCTCCCCATACACAAAGATATATATTAGTTAGCTATTATGTGTTTAACAACAATTGGTTTGCTTCCGGTTTGATAGGTTTACAGTGTAAAGTGGCAAGCAGTTGCCTGTTTTCACAGACAAATTTACTCCTTGTTAGCTTTTGCTCCCAGATATGGAAAAGCTTGCTCCAGGCATTCAGATAAATCCAGCATAACTACTAATGAAAGCACTTGCATGCAAACAGAAACCCTAATGAGTTCGGTTTTGATCTGCCGAAGGAGCTGCAGGTCTGAAACCAAAGCTAAATATTCAGAATTTATTTGTGTTGCCTTTTAGATCAAATTGATGAGATATGCGGTGGCCACTCAGTACCACACATGTCTACACTCCTTCACAGGAATACTGCTTGTCCTTAGGCTAACTCTGGCTTCAAAGATGTGTATTTTTGGCAAACATGACTCATTTCCTCCTGTCAACACGGGGGCATGCAATCGAACAGGCATGTTGTTTGAGGCAGAAATACTTTTATGTGTTGTATGAATGAAAAATGAATCCTGGGCCTTACCTTACAGAGGAAACCCAATTAAGAATTATTGTTCAGTACAGTAGATTATATTAGGTTTTCTATTACGTTGCAATTCTCTACATTATAGCAATACATTGTTGTTCATGGTTTAAAAAAGCTAGTCTCAGGATGTCTGCAAACCATCAGCTTAACCTTTGAGCAGCATCTCATGAGAGCTATTTGTGTTTGCATGGAGTTCAACTTCACCTCCGTCTTAGATGTTATTAAAAGCCTCGCCACAGGCCCAATCAATGGAGTCAGTCCTGCTGTGCATTGTGCCCCTGTTGAGGATAATATCTGGTGCGTATGGAGAGCTGAGTAATCAATCAGTACAGTCCGCTCTTCAAATGCTGAACACGTACAAAATTTCAGATGAAAACAAACTTATCAGTAATAGCATGCTTGCCATGACGCTGTCAACAATTTACCAATATTTAAGTTAGCAATCGATCAAGCCCACATACAGATTGAATCAGAACCAGACATATTTGTATGAAGAGAGCATTGAATTAATCGTTGAAATAGTGAAACACTTCCACAAACAATTCAAATTTCACCATTCATTGATCTTCCCGTGCCCTGAAAAACAACCACATCAAGAGCAGTAGCTTGCTGCCCATAATCAGGGTTCATGAAGGACGAAATGTAAATATCACAGAGTCTCTCCCTAGAGCACCACAAATACGTATGCTCAGCTAAATGCTCCAAAATGGCTTACTCATGCAAAACAGTGCATCCAGTCATGGAGCATCTCTTTAAGTCAAGTCCATTTTAGTCCAAAATCACATACAGTATCACAGATTTGCCTCAAGGGGCTTTATTATCTGTATAACATATGACACCCTTAAACCTTGGAATCTCAATTTGGAAAAAGAAAAACTACACAAAAGAGCCATCCACTGAAATTTATCTAAACTTAACTATCATGACAAAAAAAAATGACATACCCTCATTAACAAGTGTTGCTCATGTGTTAAGTAATTAATTATTGATCACTCTCCAAGCTGCCGCCCTATGCAGCAGCCGGTGCACTGGGGATTATCTAATTTAATAATTTTAGGATCAAATCAATAAATATTGTATCTAATTTTCCAAACCACCTATATTCCAAAAGGAACTGTTCTTGCTGATATTACATTTGGGCATGATATGCAAATTTAAAAGCTGAATTGCCTTTTGCTCTGAATTGAACAAACTTCAATACTCACTTGCACATAAGTACTCTCACTGATTATTGAAACAGTTGATTCTAAGCTTCTAACATGCGAACAAATACAAACACACACATTCACACTCTTACACAACAAGACTCTGTCTTCCCACACACGCTCTGATGCAACCCTGGAGGACTCTCTCTATATTTGTACCACTTCACAACTGTTATCCAAACAATAACAGGAAGTTTTAAATGGAAGCCAGTTTTATTTTTTTCCCTTTTGATCTGCTGCGTTGCTTTTAGAAAGTGCCGAAAAGTTGAATGTTTATTTCGGGGACTATCAAAGTCATGTAATTGCAAAGGAAGGCCATTAAATCTGCACAGGCTAAGAGAAAAAGCAGGTGCTGAGTAAATCACCAAGAGGGTGCTTCTATATTCCTGTGGAATTTGGGACACTGCAAAGAAGCTCAATACATGAGCATTAGCAGCCTCTAGTGGATCACAAGGTCTGGGTGGGTGGAAACACCTGTGATGGGGAGGTTGTTGAAGATTGTGTGAGTGAGTAAGTGAGAGAGGGATAAGCAAAGGAGAGAGGGTATGGGGGTGTTCAGACATCAATTTTATTGTGAAGTCTGCAGATACTGTAAAAGCGTGGGCGTGTGCCTGCAGAGCTCAGAAAGTTGTTCAACACAGAAATGTGACTGCTAGCAAAAGGTGTGTGTGTGGGCTCGAGGTGGGGGTATTCAGCTCGTCTTGTTGAGTGTCTGAATAAAATTTGAATGTACTTGATTCGCATTTGCACTCATCTCGAAGATGTCGTTGCATGATGGTAACAAAGCACGGTTCTGTAGTTGCTCTGTATCTCAGAGAAGCAGCACAGTCGACGCCCACCAATGATCAGAACATAACTGTCAAGTTTCATATGTGACAGCCTGGATATAACTTTTTAGAAATCCCTCTCAGCAGATGCAGTGTTAACTGCTGTCCATGACATTTACGCATGCATAAGTTTTATGAGGAATCCGATGAGTGAATGTGTTAATGTACTGTTTGCCACATCTGTGTGTGTGTGTGTGTGTGTGTGTGTGTGTGTGTGTGTGTGTGTGTGTGTGTGTGTGTGTGTGTGTGTGTGTGTTTGATCAGTATTCCTCCGCAGCAGAGACAGCAGAGCATTGAATGATCTCATCTACAGAGACTACCAGCTGCGATGCTGTGTGGAGGGATGAACGATGCCCTGAGATTTTACTTCTATCAGATGTCTGCTCCCTTTTTCATCTTTTATTTAATCTTTCTCCAGACAATCTTTCTTCCAGAAGTCAGAGAAGGAGACAAAAAAGACAGGGCATGTGTAAGGCAAGGCAATGCAATTATATGAATATGGCACATTTCCTTACAAGTAAACTCAACGTTCTTTACATTAAAACTTGTGCAGCAACATGCTCAGAAGATAATTAAAATACAAGAACATGTAGACAGACATGCATATATATACCGCACAAACACATACAGTATAATCATACGTCTGAGAACATTTTTTGTATGTCTTCCTCATTTTCTTTTACATAAAATTATGTTAATTGTTTCCCCTATCCCAAAAAATCTCCTTTTGGTTGCTCACAACTCATGTCCAAACTAAGGCCACGAAGGGTGATTGATTGGCTTCACAAGTAAACACACAATTGTGACATTTTTGAGCAGGCTCAAATAGCTACTGCTGCTGTAGCAAAGCCATTTATAACACAAGCACAGAAAAAAAGTGACATGATTAGTGTCATTTGGCTATATTTAAACTAAGCAAAAAAAATATTTTGTAAGAAAAGATGAGGATAATTTTTCTCTGATCAAATCACAAGATCACAGATATATAGTATGATGGGGTTTGTAATTTCACTTTCATTTGGATTACCATTTGTCATTTTAAAATGAAGAAATGAGGATGACCTAATGACAAGAGAAAACGAAGAGAATGACATGAATAATTGAGTCCCTGGTTAGCAAGGGGCTACATTCATCAATATCTGGGCCACTTAATCAGCCTCACCAGAGATGATCACAATATCATTTTGTGAAATGATGTTCACCGACAGTGACACTCACCAAACTGTCATTAGAAGAAGAAGAAAGTCTCACACACACACACACAGACATACAATTAATCAAACACAGATGAGTGTTTCAAGATACTCTCAGACGTCAGTAAATCTCCTGTCCTCTTGTCAATTCTAGGTGACAGGGTAAAACCCTCATTATGCACCTCATATCGAGTAAGAGTCATGAGTTATCACTCTGTACTGAGCAGTTAATGTCTCGGGTGTGAGCTGTGTGTTTTTATCAGAGGTCAGGTAAAAAACTGATACTGATAAATAACCTTAAAAAATAGAGTTAAGCTAAATATTGTAAAGTCTCCTCTGAGCAAATAGGAACTAAAAAGCTATTATTGAAGTTAATGGGCACACATAACTTATTGATGTTGAAAAACAGATATTAGTTTACATATAAATTAACATTTATTCAGCCTCATATAGCACGTTTAATAAAACAATACTGTAACTGTTTAAAAAACGATTTAAACTGTTTAAAGGACTATTCTCCTCAACTCTCAAAAAAAAGATACGAAGATACAAACAATGCAGACACTTTAATTTTCAAAATTAGCCTTATGTAATACATGTTGGTTTAATATACATTGATCAAAAACACTAATCTGTGTGGCACTTACATGCTGAAGGTGTCCTGAAAAGCGTTTGTCTCACTGATCTATAACTTTGGAATTTAACTACACTTTCTTACTCTCTGGTTTTTTCTCTCTTACCCTGATGGGAATAACTGTGCTGGTGTTCATTGTGTTTTAAAACACCAATGTTTAGAGAAAAAAAGAGCTGGACAGTAGCTAATGCTACTAGCTAACAATGCTAACAACCATAACGGAGTGAGTTTGACTGTTTTTGTCAGTTTATGATGGAGGCACTAAAGCAAGTGAGACATCTAGAAATGAAAAGACCAATTGCAAAAAGTGACAAATGCCAACAGAAATAGAGCATTTGATAAGGTTAGTCATAATGCAGTCAAATGTGTTTGTATATTGCCTCAAATCTAAATATATATACAGTATACTGTATAATTATGTGCTTGCATGCTAGCTACATACCCTTGCTTGCAGGTCAGCTGCTAACTGTAGCTAATCTAATTAGCAGAGATACTGATTCTTCTGATGATTTCTTTAAAAAAAAAAGTTTTGTTCTTTTTACAAATCCAAACAAAAATGTTTAGCTTTTTAACTACAGATGCCATCTTCTTGCCAAATATGAATGAAAATTATAACATTTTATTAGCAATTATATAGCCTATTTTTCTATAATGTTACGTTACACTTTTTCTTTCGCAATAACATATTTACATTTGTCATGTAACTACAAAACAGCAGTTCATGAAATGGGATACACTCTATGTCTGAGGTGAGGAAAAAGAGACTAACATCCAATTTGTGCACAGGAGAAATACAAAATATTATCATATTTTAAAATATTACAACATATTCTAAAATATCATAACAGTAAAAATGCGCATTGTTTTCAGGTTACCAGAGACAATACACATTTAGAGCAGAAAAACTGATAACATTGCAAGGCAGTATGCACATTCTTTTTATATAAGTTTGAGACTTTTAGATGTAACAGCTGTTTGAGCATAAAGCAACAGAAGTAATTTCGTCTTTAGAGTTTTGATTTTTACTGTTAATGCTGTTATCTCACTCTAACAAGATTTGGCTCATTTGCATTAGATGCACAGTTGGGAATCCCTTAGGGATACAGCAGTTTTCAACATCTTTTAAAAACAGAGGAAAGGATGCCTGAGGAGAGATGGAAAGATAAAGACTCAGGCAGCTACACAAGCATACATAAATGCTCATGCACACACATACAGAATATACACACACTTATCACAGTCTCTCAGATTCTGCTAAGCATTAACATTAACGGACACCCTTGGCAAAAACATAAAAAGCAAACGTCTCTGAAGCAAATCCAACATGTTTTATTTCCAGTATGTTCAAAACTTCTGTCAGGAGACACAGGCTTTAATAAACAACACAATACCACTAATGATACCACCTCATGTACTGCAATTATTATTGCAATTACATGACGCTTCTGGAGATTATGAAGTTTGGTATCAGTAAAAAGCTGAAGTTCTTGTTTTTTTAATTTTTCCTTTTCATTTTGAGTCACATGCATATCTCAGGAACTGTAGTTCTCCCATATGTTATGTGAAATTTGTTATTTTTTCTCAACAAAAACAACCCTCTACATGCTCTATATGACACAACTCCATTACCTTAAGGTTAAACATATACTTAGGTTAAAGGTTAGGGATGCCACAGTGATGGTTTAGAAGATAATTGCTTTACATTTACAGTATTTGGCAGAGGTTGTTGTTGAATGCAAATTACATTTTTTTTTACTTTTACACTGTTTTCAGCGTCTTGCTCAAGGCTACTTCAACATGTGTACAGGAGGAGATTTGGATTGAGCCACCAAATATACAATTAACGGCCACCTGAGCTACAGCCGGCAGGGATAGACTGGAAGTCAATATCCTTGAAAGTTCTGGAGTCCAAGATTATGTGTGTGGGTCATTAAGCATCGCTGAACATGGCATAAGTCCAAGCTTATTAACACACAGACAAGGTCATGTCAGTGACGTGATAATCAACATGTCATGTCAATATTCAACACTGGTTATGATGTCCTGCTGTCCTCATTCATTCGACCCTTCAATTTATCATTTATGCTGTTTAACTATATCATTAACAATCAAATTATGAGTGTTGACATTATTTACTGTAAAGGCCTGGTACAATGAATATGTATGTGGTATTTAATGGGAGTGGTTCAGAGCTGAAATATAGATGTGGTATACGTACATATACACAGTGCAAAGTGGCTGTGAAGACAAATAGAGAATTCATGTCATCTTCACCTACACGTTCTGTAGCTTTCCTGTACACTTAACATTCAACAGCGTCCCTGCTTCTCTTGTGTTTAATGTGGTATTTCCACAAAGGTATAGAAACACTTTGCATGGCCTTGTAGGTCTGAATAATGTATTAATGAACTAGTGCAGAAGGGATTCATAGTAGCTTGTGAATTTATAATACAAAATAACCTGTTCAAAGAATAAACTGGCAGCTGATGCTGGTTTTCCCAGCAGAATCATGACTGGCAAAACCTAATTTTAGTGGATTGTCTCCTCTTTGGACAGTATAGTATTGTATATTCTCTATTAGTTTGCATGGTTAATACCAATTTAGATTTAAGGCTTTCTTAATAGTTTGGTTTCCTGAAAGTTTGATAGTTTTTTAATCTACGGAAATGCATTTCCAGTGTTTTGCCAGATCTTCAGGAAAAGGTCTGTCACTATTTGATCATAATATTTATCAACGAAAACACCAACACATGACTTAAAAGTCCCCACTTTGACAATAGATACTAATGCTCTTCACATATAATCTTAGTTTGACATATGCTATTGCAACAATTATTTAATGGCCTCCATGCTGGATAGGATTTTTCACATCTGGTCAAAGATCCTTTCAGTAATCTTCCCTTAGACCACAGCTAATCCTACGGTGTTAAAGAAGAAAAAATTCTTGTCTCTGTTCTATAAGGGTCAAAAAAGCATTCTGGCTTAACAGTTAGCATTGCATTTTAGCAGTCATGTTAATCCCCCAGCATCTACCTTTTCCGCAAAGCTGCTTCTGCTCCCATTTGGCTGATTTCATTCTTTTCCCCCCATCTCTAAATGTCCATGCTAGCATTAAGGAACCATCTGTGGCTGCGTTTCATTGGCCACTGGCTCAAGGCTCTGGTTTTTAAATAGACGTAATGGAAGGGTTAGCCCAAAGTGGAGCATGGCCAGGATTTGGTGCATGTGTTTAAAGCATGGATGTTGTTGAGTGTATTAGAGGATTCAGATCTTCAAATGCATACACACTAAAAACAGGAAACGGTGTCGTGGATAGTCCACCAAGAGCATGTGATGCAAAGTGAGTAACAAAGCCTTCCCTCCGGACTCTTACTTCTATAACCTTTCAATGCATACGTCCACACCGATATTTCTTACTGTCAGCGGAAAAAAACAGCTCAGTCCATATCGAGCTTTGATTGTATACCCCACAGTATTTTTTTTTACGTTCTATTACTTTGTGATGTAGAGGCAAGGTGGGCTGCAAACAAACTGACAGAACTGGAGCTACATCCAGATAACTTCACCTTGACAATGTATTTCACCTTGTCTCATTACTGAATAAGAGAATACTGCCATGCAGTCTTTTAATAACTGTGATAGAGAGTGGAAATCTTGGCAAGCAGACGTTTTGCTGTGGATATAAGTTTGCTAGATATGCGCTCCTGAAAAGGTGATGTTTTCATCAACAATCTCCATCAGCATCAGAAACTTGTCGGAGACATACCGAGAAGGCCATGCTGACTAATTACAGTTCTCGTGGCCACTGTAGGCCAAAGTCCACTTGTAGAGATCGGCCTTCCAGAGGTTCAACTTTTGCTACTTCTAGTGGCAGGGCCAATCAAATTCATGCAAGTGCATATTCCTGGTAGACCTTATTGTGACATATTTTTGCAGTTTACCTTGGAATTGATAATACTTGCTGCCATGATAGCTTTCCAGAGTTGTAAAATCCTGTCTCTGAGTATTATAAACTGTTTTGTGGTGTTTTCATGTTTTATGAGCCTTTAAACACATTAATCTGTCAGCACCACTGGACTTAATGGGTTGTATTTCATTGTCTCATCGGTACCATAAACAACACACCTTCACAAACGCGGCCCCCTCCTGTTGTTTCTTTACCAGTAGAGGATTTTCCTCAGGATAGAAGGATACTCACTAATGCTTATAACAGCACATCTAAAAGCTTTTTTAAACCGAGAACTGAGTGGTGTGAGTGTTATTATTTGTGAGTGTGTGTGTGTGTGTGTGTGTGTGTGTGTATGTGTGTGTGTGTGTGTGTGAAGGAGTTGAGGATGTACAGTATGAGGGATGAATGTGGGAGAGGAAGAAGTCAAGGACAGAAAGGAGAGAGTAGGAAATTGAGGTCAAAACTCAATAACAACATAAAATAACATAACTCTGCAGTTTTTCTCCTTCACAATATGAGCTTTACATGTGCTGGTTAACCTCTATCTAGTCCTTTCTTTCCCACACTGTGAGCATGTGCATGTGTATACATGTGGCGCTGTGAGTTTCTGAACCTTTGTTCGCCCATAATGTGTGTATAGACTATACATTTATGCCATTGCATGTGTGTGTATGTGTGTCTGTGTTTCAGTGTCTGTTTGAATGTGAGTCACAGATCATGTGACCAGACAGATTTTGACGTGGTTCGTCTGCTGATGAGAATTGAAAGAGAGACACAAGCTTGAGAACTGTAAAGAGAAATAGACTGCTTTGGTTTGGGCTGAGTGAGAGGCGGTGCATTTTTCTGACATTTCTTCTGGTGACATTTCCAGTCTGAGCGAGAGAAAAGAGAATACAGGGAGATAGAAATGTAAAAACAAAACAATGCAGCAGGTTTGCGCCTCGTCTCATGTAGTTGGTCTCCCTTTGCTCGGTTTTCACAGAGGAAATAATTGGTGTGACCTCTAGGAGTCTAACACAGATCAATTATCTGTGTTTTTGTGTCAGAGCCGTCTTGTTACAGCCTGACTGAAGCAAAGGTCAGCAAGGCAGCAGATTGGGCAGGTACAACCTACTTGATGGCGGATGTATAGGCTAGTTGGTGTGTCTGAGCCGTAGGTGAAAGTAAAAAAGGGTTACAATATGAGAAATAGTTTTGGGTTTCAGAATTGGATTACAGCATGGTCTCTGTACGAGCAACGCATCTTTCGTTTCATTTGAATCGGAATAGGAAATGTGCCGATTGTGGTGGCAGGTGAGTTACAGATGTACAGATACTGCCGGAAGATGAATTGTGCAATACGTTGCTCTAAAAAATAGAACAGGGAGTTAGAAGAGACATCTCAGCACAAGTAAAACGGTCTACATTAAAGATGGTGTGGAATTTTCATTTATATGTTGGCTGAAATGAAATTGGTTTGGTGCTTGGTGTTATAAAAAAAATATTTATCAACTGATCTGCTGTCTGTTTCCATTTGTCTTGACCCAAAAAGGGAATGTGGATGCTCTATAGAGGCAGAGAGAGCAATTCATTTAATTCTAAATTGATATTGGATAAAGAATACAAATCACAATTCATTATAATGATATACTGTATCTTAACCATTATATTTAGAGTAAATCCTACAAAGGTTATTTTAAAGAGGGTAATGATTCCCAGAGCACTTTAGCCTGATTGCACAAAGATAAAATTCCTGCACTATAATGCGGTTCTGATTGCTAAAAGCCACGGCATGGTTTTGTCTGAGGCAGTAACCTCCACTAGGCATCATCAGCCGTCGACTTCTCAGTGTCTTATAAACTCCCCTGTGTCCCTGTCACTGGATTCAAGTCTCATTTTGTCGGCATTCACCCAAGGGACCAGGGTCATGGACGGAAGCCTGGCTGAGACCAGAATCAAGGTCTACACAGTCCTGCTCTGACTTCCTGCACTCTGAAAAGCTCAGCCATTTTATCAACTGTGGGCTTTGGAAAATGGCAATAACTAATGTTTAATGTATTACTGTATTTCATGTGTTTGCTGTTGAAGTTGTCCGACATGTGACTGGCTGAATCTGAACAGTAGATTTAAACAGTGCAGTTTGAACTGTGATTGTTGGCACTGAAGGGTAAATAGCTTCAAAGCCACAGCATACATCACCCGAATGTCCGCAAAGAGATTTCTTTTCAATGCTCACAGTGCTAGTTTCACTTGTCCTTGTTTAGTCATTAATCACACTGCTTGTTTTTTTGTGTGCAGGAAAACTGCATGCAGCAGTGTCTTTTTTCAGTATGCCAAGAACAGACTTGTGTTACTAGATTAGAAGGATGTTTTTTAGCCACGCTAGCAGCGTGGTTCTGTGGATGTCTATATCAGTCTTACGGCCGTTGTGTGTGTCTGTGGTTCAGTTGGTCCAACACTTTGGTTGATAGAGTGCCATGAAATTTGGTGCAGACATTCATGTCCCACTCAGGATGAACTGTAATCTCTTTGGTGATTATAGTCTCTCCCTTTACATTTCTTCTAGGGCCATCATCAGGACAATGCTAGTTCGTCAAATAACTTGGTTTATGACCAATAAGTGCAAATGACTAATGACATGTTGTTGAATGTTAGCATGCTAACGCGATAAACTGAGAAGGTAAACAAGGTAAACATTACCTGCTAAACATCAGCACATTAGCATTTAAGTCAAAGCACTGTGCAGACTCACAGGTCTGCTGAAGTGGCTATTGATTGTGTAAAATATCATGAATACATTCTGTAGAACTTTGAGAAAACATTAAACAATATACTTACATAAATAAAGTCAAATATTGGTCATTTATTTGCAATAAGCTGCATTAAGTAACTGTTAGCATTCATTGCGATAATAGCATTTATTTTGTATCATCGCCCTGAATGCTCTTAATCAGAATTTACAAAAGTGTAAAAGAGAGACTGTTTTCATTTGATTTATTTGTCATCTATAGATCTTTTACATAGGAGTCAGAAGATACTGAGGCAATTAGTTCAAGAGGAAAATAAAGACAGTTTGTTATATAAGTGGAGGTTATTTTAGGTGACGTAAACATGCAACAGGAGTAACAAAATTACTTACTATTCTTTTTGGGATATTCTAAGTTAGCACAAGACATGATCAAAACACATTTTGACAACATTCGCAAAGGCCCTATTCCAACATTAGTCTAGGTCGTTTTAGTCTGTATTGAGTGATACGACACTCACACAAGGAGAACACACAGTACACAATCCTGGGTATTTTCTGCCTCTCACTATTGAATGTGGATCCTTCAACCAATATAGACTTGTTTACTATATTTTACAAGTGCAGCACTCGAGGGGACAATTAGTAAATTACATTTTTAGAACTCATTTGTAGCACGATTGAGAGGTGTTGACAGGGCAATATATAGCACTGAAATCCCACTTGGTTGAAATCTCACAGTGTGATTTGTACCTTACACATGCTGTGAAATTGTGTAATGTGCTCATTATAGGCAGTGAGTGCTTATCATATCCATTGAGAAATACTCTAACAAGATAATTTTTCTTAAAGACTTAAGAAAAATTGTTTGTGAGTGGAGATGATGAGAGAATTGTACCTGCACGTATAATACATGTTGCATTCCATAACCTTTATTGAATTATCATTGTCGTCTTCCTTCATATTAAAAACAAATCAAAGGTGGTTTCATTCTTACCAGCTAAGTTGGCCTGAGCGTGTCGATTACCTGGCCATGTCCTCTTCACGTTGCAGGAAGCTCTAAATTTTAAATCCAATTACCCACTGAGCAAAAAAGCCTTGCAACTGACACCAGCTGACAGCTGATTCAGATGGTAACATTTAGCAGAGGCGGACAGGTGCATCATTGTGTGTGTGTGTGTGTGTGTGTGTGTGTATGTTTGAATTGTAAATTGGCACTGCTCTCTTTCTGTTGACTTTTATTAGGCATTCAGCAGTGTCTGCATTAAAATGAGCGATCTGACAGGAGGACAGGTGTTTGGCAGGGATAGATGCTCAAAAGCAGTTGGTCATAACATTATCAGAGTGCTGGCAGGTAGGGAAATGGAGGCTTGTGCCGTTGTTTATGTTCCCAGAATTCCCATTGAGAGCTGCTCGATATGCAAGCTTTTGTTTCATCAAAGTGATTGTATTCCAGAGAAAACAATGTATTATTAACTGGCTGCAGCAGTGAATCCAAATCAGGTGTAGCTCAAAGGTCTAAAGGTATGTTGAATTTGTCTTGTCTGTCTACAGCTAACAGAAAGACAAAATGACAAATTTGAAGAAAGTGCTACATGTGTTGCAGTGAAGGGATGTTTTTATTCATATCTAGTTTGTCAGTTAATTATTTTTAAGAGCCATTTTAGGAGCCATTTGCCAGTGTATGATAGCTGATGCCTGTGATTTGCTCTATTCAAGAAAAATAGAAACATTATATGATTTTATACATTGCTGATACGCCACACAAAAAAAAGACAAAATGACTAATAAGAAATTCAGTTTGGAGCTATAACATGGCCCTTCAACTTTTGTTTTTTTGGTTAATGAGCTGCCAAGCCTTCTTTTTCACAGCATGCAATTAATCAATGTTGTCAGGGACGTTGATGAGCAGGTGCAGACATCACACATAAACAGGACTATTTCCTTAATTAGTCCAGGCCATACCAGTGTTCATGGAACAGAGTGAAAGGTCCTTTCCTTTCTGCGAAATGTCACTACTAATTCTGACATGCAGGTTTAACCGGCAATCTCCTGATCGTTTCCTGATTGTGTGAAACTTTATGTTCTTCTCCAAAGAGGAGGCAAGGGCATTAAACGGCTTTGATTATGTGAGTGTGGATGTTGTGTGTGTGTGTGTGTGTGTGTGTGTGTGTGTGTGTGTGTGCGTGTGTTTGAGAGAGAGAGAGCGAGACCATCTGTTTATCAGCTGAACCATCACATGACTTACTGCTCTGCCACAGTCATTCTTCGCCCTTGATTTCAATACATTCATGAATTGCAAACTAACGCATATTTACTTCTCGCACCGACGTGGAATATGAATACATTCTGGGCTGCTGTGGCAATTAAGCTAAATGAGCGGAAATGTAAATGAATGTTTTTTTAATATATGTGGTTATGTGGTGTAATAGACGCCACTATCTTGGGAAGCAAATGCCGTGTGAAAGCTCAAATAGATGCCTATTAAGGTGTTTGATTACATGTGATTACAGTGCCTCTCTCTCGTGTGTGTTGTGCACATAACACCCTCACAAAACTCAGCTCCCCTACTAATTAAGCAGGTAATCCTCCCCTCATATTCCCTCCTCACACCGCACAGATGCTGCTGAAAGACATGCTTAGAGAGGGGGAGAGCAGTAGAGAGCTGCTTTGATTCAAATGCACATGAGCTGGGCTTATCTGCAGGGTTCATGTCACAGCAGACATGATCAGAATACATGCCGAGGTTCTTGCCATGCTTTGTGGGTTCAAGTCTGGATCTTGAGGGCTTTTTTACCATGAGACTATCGTCTTTAGTGCCTTTCAGCTGCTCCTCTGCATTTGTGTAAGACAGCAGAGAAGCCAGAAAAATGAATGTGAATGCTGAGTCACAAAGCTGGTCATTTCTTGCACTTTACTCAGTGAACAGTATCTGAGCGGAGTCACTTCGTTCCCAGATCATTTTAAAAATGTAGCCTCAAAGTGAAGGGAAGTCTGATGGAAGAGGGATCAATAAACAAGCACTCACCCTGCTTTGGAGAAAAGTGGTTACTGTAGTTTGCAGAAATTGATTGCGAGAGAAAGAGAGAGAGAGAGAGTGCTGGAATATATCCACATTGCATTACTTGCACTAGCAGCCTTCCAACCGACTTATGATTATTTCACTGCTGAGCTAAGTTAGGGTTATTACATCTGACTTAGAACCAGCCAAAAGATACAAAAACGGTCACCTTTTTTTTTTTTTTGCAATCGCTAATAAGAATTATGAATGGGGTTATTCTCACTTCCAGGGAGTGTGCATGCAGAGAAAGAGCTTCTGTGTGTGCCCAGCTTTGTAGAACATCAAGGTAAATGTCGACCTTTTAAGAAATACTTGTATTTTCTCCCTGGCCTTCACCTCACAGGGATGAGAGCGATCAACTGTGACAGGTGGAAGACGACCTATAATAAAGCAATAAACCTGTAGTCCTCCTGCTGCATTAGGTAGACTGAGCCTTGTTTGATGTCTCACCACACTTCATATGGCTTCCTGTCTTTTTCAGTCTGTAGACAGTGACGTGTGTTTCCTGTGTGTTCTGTCCCAGGAGTTTGTGGATGTAATAGTATTCAGTTCATCTTTAGCCTGTTCCAAACTGAATTTAGATTGACATGATAAAAGAGGTGGCAGCAAGAACAAGAGCATAGTGTTTGGCCTAGTTAGGACACCCAGTGAGCTGTCCAAGGTCCTGAATCCATTCCTTATCTCCCCGTCTTTTACTCGCTTTCAGTTTACCTTAGTCTGGGCTTTATTGGCATGAAAAAAAGACTCCATACAGCGCTAAAGCAGAGGGTGACCAAATGAATTACATTCCCTGTAAAGAAAGATCAGTCTGATAAGAACAGATGGGCAGATGTGCTGTTTTGTATTCAGTATGGTTGCCTGTTTCCTTTAATGTGAGACAAAAATCAACAGCTCTTGTAGAGAAAGAAAATTGGACCAAATGCATTTGTTTTTTCCCTCTGTCAGTTCACTTCACTTCATATATGCCTTATTGGCTTTACAGGAAACAAGCTTAAGGCTTCCTAAGCAATGCTCCCATGGTGTTGAAAGTGAGCTAAAATGTACTCTTCTTCTCTCTTTTAGAGATGATCATTTAGTTTAAGATTGTTATGTTTTACCCGCTCAGCTATAAAACATGTAGCATATTTCCTGAACATTTTTTAAAGCATGCTGTGCAGTTTTACATATCTTCATGTCTTTCCCCTACACTTCTAAGCATTCTGCTCGATACTCGATTGGCAGTCTCTTGAAACACGCTGCTGATGTGTAATCTATCACATATAGAAGCTGTCAAGGCCGCACAAGTCGCATGATCATTACCAGTTGTGGTAATGCATTTTATGTTGACATTCATAATGATAATGCAACTTGGACCAAAATTAAAGGGGCGCTCCACTGATTTTACACATAAAGGTCAGTTTAGTTGTCATTAGGAGTACTACTCAGCTTGTGGGAAAAGCTGTAAAATGTCCTCTGTGACTCTGGATGAGTGTGAACACTTTTGAGAAAATAACCCTGATGATGTCACCAGAGTTTTCACAGTTTTGAGCTTGGAGGGAAAAAATAGATTACAGGAAGCCTTTGTTAAAAACAGTGGAGTTTGGGTGTAGGGTCTGAAAGGTAATTTACCCAGCAGGGAGGGTCTAACGAGATAATGCTATTGAGTTGCATTATGGGAAATGCCGGATTTTGGTTTTTTTGGAGTTTGAATCAGTATATCTAGGCCTCAGCTGCATCAATTTGAATTTATTTCTCTTTCTCTTATGAGTACCCCAATTTTACTGAAGTGCTGTACTGAATCGAGTAACCCTGTTAATGCGGACTTGATCACAGTCATGGTTTACACAACTCAAGCAAGTTTCAAGAGTTTGCCAATAGGTTTTTATATCAAACGGAAATGAATGGACGCCAATGGCTGCCTGATACACATTTCTAAAACAAAATGTGGTTTGCAAAATGGTTCCGTACAAAAAAAAACGCAAAAATAACATTGGTGAAGTAATTTAATTGAAATCGTCTTCATACAAGTGAATACAAATAACTACAAATGAATGATTGGTAACCTAAATACACTGAAGCCTTTCACTTGTGATTTGCCATCTCTCTCTCTCTCTCTCTCTCTCTCTCTCTCTCTCTCTCTCTGGAGTTTGTTGGTTGGTTGCAGCAGTGTCTCAGTATCTATCGGCTCGCTTGACATACGGAAGCAGTCCTCCTCCTCCTCTCTCTCTCTCTCTCTCTCTCTCTCTCTCTCTCTCTCTCTCTCTCGCTCTCTCTCTCTCTCTCTCTCTCTCTCTCTCTCTCTCTATCTCAGTCTGGCTTTTGAGCTGTCTGTCGTCTCTAAACGTTCAGGTGAATATAAAGCTTGGTAATGGAGACAGCCGTGGACCGCAGCTCTTGTTTTTCTTCCCGCCGGTGACACACAAACTAACCGGGCAAATAAGCCTTCAAAGGTGAAAATACCGGGTATCAACGGGAAACGGCGCCGTGGCTGTTCATCACAGTGACGCTTGCTCGTGTTTCTTCTTCTTCCTCCTCCTCTTCTTTGCTATCGGCGTGTCTTCGGAAACAGATGTCCTGCTCGGGAAGTTACGGACGAATCACGGATAAATCCACCAAGTCGTCTTCTCCAATTTTCAAAAGGCGCTCTCACTCGAAGGTAAATCGGCTCCACGGAGCGCAAAACTGTGGAATTGCTGGTTGATGTATGCGTCTAGCAGGCAACGTATCGCCCGCTGTGCGTATGTGTGTTTTACATGTTAAGTCTGAGTGAAGATTTCGTTCAAAGTGGGTGGGAAGGTGACTCATGCTGATTTAAAAAGCTGTTTTGGAGTCAGTATTTACAATGCGCCTTTGCGGGGTTAAAAGACACGCAGGCTATGGGCTATTTCTTTCAAAACATGTCACAGGCACTGTCACAGGACGTCGGGTTTGCCGGCGTTTATGTGGTTAAACATAACAACAGTGGGCGATCTGTCTGTGTGATGTTGTGATGTGTGTCTGAAATGATGCAGCTCCTCCTCCACGGTTTCTCAGCAATATTATTCGTGACAGGTAAATGCATGCGTAATGGTGGATTTGGAGTCTTGGGTGTTATTGGCCAAATGAACGCTGTGACTTGTCAGATTGGGTTAATACGATGTTTATCACACACTACAGGGTTGGTTCCCTGCCCCTGTGTGTAAATGAAAGACAGTATTTAGGAGGAGAAAGTAGTCAAATATGGGTTTGAGAGCTTCTGTGTCAAAATAACAGGTAAACAGAAGTGATATGGTGCCTTGAGTTTACCAGTGTATTCGTAAGTATTTGTTGATCAAATAAAAGACATCCTGTCCTCCCAAGATTTGAGGAATCAAAGCTCGCTCTCCACCACAATGGCAAGTGGCCCAAAGGAACCCGGAGACTTGTTATGTCTCCTCTGTTCACTGTTGAACATCAAGAGGCATCATTCTGCCGGTTGAAAACACTCCAGCACAGACACTCTTGAGAGGAATGAATCAAGTAGGTTTTTCTTTACCCTTTTTTGTTGCACTGAGAATAGTGACAAGCAGAGCCGCCACGTGTTTTATGGAGGGGGATGAAAAGCATTGTATTAAGTGGAAGATTAGTTTTCTGCAAATAATGATTCATTTGTGTGTCTTGCAAGTGACAAATAAAAAGAGAAATGGCTTCCATGTGGCCACTAGAGCACCCTTACATTTAGGCCATTTGCAGAGATGATGATTTAGCTCAGACTACCAGTTCCATACTCACAAGGTCAGTTAATCCACAAACTCAAATGAATCACCCAACCAGCTCTGTCCACTCAGCAGTCACTCACGTCACCCACAGCATGTATGAGCAGGGCCAGCTCTAAAATATTGAGGATAGAGAAGAGGTTCCCAGAAAAAAAAGATACTGTGATGAACATAAATGGAATAGTATGAACAATAAGAATAATCTGTCTGTCTCTGTTTGGCATTTTAAATGACGCATTACCATTAGCTGATCCAGATCCAGCTGTGCTCAGCCCGGGATACTAATCAAGATAAATCAATAGTATTTTTCCCAACAGTTTAATGAAATTAAATCCAGTGTGGCTAGATGACATGAGACAAGCTGTAATCACTTGATGGACTACAACATGTGTGAATCCTTTAGTAGGTTGCAGTGTCTTTCATTCTGTCAAATTAACAATGGATTTAGGTCTAGCTACCCTTTTAGCACAGCTTTTTGTGTGACCTGAAAAACAGCCTAACTGCTGCGTTAGTGGCCTCAATTTGCTTCTGCTGCAAAAAAAAACAAAACAAAAATAAACTAGCAGGCTATGCTAACTCATAGCCATTTATGTCCATCTTCCCTCTTTGGCTCTCTCACTCTCTCATCCACTTTCACACACTATCTCTCTCTCCATCCTGCTGGTATGCACTCACTCAAACTGTGTCTCATCGCATCTCGTCACTCACAGCGGCACTCTGCCCTCTCTGCCTGTCTCTGTCACACACGCACATGTGTGCACACAAAAAGAAGCGCACCAGCCCACAGCCATGTTGGATATTATTTGATACAATCTGTGATCTTTGCACTTCTCTCTCATCTGCATCATCTTGTTTCACAATTTGATTGTTTGTGTTTATTTTATTTTTTTCATTTGTTGACAATCTGCACTTCTTCTTGAGTTTCTACTGTACATGATGACCTCTGTAATCTTAGAACAAGGATATCTGTTTGTTTAAAGTCCATCTGCGTTTATTCCCTGGTTTTCAAATGGAAACATCCACTCAGCCGGAAAAGCAGTGGCGTAGGTCTCCAAAGTAAGCTAATAAATATGGTTATTAATAATGTGAACGCTAGCTGACTCAACGTTATCTGTGCTGAGTTTGGAAATAACTAAAAGGGTTAGTTAAGATTTTTTGAAGTGATGTTGTATGTACCCTTCTGTTCTGCAAGGTACAGTTACTGTTTTTGTCAATGGAGTCTTTAGGCTTTGAAGAGAGAAATATAGCGGTTTCAAAAACAACAACTAACGGACCCGCCTTGATGTATGTTATGAATACGCATGCGTTTTAAGTGACATATTTTAAGGACAAAAGGAAAAAGGCTCAGAACATAATGTCCAAACCCCGGCGATTTTACAAGGGCAGGCCATTTCTGTTTTCTCTGTGCAGTGGCTTCGTTTTAGAAGGATGGGATATTGCAGAGGGACATTTATAATGTATAGAGCAGTCCTGTATTAAATATCTGCAGAGTCGGAGGTGTGTATTCCACTGCTCAGTCAGGGGGGCTAGATTACACCATATTGCATCAATGAAGGGATGAAGGCAATATGGAGAAATGGGAAAAAAATCTTCTCCCTCTTGTGTTTCTGCAGAGTATGCCATGGTGTTGTGAGTTTTTGGAGTGTGTGGGCTCAGTCATAATTAATATTTAATTGGATGCTTTAATGCTGCTGCAGCAACTATGAGTTATAATGTTGGCGTCTTATAGAAAAGGTTAAAGACAAAAAGTTGATGTCACAGGTGCTGAAGTTCAAGGATAAAAACATAAAAGGAAGTCTATGATCATGTATCAGCAGACTGAAGCTGCAGAAACGGATAAAGTAGCAGAAATCTATATTTAAATGGCCTAACTAGATAAGATGTTGTCATTCCCCACAGTTGGAAACTGTGTCTGCAGAAGAAACCACATTTTTCATATCTCTGTGTCCTTTTTCTACTTGTTCTTTATGAAGCTTTTTTGAAATAGATCACAGCTTTGCATCTATTTACATTATTGTTATGGGTTGTTTTAGAGGAAGAGCCTGCTGCTGTTTTTGATGACAATGGCAATTTTATGCATATATTCATATACAAAGTGTTTTACATTGAAAGAGAAAATATTGAAATGTAGTCATAAACATAACAACATAGGTAGTATAAGCAATATGAGTATAAGAATATAGCATACACAAGCGTACACCCTACCACACAGCAATAAAACCTCCAGATTATCAACAGAATTAAATAGAAACCGCTGCACATCACATAGCTGCATGTACCCAACTGCATAAGAAACAAGTGTGACCATACGAGTACACACGCATGCACACACACACACACACACACACACACACACACACACAGATTAAGTAACTGTAACCCTAGGAGAATAGGAACGTTTTGAGTCTGCTTTTGAATGTGGACACAGTTGTGATAAACCTCAAGTTCGGACCACAGTAGCTGGACGAACCCTCACTGGACCTGGATCCAACTCTGGGTAGAGCCAGCAGTCCTCTCCCTGCTGACCTGAGAGGCCTGATCGGGTTATAGTCAGTGAGCAAGTTACTTTAAGAGTGCTTTATAAACTATTGGATATAAGAGCAAAATATGGACATCACATTTGTCCATTTACCTTCAATAGCAGTTGTTAGGTATATTTAGCAGTGCAAAAACTGAATAATTCATGGAGTGAAAGTGTAAAATAAACCCCCTTTTTGCTCCTTGTTTGCAAAGGATTATTTGCCGTTAGAAAAAAGAAATCCTATCCTGTGGGATATTTTACAACAAGTTAATTTTCCTTATTGTAAGCTATTGAGATGCAAGAAAATCATCAAGAATGTTATATCTAAACGGGATTATGCTAAAAAAAAGTCCCTTTCAGTAATTTGTTTAGGAAACTGCAGTGATTGCCATCAAAGATGATAGAACTGAATGAAAGAAATGTTTGTCATTCAAATTAAGTCATGGCACAATTTGCGCCCATCTGCTGATTACTCAATGTAACACTAACAGTCACAAAACAGTGTGTAATTTTTAAAAAATGAGCAAGTCAGTGTCACTGCTGCAGTTCTTTCTCCTCGTTTTGCTTATTTTTCTCTCGCTTGCTCTTACCTGTCAGACAGTCACATTTCAGCTGTCAAAAGCACAAACTGGCTGATTCTATCTTTACTTCAAACTAAAGACTTAGCAAGAGGTGGCGCACCCCTCCAACCTTCTTCTTTCCAGCTTGAAATCCAAGCAGTGGAGTTTGGCTATAGCTGACATGAAGTAAGACACGTTTGACATCAATTAAATCCTAGTCTATGAGTCAAAAACCCAAGACCATCAATTCTAATTAAGCCATACGTCACACTTCCTCGGAGGTGGCAGGCTTCCGAATAGGTGCCAAACCCTCTTTTCACCTACCTGGCAGCTAATAGCCATGCTAGCTGTGCTGCTCCGGGATACTAGTAGGGGTTTGGCACAGGTTCAGACTGGCAAAGGGGAGCTTTTGTGATTCTGCACACAGCATGACGTGCTACTATGTTTGGTGTGATGCTTGTTAACGCTGCAATAATAATCCATTATGTGCACCTACAAGTCAAGGATTTAGGGAAGAAATACAACCCACTTGTCAAACAGAAGGATTATAAGTGATATTGTTAATTCATTGGCATTGTTTTCCATCGATTACTACGGCTGTGTTTGTGCATCCCAAATATGATCAAGTTTAAGCCAGTACAACACTTAAAGTTAGGGAAAGATAATGTTTGGTTCTAAATGTACAGGTCAGTAATGCTAACCATTTCATGAAAATGTCAGTTGAACACCATATGAGGATCCTGGTCAGACATGGTATAAGATGATTTGTACCAAGTTTGCATACTGATTTGTCAAATGTTTATCTGCTGCATATTTGAAATGCATGTCTTGCATTCAAACAAGCATCCACAAAGGACATTATTCACACTGTGGCTCTCCACATGTTTTTATTCTGCAAGGCTTAAAGTGTGTAAAACCCCAAGGATAATTATGGACTTTTCAAAAAATCTGCTAATGACCATATAAAGTTATGCAAAACATCCACCTAAGGTCAACAAATGTATACCTGTGAGAAATTAAAAGGATTCTCAGGTTTTCATTTCAATGCCAGCTACAATTCAAAGCGTGGTTTGTGTGTGTGTGTGTGTGTGTGTGTGTGTGTGTGTGTGTGTGTGTGTGTGTGTGTGTGTGTGTGTGCGTGCATGTTTGATGGACTAATTTATAGTTTGAATTGCTTAAGGAAATGTTGCATGATCATGTGCTAACCTCCCTCTTCTTTGCACTGTAATGACTCAATGGAACCACACATCCAGACTCAGCAAATAGAAAAAGGATTACGGTGTGTGTCAAGTGATTACGCTATTTGTGTTAACAAATGCCATCCATCAGATAGCTCAAAGCGATCAACAAATACCCAGAAGAATGCAACATGTTTTTGTTATGTTTGCTTATGGAATATATTCCTGTGTGCAGCTGCAATTATTTTGCCTTTAAGTGATCGTCAGGAGACCTTTTCTTTTTGCTTTGGCTGAGAGAAGATCTGTTTTCCTTGAGATGATTGTACAGTAACAGGAACTTAACAAAGTGTGAGAGCAAACAGCCATGACTGGAGGAAACCAATGGAGTGTGAAATGCTGTTGTGATGGATCCATGTTAGGTTTGTGTTTGTGTGCCCTCATGCAGTATGTCTATGTAAGACAGCAAGTGCTGCTTTGTGTGTGTGTGTGTGTGTGTGTGTGTGTGTGTGTGTGTGTGTGTGTGTGTGTGTGTGTGTATGAGCCGTGGATTGTGTCTGATTGTAATGCAGAAGTCCTTTGAAGTAAAAGAAATGTTTTTCTCTGTCAGAGTGAAATTATTTCCTAGTTCCATCAGCCACAGAGACTCTTTTCAGGCATATTGATAGTTTTTTAGTTTGTACTGTCTTCGCCTCCATCGGCCGGGAGGTTGGCGAAAGTCTGACACTTCCGCAGCTTTATGTTGTTGTAGTGTGACTCATTTGATTCAACTCTTGAGCTTTGAATATATGTTTTGAAGGATGTCAGGCATAAAAACAACATAAAAAGAAGTTTGTTTATGCAAATCAACCAACATGGAGAAATCCGCAGTATGTTTGAAATCTGACAGTAAAGGCATTTCAACTTTTAAACTACTGTGAGAGTGAGAAGAGATGGCATGAGATTATTAAATGTTATCACTGGTATTGGAACAAAATAATGATGTCCTGATGCCAAGGTCAGTTAAATGTGGCAATTATTGAATTGAAATAACATCAATGTAATGTGTAGTGCACTGGTAGTATTAAAAAGAGATGCTCTTTTTTATACTGTACATTATGTTCCTTTTTGTACTGTGCATGCATTCTTTTTTCTTTTTTCTTTCTTCTACCCTTCTTATCCTAATTTTTTTCTGCATCTGCCTTTTTTTTCCTCACACTAATCCTGCCTCCCTCCTCCTACCAGCAGCCACCTACCAACCCACCCAGCCGCAGCATCTCCCTCCCTCTCTGCTGAGCCACCTCATAACAAGGCTGTTCCACACTCAGGCCTGCATTAAGATGCAGACCCCTCTCTCTCTCCTGCTCTTTCTCAGTGGCCTTAATCCTTTCCTCCTCTCTCCTATGAATGATAGCCTCAGCAACTAGCCTCCCCGTTTCTGGCAGGCACAGGCCCATTGCTAAACATAATGGTGAGAAAATGGCTGCAGTCAAAAGATGCGTCTTGGTGTGGAGGTCAAGCTGTCAGCATCTCAATCATAACGGCGGCAGCGTAGACCTGGGAACCTGGCAGAGAGGAAAGGACCCTGTCAGGCCCACAGCAGAGAATATGGAGAGTTGGATGTAGATACAAAGCACGGTTTCAAGTTTTAACATCTGTAATTCAGATTATGATGTCAGTTTGTATGGTCAGTCTTTCTTGATGACCGTTAAGTGCTGTGGTTGACTGCAGTTTTTCTACAAATCTGACAGTCTTACTGGTTTTCTTTGGAGTGAGTGGATCCGGGTCCGTTTTGGGTTTCAGATCAGATGTGTGAGTCTGCACAGAATGTGCAAGACGTTTGTTCATCTGGGCCTGTTTACTTCAGCTGCCAGAAGCTCTGTATGTGTGTTTGTGTTTATGTACTACTGCCATCTCTTAATGTTTCTTACAGCATAAGTAACGAGATAGCAAGAAACTCCAGGGCCAAGAAACAGTCCAGCACATAACCCTCTATATGCTTTCATATTCCAGTGCTTCCAGTCTTCATTCATCTCCTGTTTGCAGCTTCATATTTAATATACAGATATAGGTATGGATCTTCACACCTTATTTTTGACAAGAAAGCAAATAAGTGTATTTCCCAAAATGCATGCTTTTCTGGCTTTTCTGGCCACAATCCTCTGAGCAGTGGATATACTGTATGAGCAAGAGGGTCAAAGTTTAAGGTGCAGTGTAAGGACAAAGTAGTATGTCCAAACTCATGCAACAGTACATACTGAGTAAGAAAAAAGAAAAGTATGTGATTTGGAACGCAGTGTACACGTATCACACACTCTTCCCTGATAACGCTTGCCACCGCTGCCCCCCTCCTCTCCTATCAGTTTCCAAACAGCGTGAGGGAATTGTTCATTAGTAGTGAGACCACTTCCCAGCTGGACAGGGCTTCATTGAGATGCAAGGCCCCCCCACTAGAGAGCCGAGTGGAAAAAATGATATCAGAGGACACAAGAACAAACAAAGAGGAGGCCCGCCTATGTGTTCAATTTACTTGTTAAATCAACTCACAATGCCTCAGTAATTCTCTCTCTCTCTGTCTCTCTCTCTGTCTCTGTCTCTCTCTCTCTCTCTCTCTCTCTCTCGCTCTCTCTCTCTCTCTCTCTCTGTCTGTCTCTCTGGCTCTCTCTGTCTCTCTGTCTCTTTCTCTCTCTGTCTCTCTCTGTCTCTCTCTCTCTCTCTCTCAGTCTCTCTCTCTCTCTCTCTCTCTCTCTCTCTCTGTCTCTCTCTCACACAGTGTTGAGATGAATAGATTCTATAAGATACTGTCTGTGAATACTGCATAATAATGGCATCTGTGTTGCCTGTGCAGTGCAGGTGGTCTGATAAAATTCACATAGTCAGCTTCTGACATTTTGTTTCACTTGTTTACAGTTCATGACAATAGTTAGCTCATAAATCCTAATGTAACAACAGTTTAACATATAGGCTACTCAGATCAATCATAGTCAGGTTGAACTGGATCTCTTCTTTGATATAGAAAAGGTGGGTGGTAACCGTAGAGTGGGTACATCGTTATGGTTTATGTTACCGTCCTCATTCTCCTCACACTCACAGTAACTCATTAGTGGCCTGTTGCTTTTCCTGTTAAAAGAACAAGGTTTTTCATATTTTAATATTTCTATCTGTATATTAAGATAATCCCTCGGAACAAATTCAAACCTTTATTTAACCAGGAGAGTCCCATTGAGATTAAAAATCTCTTTTTCAAGGGAGACCTGGCCAAGACAGGCAGCAACATAAGAAACACATAGTTACAGACAGAAAACACAGAACAAGTTAAAAGAAACAAAAAGTTAAGAGACAGTGACGAATCCGAGTTCATTTAAAAAACATTTACATTTTTGGGAACCTGCCTGTATTTCTTTCATTTTAGATTTAAAAGCAGTAAGTCATATCAGTTCTTTGAGTTTTAAATCATTCTGCAACATATTCCACGATGAGGGTGCAGAGTACACAAAAGCCCTTTTACCCATTTCTGTTCTGGCATTTGGGACAGTGAGCATAAAGAAGTCCTGAGAACGCAAGGAGTATTGTCCGACATGTTTCTGCATGATGAAGACACACAGGTAGTTTGGGAGCAGACCAAGGATTGCCTTATAAATGAAGGTGTACCAATGACAGAGCCTACGGGTGGCCAAAGCAGGCCATCCTACCCGAGAGTATAACTCACAGTTAAAGCTTTACAATTGGTAATGAACCGCAGTGAACCATGGTAAGCTGTGTCCACCATACGAAGACAGTTAGCAGAGGCATGCATATAAAGAAGATCACCATAGTCCAACACAGGTAAAAAAGTAGCAGCAACTAATCGCTTTTTTACATTGGTTGAAAAGCACAGCTTATTTCGAAAATAAAAACCCAGTTTTAACCTCAACTTTTTCACCAGGTACTGCACATGTGGCTGAAAAGTGAGGGGGTCATCAATCAAAATACCCAGATATTTATAAGAGTGAACAACCTCTATTTCCCTTCCTTCAAGAGTGACCACCAAAGGGATATTCTGTGGCCTACTCCGATAGTTTGAAAACAACATAAGTTTTGTCTTATATGTATTCAGAACAAGTTTCAGTTGACAAAGGGTATTTTGAACATTAAAAGCATTTTGCAAGAAATCAATTGCCTGCACAAGAGTTGACGCACAGCAATATATCACAGTGTCATCAGCATAAAAGTGAAAGTTAGCATCCACCACATTTTGGCTCAGATTATTTATATAAACAGTAAATAAAAGTGGACCTAATACAGAGCCTTGTGGCACACCTTTGCAGATGGTTGCAATATCAGAGGATAGACCTTTATATCTGATGCACTGAAACCTATTCTCAAGGTAGCTTGTGAACCAAGCGACCGCTTGCTCCGAGAGCCCTGAGTTGAGGAGCCTTAGCCTTAAAACATCATGGTCAACTGTATCAAATGCTTTAGACAGATCAATAAACAGTGACGCACAATGTTGCTTCTTGTCAAGAGCAACAGAAATGTCATTTACCACTTTCAGTGCAGCTGTAATAGTGCTATGTTTTTTCCTAAAGCCTGACTGATAGGTTGATAAAATGGCATTGGTGTATAAGAACTTCTTAAGTTGTTTGCTCACAAGAGCTTCACGAATTTGAGCAAGTACAGATAAATTAGATATTGGCCTATAGTTATTTAAACTAGCTGGGTCACCACCTTTAAACAGTGGGTGAACAAAGGCAGATTTCCATTTCATTGGTATTTTGTTATTTTTCATTGTCAGATTAAAAACATATGCAAGTGGCTCTGCAACAAAATCAGCAGCCAATTTCAAAAAGTAAGGGTCTATACAATCAGGCCCTGAAGGTTTTCTATGATCTAAGCTTTTTAGGGCTTTATGAACTTCCTGCACAGGAAATAGGGTAAAATTAAAAGGTTGACCAGTATAAACTGTAACACCAGTACAGGGTTTCACAGACCTTGGACAACAAGAGTCAAACAGCGACAGAATCCTTCATAATAAAAGTAGGTAAAGCTTGTGAGTTCTTGCTCACATAGAGGGATTTTATAGTTTTCCAAAATCTCCAGTAACAGACAAGTAATATTCAGATTTTGCTTTCTTGATAAAAGAGGAACATTTGTTTCTTAGTTGCCTAAACACAAGCCAGTCAGTGGCAGAACCTGTTGTTCTTGCCTTAGCCCAAGCCAGGTTTTGCTCATGAATACTGTCTGCTAGATCAGAGGAGAACCAGGGATTATCACGTCCCTGGTACCTGTAGTCTCTTTTCAGGTGCAAAATACAGTTAAGTCACCAATAATGATTTCTCAGGAAGTTAAAGAAATGGCATGTAATGGAAAGCACAGCGTAACTTTGATTTGTGCTGTTAATACAATCAGTAAAATTCATCATAGTACAGATGTAAGAGTATAAGTTCCCTCAAATTCTTACACAAACACAGTAAGCATTTAATCCCATATTTTAAGCATTCTCATAATGTGTCTTTTGAAATTTTAAACACAGACACACACACACACACACACACACACACACACACACACACACAGCGTACATAAGGAAAGAATTGTGGCCTGTGCTCTAAATAAATAGGGCTCAACCTCAACATCCCCCAGTGATCAGTAAAATGCTTTTAAACACTTTTATGGCTCTTTTACTGCTCGCCATATGTGGAAATGTGTCACCAGAAATAATGATATTGTCTGTAAATACATGCATACATATTTATTACTGCTAGAAGCCACAAACATATACTCACCCCAAATTAGACTGCATGACTGAGAACCAAAGTCCAGACCAAATGTTTCAGTGCACTTGAGAAGCTGCAACTTAATTAAGCACTGGCCCAATATAATAATAATAAGACACAGCGGCTCTTAGGCAATAGCAGAACCTGCCAGCTACTTTATCATGTCTGAGTCCTGTGATTTGTTCAAGGTAATGGATGAGTCCTTTTTCTTTTGACACTTTTCTTTTCCACTGGACACATCTGTTTCTATTTGCCTGCATTTTCCGTTGATGAAGTTTGAGTTGTAGGCAGCAGGTTCTGGCCATCAAAGGTGGCTTTCACTGCCCAAGAAATGCAATGATATTTCATTAGATATCGTGTGTAACATTTTCAACATTGCAAAAGAGAAGTGTATATAAAAATGTCACAAATTATTGCTTTACAGTGCGTGCTGGGGTAGGCCATGATGCATAATTGCATTGTTACAGCGGACTGATTTTCTCTCACAAAATATATATTAACTGATACGGCATGCACCACAGGATAAATAACACAGTGTGGCTCAAATTAATGACACTGGAAAGACTGAAGGAACCAAGCTGCCAACAAATACAGAGAGAGCTTGGTTTCCCTCACTAATTGTTCGATATGATGCTGATTTTGATTGCACTCTGCTGTTTGCTCTTTCAAGTCCCAACTAATAGATAGACACATGCCTGTGTTAGTTTTGTTCAGACCTGAGTCTTCATTCGGGACTTGATTAGTTTGTGCAGCACTTGAGAGTGTTTAATTGTCTTATCTCTGATTGGAACCGAAGTGCATGTGGAGATGGTCAGTTTAATAATGATTTGTTTAGTGTTTATCTATTTGTATGTGAGACTTTGTGCACATACAGTATGTTCAGCTGTGTGCATGTGCACACTGCATATATGATGCCGGTATAGTGTGGTTTCTATGATTGCTACACTTAGTTTAAGCGATATATTTGGACCAAAAGGGAAACTTTCCCGGTCTATAATTACTTTTAAACCCCGTCTTACAGCTTTCATGTTCATTACTTTATTTTTTTATTCTTAATTTATTCTCTTTATTCTAATTTATCCATCTATGCTTGAATTCTTCCATGGATTTGTGAAGCACGTTGATATGGCCTGCGTTTGAAATAAAAATAAACCTGCCATGGCTTTCGATATGAGTTGTTGTGGAGTAATTACTGGAGTCCTCCGCAGTGCAGACCTGTAGGTGACTCATAAAGGATATCACAGAGTGAGACGAAAAAACAGGAGGAAAGTGAGGATTGTGGAGATAAATAGACAGACAGGGGAAATGCCAGGTTCATATGCCAGCTCCAGACAAACAAATAAGCAATGATGAGGCCTAAAGCTCAGGAGACACAAGCATACTTACTGTGGTGTATTAACAAATCTATAGATATTCCTTTGATCTGTAACTACAAAGAAAGCGTGTGTCCCCCCCACAACTGATGTCAAGTTCTCATACTCTCATGTATTGTTCTCTGTCACTGTCAATCAAGGCTTTGCTGGCTTTTCTTCTCTTTGAAGTGACTTTTTTATACACCCACCAAAGTACCATTACATGAGATTAAAATCTGATGCCCCTTTAAATTTGTGTTAAATAGTTTCATCCGCCAGATGCCCGACAGTTCGGTAAACAAGGCTCATCATAAGCTTCAACTGTGTAGCAGTGTTTACATACTGTATACTACATATACATACTGTCCATATGTCGTTGTGTATGCCTATGTGCAGGATGAAAAATTACATAACCAAATTACATCATTATGCCCTCCGCGCCGGGTTGTCCGTCCTTTCGTACGTACGTACATCCATTCTCGTGAATGCGATATCTCAGGAACATTCGGAGGGAATATCTTCAAATTCTGCACAACCGTCCACTCAGATTTAAGAATGAACTGATTAGTGGTGTTCAAAGGGCTCTATGACCTCACAAAACACATTTTACATTATACAGTACCTGCTTGTTATCAGAATGTTATCATTGTGAGCATGTTATGCTGACATAAACATTTATCTCAAAGCACTGCACTGGAGTACAGCCTCACAGAGCTGCTAGTGTCCCTGCAGACTCTTGTTATATAGACAAAACTTGTAAATGATAACCTGAAATACTAAAATCAATACTGAAATCTTGTTACTTATTGGCCAACATATACACAAACAACGATATGATGAAAAACAAATGATGTATTATCTTCTCACTAACCAGCCTTCAACATACCATTCATTTCTGTTTTTAAAGGACACACTTTCACTTTAAGCTTTCTGATGTGGCCTTTTAATGTCTTCTTACATAAAATTATAGTATACGGAAATACCAACACTTGTTTTAGTAAAAAGAGATCTAGAAAATACTACAGCCGTGAAAGTACCTTCTTAGTAACCTTAACCTTAACTCTTAGTTTGTAATCATAGCCTTGCATCACTCAGTATTTATCCAGTCACAGAAGATTAAAAAGGTTATCTATGCCAGTCAAACCATGAGTGAGTCTTGATTGAATGGCTTGAAGCGACCGTGGCTTATCTGAGGAGAGTGCTGCTAATTATATCTTTTTTATGCAGCGTCACAGTAGCTTAGCACTGAAGAGCTAATTCATGCTAACCTTCCTCGCTCATTCTCGTCAGGCTGAGTCATTGATGACTTGTCAGTGCATTTGAGAAGTTGCGAAGGGAGGAATAAGCCCTCTTGGCGCTAGAGCACTTATCACATTACACCAGCTTTTTACAGCACCAATGACATGTGAGCAAGAAGGATAGATATTACAATACAATGTTGTCAGATTTCTGTCTAGAAACGATCAACCATTTATTTGATACAAACCATCTTTGTCTTTTTTTGTTGTGATAATAACACAATATATAGACTGTTAATTGTTATATTAGATACATGAAACAGCTCAAATGTGGTTTGTTCTGTTGAAGCTGTAGAAGTAAACTGTGCATACTGTAATAATGTATTAAATACTGTAAACACAACGCAGAGTGGAAATTAACACATATTCATTTATACGCTGCATAAAAACACAACTTGCAGAAACTGATGTTAACGAGATAATGCTATTTATATGTGGAAGCAGTAAGCAGACCATGACCAGAGTTGGATTGAGGCTCTCAGCAGTGACAGTGTAAGAGGCCAGACATATAACTGGAGGATAACTGTCGTCACAGAGACAGACCAGCCAAAAACATACTGTGAATTCTAAAAATGTATAGCTAGTGAACTGATGCCAGAGTTAGAGCTATGTGCTGGTTAAAAATTGGCCTGCTGCATTCTGCACTGTGTCAGGAGAGGAAATTATTCATGCCATAGCGTCTCCACAGTAACGAGCACTTGACCGCAACTCTTACAAGTCGAACTGACGAAGGTTTAAAAAGTCATGCCCTTTTTCTGGTCGGTTCTTCTTCTTTTCTCTGTGGCATTTCAAAAACTAACATTCTCTGCTCCATTTAGATTAAGGACAACTTTAGTAGAGTTTATATTGACAACTGATGTGGTTGTGCTAGAAAGTGTTTTTTGAATATATCACAGTGAATTCTAAATATTGTATCCTTCCCTCATTGGTGTAAATGAGGTGGACAAAATAATAGAAACACCTTTCTCTGTATAATGCAACACAATTCAACAACAACACAAACTACATCCTCCAAAACACTTCTTACCAACATTATCACCTTCATGAAGGTAGAATTTATGTTGCATTAAAACTAAATTAATTTCAGCTTGAGGGACCGAATAAATTAGCAACTGGTTGTTCTTGTCTACATTGACTTGTTGCCTTTGCTTTTGAGAAACAGATGACATTAAGTGCGTTGTCATGCAATTCCTGCCCACTAAATGGCATTTTATATGTGGGAGGAGAAAGTATCATGACTGAGCATAGCATTAACCTTTTAAGTGCTGCATGATGCGTGCTTTATCTTTTGTGACAATAACAATGCACCCTGATAACTGTAATTTTAAACTCGCTCCATTGATCGCCGAGGCCCATTTAATGAATCACGTTGAATCTTTCTGCATATGACTGCGAGACATTTGCAATAATATTAATGTCATGTCAGTGTATCTATACTATCTCATATGAATCAAGTAACCTCTATATGATGTGCCCATGGCCTGACTATATTTCTGTGCTCACTGAATGTGTGGGCTTTGCAGGCATACCAGCTGCATACAGCCAGCTTCAATCTGACCCATGTCAGTTAATTCCATTACAGGGGAGCTTATAATGAACTCATGAACATGAGCATTTGTTTATACAATGAAATAAAAACAGACAAATGGCTTTCAGGATTGTAATCTTTATAAATGCCTGTGTGCTTAGGCTGAATCATTCTGCATTTCAACCATACTAACTACCACCAAGCCAAATACACGTATTGTGAATACATTTAAAATGGGTCAGGAATAATACAACGCAAGTTGTAGTACTTGCTGCATGACTGCTGGTCTCTATCTGTCTAGTCACCACTCATGCCCCGTTGTCCCATCAATGGCACCTAACATTGTTCGCAGACTGTGACAGGCCAACAAAGAAAGAGGGAGAGATTGGTCGAGGGAATGATGCTAAATCATAAGTGTGGGGAATCAATTGACTTCAGAAGGGGACCAACACTGAATCCACTACAGTGGATCCCCCCCTTGTGGGTCTTGTGTGCATGTGTGTGTAGTGTGCACACAATGATTTCTGCTTTTGTGTTACACTCGTGTGTTTTGTATCTCTTTACTCTCGACAAGAGCACACGTCTACAACCATGCATCAGCTCTGTGATCAGTGGTGCTTTGAGCTAAATGCTAAAGTCTGCATGCTAACATGCTCACAATAACAACAATGATAGCATGCTGCTGGGAATGTAATTGGCCTTCCAGTTAATCTTCATAAACCAAGGTATTTGACAAATTCATTTTTTCCTCAAATATTTTGCTGGCGGATAAAGTGACAAAGAGACAGACACAGTGAAATACTGTAACAAGAGAGTACTGCCTATAATAGGATGGTCATGGTTGCCTTAAGGGTGTTTTATACTGACAGACATATGTCTTCCTCCTCATTTGGTGACAAGTACTTATCCTGACGCGAATTCTCCTGCACTGATTCTCATAATCCTTACCTGCAGTCTTTATCTACAGAAGCCGCAATACTCTAAGATATCGGGTGCAGTATAAGAGGTTGTAATATTGTAAATAATTGAATTGTATACTGTAGGAGCAGAATATAACTTGACTGCAACAAGTGGAGCATTATGGTAAAGTGCCTAACAGCAGGGTAATGACCAATAAGTTCATCACATTGAATACCCAAAGTGAGTGTTTCAATTAACTGAGCCATGCAGTGACAATGTGGTGCAGTGGACTTTTAAGCTAATTTTAATGGTATCATTAGCCTGATGGATGGCCATATGACAACTTAATAAAGTATACTAGAAGTTGTTTTAATTAGTAACTCAGTAAAGGCTGTCGGGATTTGTTAAGCTGGTTTAAGAGAATCAATGCATCCTCATGCAGAAGCTTGAAATGATAATGTTTAGAAACATTAGGTCACTCCAGTTGTTTTTAATCAATGAACGATAATCAGCTCTCCTAGTCTGCTAGGCTTAGCGCCTTAGTCAATTCCCTGACTTATTTAACATCTCGCTGGTCATGTCATGTGACCAAGGTCCTAAGTAGAATGCACACTTTCTGACATCGCAAGTAAATACATGCGACTTAGACTGCCCAGCCATCTGGACACCCAGTGTGTGTGTCAAAGATACTGTAAGAGATGGTTGACCTCCACAAAGGCAGGACACTCTGCACGTCCGGGACTGTTAGCCGGCCACATGAGACCATGCATATTTGATGCAAAACCTCACTCGACCTCTTCAGAAGTACGACAAAAAGTACGCCTTATGACACACCTCCTCAAATTAGGCTGATGTTAATGCTTTTGTGTCTAAAGCTTTTCATACATGTCGCCTTTGTGCAATTTGTGGCAGTCTCCAATGTTGTTAAAGGGAAAATTTGCCAGCTTTTGTAAGGGTTTCCAATTAGTGCTGATGGTACATGTAGTCCACTGAAGAAATAAATTCCCAAGTGTGCCCTATATTGACCAAGAAAGGTGATATCTACCGCTGTAGAGTCATGCCGGCTGTGCCTGCATGTACCAAGATGCATTGCACACGAGTTGCGATTCTGCTATGTCTGACTCATAAACAAAATAAGCGCACCGAATGTCAATTAAGGAAATATTCTTACAACTAAACCAAAAAGTACAATCTTACAACTTTTGACTTCAAGTCTCTCCATTACACTAAACTAATACAGGCTTAATTGCCTTGCCTGGTCAGGTTCGTGCAAAGTAAGGTCTAAAACAGTTTGCTAAACAGAACTCTGTCACTGACGTAATTTCCTTTTCTGCCAATCATGTAAAATGGAGTATAAAAAATGTTGAGTCATAATTCTCGCGGTACCTACTTTTCCTGAAGGCAACGCGATTAAGGAAGGTCCTCAGCCTTCTTTGCTATGCTCTCACTCATGATTGATGCCACACCCCTCTCAGTTGATGCCACGCCCCCCACGCCAGATCAAGGCCATAAGTCTGAAACGGAAGAAAAACGATCTGGAAGTAAAAAAAAGATCTGAAACTGAAAAATGATTTAGAACCGAAAAAATCAGATCAATCTGAAAATATAAAATCTGCAACCGAAAACTATAAGACCTCAAATATTAAAATATATATGGAAGTGGAAAATTAAAATTGTATTCAAAACAATTCCAGAACTGAATCAAAGTTATATTTAACCCAAACAAACTTTTCCTACACTTGTATTTTTCACAGTTCAAGACCAAAACTTGAACTTACAGTTTCAATTTTTTTTTCAAATTATTAAAGCTATTGGCCTGGATTTGGCTCCATACCTGTCGGCCATACCTTCCCCGCTGCAGCCTTCAGCGGCCTCGATCAGAATCAGCCAAACATTGAAAAATCTACACTGTAAAAAATCTTCATCAATCATGCCATTTTTGCTGTTGGAAATGTAAGACAAGCGACGATTACATGAATATTTTGAGCGACATTGCGGCCCACACCTACAAAAGCTGAGAGCAGAACTCTGTAGTTTCCTCGTACCAAAAGGACTACAGATTTTACAGCTGCGCCCCAGAGACCCGGAGAACATAGGTACAAATTGCAGGTTTTTTTCACACTATATACATAACTCGGATATGTTAAGTGACAGAGCAAATCTAGACCTTGAGTTCCTCATGCTTTAAATAGGCCAACTGATGACCTAATTGCTCGTACTGCTGTCAGTGGAAATAGGACTGGTGCTCCGATGAGGAGAGGTGGAAATATAAATGATGTTAAAGAGGAAGAAGACAATAATGGATGAAGGGAAGTAATGAAGTCCTCCACAGAAGAGAATAGAGACAGAGCTTTTCATCACTATTTCTATTGTGAATGGTCTGTATGTTTTGTACATCCAACAATACTGTGTCTCTAGTCTGATATGCATTTACAGTATGCTTCAGTTGTACATACAAAAAGAGCAGCTTGCTATCAGCAGTTTTTTCAAACACAGCAGTTTTTTGGCTATATTATTCATTGTTTCATGTGTATGCAAGTCATTATGTCTCTAATTAAATTTTTTTGAATGAGTCTTACTTAAATCTACTGATGAGTATTTGTTTTAGCCTTATTTTGTGCCGTTCAAACCACCTTCATTGCGAACCAATCCTTACAGCACACACAGTGTTCAGGGGTCAACAACACAGCACAATCCCAATAATCACTCCTTGCTGTTCTGAGTTTTAATTAGACTCATTAGAAATTGAATTGCAAGTTGTAAAGATCTTACTCTGATAACTGGATCGTGGGGAGATTTCATAGCTTACCGTGTTCTCAAGGGCCTGTGTGTGCGAGTGTGAGTGCAGCTGTATGTATCGATTATCTGTGCTACATTGTTAACATATAAATCTCATCCGTCTGGTATTGTGATTGATTGTAGCTCACTTCGAATTCCGTGAAGAGGACACTTCTTCTGGCCAAGAGGCAACAACTGCTTCAAACTGCCATGTCCGTTTTGTCCAAACAGAGCTGTGGTGTGTAGTGGGTGGCTGTCTCTGTTGTCTTGACTGTGGAAATTCTCACACATGGTCACTGCATTCACACATATGGATGTGCACACGCATACACTCAGAGGCCAAATATAGCCGGGCTATTTCGACGCTATATCGGTAAAATTGACTTGAGGAGGAAACTGTACTCCCGTTAATCTGCAGCCCTGACAGTGAAAATGGAAAGAAATGTGAGAACATGATGGTGAGCTGGTACCCTTCTGATGATGGACAGGAAGAGTCTACAGTCTAGTGTGTGTGTGTGTGTGTGTGTGTGTGTGTGTGTGTGTGTGTGTGTGTGTGTGTGTGTGTGTGTGTGTGTGTGTGTGTGTGTGTGTGTATTTGTGTGTGTATTTCTGGCTGAGAGGACAGAGCAGGAGATGCACACTTGCATGTTTACGTATGTCCTTGCCTGGATGCACGGAGTATGTGTATATGTGTCTGACTGTTAAGCTTTTGACCTGCCAGTCCCAATTTGGCTGATAGGAAACTATCAAATGTGGATTATTTTGAAGTGGAAAGCTTTGATTTGATCAAATCCATGCTCTTTTCTGAACAAGCTAATGCCAGGGTGCTCCGAGGTCAGCTTCTGTCTCTTTTAATGCTGTTGCCTCATTCCTCCTTTGCTCTCTCTGCACTCTCCCTCTGCTTTTCTCCCTATCCTTTCCCTTTCTCTGCCCCCCCTCATCCCTCTTTCTCCCTCCCCTCCTGCAGCTGCCACTGTCCTTGTTTTTGACCTATATAATGACCTGGACCATGTCCTGACAACACAAGGAACCATCAGATTCCGTTTCTACACTAGCTCCACTCTGCCATCGGCAATGCATTGAACATGTGGGAGTTGTATGGTTTAACAAGACTGGGTTTCGTCATTGTCGACTCGCAGCAAGACCAAAACACTGATGTGTTTTAAGAAAAAACGGCTGGCTCTTACATAGGCTTGATTCGTGTCAATTCTCCTTCCAAAAACTGACTCCAAACTGAGAGTTTAAAAATGATTCTTCTTCGAGTTATTTCTGCTCTGCTGCTCTAACATTTGAAAATGGCAATTGGAGGAGTATCGCGGCAATGACGTTGCTTAAGAGAATATATAAACTGATAACACTGATGTGACTCAGTGTTTCTTCTGCAGGATAATCATGCACTAGCTTGCATGAACAATCTTAACTGGCATACACTGCCATACCTGGGGACATTCATGCTAAATATGCACAAAAAAACAACTTTGATTCAGTTCTGGGATTGTTTTGAGTAAAATATTTATTTTTATTTTTCACTTTCATATAGATTTTGATATTTGAGGTCTTATAGTTTTCAGTTGCATATTTGATATTTTCAGATTGAGATCTTATTTTTGTTACAGTTTCAAAAAATAATCGTTTTCAAATCTTTTTTTCAGTTTCAGTTTTTTTTCAGTTTCAGATTTTTTTTTCATTTTCAGATCGTATTTTTAAGTTTCAGACTTACGGCCTTGATATGGCGTGGGGGTCGTGGCATCAATTGAGAGGGCCGTGTAATCGTGAGTGACAGCAAAAAAAAAAAGGCTGAGAACCTTCCTCAATGTTGCCTTCAGGAAACGTAGGTATCGCGAGAATTATGACTCAACACTTTCTATACACCATGTTCACATTAACAATCTTAACTGGCATACACTGCCATACCTGGGGACATTCATGCTTAATATGCAACAACAAAAAAGGAAGAGCACTGCGATATTTTGGACTCAGACTTACCTACATTTTAGTCCCTTTTTTCATGTCTAGTTGATCTATTACAGCGGATCAGTTTGTTCAAATTTAAAAACGATTAAAGGAAGAATAATTTCTTCAGGAGAAAAGTAACAGATTTAAAGCAAACTCCACATAACAACAGAAGAGGAAGCACTCAAGTTCTCAGCGTGACATCTGCAACGGGATTAGCAAATTGCTGTGACAGTCTGACATTTGAACCCAAGGGTAGAGCTAGCTGGTGCAGATAGGCCGTTGATAGTTGGTGGTGACGGGGTCCTGACAGTGCCTCTTGGTATTATTATAAATGTTTGCGCTGCACCAACAGTATCCCTGCAAGAGCTTGTGTTACAGTTTTTACGATGAGGGCAGATTTAAGAAGGATTGGCGGTTAATCCTTCAGGGGTTGCCCATGCTGGGAGATAATAGCTCACTTCAGTTGCAGCACTGATACTGACTTGATGTAGAAATCTGTACTGGAGATGTGTTTCAGAAAGGTTCACGACCAGGTACTGATATTATGTAAAGACGTAACAGGATAATGGCTACATTAGTTTACACACACACGCACGCACGCACACACACACACACACACACACACACACACACACACACACACACACACACACACACTTCTTGATGAAAAATAAACATTCTCTTAGCATTATACATTAGATATGGTGAGTGATGGGGTCATTTCTTACCAGATTTTCTTTTTTATATTTTAAAAGAAAGAAGCTGTTTAATTCTCATGGTGTACCCCTATGCATGTGCAGCAGTCCCAGCATATCAGATCTTTTCGTCCTCTGGCCTTTCCAAAGTGCCTGTGAGACTTGAGTGTTGACTGTTTGTCTCAGTGACAAAAGCACCTCAGCCACAGTAACCATGAATGTGCAAAGTGCTTTGCTGCAGGTCTGAGTATGGCAGATAAACGTGAGATTGTTGCACTGTTATTGTATTCTGAGGGGGCTCTGTCATTTGCTGGATAAACATCACTCTATTGTGCAGCTCCTTCTATGATGTCTGGAACATTTGAAATGTCAAACACATGCAAATGTTGAAGCTGCTAAAAATAGCAAAGGTAGTTTTGTTTGGATGCTTTAAGCGTACTCCGCAAATTCCAAAAATCCATTTGTCTGATAAGCCTGACCTTATTCACCCTCCTTTGTCTACTCATAAGTGTGCTAATGCAGCACACCAGCTGTGGCAGTTGCTCGCCAAAACGGTATTCAAGCTGACCAGAAACCTATCTGAGCACAGAGGTCAGTCAGTGAGCGGTCACACTGAGGCTTATTCAGCTCGTGAAAATACTCTGCTACTGCTGCAGCAGAGCTGCCATGTTAGCCTGTGGGTCAACTTCATGTAGGTAATTAAGTTCTGACTGAATTTGGTGACGTATGATGTGTGTTTATGGATAATTGTTGAAGATGTCATTGAAAAATTACAAAGTGACAGGAGGCCGAGGTATATTGCTGAGACGGGACTTTGCGCGCCGAAAGCATTTGCAGGTACACAGAGAGTTCTTAGTATCCTATAACAGTAAGAGTCCGTGGAGCTAAGTCCATGTAATCATAATTTGGTCCGCCCCAGGCCCAGCTTTGTGCTTTTTGTGCTAATTTAGTTTGTTCTGAGTTTGCATAGCTAACACCTCCACAACAAACCTGGCAAAATAGCCATGAGCCTTTAGTCAAAACAACTCAAACCGAGGTTCGGCATCTGTGTATGTGCATGAAATGTTTTCATTTTCATCACTATTTCTATTGTGAATGGTCTGTATGTTTTGTACGTCCAACAATACTGTGTCTCTAGTCTGATATGCATTTACAGTATGCTTCAGTTGTACATACAAAAAGAGCAGCTTGCTATCAGCAGTTTTTTCAAACACAGCAGTTTTTTGGCTATATTATTCATTGTTTCATGTGTATGCAAGTCATTATGTCTCTAATTAAATTTTTTTGAATGAGTCTTACTTAAATCTACTGATGAGTATTTGTTTTAGCCTTATTTTGTGCCGTTCAAACCACCTTCATTGCGAACCAATCCTTACAGCACACACAGTGTTCAGGGGTCAACAACACAGCACAATCCCAATAATCACTCCTTGCTGTTCTGAGTTTTAATTAGACTCATTAGAAATTGAATTGCAAGTTGTAAAGATCTTACTCTGATAACTGGATCGTGGGGAGATTTCATAGCTTACCGTGTTCTCAAGGGCCTGTGTGTGCGAGTGTGAGTGCAGCTGTATGTATCGATTATCTGTGCTACATTGTTAACATATAAATCTCATCCGTCTGGTATTGTGATTGATTGTAGCTCACTTCGAATTCCGTGAAGAGGACACTTCTTCTGGCCAAGAGGCAACAACTGCTTCAAACTGCCATGTCCGTTTTGTCCAAACTTTACTACTCTGTCTCTTTCTCCCTCTCAAACTATCTCCCCTTATATTGTTCCCTTTCCCCCCTCTTACCTCTTGTTTACCGCTGTTTCCTCTCTCTGCGTCCCCCTCCGTCGAGTACCCTCTAATGCTCTTTATCAATGATGGGGCAGAGATACAGAGTTGCTCCCATCCATCTAGTCCTCCACAGTTAGCTGCTAGAGAACACTATCTGTCTCTACCACTCTGCTCTCATTCAGCCTTGGCACAGGCCAGACATTTTTGAGCATGTACATGTGCTCAGGCAGAGACAAGTAAGCCCTCACACACTTTCACTGTGCACACACGTGCATGCACACAAACTTGCGCAATAAGTTTTTATGGCTTACAAAGCCACCCGCTGTTTGTCAAGCTGCCAAAGATGAAAAGACAATTTTAATTTTCAGTGCAAATTAATTATTGTGGAATAATTATCTCTGTAATCCTCTATGCACATATTGATATTCTCAATTACAGGTTTTATCATTTAAAGCTGCACTAACCAATATTTAAAATTACTGTGTGAGAATGTGAAGAGGCTGCTTTGGTCATACAGCCTGAAACTTTACTGTTCTGGTTCAGTTTTGTCTCCAGTCGCAGCAGGCGGCTGTTTTCAGTAAACAACCTGATAAACCCGCCGTACTCGGCTTTCACAGCACTGAATTACAGGCATAGTTAGCGACCAGCTGGTAAACATAGTGGAGCATTGATGGCACAGTGATATGGGAAAAGACGCAAGATGGGAGATCTTTCCAAAAATGGATGTCGACAAGAAACTAGCTATCTCAAGTTGTTTGTTGGCTGATTTGCAGCAAAAAAAAAGAATAAGGAGCAGAGAGTCAGGGAGATGCGGGAAGCAAGTATCGTCTGTTTTGCAGAGAGAGTTGGAGGTAAATAGAAAATGATGACTCCTCCCCCTGATATTTAAAGATATATCTTGCACTCTTAATTGGCTTTAGGTCGTTGGCGGCTGCTGTCATTGCCGGTCAAAACTATTTTCAGACAGTTCCAAATATTTAAACTGTCTGAGGCCTCTGCGCCACATCGCTGCGTCTCTCATGCTCCGTCTTTGAAAATTCACACATAGGGTTCCTCGCTCACAGAAGTTAGCGCCAATTTGCCTCTGATCTGGAGCTTTTGTCGCTGATCTTCGAAAACTGTTGATGAGTGGAAAATCAATCGCGTAGTGTAAACTCTGCGTTAGCTGCTAAAGAGACAGACTTTTCCCTGAGGACTTGGTGGAGACTAAAATTGAGCTGCAAGGGTAGAGGAGGTTGAATGTTAAATGTTGCATTCGTCAGGTGGACACAAACAAACTTCTCAAAAAATGCTGAAACACAGCAGTTTGCATACGTGAAGTTTTTCCGTACCTGAGGGAATCAATGAAAGAGGCAGCCACAGGATGGCTTTAATAATGTATTTAAAATGAATTCAACATGGCTTTTATTTATTTATTAATTTTTTTGGAGGGCTTTTACATCTGTTCTAGTTTTTTTTTTTTTTCTTTATCTATTTTTTACTATAACCAGCCTGAATGTTTTGACATGATGTGTGCAGGCTAGTGTTACCGCAGAGAGTTGAAGTGTTTTATGCTTCCCAACAACCACTAAAGAACAGAAAGTTGGTGCTTATGTTTCACATCCAATCTTGTGTTGGACAGTTAGTGTGGTCCCATCCATGGTAAATTATACACTGCAGTGGTTCGCACAAGATCCAGATGTATGTGCGTCAGTATGCGATAAAGCCGACACAAACTCTGAGGCTCACTGCACTGAGATTCTTGACTCGGATTAAACCCCCCAATGCGGTCCTCTTGAATTCAGTATAAAAATGTGACGAATAACAACTGAAATTTTTATGCTGTAATGTTACACTCTTACATTTAGAATCAATGCCCTAATTTTGACAGGCAGCCGTGAATGTCTCTGCCTACGGCTGTGTGAGTGATGCATTGCAGGCCTGATTGCATCTCCTCTACACAACAACTGAGGGCCAACAAATTTGTGAGTGAAGAAACCATGTTTTCTTTTTCTGCAAAGCCAAATAGCTTCCCGTCACTGAATGTTTAATTTGCCATCTCTTTCGTTTATTTCATGACTTCCTATTACATGGAAGCACAAGACATTATTATAGTAATATAATATCCAGTGGCTGATCAATTTAGTTTGACCTGTTGTGTTTTAGATACGTGCAGATAAAGACAAGAAGGCAATGGATCACCAGCCCAGCGTTCTGCAGGAATAATGACAATATGATGACTGTGAATTACACAATTTACATCCGGTGTCAACATTCAGTGTCAATGCAGGAAGTAGGAAGAAATTCATGTCGATAGGCTGATAAATGGGCAGTTAAGGACTTAGTCTTCAACCCTGGAGGACAGGTTATGTCTTTGTATCATATCAGCAGTTAGTATTGGTCTTTTTATGCCTCCGCACCGGCGATAGCCGTGCTTGGCAGCATTATGTTTTCATGTTGTTTATCCATCCGTACTGTCCAGCCCATTTTTGTGAACGCGATATCTCAGGGACGCCTGGAGGGAATTTCTTCAAATTTGGCCAAACGTCTACCTGGATTCAAGGATGAGCTGATACGAATTTGATGGTCAAAGGTCACACAAAACACTTTTAACTCAAGAATTGACAGGCTAATTATGACAATCTCACACAAATGTCTAATAGGATTAAAATGATGACGTGATGGCATTTTGGACAGACATGGATGTAAACTGCTACATGACTGTTCTGGTTTTAAAACGTTACCATGATAAAGCTCTTTCTCTAACTTTTACCAAGTTTCTTGGCTGCCTCAATGAAACCATGCAGTAACCAGGTGTATTTGCCATATAGTATGTGGATATTTTAGAAATGAACAGGTGAAAAAAGTTGCCAAGATCAACTTCCTCAAATGGAGAACCAATAACCATTTTGAAATAATGGTAAATGTAATCTGACTAACTGACTGTAGATTTGCGAGAAGCAAAAGTTATCTCTCAAAATAAACTGCACATATCTGAGCTGCAGCAGCATCTGCACTTTTAGCTTTTCTTACTTCATAATTGTTTTATCAAGTCTACAACCTGTGCTTAAGGAGGTTAGAATCCACCTTTTTCTTCACTATAAAACAGGTTTAAAGGGAGGGTCTGACTTAACCACATAAAGATGAAAGACGATGTATTAACTTGTTTCCAGTTTAAGCTTTGATTAATAGATGTGTGGAATTGACATATTTTACCCTGATTGTGTTTTTAGCACATTCAGCTACATGGAGGCACTTTATGACCCTGCAGATGTGTTTAGACATTATTTATATGTTGCCTGTGTTCAAGAAAGGCTAATTTTACATTGTAGGGAGATCAGATTTCTACTTTGACCTAGTCAGCACTTCCCATAGAATAAGAGGAGGCGTATTTCGCGTTGCTAATTAGACTCACAGATCTTCTGAAACAGAAAAAGCGGTTGGGAAAAGAAAGGCGTGACACATTGCTTCACATCTGATTTAATTAAATTATTTATTTAGCAGGGCAGCTATTCATGTTTGCTCTAGGTTTAAGGAAGAGAGGGAGAAATATAAAGGGAGGCAGTATTATAGTAATCTAAACCAGAGTGATGGGACCATGAATCATGTGCTGCAGAAAATATGCTCCATAGTGAAGCTGCCTTTTCTCACCATTGCTTTCCCTTTCTTACTCTCTTTCTTTTTACCCCCTCCCCCTTTCCCCTCACTCCACATAAGCTTCACCTAGCTGGATGCTGTCTCCATGGCGATTCCTATGGGTCTTTTTGGCAAGGTCACCTTCACCAGATAGGGATAGTCCCCCCGAGAGGAATGAGAACGGAAAATAGGAAATTGAGAAGATCCATTTTAAGTCAAAGATAAGGAGTGTGACTAATAAACAGAACATGAAGGGTTTGGCTTTAGGGGAGAGTGATGTCAAGAGAGGTGGACGAAGATGGTGCAAAACAAAAGATGCAGAAAGAAGCAGGAAAGGGGGGAAGGGTGCATAAACAAGGAGCTCAAAGCAAACCTATTACTCGTGTTGAGGCTCATCTTGGGGAAACATGTTTGAGTGAACGCTGTATGGAAAGAGTCCAGCTCAGGGGTCCACTCACTCCATCCACACAGATCAACTGGAAGCAAATCACTGAATGCATGTGAAGAAGCCAGCTGGCAGCTGGGATAACAGGGTTTTTACACACACACACACACACACACACACACACACACACACACACACACACACACACACACTCCATCATTTCTCCTCATTTGCCTTACTTCACCTCGCCTCCATCTGCTGGAGTATACCCGTATCATTGCTAAAGTTCACTCGCTCTGACTCTACCTGACCGCGGCCCTTGCCCGTACCCCCTGCAGAGTGTGCTGGAGGTGGCCTTCGCCTGGGGCCATCAATATTTCACACTCTCTCAGCACTCTCGCTCTTGGGGATACAAGGGCCGTTCAGAGCCCAGGGGGAGGTGCTGATGGAGAGACAGAAGAGGGGGGGAGAAGGTTAGAGATGGAGACTGATAGGTGAGGCAGACTGGGCATGATATGGGAGAGAGATAGATAGTGTGAGGGATGGAGATGTAGAAACACTGAGAGGGGTGAATGGATATGAGGAGAAAATGATAGTGTGCATTATAAAAGAATGAATGGGGGGGGGGGAGCACCATGATGGGTGAGTGAAAAATGGGTTGTTAGGCGGTGGGAGTTGGTGAAAACATAATTCTTCTGCTTTGTTTTTGGATGGATTGTTCCAGGATTGTTAATGTCACCGTATCAGTGTGCATGATGAACTGGAGAGAAGAGAAAGAGGGAAATAATTGTCATGATGGTAACGATCTGTGCATTGATGATTCTGAAAATCCATTCACTTGAGGAGAACATTAAGCAGTTAATTATCTATTGAAAATGAGGCAATTGCATACAGGGACTGATGAGAATACAGAAGGGAAAGTGGGCAAGAGACGGATGGACAAAAAAGATGGATGGATTGAGGGGAGGTTCGGCAGACACAGATGCATGACTGCTGATGACAGAGAGTCTCTTGCCCTCTCTTCCTCTTCACCCACTCGTCCTTTTGTCTCAGTGTGAAAGAGCCGCACTTGCCAACTGTTGCTACGACTACAGCTGTTGCCACAATGGTAGTCAGTAGGGGTCGTAACCAAAGCAAGGAGATTCCCGGGGATCAGAGAGAGAGAGTTAGAGATGTACTGGTACAATTGACCATTTGCTCAGCCTCGCCCCCTGCTGCTACTCTGTCACGAACTGCCCTCCCTGAATCTTGCATCCAGCATGTCAATCTGATTCAGCAGTGAAGTTTGAAGTGAAGCAGTTTTTATAGTGTGTGGAATGCAATAAGTTCTGGCAAAAGTCACAACTGATAAGTTGACAGATGTTAATTCTTAATGGTGGATGCAGTTCCTGTCGCAGGTTTTGTGTCCATATGATCTGATCAGTTTGGATGACTCGCGCAGATGACTTAGCATAACTTTTTGCACATTACTGTCTTCATGAACATTTGTCATCCATGCTGGACTAGTTAAAGAAGTAGAGTGTGCCAGAGATAACTTATAGGGGACAAGAAATAGAGCATGAAGTAGAGCAAGAAAGTAGTTCTTCAGTGCAAAGCTAAACTTAAGTGAGTCTCTTGTAGTATTCTCCCTGGAGTCAGCTCCAGTTACACTGTCACAATGACTAGTGAGATATCTGAGCACAATGGGGATGAGTATGGGCTCTTAAAGGATGAGGAAACACTGACTGACCTCTGACCTGTAGTTTGTGTCCTCCAGAGCAAACTGAGTGTTGTGTTGTTTTGAGGAAATATGTTTTGCTGATGTGTAATTATGAGGTAATCATCCAGTGGGAGTGTACAGGATCCTCTATTACTGCATCTCAATGATTTTAAAGTGTCTCGCATGTGTGCGTGTGTGAACATAATTTGAGGTTACTCAGTAGCTGTCACTACTTCTGTAAATAGAGAAGCTAATAAAATATCCATGGGGCGATATGAAATATCGACCAAGTCCTTGGCGCTGCCCTCTCAACCATCCTCTAATTTAATCACACTCTGACACAAAGAGTTCACCCTCGAGCTTCACCCACAGTGCTCTCCAAAACACTTTGGAAGGTGACTGTCCTCATGTATCACATCTGATGCCTGCATGGTTTTAGCGGAGGCTTCACCTCGCCATGAACCACCATGATGGCTCTTGGCAATTGGTTACCTTTGAGCTCCCCTGCTGAGGCCATACTCCTGCCACTGGAGAGGGACAGTGGCAGAATCCTCCAAATCCAAGGTGGATTATGGAGGCAGTACTCCCTTGATGCACTGCCTGAATCTGTTTCTAAAGGGCCCTGCTGGGAAATAGAAAAGGATGACAACTTGCAGGTATTTGATACAGAAGTGTGCATGCTTGTGTATGAGATGCTAATACTGTAAGAGAGTAGGAGAGAAGGAGAAAGAGGAATATGATGTCATGTTTGTGTATCTGAAAATAGACTTATTCTCATCGATTTCTCAGCGGAGTAGTCACAGTTTGCTTTATGCCTTTTGTTATATGAGTGTGAAAAAGAAGAAAAAAAACAGGATTAAGGAGGGAGAGTGTTTTTTGTTGATTTACAAAGCAGCTTGGTCAGTCAGCGTTTGATGCCTGTTTGTGAGTGATTTAATGTGAATGTTGGCAAAAAGGAGAAAATCAGACAGATGAAAAGAGATGGGTGTACAGGGTTTATGAGAAAGCAATTAGACAGAGTTGCAAAACAAAGATGTCGGCAGGTTAACAAATAGAGAAAGGAGAGATGAATGGGAGATGACAGAGACGAGCGGCTGTTGAGCAGCAGTGATGCTGTGGGGCCTGTAGTGAAACGGTTAGATCCGGCTCAGAGTGGCTGCCTCACAGCAGAAAGTGTGTCACAGGAGAGCTAGGTTAATGCACCAGGCTAAAGTTGGTTCACAGAGCCCTGCTGCATTCAGGCCTCCCAGTCAGCTCTACTGTTACTGTTTGAGCAAGTTATGCCCTGAGAAACCATAACAGCATGAGCCACAATGAAAGGTTTAGCTCGCACATGGGCAAAACAGGCCCGTGGTCAAACTCCGCTGTGAGGATCTACACTAGTCACTAATTGCTGCTCAGTCAGTCGAATTTTCTTTTTCTCCTCAGATGACCCGAACAGCACCAGAGGTTGGCACGGAACCAAAATTCAGAAAACTACCAAAGCTATGTGCACTGTCAAGGATCAATACAGTATTGACATAGTTATCGAGTGTATGCAGTGCTACTTACAAAGAATCATATTGCAACATATTGCTGCAGAGTTAAAGGTGCCATGTGGAGCAAACAATCACCGTTTTGTCTAAATTTAGTTTCCCATTAAAACATATCCCCAAGGCCTAACAAACACGTTGAAAGCCTTTTCTCTCTTGTAATACATATACAATGTCTTAAATTGTATTAAGTTAAAACTTGAACTATTTGTACCATAACTGTTTACGAAGTGGAAATTTATGCATCACTAAATTAAAACAGATTGTTTCACACAAACTAAATCTTTTGTAGAAATAAGTTATTACCTAATATTTACACAGAGTAACCGTCAATTGTAGCTGTAATGTAGCTAACTGAAATAAATGACAAAGCTAGCATTAGCTTGCGACTATATTACCGCTGTACCAGATGTTTTCTGGCAACTGATTTGCACATCAGTCTAGCTAACTCCTTCCTTAAGGGTGAAATGTAATTTGGTAAATAACTTGACTGAAACAACCTAATAGTTACAAAGAACTTTGGAAGGACTTTAAACACAAAATCAGTAATGGATTTACAAAAAGTTGGAGCAACCCATTCTTGTCATGTTTACATTGCCTTGCTGTCCTGTTCCTCACTTTTATTTGTATCATTGTTGCATTTAGGTGCATCACAGTCACTAGCTGTTACCGCCCTTCACAGTCAGTTGGAATAGTTATCAGGTCATCCACTTCTTCGTGTGCATGCTGGTAGAACAAGATACAAACAGTATGGTGATCTGCTCAGCAACGTTGTTCCACAGTGCCTCTAGTGGTCCAAAACAGCACACAGTACTTTTAATGCAAGTCTCTGCTGTGGATTGTGTTAGAACTGGTGCTGAATAAGTATTTACCCCCGAAGATGTTCATCTTGGTCTTGTTTTTGATGTTTGTAACAACACTCTGGGAAAATAGGCCTCATTACTGCTCCACTCTCATGAATACCACAGACGCATTCGATTATGGCTGCAGGCTGCCAATTATGCTTCAGGCGTCACTTTGTGTCCCAGCATAGGTCGTTTCATTTGATTCCTCGGAGCCCTTCTCATATAAAAGAGGGCGTTGTAATAGCACTGATATCTGAATTGCACACACGCACACACTGTGCAGATCCTCACAAAGACATGCAGTTCTAGTGTGAGTACGTGAATCCATTCACCTGTATGCAAATATTGGACTTACTGCAGCATGTACACATGGACCACACAGCTGACCTCTGGCTAATGAAAGATGAACCCAGGAGCAAAGCCCCGAACGATGCTCCGAGTGTATGAGATCAGACATTTAGCCTGCATCAGAGCCTTGAAAACCCTTCGGTGCCCCAGCTTCTCTAATCAAGCAGAGGTCGGGTTGAGGCTATTTAGGGTCACTGATCAGTCTCAGCTCTGTGGCACACATCCAATAACCATCCAGATATCAACACTAATGCTTCCCATGTGGAAGAATAAAAGAAAAACAACAGGCGACCACTTATTAAAACCTTTCTGTCACTTACATAAAAAAGCCTTCACAGTGCCGCAATCATTTTATTTTTATCTTATTTAAAGTACCCATGAAATCGAAATAGATGTTTATGTTGTTTTATCACAAACTTATTGGTTTTGTAGGTATTTTAATGGTAGGTAGTAATGGTAGGTATTCGTAATTTCCTGGATAATGCTAAACAATATTAATTCTCATCCTGCATAGATAGAGAAAAGTAAGTTACCTGACTGCCTTGACATTTGTGGTTCTACTATCTGACTTACTTTAACGTTGTTAATTATAAATTGTTCATTACAACTGCAATAAATATGTTAAGTCAGAAAATAGTTATTTTAGCTCTAAGTTAAGTTTAACTTGAACCACCATGTTGTATCAAGATATACAGTGCAACTTAAGTTCAGTTTAACTTGTTTGTATTCCATTTTAATGCAAATGCTCACATCTGAACATCATGATTAGTCCCCTTACATTGTAACTTCATTCTGCAATATTAATAAAGCATCACTTTTCCTCTAGTCCTCTTCTCCTTTGGTTTGAAAATCCTTTCAGTTTTCAGCAACTGTGAATCAGACTGATCACCAGATGCATCCAAATGTGATCAGATCAGAAAAGAGAATAGAAATAGAAATAGCTAATAAATGGATGTCCTTTATCACTGAACCACAGCAGTCCTCCTCAGGAAATAATAAGTTTGATATTTCTGCTTGTGTTGCACAGACACAGTCACTAGAAATAGTCTGCTGTTTTGCGTCACACCAGACTGCAATGGATGGAGCATATAATATTTAATGACAGACTGCGACGGCGTCCTTAAACAAGGGTCGGATACGTGCTGTCTGTGGTATGTTTGCTCCTAAAATGCTCTCATAAATCACTGTATGTTGTCACAGAAAATAAAACTCTTCACCACATTGAATTTGTTTAAGCATTTGTTGTTGGAGGGATTAGCTTCTCTTCGTGAAGGTCTGTTTGTGTTGCACTCTAATCGCTGAATATCACCTCTGGGTATGAAACATTTATTAAGACAAAGCAAAACCTCAGAGGGCTACCTGTTTTAACTGTATGTTGTAAAGCTATGCCTTTATACTGTTAGTGAGCAATATCCAAAAATAATATTATGTAAGTGGAAAATGTTCCTGCTGATTCACGATATGGGTTCCTGGAGTTTTACTGCCTTAGGAGGCATTTTCCTAATCTAATCGGTGGCTTTTAATTGAAATGCTTTATCTCTCAAGATGTGCCAGTTTGCCTATCTTGAAAAGCTAATTGATTTTCCAAATAAATGAAAAAGTTGTCAAGACAAATTAGTAAGCAGTTTTGAGGCCAATGAAAGACATTAACAAAGCACTATAATAAGTACATATTCACAACTCAGAACTATGCTGGCCAGTCAAAATCCACAGATACAGCTTTTGCACTATGAGATACATCAAGTGTGTATGTTTTTATTAATGACTATTGAAGCTGATGAACTGTCTTTGTGTTACAGGATTTCTTCTTCTCTGAGCCGACTCTGCTCTGACCTCAATAAGAGACTCTTCAGCCCCTCCAACAAGGTACAGTACATTTGTACCTGTTTTTTTCTCCAACCCTCAGGACACTGATAGACATTCTGTCTTCATTTAATGCCCATGTTAGCGTCTTCTGCCCAGTTGTGACTGGGACTAGAGAGTCAGTGCTAATGAAACAGGGGCCTGCTTGATGTTGTTGCTGGATATATTGAAATGGCTGAACCGCCAGGAGAATTAATTAATAGGCTGCAGAAAAACAACACGCCTTGACCTTGTCTAGATTGAACTACAATTAATCCTTGGGGCATTTTGACTGAAGGCTGTCAAACAGAAAGAAAAAAAATGGTGGGAGGAAGAACTTGCCCTTTGTGCAGACTAATAAAACTCTGGGGGGTTTTGTTTGCTCAGGCTAAGAACTGATCTGAATAGAAATGTCAGTGTATCTGATGTTAAATAGTTTGAATGTAACATGAGTACAGTAAGTTTACCAATGTTGTGTTGTTGCACGGATGAAAGGGCATGTTTTCTCATGCAGACGCATGCATGGTGTTGCCTGCAGAGCAATGAGCACTGATGGAACATAGCCGCGATGCTCAGCATCATGAGTGTCCTCCCTGGGCTTCCCTGAGGTACAACACTGGACTCGATTTCACACTGGATTAATTCCATTCCAAGCACAAATCTCTTCTGCAATGCTATCCATAAGAGCAAACCACCACTCATGTTGACGAGCAGGGGAGCATTGCAAAGGAACAGCAGCTTACTATCATACAGTCAACCATAGGATGCTTTATCTGCTTTAATTTTACTTGGTTGTTGCACTTCAAAGCGAAATTAAGTTTTATAAGGCAACAGTCAAATTAAATATTAGTGTGTTTTTTGAGAAGGCGTATGAAGAGAACAAGCGAGAGTGCTGGGAGGAGCTACCGCTGTGTACCTTGTTGTTAAATTTCCAGTGACACTGGTAGCACCTCCTTGATTTTCATACTCAAAGAAACAAATCAATAACCTTTCTGCAGCTGTTGCATTAGTGATTTTTGCTCCACTGAGCTGCTCGGCGTTCGTACAAAACAGAGACCCATTCATCAGGGCACACTGAAAACATCAAAAGTTGAAAAGTTTAAAACTTTAACTTTTTTACCATCTGGGATACAAAACGAAAAAAAAAACACCCTTTAAGATTGTCTTGAACAAATGCTGACCCCTGCCAGTATTGATTGGATCAATATTACCAAATGACACTACAATGTAGAGAGGAATTGCACATGGACAAGTATCTGAGAGCATTAATCCATTTACTGGGTAGCAATGGTTAATGGATAGTCATGTTGTAACAGTGAGCATAAGTAGAAATTTCAACCAATCATAGCATTTTGAAATAACTGTAAAATGATCCTTTCACACATTTTAAGCTTAATCCAAAGCGTTATCAGTAGTCTTTTCACAATGGAAAAACAACACAAACAATATGCATTATCAGAACCCAGACATGTTTGTTATATTCGACTTCAGTTAAATCTGCTTCTACTTAGTTTCCAAATGCATTTTGCTGCAGTAATTTACATAACACAACCATCTTTCATTGACACATAAGGACACTTAGAGCAAACCCTTTAATACTCTCAAAGGATTTGAACCAGCATTTCACTTAGCTGATCACCCAGATGTTCCAGACAGCATTATTAACTGCTGTTAATATTGTTTGTATGTAAATGCATTTTTTACACGCAAAGACCCACCACCATACATCACATTCCATTTTGTGTTGATTAGATATTAAAAACAATGTGTATTTTCTGAGTTTAGATGGTGAAAGTGAACAATGAGCTTGAGCTACAATGACGACATTTGAATTCAGTGTTTAATGTGAAGTGTAGCAGTGCATAATATGCATAAAACATATCATTTAAAATTCAAATGATTATTGTCATGAATACATGCACGCTAATTATGCAGTTTCTGTCTGTCTTAGACAAAGTGCATGTATTCATCTAGCCTTGTTTATCTAAAGCCTTTCAGTATGTAAGACCGACAGGGCAGAGACAAATGAATGTTTGTACCGAAGCTACTATGCAAGTACATCAAATATTTGTGCTTTTAAACCGAGGTGAGTTTTCTGTCTGCTTGCATATTTATCTTTTTTCTTTTCTTCTTAAGAGAAATACCATCACATGGTAGTTCTGGCTACAGGGAGCATTAATGGTTCTGAAAATATGGCATTATAGTAGGATCATTTCTGAAAAGCTTAAAAAGTATAAATCACTACATTTTAGAGAACAATGTTGACCTGGTCTGATCTCTCCCAAAATGCACAGTGTTGCATTTTATCCACGATGAAGTGTTGATGTTATTAAGGTTTTCCCTTATATATCAAGTCACCCAATAATATAAAATGGTTGCTTGATAAATGACGATTCAATGATTAATCAATTCAAATTATTCTTGATAACATGTCCTACCAAACTAACACTAATAGATTAATTGATCATTCCAGTACTATTAAATTATTTAAATAAGCCTCTATAGGAATGGCTAATAGTACAGGGACAAATAGTAAATGTTTTTCATGTAGCATTATGTACATTGACCAGACGGCAACTTCCGGGTCTTCAAAGTGAAGCCAATGTGGAAGTGCCTTAAACTCACTTTCTTCCTAATGGCCATCAGGGCGACTCCTCTGGTTGCAAAAAGAAGTCAGATTGTAAAGATACTGTAGATGCCTATGAGAAAATGACTCTACTTCTCACTTTATTTATGACCTCAGTAAACATTATAAACGTGACTCAAAGGTCTCAATTAGTACTTTCAAGTTTTCTTCAATACAACATGATGTTCATTTAGCAAATTATGGTCCCAGTTAGAGTAAAACAGACAATAAAGCAGGGTATGCTTTAGGGCATAGCTTCATTGTGATTGACAGGCCACTCACAAGGCATTGCCTGTCTGGGAGTTGTCCGTGTTTCCCTCTCTAACTTTAACCCTTTCACAATGTGTTTTCAGTTCATGAAATTTAATTAAAACGTTTTGGTTGCCTGAAAATGCCAAAATGCCGAATTGCAGGCTTTAAAACCGTCAAGTGACTACGTCCACTTCTTGCATACAATTACGAATTAATCACGCACATACTGATAACATTGATTGTTTGTTTATCCAGTACAGGGTTCAACACCAAATAGTCTTTACCCTCTACTGTATGGCCAGGAATACTTAAACTTATTGTAAGATTTTCTACTAGATCACTCCTCTTAGTCCAAACTTAAGTTTATTACTCGGTAGATTGTGACTGAGAAATCTTGTGTCTTACAGCTGTGCACCGCAGGCCAGGACTGTGGCTGCAGTTCTACAGGGAAATGTATTCTCTCATGAGAACACTTTGTTCCATTCATTTGCATTAAAGCATTGGATTATCTTTAATGAAGTTGCAGCGCAGCTCCAAGGAGCTTTTTAAAACTTGTTTCTAGAATACTAAAGCTACTGTGGCCAAAAGAACAAAAGTGCTGACACTACTGCAAGACAAGTATATTAGATGTAAAATGCTTCGTTTGTTCTCATGATTATTGGGCCGTATCCTGGAACATTGAGTCATTAGATTAGATGGGAGGCTTTTGTATAGGTTGTTCTCTTGCTTCATTTGTGGGACCTCCACTGGGGAAAGTAGACCTAATGTATGACAGGTGCTTTTACAAACAGGTGTATCAGTTCACTTTGTAACGTTGGGGTCAAAGGTACCATCCCCTTTGAAGGACACTGATACTTTTTCTGTGGCTGATCTGACTCAATTCCAGACTGAATGCAGGACTTAAAGTACCTACAAATGCGCTGACATGGTATTGTGTAAATGCTGTAACAATAGTGTTGTGTTACCACATTACCATACTACACTTATTCCTGTCATTCTGCGCACATGCCACCCTCTCCCTGTGTGTTTGTGTTTGTGTGTGTGTGTGTGTGTGTGTGTGTGTGTGTGTGCACTGTGTCCAGTTTGTTTAGGCATTGCATTAACATGGTTTAATCCTCACATGGCTTATTGGATCCAAATCCCTCCCAAAGCTTTTAAAGCGCCTGCCTTTTCATTTCTGTCCCTCTGTCGTAAACTGTAGTGTTACAGCTCTTTGTGTCAAACAAAATGTCATCACTACTCATCGGTGGTTCGATCCCCGGCTCCTCTAGTCCATGTCTACCATGTTAACCCCAAGGCTGTGCCATTGGTGTGTGAGTGGGTATGAATGCTTATTTAGTCCTGATGGGCAGGTGGCACCTTGCGTAGCCCCTGCCATCAGTATTAATTGATGTGAATGGGTGAATGACATGTAGTGTTAAAGCGCTTCGAATGGTCGGAAGACTAGAAAGGTGCTACACTAGTTCAAGTCCATTTACCATCCATCACCATTTACTTAAACCACATCTGTTTTATTGGGTGGGCCAGTCCCAAAATGCCTTTTTTTTCAATGTTGGTATTTGATTCAAGACATGGGATGCAAATTGATTTCATGTGCAATGCCAAAAATATTCCAGAGACATTTTAAGTACCTCGAGTAACAGTGGCTTGACTGCCTGACTGCATTTTATTTGCAACTCATTGACAAGACTCAATAACACCAATGGATTGAGCTGAAGAATAATATTGAATTGTATTTAATTGTTGCATACAGTAAGCAAATAGAAATACATTTTTAAAATTTCTTCACATCTCCCTCAACTGTCTTACAGGTGACACAAAATATCTCTTTATAGAGCCCACTACAACCATGACTGACCTTATCTCATTAATAGATATGCCACTTTTTTCCACAGCTGAACACATGTAAACATCATTCAAGTAAACATAAGCAACATAATTAACTGAAATATAGTACTAAATTCCCCTTTAACTACCCTTTACTCATCGTACAGCTTAAGGGCGTTTGACTTGGATTTACTCCTTCAAAATCAATAAGTCCGTACTGATGGTTGAAAACAAAACTGTCTAAAGAAGTACCTTGAATCTTTTCTGGCTTTTGAAGCCAAATGATCTCGTCATCAAGCTTTTTCAGTTTAAGAAGAAACGCATTCATGTATTTTTAATCAGAAAGATCAATGTACTGTATCAGTCTTACATACACAGCCTCTTCTGCACAAAGCAATTAAGAATGGTTTATAAACTAAACTAAAGTTGTTAATTGTGTTTGATAAATAGCATAATGGTTAGATTTCTAACTGGACTGATCAGTGAACATATTCAAAATAATGCAGCATGTGTTGCATGCCTTACCTGCTCTCTGTCTCTCCCCTCATTTCCTGCATGCCATGTGATCAAACATAAACTCTGATGATATAAATACTGAAAAGCACATACAGTAATACCTTAAGCATGTCACTCTGTTGTCACTTTGCATATTTCTTAGCAATAAAAACCACATACAAAAAAATGGGAAAAAAAAGTCCAACACTGTCTATCTTTTTTTATTGAGGGCAACTGGAGTAAATACTGTTTGGTGACTATCCCTGATTACCCTGTCTTTCACCCATAAAACCGCTAGAGTGCCTACTGTACATCTCACACACACACACACACACACACACACACACACACACACACACACACACACACACACACACACACACACATCCATCTATGGCTTTGTCTATGAAGGGATTGGAACAGAAATAAGAATGTAACAGTGCAAAGGACTATTTTCTGCTCATCTATAGTATGCCGGGCGATGAACAGAGAAAATTTAATTCTGCTCCTCTGTCTTTCCCGTTATTAGAAATGTCTGACTTGGTTGACAGTGTTTCTCAGGCAAAATTAATATCGGGGTTAATGTGCCTATTATTAACATGTGGGTTCTATTTTAATAACCTCACGACCAATTGCTGGTCTTCAATATCCAGTACCACATGATGTAACCTAATTAATGTGACAGAGACAGATGCTTTATTTTCTTACATGTGATCTCATTTCAGATAATATTTAAAGAGAGAAAGTATATTTTTAAATTTAGTGTAGCAGAAAGCTAATTGAGAGAAGGCCTGATGAAATTTCCACTAGGATGCCAAGACCTATTATACGAAAACTGTACTGTATATCACCAGTTTTCATTAATGCAAATATAATTGAATCTTATGGAGAATACAGATGAAACATTGAACTGCTTGTCAAGTATATTAGTGTTTTCATGCCTGTGTGCTTTCCTGGTGCGTCATCAAATCCTGCAAATTACATAAGCACATTGTTATTCTTTACTTCATTTTGTGTGGAAATAATTTCAAGGGCCCTGATGAAGTTCTTGTGTGAAGGTCATTTTTTCCACTCGAGTAATTTATTTATAAGCTCGGCCTTATCTGCCACAGGCAGTGACTTTTATGGATATTCCCACAATATGACTGCTCTTCCTGATATTTTTAGCACTATTGAGCAGTGCAGTCATGAAAGACAGAAGTTATATTCCACATTAGAATTCAAGCTCGGAGTGTGTTCTCATACTGTATGCAGTGACCTGAACAATACTGAGAACTGTACTGAAAACTGCTTTAAATGCACTTCATCACAATGAGAGTTGTGGGTAACCACAGTCCTTTCTGTGTTTTTGTTTTTCCATACATGTGTTGCTACTGTTGTCTTGGTGCCCGTCTTATCTAACCCACATACATAATTCAACAGGGACCTGAGGTTTTGCAGCATGTAATGACAGCAAGATTTCGAGGAAAGCACTACAACTTAACATCTGAGAGCCAGTGACAGCTGAAGCTGTCATTTTCACTGGCTGCCTCCCCTTCTGTGAGTCTCTCTTCATGATGTCTCACTGCTGCAAATACTTCTCCCTTTCTCATTCCCCCTTCTTTACTCACTGTGATAAATTCTTGCCCCTGTCTTTCTTCTCTTCATATCGACAGACTGCTCTGTATTTTTCCCTCCAATCTGCGAGGCCATCTGGCCCTCTGTCCTCCGCCTCATGTCTGTCTGCAGTATCTTTTGCTCTCTGAATCCATTTGACAAGATTAATAGAGTGAACCTCAGACAGATATAAGCTGCTCATTTTGATAGGGATCGTTGGGGGGGATAAGTTATGTGCTGGTCATGAGCAGATGAGCAGGCTTTTTCCTTTTTTCCCCTCAACAATGACAGCTCACCGAGCCAATTGAAAGGATTCGGGGTAAAAATATTTAACCTATTTAATGTAAAAGATTATTCTAAGAGAAAAAGCTCTAATCACTCTAATGTTAGGTTGTCGTGTCGAAATAATGCAAAAAATGTGACCCCTTTTATCTTGCAGTGTCAGACTAGGCCACAGACACACCAACTACACCCAGTTGGCAGTATAAACGCCTCTGCTCTGAATTGTAGTCAGATTAATAATGTGCTGCCAGGTGGAATTCGTAAAAAGTGTAGAACATGGGGACGCAGTTCAGTTTATTATAACTAATATTGTTTAGTCTAAAACATCCTAGATCTCTATCATGTCATTTTTGTTTCCTAAACTGAGGGTGAAAATAGCAAAAAAAAAAAAAAAAAAAAAAAGCACTTGGAATAACCATAGACTCTATATGAGAAGTTGACCATCTTGGATTATGGCCGTCGCCATCTTGACTTTTTGCAACCAGTGAACGGAGAACGTAGAGACAACGTATACTGCTCTGGTAGCGGCAGCGACCTGTCAATCGCAATAAACCCGCCCTAAAGCATACTCTGCCTTATGATCTATTTTACTCTAAATGGGACCATAATTTAATAAATGAACATCTTGCTGTATTGAAGAAGACTTGAAACTAGCGATTGACACCATAAACTCATGTTTATAAAGTTTACTGAAGTAATAAATCAAGTGAGATGTAGGGTCATTTTCTCATAGACTTCCATTAATTAAATCTGACTTCTTTTTACAACCTGAAGAGTCGCCCTCTACTGGTCAGTAGAGAGAATGCATATTTTAAGACACTTACGCATTGGCTCACTCGGCAGAACCAAAGGTTGGCGCCTGGGAAAAACTAGCAAATGCAGATAATTTACCTGAACAGTGGTAGAAAATTGTGTTAAATGTTATATAAATGTACCTGTAGCATTAGTCACAGTCAGGTGACACTGCCTCCAGTGGCAAAGAGGAGAACTGCTGTTGCGTTTCACGTCCATTTGTCTTTGTCTCTGTGGGACTGTAGTGTCCTGGTTTGGCTGCCATATGCTTATCATTACTCAAACAATCAAAAGCATTAAGATGTGGTTAGAAATAATTGGAACAAACAAACTTCAATACATTAAAGAGCACTGGTAGCCAGTACAGTTTAGCTTTCACTGAAATATTTGACAGGAACACGTCCTATCACACACTGCCAGTGGCAAAGCTTTATGTAGCAAACTATTGAGTAAGCATCACTCATTATGGCCTGCCTGAACTAATTTGGCTCTTTTAGTTTTGTGACTGAGGATATGCAGCGATAATAGACACACTGATTGTACACCTGCATGTGCATTATTTTATGCTCTCATTTTGGCAAACAAACTGCTTCTCAGTTTGAATATACTGCTGCAAACAGGCCTGGTGTAAATGTGTCATTTGCTATTCCACAGTTAACCAAGTTCAGGCCTACATTTTGTGACAGTCCTAACCCAGTTTTTGTACCACTGCTCTAGTTGTGAACCGATGTTGCACGCAATCTTCTCTCTGTGCTTCTATTCTCTGCAATAAAGCATGAAATTCTCACCAAAAGATGTTGTTACTTGGCACTCACAACACATCCTCTCTTCTGGGGACATGAAGCATTGACATTCAAACCCGGCACAAGCACCTCTCATTAATGACATAACACACACCCTTTGGCCAAGCCCGGCACCCAGGTAAACTACACACAACAGCAATGTGATGATTCACGCATGATGCTAACATTTAACAGTTGTTTTGTTTGTGTTTACTTGCCCAATTATAGTTTATCCCTCCAGACACATTCTGCTCTTTAATTTTCTCCCACACATCTCTTAACCTCTTCTCACCCTGCACTTGCATTTTCTTTTTCCAGCAAACCATATTATCTTGTGTGCTAATTAACGAGGCTGGCCTCAATTAAAGCAAAAAACCAAACTGAGACACATAATAGCCAGTTTCTTTGTCATCGCCCTATGAAGACATTACTATTACTGAGGAAAGCTTAGTTTTGGCTGTGATTTGTACTGGATTTATTTATTATGGTAAGATTTGTTTAAAGAAAACAAAGTCTGCTTTCTTTTTGTGTGCAGAGAAACCCTATCAAGTCTTGTAAATGCAGCCAGTCATTGTATTAAAATATATATATTTCAAATTTACTACCGGCTGACAGTAAAGTTGACACGTTATGACAGAATTTCCCACTATTACTTGCAATTTGTGAATTAAATGTTCGGTGCCAAAAATAGAGCAATAAAAAGCACATATTTCCTTTGCCACATATTCACACACTCCTCTTTCAAGCTCTTGAAAATGGGCAGTTTTGAGACCAGAGACATTTTGGGCATGCCTTCTTCTAACATGACACTCTCTGATACTGGATATCTTTGCCACTTGACAGATGACTCTGTCTGGACCATTTCTCTTACATTTCCTTTCAAATAGTTTTTTCTTCCATAGAGGCAGAACAGGTGACACAAGCTTGCAGAAAACCTTGGCATGTTATTGTAAACTGGGCCAACACAAGGGTTTCTTCACAATACCTTATTTATGGAAATGTTCAGAATTAAATATGTAACAACTTGCTTGAAAACAATGTAAATAGGCTATACCTCTTTGTGATTTGTTTGTATGGAAAACTAAAGCAAAGTGACGTAGCACCGAAGGTAGTCACCTCTAGCAAACCTATTAGCAGCTGTCACAAGTTGCACACTAAACTCTGCAGCCAAGCAAACTCATTAAACCGGCCACACACTTTAAACCTGTAATTTTATTTAATTTGTCACTTGAGGGCAGAGGAGCTCCTAAACAAGCTGACAGACACAGAGCCGTGATATATTATCATCCCTAAAGTTCTTACATTTTAATATGCAGTTGCCTTCAAAGCAACAGAGACACAATGTGTTTGAAAGTAAATATTTAATATTATTCAAATATTGGGAAAAAATGGGGATCTTTAGCTTTTCTTTAACATTTTTCTTCACAAGCTAGCAGCTAACTTTGTCTCCTTTGTGTGGACTGTAAAACTAAAACTAAAAATGATATAAAAGAAGCTGTTTAATGAACTTATACCCAACTTATTCCTGCATTTTCTTGTTTTCATGGTTTAAAAATGTTCATGCTTGGCCACTGAGAGCTGTAGATGATCATGAATATATCCATTGCCACAGCCTGAGCTCAACATAATGCCCCATTTGTTGCCATATCAGTTGGATAGAGTATGATATAGATATGTGGCCTTTGAAAGATTTACAACCTATTGCAGTATTGAGCAAGTACCATAATATCTGTCAAATAAATGGAACCTTTACACATGGAAGTACCACACTTTTATTTATGGAAAGTTTATTATATTTTTTATATGATTTTACTATAGCTTTTATTCATAAGTAATGTGTTTCCCATCATTGCTGAATACTGAACTATCCCTTGAGTTGTTACAAACAGTATTTAGTCAATGTGAGATACTCCATGAATGTATACAAGAGAAATGATTTATCTCTTGTACTGTATATTCTACAAGTCCATAAACACAAGCATTGTTAGGCTGGTAGACGACAGGAATGGTGACAAAGACTGTGGCCTCAAGGCTGTGAAGGCTTGCGGTTGGTATTTCCAGTTCATTAATATGTTAATGTCCTGAAGTTCCAGTTGCCTATCATGAATGATACGGTGCTGTGTTTTCACTTTCTTGAAAATTGCAGCGTAATGAAGACAAGGACGCAGATGACATGAGAGAAATGAATAGATATGATATTCAATAACAGATCCATGAATATCATTTCCCATTCTTTTCTGATGTGACACTGTATTACTGGAACCGCAGCTTGGTCTTAATGGCTCTGCCTGAGAACAGAAAAACTGTAACAGCAGGCTGCTCACCTCCACTGTCCTTCAGGGAGGCCGGTTTTTACAGGCTTTTCTTCTTTTTAACGAGGAGACGGGGACTGTGCAGCTAATGGGCTTTGTTCGGTGGCGGTAATTGAGAGGTGGAGGATATAGTATGCTGTATTAATGCTCTGGTCCTGAAGAATGGAATATAGGGACTTAGCAGTGATAAGCATTGAGAAGTGTCAGGCTCCAGATGTTAGCAGGTGTAGCGCTCATTAGCACTCCCAGGGGAAAGTGAGATTAAGATATATCAGTTAAAAGTCAGATGGGGAGGCAGTAGCTTGAAGGTTAGGGAGGTTGGCTCATGCTGTAACTGGAAGGTTGTGTATTTGTATTCACACACAAACACACACACTGCCTCTTTGAACTGTAGTCCAAATGGACAAAGAACTGAAATACCATGATGCCCCAGCGGTGCAAAAGTTGTCATAGGGGGCAGATGGTTGGCATTAAATCATATTTTATATGTTTTTTATGCTTTTAGTCAAGCCTTTTCCCTTCATCAATGTTTAAAGTGATTGACAACTTTGTAATATTCCAGTCTGCCAACTGTGGGAGGGAACCGGAGCTGTTTTTCTTTAAAAAGAAAAGACTTGATCCCAGAAACATCTTGCTGTGAGGAGACGGTACTGCTCAAACTAAACCCTGACAGACTGACAGGCGTCTTTGCTGAAAGCCCACCATTTGTTCCCAAATATGATGTCAATGCTTTCTTTATACTCCTAAGTCTCACAGTGGGGTTAATGTGTGCTGTCACTTACTTGCAGTAAATAAAACCATCATGCTGAACTGTACCTTAACTTCAGGAAGTAGAACAAGCCTGTAAACTCATTAAGATTATTTCTAGGGGTTTAAAATGTGAGTTTCTAACAGCATGTTATTATCCTTACCATGTACTTTGTGTTCCCACCTGTGTCAGAAAATGCATAGTCCAGCATTCATTCCTCCTCTCAGGATGAATAAGCTCCTGGTCTGAGAATATGACTACCTGCTCAAAGCAATTTTCTAAGACGCCATGCACAATTAATCCAGATGGAGGAGGATTCAGATTAAGCCCCCACAGCTGCCTTGCAATGCTAATTTTAGTATTATTACCATGTCACTTCTGCCATACCTTTTTTGTTTTTTTTATTGGAGGAGGACTGATTTGTAGCGTAAACTTATTAAACAGCGCTAATGGATTACTTTGTACCAGATTGAACTTCATCAGCACTAAATACACAGAGCTGGAAGTCTTCTGCAAATATTATCAACAAGCACATTTTGCTAAGAGGTTGTATTCTTGTGTGTGCTCTGAGGCTGTGGTTTGCAATAAAGCTAACGCACTGAAATGATAAATAGACCCTGGGGGTGGGGGGGCTGGGAGGAAATGAGATTAAGGCCACGTCAACTGGCCACAACTCCACTTTGGCATCATCAACACGTCACTATACAGGATGTCCACATGTCAAGCCATGCGAAAAGCTTTATTGAAACACTCCTGTCTAGATCATCCTACTCCTCTCCTGTCTGTCTCTGTTACACACACACACACACACACACACACACACACACACACACACATCTAATCACGTTGCCGGCAGTACCAAACTAAGGTCATTATGTCACTTTGCATTTTTACAGTCTCAATCCTTTACCGGTTTCTCTTTCATCTCTACCCTTCTGAGCCTACTGATATGTTGTCATTGTTGTGGAAATGTATCATATTGTCCTTGTAGTCATAACTTATATTGCTTAAACCTGCATATATGCAGATCATCCGGACTCATTTAAACCCAAATAATACGTTTTATCATATTGAAGGTATTTTCATGTCTAACCCTTTTCCCACGAAAACAATACCAAGGCTGGGAACTTGGCCTTGGTGAATGCATCATCAGGCAGAGGAGGAGGAGGACATTTGCGAAGGGGGGGGGGGGCTGTCCTTCTCTGTGTAACTCTTTCCTCCATCTGTGTTTAACCTCAATTGTAGCATCACTTCTCACTCTTTCAGTCAGCCACAGTTGTCATTGTGAACCCATCAGCATGGCGTGCTTGAGCCTTCCCGGAAGTGTGACGCGTGACTGTGTCTGGCTTAGGATTTTAAACCACCTGCTGTCTGCTCTAAATCTGGGATAGATGGTTGGATAGATGGACATTCTAATTACGTGGTGAAAGATGGGGAGTGGTAGTGCTTATGTTAATGTGTGTGTTGTTTTTTTGTTTGTTTGTATTCTTTCTTTGTTTTGTTTTTTTCTATGAGCAACAGTTGACTATGACCTCCAGTGGTTTGTTTCAAGGGAGCAGAGGAGCACATCTGGTGTTCAGATGTTTGTGTGTATATGTATATGTGTATATGTGTATATGTGCAAATGTGTGAGTGTTAATTGTGTGTAAGTTGAGCATCTGGTCAGGCAAAAAAACAGGCCTGGAGGGTGCAGTGGGAGGAGGCTGTCGCCTACTTCTGTGAAGATGCCCACATCTGTTTTTCTTCCTCACATACATGGGAAAGTAAATAACAACACAAGTGAAAGCAGAAAAAACGGCTACTATACGTATCATAAAACTGACGTTTTTACATAAACCTATCTACTTCAGGGTTGGCATGCACACACACACAGGAGTTATAGCTCATGACATACATATATATAGTGCTATTGAATGCACCACATAGGCCTCAGGCAGGTGTCCAACCCGGAGGAAAAGTGCAGCAAAAATAGCATCATTCACACACAAACTTGCACTCAGACTATCTCTTGCTCAGCCCCTCATAAATCAATGCTCTTTCTCAACGTTGTGGATAGTGGTTACTGAACCGTGGTTGAAAATATTGCTTGGAGTATATTAAACAACTATAGGCTATATGTTATTATACAATGGCAATGTGTGTGTTATGTCTGCTGTATGAATAAGGTTAAAATCATAGATGAGATAAATATGTTGGGTTTAGAGCAATATTAATGCCACAACTGTGTCATTTGATTAATTTGATTTAATGAGGAACACTATTGACCATATAATAAACCCCACCCCAGAATAGTGATTGTCCAATCATAGCTTAGCAACTGTTACAAGGCACAGAAGTCTGTCAAGCTTTGGATTTCTCAACATTTTACCAAAAACACAAAACCAAAAGTGTAAGGAGAGCATTGATGGATAGACTGTCCGGTTTACCTGCTCTAATGTACAAGCTAAATCACTAAATAAGGTTATGCAGGATTAAAAAAATAAAAGTCTGATCTTAACTATAACCTTATACTTACATTAGGACTAACTAGCTTTATGCTGCTTTCTGAAAGAATTAATCAAGACAAATTTAGTAGAAGACTTTTATAAATGAAAATGATAAGATCATTGTTTGTCTATTTTGTAGAATGTCTTCACAACTTGACCTGATTTTGGCTCTTAAAAATCAGAAGGAACTAAATTAGCATTCAAGTATGACGGTTGGTTGGATGGTTGAAAGTAATGCTCTCCAATGAAGAAAACACAATATATTATAATTATTACTGAATAGTGTTTTGGTTCAGAAAGAGTGTGGTTACCTGCTTGAAATATGTAAGTCATGTGTCTGTTCAGATTGATCACCACATGGTCTTCTTCAGGAGAAATGACAGATGTTGCTGTGCTTTGATGCTTTAAATTTGTAAAGTAAACATTAGCTTTATGTATCCCCTGATCCTTAACTACAGTGAAGTCCAAATATAACCATATTAACAAAGAGAAGAGCTGACATGTTCAAACAGACCCAGTGCTATTTTCAGTTCACTGTCAAAGTTATTTAGGGATGAGAGCTCACTCAGACATTGTTTTGAATTGCTGTTAATCTTAGGATTTCATTCAGCGACACCCATTAATGCTGAACATGGACCTTATCAGGGTGGGTGCCAGGATGAGACAATTTCCTGCATCCTACAGTCGTCCCCCCTTCCTCCAGAGACACACTGTGTACTTGGCACAGCAAGTGGTGCGATCACATTCTGTGTCACATCCACACAGTCGTATTATATGTGAGAGGAGGACCAGCAGTCTGGGAAATATGAGTCAGGCTTGGGTTTTTTAAAAACTCCACAAAAATCATCACATCAAGGTTGAGCAGGAGATTTAGAGACTGCTTTTCCCATTCACCCCTTGAAGATAGAAATAGAAAAAGAGGAAATAAAAGATGTTAGAATAGACTACTGAGATTACCTAATTGTTCTTGTTCTTTGGGGGGGTCGTTCTTTGCTGTTCGCTTACACAAACACGCCTCCCACCACTTTAGATGTCTCTTTCAGGATATGTCATCATCATCTTTGTGTATTCAACTCTGTGATCCTCATCCATTGCTGCCATCATTTCCTGCTGTGCCTTTGCCTCCAAAAAAGCATTTTGTTCCTTCCAGTGCACGAGGCCGCTGAGCAAAAGGCAAAGTCCACTCGAGCTGACAGGTCAACTGAACCCAGCGTACTCTGACAAATATGGACACTTCCAAGAAAGTGAAAGTTTTTTTATTTAGTTTTTTAAGTTTACTGTCCTGAAACTTTTGTAGTGAGTGTTGTGTGTGTAACTGCTGGGCACATTTTGACTGATAGTTGAGTTGATTCACTTAATATGAAAATCCATAAAAGGGATAGAAGTACTGGAGTAATGAATAGGGTATTTTTTTAACATTTAGGACTGGTGCAGTGGGACAGAGATGAGCTGACACGCAATACAGAATGATGATATGGTGTCACTGTGTGGATTTTTGATATACAATTAAAGGTGATTTTTAAAATGAAACCATATGGAATAATTTAAACAGATCAGTATGTCAAAAGTAAAACACATTGAAAAGGAAATTATGTATGCACACCAAGCTACAGATTCTGTGATTCACTAAAGTGGTTGTGATGATTGGCTGTCTCTTGATTGTCTGCAGGCAGGAGCTGTGCATGATTGAAGTGACTGAACTTGAAAACTTTTCAATACTTAGTGAATTAAAAATAATATTATTTTTAAATGGTAAAAACTAGCAAGGTGTTACAGCTGATCAAAACTATTTCAATTCATGGATTTAAAACCTGCATTTACAATAAACAGCGCACATACAGTAGCTACTATGTAAAGGAAAGCACATACAGACCCCTGAATTTGAGAGGTCTTCGTCTTGAGCACTTGAAATATCTGCACTGCAGATATTTTAATTTTGCAAACTATGTACCACGCTGTTTGACTACAAAGCATTTAACTTTTGCCAAATTTGATTAGGATTCTCATTACACCCCGGTGACTCACAACAGCATATACAATATAATGCACATATAGAATATTTAACTAAGATTGCCCTGAAGATGCATCTGCTCTTAAGCAGAAATGTACTGAGTGGTAAAAACACATGGACACAAGTAATGCATATTAAATCTCTCTTATTTTTATGTCTGTCCATTCAACAGTAAAAATACAGCAAAAATCCATGAATCAGCCGGGTGTGATGATGAAGTCTGCAGTCTGTGTTTGGTCATGTCAGTGGACTTAGGAGCTTCCCTCGTCCCAGTAAAGCTGCTGTGGCGAAGACGTAAGCTTCTCAATTGGCTTGGGATTGGTTTGAGTAAGACAGGCTCATGTAATAATGTCAAAGTGGTTAAGCCCTCAGGCATCTTTAAAGAGCTTTCAGCAGCCACACAGGGAGAAAGACAGGGGAGAGGGAGGAGGGAAAGATAGAAAGAGCCAGAGAAAAACAGGAAGTGGAGAGACCTTTTTTCAGCACAAGGGAGGGAGTGGAGCAGATGAAAAAAGGTGGAGGAAAGACATCTCATTAGGCTACAGCAGCAAAGAGGAAGAGGAGAGACAGATAACGGGAATGGTAAAGACAGAAAGAAGAGAAAGTCAGTGATCTCACACACCAGCAAACGCACAGCTTGCAGTCAAAGATGACTAAGCTGTATTTCCGTGCGTTCGCCAATGCCTGAGCACCTCTAAAGCCTCTGGCAGTGTCACAGTGATGTTCCCACTCTTCAAAGGAATCTCCCAACGTCTCTGTGATTTACATTAGAGAGGACTAATAGAGTCTCTGTAGTTGTGGTTGACAATTCTACTTAGCATTTTAAATGTGATGCGTGAAGTCTCGGTGGGCGGTAAGAAAGAAAGCAATCAAGTCAAGTCTGAAGTGAGGTCTGTTTAGTGGAGGAGTGGACTTCAAGATTCTCTCACAAAGCCTGGACCTGGACCACAGCAAAGGCTAGTGGGCTGGAGCAGCTGTCTTTAGGCTGAAAATGGCCCACATCCAAATTTTGTTTTCTTCCTGCAAAAGTCATTTAGGTAAAAGTAGAGCAGTGCCTGTGCTCTGTTTAGTGCACTCACAGCACGCTGAATGCCTCTTCAATCCATGCTAATTGCAGTCTTCTCACCTGTGAATCGTGAGCCTCAGCCAAACTCCCAGGAGGTGCACATAGCGGGTTATTAATCAGCCACCGAGGTCAGAGAAATACGGCAACTCATCCCTGCCTTGTTTTCTCCTTGAATCAGCTAAATCATACATAACTTCAGCGGGAGAACACGTCCTGTGACACATCTGACATCTCAGTGAATCACCTATTCACATGCTGCAGATGTGTTACTGACACTGTAAATCGTTTCAGTAAAATGAAGATTCGGGCCGACATCTCTCGGCATTAGTAATGACTGTGTGCAGGTGAAGACACCAGTTGTCCTGATCCTTCTCTGCAGGTGATGCTGGATTTGTTCCGTGACAGGCCGGCATAGTTAGTCATATTTACACGGCTTGAATCAGGATATGAAGTGGAAAATTAAAGGAGAGCCTCAAGCAGCAGCAGTCCTGTTTATTTAAATCACAGGAACAGGAATCTGCTTTTTTGCCAGAGAAGGAAATATGTATGAATAAGAAAACTGACTGGAGTTGCGTCAAGGTTTGGACAAGAGAATACTAATCCATTAGCTGTTTTGATACAGATGGTGCTTCAGTTTGCCTTCAAACATTTCAGTTAATTATGTATGCTGCATTATTTATGTTTCTATAATCAGAGATTCACAGATTTTATTAACACAAAGTTAATCAATTGTTCTGTCACCTTGGTAGCGGCCGAGTAGTCTTTCTTCTTTTGCATTCTTGTAACATCCTTTCCCCCTTAATGTATGTGAAGAAGATTAATCTACCTCATTTTCATTCCAGTTTTTAATCAGGAATACACAGTGTAATGACTGGAGATATATGAGACCATCACGGTGTCCCATAATTGATTTACGCTTTCTGATTTTTGAATTTGTCGCCATTTACAATTCAGTTCAAAATGTACAGAGTTGTCTTTCTGGTACAAAGAGAAAGCCACAGCAGAACAGAATGAGAACTCGGCTTCAGTTGTTTTACTTGTACTTCTGGAAGTCTCAGTGTGCCTCGGTGTGCATGCAGCTTCAACTGTAGTTGTGGCTAATGATGTTACGTCAGTGCTGGAAAAATCCAAAGAACCAAATACTCTTTCAGCCAGTGAATTTCCAACAAGAATAGATCAAGAAGAGGTATAAAGTTTAAATATTCATTATTATGTTAATGTTACAATAGAACCTGTTGTAATGCATCAATTCTAAGAATAACTGTAGTAAAAAACACACATTGTATGTTGTGAAGGATCTTTTGTTGACTGCTTTATATACATTTTACAGGATTTTGCATGAATTTAATTAAGTGGCTTGATTTCTCAGATATTTAAATGACCAAACTAACCAAAACAGACATTGCCATCTAGACTTTGAGAAATTGCAGCCTCCTAAGGACCAGTGTTATAGATAGATATGGATATGATCTTTCTATCTCAGTGGTTAGAGAGCTCCTTTTAAGAATTCCCCCTTCCACTTGTCTGAGAGAAGCTTTCAACTGAGTTACAGTTTTAATACCACTTTTTAGTGAAGTCTTAACTTAGTTATTGCTTTTAATTCCTAGAAGTCAACTAAATTGCAGCCTATGGAAGTGTGTTACTCTTTGAAACTCAATGTCAAAGCCCAGTTATTTTGCTCCTCTAGCACTTGTTCATTAGCCGTCTATACTGTGAGTCAATCTTAAAAGGCACTATGAAGGGAACTGCACTAAAGCACCTTCCTCTGAAGTGCCAATAAAGCAGATGCAATGAATATCTCAATGTTTTAGCATGTATGTAGGGAAATGACTAATAACATTTATCATGTCAGTAGTATTATTGGTCAGGTTGCCTTGAACAACCGTTAGCAGAGCATTGCCCTCCAGTTGACAACAATGAATTATTAAAGCATCAAACAGCATTAAGGAGTTTCTTAGAACTTTATTTTTATCTTTACATACAGCCATACACAGCACAACATAGTTAAATTCTACTTCTACATTTAAACCCATTCTAAGCATTAGGAGTATTGGGCCACTGTGAAGCATCTGGGGAGCATTTTGGGGTTCAGTGTCTTGCTCAAAAACACTTGTGAGGCCAGGAATTGAACTGCCAACCTTGTGATTAAAGGTTTCCTTTAAGCCGCCTTCCGTTTCAAGCATCACGTTTTTGTTTGGAACCCCCTCTACACTAATGTAGGGGGCAGGAGTGATGACTATGGATGCTAAGGCGGCTAGCATCACAGAGCGTCAACAGCATTTGGAGGGCTCCCCATGGGCCGAGTCACAGATGTGGAAATAGAGATCTGGGGCACTTTCTGATACAGCTCAGACTTTCTAAACTAGAGAAACAACGATGAAACTGCCTGCAGGAGGAGTCAACATTTGCTCAGCTGATTATGTGTTAATTTAGCACAGTGGTTGTCTGTGATAAATGACCAGTGACACAGGCTTTTTTCCTGGACGAAAGATCCCAACTGTGCAATAGATATCAGTCATCCACACTAGCCTATAGGACAGGGGTCACTAATAGGCGGACTGCGGTCAGGGTCCAGACTCAGACACCATTGTATCGGGACCTGGACCTAAAACCAATAGATAATTGAAAATTATAACATTTTGACGGAGCGCTTTTAATTATTTAGCTTTTCCAGCCTTTACGGGACTCGTTCAGCGGTCCAGGAAACACACCGACCAATTACATGCATTGCAAATCACATCACGTGATGCTACTCAGCCAATCAAATATGTGTATTCCGATAAGCTTTCTTAAGTGAGATGTACACGGGGGAGACGCGGAGAGGAACGAGTAGTCAGAGTCAGAGAAGTTGTGTCACATGGCATTCTCCAAAAAGAGAAATGTGGTCAGAGCTTTTCACCAAGACTGTACAGACTTTTAAATGTTAATTCTTCTCACGGGCATCTCAAAACCAGTATGTCTCATATGTTCAGTGACTGTGACGATTATTAAAAGCGGCAATGTGAAGCGCCACTACGAGACAAAGCACAACTCTTTTGAGCAAACGTACCAACTCGGGTACAACAAATAAATGATCTAAGAACCCAATATGATCAGAATCCTAACACATTAATTCACTGTCCAACAATGAGGTTAACAGAGAGGAATAGAGCTGAAACAAGTGGTTTCCATAACCACAGATGAGGTCCCTGCACACAAATTTCTGTAATTAGAAAATCATGGTTTTCTTGGTTGGCATCACTTCACACCTGAATGAATGAATTTAAAGCTGCAGGGCAATTCAGTTCAATAATTTTTTCTAAAATTAAGTACTTTATTTTAAGGTGCACATTGTTCAAAAGCTTTCTGTTATGTAATTTATTCTTAAATGCAGCCATTATTTTACTTAAAATGAGAGAACATTTATTTATTATTAGATTATTATGTATCATTTATAATTCATCCAGTTGATTTTGAAAACTGACAATAAATATTGTTGAGATATTATTTCTTTTTTAAATTTCACAGTCAGTTGTTGACATACTTTAATACAACTGCTAGGGTACTTCACTATATACGGAACTAAATCATAACGCAAGTTAGATATTGTGATGTTGCGCACCTTTGCATGAGGAAATTCTCCCTAAATGGACCTCGTTGAATTTTAATTGAATACAGGACAAGCAGTTGGTTGAGTAGTGAGAAACAGCAAAGCCTGTGACACAAAGAAGTTACCTCGCAAGCCTCAGAAACAAATCATTCAAATGTTACATCCTTCGAAGGGTGTGATCTCTAGAGGACAGGAACAAAACATTCAGGAGGATCTTGCCACTTTGGAAAGTTTCATTTTCTGCATGAAAACAGGAGTTTATTGTCTGACATTAAGAAGTCAAAGCCACAGTCTCTCAAACTGTTTATATTTAGTCAAACGTAGACTTACGAACTTTTCTTACTATTTTTTAAATTATTATTTTTTTTATGATCACTGTCAATCGTCAGTTCTCATGTCACTAAGAAGAAATTTAGGAATAAGGATTGTGTGTGTGTGTGTGTGTGTGTGTGTGTGTGTGTGTGTGTGTGTAATTGTGGTTTATTCTCATGGTATTTCAAACAAAGAATTCAAAAGAAATGTATCACATAGTGCTCCACATTCTCAGCAAAAAAAAAATAAAAATTGCAGCTAGTCTTCACTTCCTGGAAACTCCACAGATCCAAAGTGTCATCCAGTTAGCCCGATTTCAGTGTTTAATAACATGCTTCACATTTGATAAGCATAAAATGTACTGTGTATTTAATTGCATTGCTTGATTGGTGAGCAGAGGGATATGCTCATGTCATATGTGAGTAATTTATCTATACATTTTGGCACTAACTTTGGTTTAGGTGTCATAAAGGGAATGAGCTCTCAGGAAAGAATACTTGAAAGCCTTTTTTTTACCTGCTGTTGAATCTTTCACATGAGTGAAAGAAGCAGGGAAATTGTTTTACGTATGATCAAAAGGTATCGATCCCTTGATTCCCTAGAGGTGACAGTTAGCAGGCAACACTTCAATGGTAAAATACATATTTCTTTTCTGCATTAGATTAACTTCATTGTGTATTCAGTGGCTAGTGAATCCAGGGATAATAGGTGGATGAAGCCTTGAGAAGCTTTGGGACTTTCTTATCGTATGCCTTGAAAAAAGATCAGAACTTTACAGTGACGTCTGAAGGTTTTTTATAGCAGCAACAGTATTAAACCTCAACAAAGCAGCAGCACATCAATCACATTGATTTCAGATTATTATTATTTTTCATGAATTGCTGCGATTAAGAGTTAAGTTGTGAAAGTTTTTTTATATTTATTATATTGATTAATTAAGTTACGCATATTTGCACATATTTCTGTATCTTATGGATATTACAACACAAATACAAAAATTCATGTTTATGGATAATAGAAAATGTATGTACCATGGTATACATTTGTGGATTGTCTTATGCAACTATCAAAGTCCAATAAAAACTTCCATATTAGGTTATATCCTATTACAGTATGTCTGTCATTGTGGTTTAAAATGTTTTAATAGGCAATGTTAACCATAATCAAAACTGTGAATGTCAACCTCATTGTGGCATTAGAGATCAAGTGTGGAGTCCCTAGAGTCAATAGAATGCATCATCTGGGAACCACGAATGTCTACAACATTTCATGGGAATCCATCCAATAGTTGTTGAGTTATTTTAGCGCAAATCGTTTTCCCGCGTGTCAAGTGAATTTTTTGAATTGATTTATCGTCCAACATGAATAGCTGGTCCCAATGCAAAAGTGATGAAGTAGGGCGTTTCATCACGAGTCAGGTGGCAGCCAGGTGTGGCATCACGTGCCTCGCTGTGCCAGAGGCAAAGAGAATTTATATTATCAGTCATTGCACCCAAAGTACGGGGACATTTGCACATCCGCATGCTGCTGCACAGTCCTCTCATACAGTATGACTTCAGTTGCAGTGCTCACTGAAAAACAAAGGGCAATTAAAGCTGCACAATTATTACAGCAATTCCAAAGATATGTATGTACAGCATACATATCTTTTCTAATCTCAGTGTCAGTCTTAGCAAACCTTAATACATCAACATTTCTTCCTGAATCCAGTTGCCTCAGTAATGGTAGTTACTGATCATTCGCTTGTCCCTCCCAGCAAAACAACTGACACAAATTAAGTGATTATGTCAATTTCCAGCATGAGGAGATCTGCGTGTGTATTCTTGGAGGAACACCTGCACTGTTGCACACACACGCACAATCCTGTTGCCGCTGAGCTGTAGCAGATGTTTGAGCCAGTGCTCGAAGACTGTCCAGATGTCTTCTTCACGCTCGTCGTTATTGGGAGGGAAAAAACACAAAGCAGACTGCATGGCACACGTGGGCCATTTAGAGAGTATTATTGTGGGGAAAAGCACATTGAGACCTTCCAGATTCCCCTCCATTCCCTTCTGTCCCTATTTCTCCACTTAAAGTGGTTTACTGAAGCTGCTTATTCTTTAGCATTATCTCTGTGAAAACGGAAGGATGAATATAATTGGATTGGTTTTTTTTTATTAAATCATTGGGGTGGGAAAAAAAAGGCAGCTTTGTAACCCAGAAAAGTTAGCAGTTAGCAATTATGATGTGCTTTTCAGGTCAAGTGAGCATATAGCCCCAATTCTGACACCTCTTGTCTTGTGGGATTTTGAATTGTAATAACCTTGAGGCTGTTAATGTAATTGCATGTCAGCGTGTTTCACAAGTCAATATATGCAGCTTTTGGTTAGATATTTTAAATCTGTGACCTCACTGTGTGCAGCCCATTGCTCTCTGAGGTCTCAGTAGTCATTACAACACGTGATCCGCAGGCCACTTTAAATCACTACTATTATAAAAAGAAAAAATGTAAATAATACTTAGTTTTAGCTCAAACCTATAATATAGCTAGTGAGTAATCCATGACTGCAAGCTAATATAAATAGCACATAAACAACCTAAATAAAATCCCACGCTGCCTTCTTGCTGTCTTAACAGGCTATTGTTGCGGCTCAGTAAATGCAGCACTCTGCTGTCAATGTGAGTGGTCTTTCTTTATCTGTGAACATCCCATGGGCCTTTACAGTAGGCCAGTCTGTTCTTGTCCTACTTTCGGGCACGCCTGTCCTCCCTCCTTGTCGTCTGTTAGATGTGGCGTGCAGGCCCTTCTTTCACCGACCTCTCTGAGGTATCAGACTGCAGAGCTACTACCCGTGGAGACAGGGTGGCTTGGTCTGCATCCATCTGTCTTGTTTGCCTCTGTAAAATCCAATTCCCTCCTCTCGTGCAAGCATCCCAAGCGACACTCATCCATCTTTTGCTTCCCATGAATCTGGGCCGTCTGGTCAGGTGCTGCAAGCCCATCATTTGTTTCTGTTAGGTTTTTTATCCCTCCAGCCTACTTTCTTCTGTACTCTATTCTCTCTTTTCAAATGGGCAGGCTGCTGGCCTGTAACTCACAAAGGGCTCGTTGACGCTATGTTAAAGGCTAACAATATCGCAGTGGCAGGGAGGGAATGAGGTTCGACTTTTTTGCCATCAGCAGCTGCTCTAAACCAATAAACAGGATGTTAAATTGAGAATCACTGCCATGGCCAGGTTGTTGGCAGTACCGTCGGCCATATTCCAGACAGCAGTAATAGCATCATTGGTAATGCTATGGGTCTCAGCGGGCTGTAATTGAATGTAACTTATTCAGTTACACGTATATATATCTCTGTCTCCCACAGGGGCTTGGAAAGTGTCTCCTGAGTTTCATGCTGCAATAAAGACAGCATAGAGTTTAATAAAAGTAATGGCAGCTTAATGGCTTTTTCCTGCCAGCGTAATTGAAAATTTGAGGTGTCATATTGCATCTTTGTTTTCATGGATTCTAATCACACCTTGTAGCTGAAAATGAAACTAAATCATAACACAACTCTCTATGGTGATGCTTTTATTACAGTACATTGTCCCATCACAACATGGGAAATAATCATGTTACCAGTAGACCCAGTATACAAACACAGTGGTTGGCTTGATATCCCATTAGCCTCAGCTGAATATGTTTTCCGTTAATTAGCAGATGTTAGCATGCTAACATACGAAAGATGGATGGGGAACATTGTAAACATTATACTCATTAAACATTGGCATTGTCATTGTGAGCATGTTATCATGTGCTGACGTTAGCATTTAGCTCAAAATAGTGGCTAGCGTGGCTGTATACTATTGTCACAACTAAACTGATGTCATTCATTGAAATATTTGCACTGAATGGTGCCTGTGGGGGAAATGTCAAGAAAACATTGTAATGTAGCAGATTCTTTGGAGTTGAACAGAAGGCTAGGATTTGTTCCCCAGTTTATACGCACAAATGTGTAATCTGGCATGCAGACTCCTGTACATTTCTGGCAGTAAAACAGTTGTAGATTCTTGGCATGTCTCTCCTACATGTGACTTCACCTGGAACCTTCTATTTTCACATAATGTGAGCGATGGCCAGTGGTCCATTTAGCCAGAAGACCCAGAATGTGCAGTTTGTGAGCTGAATTAATAAATCAATAATACAATGGATGCTATCCTCATTAAACATTGGCAGCGGTTTAAATAAATCCCTGATTAAACACAAATGAGCACACAAGCACACCACTCACAAAAAGACACACAAGCTTCTGAGTCTAACATGATAATACACTAAATGCATTATATGCTGCCCACATTATGCACTGACATTATTTCTCAGTTACAAAATGGAAAGAAAGGTGGGCTTTCATTCAAATTTCATCTAACCACCTTCAGTCGCATCATTTCAAGTCCTAAATAATCACTTATTTTATGTACTTATACTTGAACATGGAGGCCGCAGAGATAAAGTGTTACTGAGACACTAACACTCTGAAGAAATGCTGTGTGGTAATTTAGTCAAAGTCACGATTTCCATCCTTCCCTCCTTCCTTCAGTGCTTTATCTATCCATCTGTCAATGGAGTCCCAGACTTATATGTATGTCTATGGCTATTGACCAAAATTAGAGCTTTATTTCACTGTCTCTCTCCTCGACTTTTTTAACCCTGCTGCAGCCTCAGAGAAACGGACAGACAGGCAGAGAAAGAAAGAGGTGTTTTCTTCCTCCTCCTTCTCTGTCCCTGTGTGTGTGTGTGTGTGTGTGTGTGTGTGTGTGTGTGTGTGTGTGTCAGTGTGTATATTTGTGTGTATTTTTGCTTAATACAGGTGTCCATGCTGAAACGCATATATGTTCTGTGTGTGTGTGTGTGTGTGTGTGTGTGTGTGTGTGTGTGTGTGTGTGTCTGTGTGTGTCTGTGTGTGTCTGTGTGTGTATTAGCTGAAGGCAGCGCATCTCTCTCTTGAGCCAGGTCCTGCAGAGCTAGCGTGCTGCGTTCACAGTCGGCCTGCATTTTAGCAGCAGTCTCCATTTACACCGTCTGCCACACAACCGTCCACGGCTGAAGCATATATGGATTCTTTGGCTACAATAAAAGGTACAGCTGAGGGCGGCCTGCTACAACATTTATGTAATGTCTTATACTTAACGCTCAGCCGGAGTAACACATAGAATGGAAGGTTCAATGTGCTACACAAACACAGAGACAGGTACACTCGGTGATCAATCATGTCTCACAGGGCTGAGTAGGACATCGACTGGTTGGTCTGTATGTGTTTGCAGAGCATGTTAAGTAAACAAATGAGCTATATCTAATTTATCTGTCTTTTAAAGGCAATCCAACTCCAAAACAATAAGAACAGTTGAAGTGCATATTGATTGCACTAAGAGTGTGTTTTGGAAAGCTTGAGTACATTGAACCAGGGACTGGTGTTTCAAAAGAAATTTATTCTAATTAAGTGGTCTCTCTAATTGATTTGGACGACCGATTGACCGGTACCTTTTATTGCTAGAAAATAAAAGGAACCAACTTCTCCATGTTAACAACCAGTTTCCTCCTGTTCTAAACCTCTTTATCAAATAATGACAGCAGCAAAGAAAATAAAAAGTTTGACTAGTAGGAGAAAACTTGTGTTGGTTCTGTGAGACTGTAAGTAGATTATCCTACCCTGTATCTGACAGATAAAATTGCATTATAGTTGAATTTAGTACATTTTACCAAAAATGAAGTACTGTGGTCAGAGTGTGTATACGACATTTAATTAAATATTATAAATATAAATCAAAACCACAACAGACTACCATAAACAATTTACCAATCACTTACTATCAGTTTTAATCAAAATATGTACAAAATATTGTCCCTTCCTACAAGGGCTAATCTGTCCATATCATATTGAAATGCTGCCAATCCATATGTAAAAGATGTGATTAGTGCAGGTTTGTGAATATAGTAAAAGTAATTTCTTGATTCATCTTCAGAGGAATTAGACTCTTAGACTAATTAGACTGGCCAGCTCAATAAATTATGTCTTCATTTAGCACTTTCCCACCATTATTTTCTGGCGTTTGGTTGTCAGAAAGCTCAAACAGGGTTTGATACAACTACTGAATAAAAAGTGGGTCAACAGAGAATTGTATCAAGGGCAAACTTGACACAAGGTTAAAGCAATTATATTCTTTAATCCCGTCTAGAGGAAACTGCTGGGGATACCGTTGATACATCTGTAGGAAAGCAGTTTTCTAAGTGCAATACAAGGGATTTGAATTGCATTACTTAATTAATTCATTTGTTTTTATTAATACTGTATTTATGTTCTAAAGCACCATGAGTTAGGAGGTCGACAGATGTCAAAGGATGTTTGGGTGATGATGCCGTTGAGAACTTTAAGACTATTTTGGGAAGTTAGAGAGTAATAAACACTCTCTGGTGCTGTTTAATCAATGTATGTGTATGAGTCTTGTGTTGGTTGATTCAAGGTCTAATAAAAAGATAAAGATAAAACATAAAAAGTAAGACTAATTGATCGCTGTCTAGCACTGACACTGCATCCCTGTAGACGTAATGTTTTTTTTGGAACTTTTGAAACTAAAGAGCAAACTAATTAAAGTTGTAAAGATGGGCGAGAGCAGAAACTTGGCATCCACTGAAAGAGTTTTATTTCCAGCTTATTCTTGTGTGTGACTTTTTAGCCCGGAGGATGGGCTGAGCTGGCTGTTTTTCCAGCACTTTCTTTCACTCTCTCTCTGTACTCCAGCCCCTCGCTCAGAGCATAAGGAAGTTCAAAGAACGAATATGAAAACAGGCGATAGTCTGATCTGCTGCAGAGTGGAGGAGTTCTGTGCTTTTATTGAAATGTAGTAGTTAGCAGGCCCCGAAATCATTCACGTTTAGTTAAAAAGAACTTTTTAATTTTGTCCAAGTAAAATAAAGAGAAAACCAAGTAAAATAAAGAGAAAACAATGTAATTATTGTTTTACAAAAAGGTTTATTTTTTAAGTTCTTTCTTAAAGTTGTGTTATTGTATAACTAAACATGAGATGTTTCAGAACTTCTGCTAATAGAAATTGTGTTTAAATCATCATCAAAAATGAAGGGGTCACAACTGCTTTATACTATATGAAAACCTCCTGCTTCAGTTTATTAAATCCCTGCTGCCTTCTGACGACAGCAGCACACATGTGTTGACAAATCTGCACCCCCTGATTTGAGAAGTGCCGCTCCAGAGCACAGCACCATTACGCACAGCCGTTCACTGTGTTCACTCAATTAAATCACCTGCAAATGACACCAGGCTCTCTAAAAAATAACCCCACGCAACTCTATACACAAGGGATGTCATGATACCAGAACATTTGTAGTAGATACCAGTTCCAGTGAAATTCCACGACTTGCGATACCAGTATAAAAAACAAAACAATAAACACTTTCAGTTAGTGTTAGGAAGTTTAACAGGTCACAATTCCCACTCTAATATCTATTTTACATTGCTTCAAACATGGCCTTCAAACAGCTGTTTTTATTCAAGTTTCTAGCCAAAAACTAAATTTTACGGGACATACAACAGAAGTACAGATCTGTGCATCCACCATTGTAAATATATTGTACATATTTCAACGATCTAATCCATCATCATCATATCACACTTCACATATTGTCTACTAATGACTTTAGTGTGGAGTTGCAAAAGCACTCCAACTCCAACTAATGCTGCGGAGATACTTTCACTTCTCTCTTTCAAAAAATAAAAATGCATCAGCCTTGTTTCAGTCTTTAAAAATCGGAGGACCTCTAATTGGCACAGCTCTTTCTGAGAGATGAGACCAATAACAGATTGGTTGAGGATGTATTTATTAATTACCACACCCTCCAATCTATAATCCATTGCATGCAGCCCTTTTGCACTTTGCGCTGCTACATGATCCAACATAGCAGGTGCGCTTGGAGATGCCCATACAGTCAAGGCAACTGACTGCTATATGCACTTGTAATTTAGTTGCACTTGTAGTTGCACTTATGCAATTAAAATAGGGCCCAAAGGGTAAAAGAGATTGTGTTTAAAAGTGATATTCTGATATTCAGAACATTCGTATAGCAGCAAACAACTATTTACTATGTAAAGATATAGGGGAGTACTGTCTACCTGGGCAGAGAATGAATGGCTACTGGCTAGCTAATCGGCGCCATTCTGCACCACGGTTATACAACGGGTACTGTTGATAACGCCGTCCTGACCCATGGCGTCGCCATGGCCCTTTGTAAAGCTGCCTCACTGGTTGCAAACCAATGTTGCTAAAACTGTCAAGATCAAAGGGATTGATAAATATTATTATTTTAATTATTTATAACATTAATAATTGAACATAATGTTGCCATATTTTTTGTTTTTATATACACTCACACCTCTCTCTCTCTCTCTCTCACACACACACACACACACACACACACACACACTCACTCACTCTCCACTTCCATTATTGCAGTGACCACATTGACATGTAATCCAGTTGCCATATCCGCTGCCAGCTTCTGGGTCATTAGCATAATTATAACATGCAGAGATATTTGGAATGAGCTTGTGATTCTTTCCAAAAGCGTTGTCACACTGCCTCACTTGTGGGATTCATCTTCACTCACACTCAAGTTGCCTCCCATCTGCTCACTGAATACTACAAATTGTATAAGTAGGAGAAGTTCTCACCCTCGTTTTCATGAAATGGCCCAACAGATTTCTAAAGGACTCTCGTGTCTGTTGGCCTTTTCACCAGCCTTTACCTTAGCTCAATATGACTTCTTCAACATTTATGTAACTGTGTGCACAATTTACTTACAGCAGTTAGATCCCTTGAATGATCAATGTTTCCTTGATAATGCACCTGGACACAGTGACCTTTTGGTCCTGCAGTAATTGGATTTCATGGTTGAGAAGTGACGATGAAGGATTTGTTTGATTTAGAGCCTATTACTTCCACAACTTTGGCTCTCTTCCCTCCATTTTGGAAAATGTCCCGAATAGATATTACAATGATACTTTGAGGAATGTCACATAAGCATCATGTTGTGTGGTCAGAATAGCCAAAACCTGCTTAATTTAAATTTTAATGGAAAACTATTACTACCTGAGTAAGAGTATTGAGTAAGAGTATTGTACCTAGTGAAAAGTTTACTTCGTAACTTAAGCCAAGCGGGTTGGGGAGGTTCAGGTGTAACCCTACATATACTGTATGTCAGGACCGTGCACCTCAGACAATGTGTTCGTTTTGATCAACCACACAATGATAACCTGGTCGCTCACAGTGCCCCAAGTTTAGTGTCCAATCAACTACAGACCGTTTTGAAAGGACAAATGACTGAGAGAAACTAGATAACACCATCTTCCAGAGTGTTACACTGACAAACACTCGACCAGATATGTTTCACAAGAGCAGTAGCACATTTAACATGTGAATCGGTGATGCTGCGATTTAAACACTTTTTTTTTCAGATCGTTTCACCAGTGAATAGACCTGGGAGTGATCGACTTAGACACAGAATAGTTAAAAACTTTGGCACACTCTTCATATATATATTTCATATATCGGACTGTGTACAAGCAAAAACAACCACTTGAGAGAAATGAAGAGTTGCTCAATATTTTTATGTGATATACAGGCGTCAATCTTGAGTCTACAGTCTTGAGGGGATGTGGTCAAATTATAACGGAGAGCCAAAGCAGTACACCTTCAGGTTCTTTAACGTTTGAGAATAAAACCAATGGGGCATGCTCTGAACAGAATATTGATTAACAAGAATAAAAATATAGTATTAAAAAGACTTATGTAAGGCTATAGTAAAGATTGTATGGAAATCCATCCTATACTGCTTAAAATTACTCTTACAGGTACAGGCAAAAAGTTAAATGGACTGCAATAAATACATGGATCCTAGTAAATGTAACTTGTTACAGCATAACTCTGGTAACATTTTTAATCTTATTTAACAAACCAACGCTATGAAATATTCATCAACCACTGCAAAGCTGACCTGATGTAACCAGCATCACCGCGTCCCTGGACAGACCCTATTGTCCTCAAAGAGCTCTCAATAAGTAATACACAATATCAGCAGCTTAGCAATGTGAAAATAAGAATTCCCATAATATGTATCCCCAATCTTTATTGAAGTTTCTTCATTGAAATATATGTTGCAGAAATGTTTTCTCAATATATGTCATTGTTTTTTTAATTTTAAACTATGCTTGTCCTTCTGCAAGACATCTGCTGTTGTAAAAAAAAAAGTCCTCAATTATCAATGCACTCAATTTAGCCGCAAAATCCGAAATATCTAATCTAATGTAATTGTTTCTCAGTTGAGGCCAATTTCCATCAGTGAGAGCGATTTTCAATAGCCACTGAATAGACATTTATGATGCATTCCCAAAATGAAGAGTCCAAATCAGCAGATCCCTCTGGCCTGATGCCTCAATCTGTTTCCCAATCTCATTTCTAATTTATCTTACTCTGCCCGAACAAACCTCGGTGCCATAAAGTGCAGTTTGACATTAATCCTTCGAATCTGCAGAGGGCGATGAAGCGATAGAAGAAGGGTTTGGCATGATTCCTATTCCCAGTTCAATCCCCAGAACTCTATAAAGTGCCCTTCATTTGTCTTCAAATCAACGTCATCTGTGTTTTGTGAATGAATATAAAAATATGCCTGTTCTCCCAGGAAGTGTAAGGAATCCTAATGGCCTCCTGATGTAGCTTCTGCTGTTAGTGGGAAGAATTGAGGTAGAATCAGCTTTACCCATTATCATCCACTATTTATTTGCAGTCTTACTTTATTCTTTGTGTACAATCAATGTGATTCACATTGATAATAACTACCAGGTGATGTTGGATTGTATTCTTGTTGTTGTCATTCTCCTTCTTGAAGATGATATGAGATGACCTTTACACTTAAGAGGTGTGTTTGTGTGCAGTTTTTTCATTTTATTGCAAAAGGTTACAGCACTTTTGAGTTTTGTGTTTGTTGATTCTGTCCCAAAAACCAAAGCTAACCACGGTGGTGAAACTATTGGTTGTGAATGTTCAGGGTGTGGTGTGTCAAGACCATTCTGAATGGTCTGCCTAAAGAACATGACATTTCACCTCTAAACCTGGTTTCTCTCCTGGTTTCAATACAGGTTCATCTTGCATTTCTATGTTCCAATTTCTTAGTCAGTCTGGTTAGACTTAGTTTATATTTTTCCTTTTGTTGCCTTAATGGTTGCTCTTTTCAACCGTCCCATCAGAAATTCAAAACCTGGTAACTAGGATGGAACGTCTAGGGGCACCACTAACATCTTAATGGCCATAGACAAGTCAGCACTTTTGAGTTACAGCAATGTAGCTAGCTCAGTTCATCGTGGAGAAATGTGTATCCAAATGTTTGAAGATATCACAGACTACTTGTGCACATGTGAATAGTGAAGATAAAGACACCTAAAGGATGTTCTTATGAATTCTCCTTTCAAAACCACAGTTCTGAACGTTCGAGACTGTACACACAAAAACTGATAGTGTTGATCCTTTGTTCAAACAGTTAAAACAAACAGATTTCAGTGAACAATGACTGTTCTCACTCAGATTCAAATGTGGAAGGAGTGCAATGTTGCAGCACCACAAGACTTCTGAGGGAGGAGGTAAGGTTGAATGATTGAGTCAAAAACAGTGTGACTTGGAAAGCTCTTTGCATCTTCTCTTCTATCAAATACCAATTTCTGTTTGATCTTTCCTATCCAAACAGTTGAATTTTCAGGTCAAGCCCTACCAAATAAAAGATGGTACATTTTTCTTTGACACTAAGTCATCCATGCAGGCATTTCACTGGTGTACTGTGACCTAACTGTCTCCATCCCCTGCCAATCCCACCGCCCCCTCGACAATTACGAGTCACCCAATTTGACGATGTCAAAGTACAAACAATTGCCCAATTCTAAATGTGTGTTTTTTTTATGTGTCATCTACTCTCCTATGTATCTTTGTATGTTTGCCACCATCAAAGACTACTAACAGATGAATGCCTAAAAATATCAAAGAGAATATCCAACGGTCTTCATGCTGTGAGTTGGATATGTGCAAAGGAATTAAAACAGTGGCATGAAACACTGAACACAGCAGCATTTGAATATTAACATCAAGGTTATACCCTTCTACACACTGTATATCTGAGTGCTTGCAAGACTGATGAATAACGATGTGTTCTTACTGAATTTTCAAGGAAGAGAGGAATCCATAATGCAAAATAGGAGCGCTGGGATGCAGTTTAATGTATGACCTCAGAGGGTCTTTCTCCTGCAGAAATAAGATGGCACTTGTCAAAGTATGAGCCTTTTGTCATTGGTGCTGAGAATCCTGAAGTTCTTCTCTGATGCGGGAAATGATAAAAAGAAAATAGAGACAGCATTTGTTATGTGTTGACAGGGACACTTAACACAGGCATCAAGAAATTAATATAATAAACTCAAGCATACACACACACACACACACACACACACGTGCGTACCGTAGATGTCCAAAGGCACACCAACCCACACACAATCTTGTGTCTGAGCACTGATTTAACTCTGAGCACTGGTTTACTAGTTCAACTCTTCTGTGTGGACTATGTAGTGGAATCAGACAGGATGCACGGTGAGTGTACTACTGCAGAGAAGAGCCCTGATCCAACATTGTCATAGCTTCTGCAACACTGCAGGCGTTATACAAGCGACTGGAATATGGATGAGTGAGAGAGTGCCGTGATTGAAATGTGCTAAAGCGAGTCGGTGCCTTTGTACTACCCTCCAAGGTGTGGGAGAGGAGGAAGAGAGAGAGAAAGTAGGGCAGGAAAAGAGTAGAGTAAGGTGGAGCTGCCCGCTGATACTTTGCTGGCCTAAACCTGAACACAAGTTGCCCTCAAGCACTGGTTCTCAATCAGATGATTTTAACCCAGTTTGCAATGCTGCATGGCAAAGCCTCATCCTCAGTTCTGTGTGTGTGTGTGTGTGTGTGTGTGTGTGTGTGTGTGTGTGTGTGTGTGTGTGTGTGTGTGTGTGTGTGTGTGTGTGTGTGTGTGTGTGTGTGTGTGTAGCAAAAGATGCTGAGGTTGTCTTGTCAGTTAACAGGTAAAGCATGACGCGGTTGCATGGGTTCATAACACACATAAACACTGACACAGTTTTCCTCGTATCTCTTTCAGGAAACCTCCTGCTCAGATCGAGGCTTCTGAGAAATGAGCTGCCAATGTAAGTCATTTTGCCTGACCTCAGCACTCAACTGGTAATGCTGCTTTTAAATTAATTAAGCCGACTGAAAATTAAAATTGAGTACACAAACACTCAGAGCCGTAGCCTTGGACCCCTAACCTTTAACTCCCTGCTCCTCACTAAACACCAGGAACAGGATTCACCACCAAGTCCATTTATTAGAAGCTAATTGCTATTCCTTGCAAACACACTGATGGGACATCAAAGGAGGACTCACTGCAGGACAAGCTAGGGAAATTCAAATTTCAAACACAACCCTTGCTTCAATGTAATTCTATGAAGTTGCCACTTCTGGTTTTAGTTTGTCATCCCCAGCACAACGTAGGCTTAAGACGCTATCAATATTCTAGTGCATCAGCCTGCCTCTCGTATCTACAAACATTCTTGAAACAAGTTGTTATGTACAGTATAGGAAACAGGTTGCAATACTCTTCCGTCACTGGCATCACTTATTTCAAGAAAATAAGATTTAGGACTCAATTATCACAGAAATAACTTGAGATTGTGAAGATGTTTAGTCCTGCTCTGGTGTAATTGTGCATTGCAACACAATAATTACAATTTGAAAGTAGGGGAAACGTGGTTGTAATATTTCACAGATCATTGAACATTGTGTCTGCAGGATTGTGTTATTTTTGTTAGGGTCTCACTAAATATTATTGAGCACAAGTTGCACAAATCCCACAAATGTGAATCTGCCTCTTAAAAGTTCCTTGAGTGGGCTTATACAAGGCTTCTTCTTATACATGCCTTCTTCTCCATTTCTTGAGTGGGCTTATACATGGCTTCATCTTAATGAAAATGTGAAACAGTGTTCATGCAACTGCAGTAGATTCAATTTAAGGATTATAGCCACAAACATGACCACTTCTCACATATTCAATGTCATGCCCTTCATTTCTTCACACAACTATAGACACAACATGGTGTCTTTGTAGTTTCTCTCAAATATTTACATCGGCATCATACATCACACGCACAGACAGGCATTTGCATACAAATTTCGTCCTTGACATTCACACACACACACACAGGCAGATGTACACCTCAGCAGACCCACACATGTGCACACATATTGCCAGTTTTCTGCAGAAACAGGGGTCCTGCCAGCTGTGTTGCTGTGGTTAGGAGATAACAGGATGCTCCAATCAAAGGACTCCTCTCAATCCTGCCCCTGATGGAAGTCTCCCTTAGGTGGAGGATGAGAAGGTGTTGCTGACATCACACTTACAATAGGCCATGCTAGAGGTGTTAGAACTGGATCCGGAGGGTGCATTTGACACCGGATTTTGTACAGTAAACGTGCACAAAAGGTGCACCGGTCCGTGGCTTGATAATAAATAAATCGTACAACTTTTCTTGAAGGCGGTTTAATTTGTGCTTTCCTTTTTAGGTCAAAGTGAGGCACATAGCATTTGCCAGGAGATAATCAGATCAATGATAGCTTCTCAGAGGAAAGACCGAAAGGATGCAACCACAATATTGAAACACTATGATCAAAGCTGAGCGCACTCTGTGAATGAGAATGTAAAGTATGAGAGCAGGGCTGCAAAGGACGGCTGTGATTGATGCATTACTCATTCCTAGCTGTCTGCAGACATAGAGAGGGAGACTGTTGCAATTTCCCTGAATTACAGTGTACAACTTCTTTTGTCTCTTCACTCTTTCTCTCCTCTCTCATCTCTTTACGCATTATAAAGTGCTCATCCTGTGCTATTAAAAGGCCTCTCATGTGTGCAGACAGTAAGAGGCCGGCGCAGAAACACTTTTTAGTCTGAAAGGGACAGCATAGAACTGCTGTTACTGTCCTACACAGAGAACATAAACTGAGTATCCTTTCTGAGGAATACTGAATTAATTCTTCACATTTATTGCTGCCTTTAATTTGTTGTGTACAAACATTTATATTTTTCTACCTTTTTGTTTTTTATGATACCTAAAAAGCAAAGATGAATCATTTTCGTTCCCATAGATGAGATGTCACCTCTGAAATCGGTGTATTGCTAGATGAGTCACAGTCGTGAAAACATTTATTTAATGGATATGTTCTAATATACCGGGACGAAACGCACAGCCCACTCACACTGTGGATAGAACGTGTAAAAAAATATATATATATTTCACTCTGTGTTACTATGTTAAGGTAAAAATCTTCTCTGACTCAGAAGTCCTATCAGCAAAGAAAATCCACATTGCCGGTTTCAGTGCAGTTTAAAAGGGTAATGAGTCTCAGTGGTGATATTCAACCCTCAGTGGGAAGGAAACCTCATGGGAGCAAGATGATTAAGAAGACTTATAATGTGGTGAAACAGCCTCTAATTTATGAATCACACCTTGGAACAACACAATAGAACAATGTACATTGATGTAATTAATAACAGCTGTTATATACGGTACATCAACAAATTTTTAGTCCAAAATCCATATATTGTTGAGTTGCATGAAATCTCAGCCCTGGGGCATTGTGTTAAATTACCAATTCCAGCTTAAAATATGGGAGAAAACATGTTCTGGTTCTTTGTGAGCTAAACGTATGATTTTGAGACACCATGCAATGAACGTGAATATAGACACAGACTCGTAATCCAGGTAGCTTTACAACCAATGGTTCTACAAGTCAGATTTAACAATCAAGTGCTCTGCTTCATTTGACAGAAACATTAAAATAAATCACAAAGTAAGTCACAAATAACTCTAAAGCTCATTTAATATATACCTAACATAGAAGCTGAGGAGAAGATATTTATAGGCTTGAAATTATACAAATGATCCCGAACCAAATAACATAAATCACAGTATTTGATGTTGTCTGAAGGCTGTTTGCTGAACCACAGACTCTGGATTAGTGCACGTAAACTTGGGTGTCACATGTAGTATAATATACCAACGTGACTTTGGGCAACATTTGAGGGCTGTAGTTCACGTCTCCTAAATGTCAGAGCTCTGTGTGAAATACAACCGTACATACGTAGCATCTATGCTAGTCCTGCTGGCTTTATAAGCATTGTCATGGCAACGGCTCATCCTTGTGCCATTGATAGGTTGACAGACGGCCATTAGGGTATTATTGTGACGTCAAGTGGGGATTGTGAAAAATAGATTCAGGGGTTGACCCACTTGGCATCCAGAGGGGACCCCTGTCCCCCCATCACACGATCACTCCTCACATCTCGACAGGAAGTGACTTTTCACCTTTTCTTTTCACAGCAGGAAGGCTCATTGCGCTGCTGCTTCCTCTGTAAGGAGGGGGGGGGGGGGGGGGGGGGGGGGGGGCTTGGTCAAGGCTATGAGGATGTGTTAGATTGAACCAGCTATTGTGTGTCAGGCCAAGGGCATTTTGAAGTGGGTGAGGTTTAAGGCTTATCCTGGTGGGATTTAAAGCTGTGCTGTGGTTGTTCTGGCTGTGGGTGACTGCTCATAGCTCATACACATGCAATGCAGCAGCTCACTGACAGCACAGGACGTCACTGAGCTGAAGCTTATAGGAGTAAGATTTGAGAGCTTTCATTAAAGCGTTCAGGAATTATCAAAGTTACAAAACATCCAAACTCATCTTACCCCTTCATTTAACTTTGTCTTGTATTTGTAGAAGTCAACCTCAGTTTTAGTTGTGCAAAAACAGGAAAGAGTGAATGGCAAACACTAATTAGAGAGAGACTGTTCTATATTGATGTGATAGATTGATGTCAAGGAACAGCTGAGGTATATGGTTAAAGTTTTACATCAGGAGGTGCCTTCAGTAAATCAGGATCTTCTAGTCTTTGAAGTGGATCTTTACTGTGCGTGGGTTATGGTGTGTGTCTCTGCGTGAGAGCGTCGTGTGTTTGAATGGTGTCTGTGAAATCATAAAAAGATGCTAATGTCTGGGTGCGTGCGTGCGTGCACTTGTGCACATCTCTATGTCTGTTTGCATTAGTCGTTGTGATTTGCCCTGAGTCTAGAGATAGAGGCCACAGCTGCAGCCCACAACCCTCTCCTCCCGCTGTGCTTCACTGTGTGCAGGACCCAGCGAGAGACACCCATCTCTGTGTCATTCCTAAATATAAAAATACACCTTGAATGGAGTAGTGCTAGGCCATGTCTGGTCACCATGTCTCCAGCTTGAAATTGGGCTCATACTAGTTAGTATTTGAGCCTTTCCAACGGGGTGCTAATTCAAGAAGCTAACCCACTGCTTGTGCTTCCTGCAGATTAAATACTTAAATAAAGTTTCACACTGTTTATATTCAATTCAAGTCAATCCCAATACAATACTAACAGGCCCATATGCACATGGAAAGAGTTATTAATTGCTGAATTCAATCCTCCTGTTCATACCAACCTTGAACATTTTCAAGTTAAAAGATAAAATCCACATTCTTTATTTTGTGCAAAAATGCACGACAGCTGAATGCCAATGTGAGGTTTCAATGGTCTGAATTTGCCAAACTATGTATTCAAGTCTTTTTGGTATGACATTCCCTCTTCGTGTCACTATCTTGTCTGTCTCACAGTCTGTAGGGAATTTCGTGCTCCAAAGACATTGACTTTGTAAGATACCCACTTGATTTGACTTGATTTGATAGTCAACGGCTGATCAGGCTTCATGTTAGCTTCTACTGAACTGAAAAATGTATTTGTGGATTTTGTCTCCCATCTCTAACATTGAATTCACACTGTAAAGGAGTCATTTTATGGCCAGTATGAAAAGAAGAAATTATTCAAATGAAAAATAAATTTAGTGTACAAAAGGGTATTTGAGTCTTGTATTAACATAGATTTATAAGTATGTAAATCTTTCTTTTAAAGTTCCACTTTGACTGAATAAGCTCATTTAAAATGTATTTATTGAATAGCCATGACTCAAGTCGTTCAATAGCATCGTATTCTCAAGTACATCTAAATTAATTTGAACTCTGCCCGGTGATATAGGTAAGTGGTGGTGTTGACACACAGTTGCCTTCACACCTCCAGGTAGACCGACCCAACAGATCTACAGAGGGACATCGACAAGGTCACAGAGGTGGGAGTGGAAGATATGTGTTGGAACATGGCCCATGATAATGGATGCCATGCAGATTAGAGGTGAAGGTTAAAAGAATAAGCTACATTTTCTATTATCATATGGCTTTAGGATTAAATGATTTCACTTTCCCTTGTTTTATTGTCAAATCCACTCTAGCTCCAGGTTATACAGATGAGATATTATTATCATTGTTGTCACATCGAGAACCTGATTTTATTTTGAATTAAAAGTTTGGGCACAGATTGGGCTGCATGCATGATCCTTGAGCCCTCACACTTAATAATAATGTTTCTCAAACACTGGATATTTTTTGGCATGTTATTTATGTGTAAATATTGTCGAGATTAATAGCAAAATACAATGGGTGATCATTGAAAATGAGCTGCTTTTTTTGGCGTTTGTGTATTCACAGACCTGACCTCTTGTCTCTTCACTTGCTCGCCTCCAGGCAGATTAGAGGTCAGGAACAGTGACAGAATAGCAATTATAAAACTGCGCTTACAATTCAGTGCTTTAGACGTCTTCAGAGACGAAAGATGCTTGTCAATATACAGCCTTGAAGTCTCTTTGACTGCTAACATATTGTCAAAAATGAGGACTGGAAACTCATAAATACTCTGTAAACAGCAAGGAAGCGCTGCTTTCTTTTATGTAAAACACTCTCGAGATCTACCAGGTGGCACGTTAATGTGCTTTTTCATACTAGGCTTTCCTCATAAAGTGCAAACTCCATACTCGTTTAATGTACAAACAGGAATAGTTTTGAGGACATGGAAAGTTCCATCGCCATCCTAATCAGTGAAGTGGTGCCACTGTCTCTCACTGACTTCCTTTCTGGCTCACAGTCTTCAGAGATGGGCTAAAATGAGTGGGTCATCTATCACAACAGAGGGGAGAGTGGTAAATTTATAGCTGTGAAAATGGGTCAGAGCACAGCACTGATGGAATAGATAGAGCGTAATTAGGACAAGGTTAGCCTGCCTCACACACAGGCATGCGTGCGCACACATACAGTACACACTATTTATTATTAATTACGTGACACACATACATACAAGGGAGTGTTTGTGTGTCTTCGCTCGCAAACACTCAGAGGCATTCAGTGAATGGCAAATTATTGAATCACCTCTCCTCTTTCATAACTTAAAACAAAGCAAAGAAAATTCAAATCTCTCAAGCAGTCGTGGTCAATTATTGTATTTCACACGCATATGCCTCACATATTCACAGTCATTTACACCCTCGCACCCTTTCTGGGATAAACACATGCATCGAACACTCTGCTAACTGACACACATCTCCTCCTCCAGTATCGTCTGATTACCTCTCTTCAGCCGAAAACTTCCAGTATATGCTAAAAAATGTCTCTTGACATTAAGCGCTCTCGCCCTTCCTCCTTCATGCTGTTTCTCCCAACTTGCTAAATTTCTATCGCTCATCTTCCGCTGCATTTTTATATTTCTTCACCTTCTCCCCAATGAACAGTTTACAACTCATACTCATTTTCACGCCGTCTCAGTGCTTTAATTTCCACTGCCGTCAAAACCCACACCTTTCTCCCCACAGCTTTTGCCCCCACTTCTTTCTGTCCATCCCTCCTCACCAGCAGCCTGCAGGCATTCGGCCCCCTTGTTCCATGTAACACACACTGCCTTTAGACACAGCACACTAACACACGCACACACACAGAGAGCTGCCCCCTGTCGTCCAGGGCAGTGCTGTAAGCCTATGGAGCAGATGGGCTCAGGGCTGACTGACTGAGCTGTGCTCTGACAAACTGTCTCTCTGTACAGTGTTGCTCAGATGAGGGGATGATGTCCTTTGCACGGGCGCTAATCTAAATCTGGCCGCCCACAGACTTGCCAATGTAGAAGCTGGCAACCGGTCGGAAAAATCTGGCATCTCAAGCGCTTCAACACAGACAACCCAGAGACGTTTTGATACAGTATAGCCATCAGTTTGACTGTTTCCAGGATGGCAGAGCTTCTCTCTGTTAATGAAAATATTGGATGTAAGAATTCTCACCCTGTCTTGGAGAGAGGAGTCCATTTGTTTGGGGAACTATTTCATGGCAGGAAATGTGCTAACTGGCTAATATTGTTGGAATTGAAATGGATGAAATCTTCATTCAGTGAGTTTTTTTAATAGTTAAATATTAACAGACAGGTCCTTTACAGAAGGCAAAAAGAGGGATGCGTGCCTGTGTAAAGACTGACAGATAGTCCCTAGAATGATGAAGTACTATATATTAAATGTGACAGTACCCAATAGAGTTCACCCAATTTTGTTTTTTGAGAATCAAAAATTGATCCCAGTACTTTATATTTCTTCCATCTATTTAACGTCTTTTGTTTCATTCCTTTCAACCCTCCCAAACACTTGTCCCTCTGTACCAGCACTCCAGTATTTCTGACAAATTAGCAGTGGTGGACAGAAGCTATACTTAACTCATGTGCTGTATTTAAAGCTACTACAGGGAACTCTCCTTTTGTGTTGATTTTGGCGGTCCCTGTGAACGAAGCTGGTAGTGTTTCCGAGCACCAGATTCTCTTTCCCAGCGGAAAACCTCTCATTTTACTGCAGCAGGGTCTGACAGTCTGCTCCACTCAGTAAACCTTGTGAACCTGTATGATATAATCTGATTTTGCGTGGACTCTGACCCAGTGGCACCGATGACAAGCATTAGGAATGACTAAATAGAAATCTATTCGCTGATGGTCTCGTTTACTTATGTAGGTCACACAGAGTCATCAGTATTAAATTGAGACTGTTTCATAACCAGTTAAAAGTTCCTCACAATAACTTTAAGTATGTACTTTACTTAATAGTTGTACTTTACTTGAGTATTTCTATTTTATGCTACTACTGTACTTCTACTCCACATTTCAGAAGGAAATATTGTACTTTTTACTTCACTACATATTGTATACTACATGTATTTGATAGCAGCAGGAAGTAGTTACTTTTCCACTTAGGACAATTCAATACATGATAGGCTTATACAATACAAACTAAGTATATATAATATCCAATATACAAAGTAAGTATATGTTCATTCATGTTAAGAAAAATCACATTTAGCAAACATTCAAGCTGGAAATATGTTGTCACTTTCTAATTTATGAGCATCATGAAAAAAAATATTGGCAACATAGTTTCGGGTATGGTTCTGGGAATTATTTTCTTTTATTCATTCTCTAAACATTACTTGACATCCAGACAGACCTTTTCATCACATCTCCAATGCTTTCTGTGAGACTCAGGGACTGACAAATAAATCCTCACAACATCCCCACACGCTGTATGAAAGACGTCAGTGTGATGGAACGCTTGTATTGAGTGTTATCGCCCTCTTCTGGTCAGTAGCGTGAACTGCCTGTGGATCTGAGGTTAGCAGTGGCTGAGAGAATGAGTAAGGTCATAGATTGGAGACGGTGCCAGACACCCCTTTTCCCACTTGAAGAGCAGATGGCAGCTCCCCAGTGCACAAGGCAGGGAGATGCTACCACCAGACGCTCTAAGCAGGGTGTAAAACACACCCAAACACAGACACATTAACATTCTTGCTTGCACTATTCTCTATGAGCACTGTACACAGACTGAGATGCACTTGTCTTTCCAGGCTAATGAATGCAGAGGCTTGACCTGAATTACTTTAATCTTCACGTATGGGTCAAAATGTCTCTTGACCTCTATTATTATATTTTGCAGTGATACTGTGGTAGGTTGGTGTCAAATCTACTAAAATTTGTGGTTATAAAAGAAGCATAAGTATATACTGGCAGGCTTAATGAAAACTGTATTACCTGCAACAACTGGGACCACACCCATCTTCGAACTTGGCCTTCATTTTGATCTCAACAGACAGACATTAACACCTGGTTTCTCCAGGACCACATTTTGTATATTCAATGATAACCATGTCACATACTGTCACGGCTGGTAATTGCTGAGTATGCCTTTAATGACCTATGACTTAGCATCTTAATTAGCTCATAATCAGTGCTTTATTAAAGTCAATCCACTGGAAAGGTCAACCACTTAATAATATAGAAAATGTCGACTATAAGACAAGTCTGCTGTATATTTTTCTGCTACAAGTCTGTAATTAGAGGGATTGAGATCCAGGCCATTTCTAAGTCATGGTCTTTAATATAAAAAACAGACACATATTTCTCATTTCTCTTTTACTTGTATCTTACTTGTGTTTAGTATAGTTACCTACCATTATTGAACATTTACCAAAAAAAGACATTTTGTGAATGTGCTAAAGCGTTTAAAACTTTTGACTGACAGGGTACAGTTTACAATCCCGCCTGCATTAATAATGCAACTATCACTGTCATTTCAAGGCGTGCTGGTTGACACATTGAGGAGGGTACGCTAAGCTCAGCTGAGTGGCGTGTCGCAATGGGATATGAGGCAGTTAGCTAATGTGGTGTAAAAGGATTTAGAGGATTTGACCCTATCAGCAGAGATGGCACTCAGAGAGGCTCTGTTAATGACACTAAATGAGTCTGTGCCTGCAGCATGCTAATAATGGTGGCATGAAAGCCAGGCTTATAATTTATATGGAGTTCTTTTTTTTTTTTTTGAAAATAGCTAATTGCTAGAAGTGTTTTAAAGTAATATGTGTGTGCACATACAGTATTATGTAAAGGCAAGGTAACACAATTCATTTCAGTGCCTTTTCTGAAACAATCACAACAACTCACATTGTGCTGTGAATTAAGTGTAAACCTAAAAGTGAGCTGCTTTTCATCTTTCTAATATTTTTGCAATAAGTATCCAAACAATAAGAGCACTTGGCCAGCGTCAAAGTGGTGAAGTCATGGTTCGACTGCCGGCCGACAGGACACCTCACAGCAAACAGTGCAAGTCTGCAGTTGTGCGAAGCAGCTGAAAAATTATTGAATTCAAGATGTCTTTGGCTGACTTCCTCTAGATAAATTAAGAATAAATGTACCGTGCTGAGGATGAAATTGAGTTTTTAACCACTTATTAGTTTTCTTCACATCTGCTGGAACTCTGCAGGGGCTCTAATGACTAGATGTATCATTCATCTTTTTTTCTAAATCTAACAACCTCCATGCTAAGTCACTATACACACTATAAACTACTATTTATCAATCTCGGAGACGAATTTGATAGAAAAGTGAGTTATAACTGTATTTAATATCCACCGAATTAAGCATGGAATGATTTGAATATTATATATTTGAATATTATATATTTTGAGTTATAAGAGCTGATTTAAACATTCAGCTGCAGCTGCTAATATTAAATGACAAATGGTTTCGAGAAACATTTGCGATCGCTAAGTCTGGGTTTTTCAAACCTGTTGACCTGAAGCAGAACAATAATCTCGAATAGTCAAGAAAGGAGCATGCATACTGTTGAGTTTTCAATAATGGTATCTGCCTCGACATGCAGGGCTCCCTTAGTCCTGAATGATTAAAACAATATATATTGCTTCATTTATTCATAAGGAATAGTGATCTTTTTGCTCATTATGTAAGCGTAAGACCAACTCTGTTTGAATGCTCCCCGACATTATTTTACAGACAAATTAGTTTTTTTGTTGGTGATTATTCCACACTGGATAAGGAGCCACTCATAGATATACCTGTCAATGCATGAATACCATAATAATCTCTATCACATTAGCTTTCGTTTTCCATGCATGAAGTACCATCATTGCCGCCTTGCCAGGCAGGGCATTGGCACAGCTTGACTGATAGGACAAAGAGGTGTAGCTGCCAACTCCTGTAACCCACCCCCCGCTGGTCAAATCCTCTTTACTGGTTTCACTATGACAGTCTGCCCTGCCATCCTTGGCTTGCCATGCAAAGATAGGACGGGAGCTCAGTGACCATTGCCAGGGATACCCACTCGAGGTGGGAGGAAGAGAGAGAGAGATAAACAGATGGAATAATGGGCAGAGAAAGAGCTACAAGCTGAAAGAAAGGGTTCTCCCAGAGACTAGGTTGTTCTGTATCACAGCTAACCTGTAGGATATGCTGAGAGGCAGCAGGTCTATTATTGAGGCTTTCTTAAAAGGCAAATGGTTCAATATCCAATGCTAGACCAACACAACATTTCATTTTTGATTAATCCACTGTGTGGATTCATTTTCTTTTTCTGAATGTGATTAGACCGAAAAAAGGAGATATTTGTTTACTGACTGCTGGCATACACTGTAGCCCCACATAGCTGTGGAGGTGTCAGGAGTTGCAGATGACTGCCAGCAATTGTTCTTTTTCTCATAATGTATGCCCTAGCCCACTGGCTATAGCTCGTCATTGTTCCACATGTTGTTTTTCCATTCACTTCCAGCATTTTAACAGTGATGTTCTCTGTGGGAGGCAATGGAAAGCTGGCTCATTCGCTGCACAGTGTTTCCCTTACAGCTAGCCTGTTTGTAGTCTGTTTTGGCACATACGTGGGCGTGTTTGTGTGGCTGAGCTGATATGCACTGTTGAGTCTGAATGTGAATGTCTGTGTCCTGTATTACCCAGCTCTGCACTAAACCTCTTCCATCTCTGGTGTGTCTTTCTGCCCTCAAGGAATCACCTTCAAGGTAATCAGTCATCTCTATTTGGCCTGGGGGTCTTCTAGAAGGTCGGACCTCCTCGCCACCATGAAAGGGTTGGGTACCAACCGTAACAGACACCTGTCTGAGTCCTGTGAACCTTCCTCAGGCCATCCAGAGGCCCTCTACTCTCAGAAGACCAGCACTCTCCCACGCAGCCCCTACCTGCTGAGCCCGACAATGGACCACTATGGCACCATGGACCCCCATCTCTATCCTTCAGCCAACCCAGGCTCCCTTCCACCAGACTGCATGCTGCCCCTCAACAACCAGCTGTCCAACAGCAGCACCTTCCCCAGGATTCACTACAACTCCTACGACCAGTCTGACTTCTCCCCACCTGGAGACAGCATCGGGGGGATAAGTACAGGGACTATGGGCACGTCCATGTCCATGGGCATGGGCATGGGCATGGGAACAGGTATGGGCATGGGCATGGCAGGGCTGAGTGGACGAACACCTATGATTACGAGTGGCTCAGCAACTATATCACATCATATGACCAAGAACCAGGCACCATCCAGTCTGCTGGAGTTTGATAAGCAGCTACCTGGAGGCCGTGACGGATTCAGCACGTTGCAGTTTCATCGAACATCTGCTGTTGCTGCTGCAAAGCAGCACACAGACAGTCCTGGCCGGATCCGTTACATGCTGCATTCAGTGCAGAAACTCTTTGCAAAGTCCCAGTCACTGGAAAGCCAAAACATGAAAGGAAATTTCAATGGACGCTCCACTGGCAGTGGTGGAGGTTCGTCTGGCACTGAAGATGGAGGAAAGCAGAATCGTAGATCCAAAAGTAAAGATCGGGGTACAAAATCAGAGGCGACTGCCAAGCGACGACCACGCTCCAACATGTCAGGCTATTGGAGCTCAGACGATTTGGACAGCAGTGATTTGAGCAGCTACCATAACACCATGGCCATGATGACTCTGGGCCGTCCAACTGGCCATGACAGTCAGGGGGGGCAGACCAGATATATCCAAAGCGGCTACAACACTATCAGCTCCTCCAAAAGCAGCAATGACATGAAGTATCAGACACTTACTGGGCCTGTGGTTGGAGGAGGTCGTGGACTAGGTGGAGCAGGAAGAATGGTGATAAATGATAATGACTATATGAAAGGAGGGTCCTGGTCCACACTGACCATGGGCCAGCCGAGACAGGTGATCCAGAAGGGCTCAGCTACTCTGGACAGATCCATGCTCAAGTCCAAATCCTGCCAACCTGAACTAACTTGCAACTACCTGCAGGTTGGACGAAGGGTGAGTAGGCCTGAACTGAATGTAGTGCTTGATAAAAGTTTACTTTTTACACGTGCAGGTTGACAAATATCAAACTATGCTAACTATCAAGAGCTATAATACAGTGATAAAGGGCGGAGATTGATTGTTAAAGACTCATTGTATCCACTTAATGCCGTCTGTAGGGTGATTGGAGTAGTACATTAGGCCGCAGCGGAGGTGCCAATGAAATCCCGTGTCGGCGGATGCGCAGTGGTAGCTATGTGAAGGCCATGGGAGACATGGAAGACAGCGACGACTCGGAGGGAAGCCCCAAACCCTCGCCAAAATCCGCCGCTCGCCGCCAGAGCTACCTCAGGGCTACGCAGCAGTCTCTGAGCGACCAGCTACCCCCACGCAAGTAAGACAACAGACTGAGACACAGAGCTGTGCTTTATTTATGCAGTACATATTAATATTCAGCAGCAAGGAAGACAACCTCATGTTAAAGGTACAATCCGTTAACCAACTGTAAACCAATGTAGCACCATGATTCAAATTCAAAACAGCAGATTGCAACATGCTGTCAGCAGGGTACAGGTCTGTTAAAAAAAGAGACTAAATGAGACAGTTGTGAATCTGAGCTATCAACGTTTTCTGATGCCATTAAAAGTCTGTTTACCTTAGTAAAGTTTGTAAGAAAAACTATAAAACAGATGTTATTTTAACCACAATCAGTTAAGAAATAAGCAAATGCTTAATTGTTTGATGTATATCTTAAAGGCCTTATATCCTGTTTGAGATATACTGTATTTTACATACATGCCTTTAAAATGTGTGGTTATAAAAAGTGTTGATTTTCAGAGCACTTTTAAAAACACACAGTTATCAAAACTAATTAGCACACCCTCTCAACAATCAGTAGAAAATAAATAAGCCACTCTTTTCTGGATGTACAGGAAGGAAACTACCACACCCAGCCCTATCATGACAGTATGCAGGAAAATACAAATGCATGCAACAAGCCGACACAAGCACACACACTCCACTCTGCGCTAACTCATGCATAGAATTCAGTGGTGTCAGACTCCCTGTTGTCCCCCACATGGCAGCCTTACTACCATACCTCAGCTCTGATTTACCTTCCTATTGTTGGACCCACAAAGAACCAGTCTAGCTAAGAGGACACAGACAACATTGGTGTAGTTTACATAATATGACGATGGCATTTATTTCCACTGAACCAGTAAATCACCACAAATCAGCCTCATCTCTCCAACTGACTGGCATTGCGCCTCACTTGTCTTTAAATTACATGCTTTCTGAAGCAGACATATTGCACAATATGTGATACAGGCACGGTGGGACAAAGCTGAGTTGACTGTGCCTTTTCAGAAAATGACAGAAAATGCATTCACTTTCTTTTCATTTGCATCTAAGGCAATGTTGAGCAAATGTAAGCGAGACAGAACTGTCATGTTTTGTAATGTCGAGGAACAATCACAACGCCCTGAAGTTACAAAAGGTTTTGTCAGCAGTTCCATCTGCTGTCTAATATAAATTGTTTTTATGTTTCTAGTTGAAATAACTGTCTGCAGGGGTTTGCTAAAGACATTTAAGGAATGTTTATCAAGATAAGATATAAAATAAAAACTTTTTAAAACTTATTATTCAATACATTGTTGTCTAGTGCCATAGATTGTCATGCTTTGGCATACTCTGAATATATTTTGGATATGTTTTTAGATTTATTTATTTTATAGTCTGCATAAGTGAATTGAGGTATGCTTTAAATTTTCATCAGCACACGTGTATATTATAATCGACTTTCAGTATTCACCAAGGTAATTCCAGAGATTGAAAACTTCAAGACAATATCTTTGTGACAATACCTTCTATAAAGCAGCTCTTGTTTTTGTTTTCAGTGTGGTCCTCAAGTTTGGAGGTTGCAGTGTCAAAATATCAGTGCCACACTATATGCAAACACTTTAACAGTGGGCACATTTCTGGTTGGATCAGAGGAGTGTTGATGTAAGATTTCATTCACCCGAAACAAGAAGGCATCATCCTGAGAAACACAGCCACTACAGGCCTACCTGACATCCTCACCTCCACTTATTTCAAGTCCGTTTAAAGTCTATGTTTAGAAAATTAAGGATTTATTCTTCCCTAAAGCGTGCTTGAATGACTAACCCTACTCCCCCTGCCGATCCCTGCCGATCCCTGACCACCCAACCCCACTCTCTTTCGCTCTGCTCCACCCTGATTGGCTTGAGCAGCAGAACCCTGGATTACACCTCTTTGCAGGGGGAGCTGGATGCCCTGTGGTCTCCCCTCCACAGTGTGTCCTCTCTGCACCAGCTGGGCAGGTCAATGAGCAGGTCAGTGATAGGTCTGTAAGCCACGTCTCAGGAGCGTGGTGCAAAACGCTTTTGTCTCATTGGATCATTTACAACCAATGGCTTTGCACTGCCCCCCTCAGATGCCTGTAAAGTCAGTGGCAACTCCAAATGCCAATTCATGCCCTGCTGCTAACAACTGCCAACCTCCCTTAAGCTTGTAAATACCATCTGCCCGGTGCTTTTAGCAGAAAAGTAGCTGAGTGTGACTCTATTCCAATGGGGGAATGAGGGGACATCAGTGTCCATACACCATGTCATGGCAGCTTACTGTCATGTTACTATCACTGTGTGCCAACAAGGAATATGTAAATAATGTGACTTTAGAGCTGCAGTTTGATTCAACTTAAACCTGTTCTTTGTCTTTGGCACCATGATGGCACAGAGGGCTGTTTACATACGTCGCCTGACATCACCGGCTTTGCATGCCCAGATGCTACAATGACTGATGCCAAAATTAGATGAAATTGAAACAGATTTAGGATTTGGATTCACGATGACTCATGAATGAAAGTGGAAATGAAAGGGGGTAACTTGAATGACAACCTTATCCTCCTTTTATCTCTCTTTCAATTTTTGGTTTTGCTGATCATTCATTTTCTCCCCCGATCCATGTTTCCCTTCTGCCTCCCTGTCATTGTATATATATTAACATCAACTGTCTTTTCCCTGAATATGTCCTCATGCACTCCGGACATTGCGTTTAATTTTCCACCTTATATTTAATCTCCTTAACACATCTCCTTTATCTTGTCTTACCTCTCACCTTACCCCTCTTCCTAGCTGTCTTCCATCTCTCAGAGAGCTCTCCAATAATCGCAGCCTGGACAACCTAGACTGCATCGGGGGTACCGTCTCATCTTTGCCACACTGGGATGACGATGACTTCAGCCAGGCCTGCAGCACCTTGGGCAGACGTAGCTGCTTGGGACAGGTCAGTGCTTGCCTGGACAGGACAGACAGGGGTCGCATTAAATGTGAGCTGTCAAGGGGCTAAATACTAAATCTGTTTCTCTCTGTCTGTTTGTGCCTCTCTTTTACTCTCATTAGTTCAGCAGATATGTTTGTAATGAGTTGAGAATAGATTTGTACTTGCTCGAAATATACATGTCTTGGCTCCAAGCAAACTCTCTACTTTCAAATCAACAGTCAGTTTCAAAGACCCCTTTGTCTGCCTTGAGCTACTAACACTTATTTCCGTAGTATGATTTGCATTTTCACAGATACAGCTTGAATGACATTAATAAAATGGGCTTCCTCTGAACACAGAATCCCTATTTTCCAAATGTATCGCATGCTAATGTTATGAACCTAAGAGCCAAATGAATGACATTGGTAGTTTTAAGTCTAATTTATCCACCCGCATAAGAGCTATTAGCCTCCCACTGACAAGGTCACTAAGATGATGAACAACTACGCGGAGTGGCTCTGATCTTTTTCAATGAACTAGTCAAATGAGGCAGTGCTGGCTATTAGTATGGGATTTACACCCAATCTCTTGACAGGTCACCACATTACAACAAATGTGTCCAATATATGAATTTATTGTTTGGATTTGCATGCACAGCAGCATGCCGAAACATTTTATATGCATTATAATTTAGATTGGTTGAGGTCAAATTGTATAACTTGGAACGTTCTCCAAAACAAAAATGAATTCAGAACAGGGAGCTTCATCAGAACAAGTGGAAATCACCCAAACACAAAATTTAACATAACTCCAAAATGTGTGTATGTGCATATTCTCTGCTTCATTTTCTTTTGTGCTGCCTCTCCTGCACTCACCCCCTTATATGCCTCTGTTACCAGTCAGTGAACCATCATAATAACTTTGCTTCTAACACATTTTTAACTCCTACTCTGGCTCTTTCTGTCAATAAACAGAATATGAAACCCATCATCTGCAGGGCTGGTTCTTACTCTTCAAAAGAAGTCTCAGAAAGAGCCTGCAGTTGTTGTGTATAACACTTTTCAAAGTGATGTTTCTCGTCTTGGCATTTCTTTTGTATTCTGTAAATTGACAGGTCTTACATAGCTGGCCATGCAAGAAATATAAAAGAAATGAAAATGCATTTCACAGATGAAATGACAGCCCATCCAGAAACCCAGCATGTGGAGGAGTAACACTAGTTTCACTGGGGTTGAAGAGCTCTGTGCTCTGCACTACCTAGCACTAATTGTACGTCATTGTACCTGGTTGCCACGCACTTAAACTTTTGACTCTTGGCTCCATTTAATTTCTTCCCATCAGATGCGTCTCACAAATGAAGAATGCCCTTTACAGAAAGAGTCAACTGGACAGTTAGTGGTCACCTTCCAGGGCTGGGAACGGCTCAAAATGACCCCACTCATGCAGTACTGTTCTCCTTGCCACACTGCTGCTGCTGCTGTCTGTGCTAATCTTGCCCTTTGCTTTCTGCAGCTACGGGACCTGGAAATGAGTCATCAGTATGAGGACCGCAGCTCCGAGTCCACATTCAGAGATTCCCGTTCCCACTCTCAGGACAACCCAGAGCCTCTAGACTTGCCCATGCCGACATGCTTCCGATCCCGCAGCCACAGCTACCTGAGAGCCATCCAGGCTGGCTGTTCCCAAGATGACGACACAGCATCCATAGACTCAGGCTGCTCACCGCCTCCTATTGACACCACTGTTCGCACCTACAGCACCAGCACTGGTAAGTCACTGGCTGAAAAAACAAATGACACATTTGATGCAAGTTTATTTATTTGAATTCATAAACCATAAGAAGTGGTTTATTGGAGCTCTTATCATGATGCAGTGATATGTGTTACCAAACTGTGATCTGATTCTTTGTTACAATATGTATAGTGCAAATCTGTTTTGGTTATTTATTTGGTTTAAGCTTTAATGATTTTTTTGCAATTGTGACCCCTATTCCAGAGGGGCACATGGGCCAAATTCTTGGCTTCATTTGTATTTCCCATAACATTACTTTGACTGCTCTTCATAGCCTTGATCCTGGGTGGGACACTAGTCCTCCAACAGGCACGCCCCAGCATATTAGCTCAAATGCAGCCTCTTTTGCCCATGCTAGACGACCTTTCTACACAGTGGAAGACATGGAAAGAGCAGTTTGGCTCTTACCTGATAGCCACTGGCTTGGACAAAGCCCCAAAGGAGAAACAACTTGCAATTTTTCTTCAGCGTTTTGGGACAGACAGACAACGCATCGTACCCCCACACACAGGTAATAAATTCAAACCAGCTCATCTGCCCTAATTCTTCTTTTTTTTTTAAATCAATGTACCACTTCAAGGACTACACAAGAAAAAGCAACAATTAGAACTCACTATCAAGACAAACTTGATCAATAAAGAGACGCTATTGGCTAGTGGAGCTTTGGTTGTCATTGAAATTGATTACAGGACACAGCAGTACAAGAAAGCAATGTGCAATCTGCTGTGTACTTTGATGTTGAATTTGCTATAAGGAAAGGAAAGGAATAGTGAATGTGTGTGATGACACACGTTAGGCAACAACGCTTACTACTGGTGATTGACTTTCAGGTTATTTTGGCTCCAAGACTGTGTCAATGCTATTAGGGGCTGGACGGCAGAAGATTGTTTACGACTCACGACGGAGGTTGTGGTTATTGCACCAGATGAAGTTGTCCCTACGATCAAGCATATTATTGGTCCACTCTCCTCTGCTGCCCACTTCAACCTGCGTAATCTGGGTAATATTTGACCAATCCATGTCGTTTGACCCCCATGTTAAGTCTAGATATTGTTTTTTCAACCTAAGAAATATTAGTAAACTGAGATCTGTATTATCAACACTGAACCAGAGATTATCATACATGCCTATATCTCTTCTCGCATTGATTATTGTGACGCACTTTCCTCCTCACTCAGTAAATCTGACTATAACCGTTTGCAGGTAATCCAGAATGCTGGGCCGCCAGATTACTCATTAGGACAAATTTCACAAGTCTCACTTCACCCCATACTCAGATCTCTTCACTGGCTCCCTGTAGCATTTAGGATCCACTTTAAAATTCTCACTCTCACTTACAGAGCACTACACGGTCAGACTCCTGCATATGTGGCTGAACTACTTCCCTATTTAGCAGACCACACTCTCAGATCAGACTTGTTACATTTTCTGTCCATCCCACGCACTCGCCTTAAGGCCCTGGGTGACCCAGCTTTTGAGGCAGTTGCACCAAAGCTGTGGGATGCTCTGCCTGCACCCCTACGATTTGCTGATTCATTGAATTTATTTAAAAATCAGCTCAAGACATACTTGTTTAGACTTGCATTTGGGTAAAATTCATGCTCCAGGCCTGATTTTAATCTACATTTTTATTGTGTATTTCACTGTTTTTTGTGCCTTCTTAAATACATTTCATGTTTTAATAATGGTCCTTGTAAATGATTGGCCCCTATATGGTCACATTGTGTTATTAATGTTTGTGATCTTTTTCTGTGATAAGCGCTCTCTAAATATGTTTTACTTACTTACTTACTTGTTACTGACTGCTCCCCGTGTTCATAAAAGAACGGGGATATTATGTGCATCTGCTTGGTTGAGTATTACTATGGAGTCTCCACCACGTGGCGCTCTTCCCCGTAGTCAAATAAACTTTAGAGTATTTGCTGCCTTCAGGAGGGTAGAACGTTTCAGTTTCCATTCTGATATTGCTGAAGATCTACAGGGTAGTCTGAATTTTCTTTCCGTGTGGTGTAGTACACATTTAATTATTCGTCCTGTGCAAGAATAATACTGACTGGTGTTGGTTATTTATCATTCATCAAAGAGCATAGAACCTTTTTTGCAACATGTAATACAACTGTGTCCCCATGAACTGAAATATATATATATATATATATATATATATACTACGTGGATACTACAGTATCTACAGTATCCACGTCGTTATTCAATTGCCTCATCAAACGTGCATCAAAAGCACCTTAATGTGCACCATAATCACTTTTAGGTAAACTAGTCAAACTGTGGAGCTCGAGTGTCCAAGGCGGCCCTGGAGGCACCAGTAGACACGCCACCACGCCTCCCTCGGGCTCAGTGACACAAACAAAGGCAACGAAAGCCGGCGTTTCAACTCCACAGCCTGGACGAGAGGCAGTGGATGTCAGCTCCGGTTACAGTTGCCCGGTAAATAATTAGTCTTCATTCAACACACCGCTGTGCTGTATACTTTTTACTGTGCCTTACAGCAGGGTAAGTATTTTTTAACCGTTATTGTTATAGAGTTTAACGTTAATTGTGCTGTGCACAGTGTGTTTCCCGTTACAAATGACAACTAGACTACTCCATTTCTCCTGATGCAGGAACTTTTTGACTATTAAGCAAAGCTACAACAGTGTGCAGGATATGAGGAGAGTCATCTATCATCAGTTTGATATCTGCAAGCGCCGACTCCACTACTGCCTGCATCGTTGAACTGTTTTTATCATCTCTCATACTTCCAGTGGTGCTGTATGATGCACTCTTTACTTTATTTGTTATTGAGTGTACCCTAACATGTGTTCAGTACAAAGTGCTGTGTTGCTGACGACAGAAAAAAAAAAGCATGTTCCCACTATGTGTGCACTCACGGCTGAGATGCTAAACCATGGGAGTCAGATAAGTGGGGTTAAAACTGTGTGAGGATGTTATATTATTAGTATTACTACAGTCGCTTACACTTAATAAAAGCTGCTTCTTTTCACTTGAAATGGAAAATTGGTTTTCACGGGGGATTATTTGAGGGCTGCCCCACTTTGGTCCCACACAGTGTCCTGTGTTTTGCAACATGGATTAAAATCCCAATTTGAGGTCACATTTAATATAAAGATTGTACGGATTTGTAGCTGTGTTGTTGAAAGCATTTTAATGTGATAATTCATTTTGAATAATAATGGCTTTGCTCATAAGGGAGCCCGGATAGTTTCAGGCAAGGTTATCTGTGTCTTGTGACTGTTAATTGATTAAATACAGTTGGGTCGACTGGCGGGCAGCAGGCGACTTGGCAAGCAATACTAAACCGTTAAACAGAGCATCACAAGCCACCCTTTGTCTTTCATTGTCCCTGGTTCTTGTCCAGCTCCAACTGACCACAAAACAGCGCCACCTAAACCAATCAGCTTAAAATGTAGATCGTTGCTGTTGAATAGTTCACCCAGCTTTGTACCACTAGAGAAAGCTAGACCAAAGCCTCATCCTGAGTGTCTCATCTGCCCTGCAACGTTGGAGATGTTGGACTGTATTACATAATGAAGAAGAGGAGAGATTGGATCAGGGCTCGTCAGTGAAATGATGCATTCTGTAACGTGACCGATGAGGGAATGAATCCATTAAAAGGAACAAAGATAAACATTACAGACCCAAGTTTGCTAACTGAATTATGGCTAAAAGCCCTAAATACTTTCATTTCATCTATGTTAATAAGAACATTCTTACCACATTTTGCTACTTTGCAACATTCCTGATTTAATGTAGACATTCTTTAATAATTAGGCAAAATATATTAAAACCTGATCTTGAATTTCAGGGTCTAAAACAACGATGTCATTGCGGGCAGTGTGGTTGGTTAATTACCTCTCCACAGCAAACGTGGTAAAATGCTATTAACAGGAAGGAGATCACTGTGTGGGTTGTAGCTCATAGAGGGTTGACTGAAGTGTTTTTTTGTGTGTGTTTTTTCTTTTGGTGTGTGAGTATTAAGCCAAGATATAATCTGTCAGTATGCAGAGAGTTGGTTAAATTGGTGAGAGTAAAGCAGTCACGGGGTTGTTGGAAACGGCTGTAGCTTCATGCAGCTAGCCTAGTTGTTTTACGGCCTTGAAAATCACGTCTTGAACCAAGGCTCGCTGTGGACAGCAAAACCACTGTCCAAATGGCACGAAAACAGCAGTGCTTAGTACCCACTCAAGATTCCACTCCAACATTTTGGCACAAAGCATCTGCTTGTCTCTGTTGTTAAATTCCCTTCTGTGGAGCAACCATTAGTTCTACTGAGCAGCTCCTGCAGACAAATTTAGCTTATTTAGGAAGATGAAGTGTTTGGCTTCATGTCCATTTCTATAGCTCCTCTCTGTGGTACTAGCGCTGTGAGTTCAGGTTAAGAAAATGGCTTTGTCTGCACTGGTTCTCTTCCCAGTAACCGGTACACATAAAATGTGTTTTATGCTTCCACAGCTGTGAACGTAGGAGTTAGCTTCATTCAATCTTCTAAGCTATGATCTCTTGGCTTCACTTTAAGCTTTGGCCATTATTCAATTACCAATTACTCACCAGTTTCACAGCTGAGATCTGGGATGTGGCATAGCCAGTAGCTAACAGCCATAATACAGTATGTTCAGTGGACGATGTGGTCAAACTCAAAACTTGTTTGAAACCTGATTGTGTGGTTGTCCTGTGCATGCAATCGTTAAGCCGTGTCTTAGTAGAATCACAACAACATAATCACAAAAATGTAAAAACATAATAATGGGCTGCCCCATGTATTGAAGCTGAGTCCTTACCGCAGCAGACCGGGTTTGAATCTGACCCGCAGCCCTTTGCTGCATGTCTTCCCCTCTCGCTCCCCCTTTTCTGTCTCATATCTGCCAAAAAAAAAGCCCATTAAATTATTATTTTTTTTTAATGATAAGGCTACTGATAATGTTTGGCATGCCCTCGATCTTAAGTAACATTTCCTAATTGGCAACACAAAGTACAGCTGAGGGTGATTGGATTGTCTAGGTGTGTTATGTCATTCACTAAAGTATTGGTACATTTTAACCTGATGACAGAGGTATACAGGAAGTCTGGGGATAACCAAAGTTGTTACAAATTATCCTGAAGGGGACATGAATGTCTGTAGCAAATCCCATGGCAATCCATCGTGGGGAAGCTACTGTATGTGATGACAACACCGATTCCAAAATAAAGTACATAATCTTTGGCATTCCTGTACTGCAGTTTCTTGTTACCTATTGGCCGACACATGTGGCATTTGTCATGAGCTAAAATCGGCTGAAAATATTTGCCCGGCCCATTTATTGAGTCCAGCTCTACTACTTTATCTCCTGTCTAATCTCAGAGGCAGCTGTCAGTTATGATGTTAGGGCTTGTTTTGATGAGCCAAGCAGATTCTGTGGTATTAAGACTTAAGGGTGAATTCTGTTCGGAGTGACGAAAGCATGATGTGACACTTTGAGAACTGCAGGGCACACACACACACACACACACACACACACACACACACACACACACACACACACACATTCATCTATGTCCTCTCACACCCAGTTAGTGACAATGACAGTCCTGCAGACTGGGATGCAGGTGTGCAGCTGGTGCCGCATCAGCGACAATCCTATTCTGCCCAACATCCATCTCTGTCAAGAGAGGAAACGTGGACAGCGAAAAAGCTGTCTCAGCAGGTTTTCCTAAGGCAAAGATGGTGGTCAGAGGCCAGTGGATAATCCATGGCTATAGGTGCATGTAGGCTACCGTTTAGCTATGGTGGATGCTAAACTGCAGGTCTCCTAAAATAGCTTTATGAGACTGGATTTCAGCCTTTCAACTTGCCAAGAGTGGGCAAGAATTGTTCTGAAATGATGACGGCTCTGGATATCAATAAGATGCTGTGGTTGACACATCTAATTTTCTATCTTGTGGATGTCAGGGACCACAGATCTGACTTTCAGACTGGGTTCCATCTTTAAAATGGGGGAGCTGAAGGTGTGTTCCAACAATTTAAACCATCACAGTGAGCGAGTGATGTTCGTATTGTCAGCTTATTATTTACAAGAAGGTGTGTGTGTGTGTGTGTGTGTGTGTGTGTGGGGCACGGTGAAGGTCTGGAGATGGTCCAATGTGGGTGTGCTTTGGGTGTTGTCTTGTTTACAGAAGGTGTCAGTGTTTTTAATTGATTGATCTTTATTATTTTATATTATTGAAATGTACGTTTGAGTGCATCGGAGCTGTTTGCTGTTCAGAGTTTCATCTGGGGCCAGCATTCATCTGAGCTCTGTCCTGGAATAAGTCAGGTGTAGAATGTAGGAGTTCTGATATGTTCATGGTAAGAAAATGATTCAAAAGATACTGATCAATGGCAGAACCAGTCTGTAATTGCCTCCACACTACTTTTGCACAGTGCAAACACAAGACAATGGTTTGGCTGAACCCACTGTCATTCTGGGTTGGGTAGGTTTTTTGTGTGTGTGTTTTAAACACAAAAGGGATCATGAATCATCAAAGGGACAGCCCGAACTATGCTAAAGAAGCTCTTGGGTGGAGGACCAGGTGGAGCTTGGACCCGGTGATGTAGTTCATGGTGCATGCAATTCTTTGGAATAGTTTGACTGACTGCAGTTTGTTGTTGTGGGAGGTCATATGAGTTAGAGATGAAGCTAAGAAGCGGATTACAATAAACAACAACCCTTTTGTTGAGGTGTTTTCTCAGCAGCTCACATGTTTGCTGCAAGGCTTTTGTATTTGTTGGTATCCTTGATGCCACAGCATTCAGTGCAGCAACACGAGGCTCTAACAATGTTTGCTTCATGCTGTGCCTCATCAGATGCTGTCAAGTCGTTTCCTTTTGGATGTCGCTGCAGGAAATTGTGATTATTTATTACAATCCCAGTATTTATGATTCATATGCAAGTATTGCAAATCTGGTGATTATGTGTTGTGTCTGTTTTGGCTTTTACCCATGAGTGTAACAGCTTTTAGTACACAATGGCTGAGCTTTATGGAAAGATATAGGACCACTTACCAGAGTCTAACAACACCACATTCAAGTTCTGTAAGTTGCATTAAAGTCACACTCCATGTAATTTCATTGGAAAATAATTTAACCTAATTAATAGGTCTCTATAAGTGCTTCTGTCACGGTTTCATCTGGTGGAATCATTGATGTTAATATTTGGCTATAAAGGCCTTGACTGTCCCACTGACTTTCTGATTATGATGTGGTCTGCACCATAAACTGTTTGTCAGCAAAAATGTCAAGGAAATACAGACTCTGTATTCACAAATTAAATGAATATTAAATGAATTTAATAGCAGGCCGATGAAGCAGCTTGTGCTGTAATGATATCCCTCTGTACGCCTCTAGTCTTAGGTTACATCTGCTTTCCACTGTTTTTTTTTCCTGTGTGGTGTGAAATAAAGCATCTGTTTAAGGGATCACGTAGTAGCCACAGAGCATTACAACAAAGTTCCCTGTTTAGATTATAGGTTCTGCCTTTACTATGTACTGTTTGTAGCATGGGGGGGTTCTGTGGTCTCTTGATCGAAGGCATCAGAGACTCTTTGAATGTTCACAGCAGAAGAATCTTTTGAGTCTTACATTTATATTTGTAGTCCATGAACTTGATTTCTTCTGACTCACTGTCTATGTCACTGGGTGAAATCCTGCTCACGGATGGGATGGACCATTTACTTTTGCTCTCACTGATATATTTAAGACTGTAAGGGAACGTAGCATTGACCTCATCACAGACAACTGACTGGTTGGTGGATGAGATAAGTGAATGATCGGCTCTACTGGTGGTGAAATAATGTAGCCGGACGTGCAGAGGACGGAGCAGTGAAGGGAGATGTTTCACTGAGTCTCAAATCTGCTTTTTATGTTTATGTTTATGTTTTAACCTTGTATACAGACTACCATGTGACCATGAAACTAAGCGTCGTAAAATAATCCAACATTAACAAAGCTTAGTACTTAGTGTCTACTGTTTTTTGTACGGTTTTGCCATTGCATCCGTTTTTGGAGGCTCCTCAGGACTCTTTCCTGTAGCTCAAGCTTTGTGATGACGTGTATCATTAAATCATTTAGAGAATGGGACTAAACATCTGCATTAGACAGATTTTCTCTCTTTCTTTCTATGGTTAATGTACCTTTCTATTATCTCTTTTACAGCTGGAGGGTATATGTGGTCTGGCATTAGGGAGTGGTGCACAGAAATGTCCTCGTTCAACTTCTCAAGCATAATTGGTCTTCAGAGTCTGATGGTCTACAAATTGCTTTGCTGATTTCATTACCTGTTTAATGATCGAGGCTTTTAGTGCTGTGTCTGCTGTCACTGCACCATTATCATGGCCAAACTAGTTCACCATAACAGTATTATAGCAATATCTTTATAAAAAACGATAATGCTTTCAGTCAAATTATTCTTTAAAAGTTCTATATGCGGGATTCACGGCATTGAGCAGAGAATGAAGTCACACTGTGTGCTTTGTTTACATAGCAGTCGGGCTGGCCGCACATGCATTTTAAGTGCATGTGAATCTCTGTTGTGCTCCACTGGCTAGCTAATCGTTGCTGCTCTGCACTCATACTTTGGCTACTGTTGACAACGCCGTCCCGACCCATGATGTCATTGCGTCATAGGAGGATAGGATTTGCTAAAACACCTTTACTTCCTTGATTTTTAATCCTTCAACCTTTTATTTCTCTCTTTCTCATGTCTTTTTCTTCTTGATTCCCCTTCCCCTGTTCTCTACTTCAGTCTCCACATGCATCACCACCTGTAAGAAGGCCGCTCCTCCGCCGGTGCCGCCCCGTACGACCTCCAAGCCCTACATCTCTGTGACGGTGCAGAGCAGCACAGAGTCGGCCCAGGACAACTACCTGGACCAACAGGACCGCAGGTCGGAGGTCAACAGCCAGTCCAGCCACGCTCACAGCAACTCCTCTGACAGCCTTGACAGCACCCGTGCCAACAGCCTGGCCCGGGGTATCACCCGCCCTCCACACATCATCCCCACCCCCATCGCCATCCCGAGAGAGCCAATCGCACCCACCACCTCCAATGCTTCCACTGAGACAAGTGACTCAGTAGTGCAGCATGAATCCCTGAAATCAGGATTAAACAAAGTGAATCTAGTGGCAGAGGAACCCCAAGTGGCACCAGTACCCAGACGGAAACTGTCCTCCATTGGCATACAGGTAGGCAATGGGACTGTTGCACTATCCAGGGCTAGTACCGTTGAATAATGAGAGAGAGAGCCCTAGATACAGCTGGAGTACAGCTCCACAACGCCTGTTGAGTTTGAATCCAGGAAAAATATATTTTTTAGCAGTAATGTCTGTGGTGTATGGCTCCGTCTGAGTGTGTCACCTCAAGCCAAAACATGTGCTTGCAAGCTCAAAGGTCTCATTGGGGTGAACGTCCCTCTATCATTAGAGCTGGCTGTACTTGTACAAAATTCCTATTTGTGATCCCCCTAAACCATAACTTTTCTGTTCTGTATGTACTGAAATAACAGAACCTCTTCTCCATTTTTCAGACCCCGCACATTAACAGAACTCAGTCAGGGTAACCATTAATCGTGACACTTTTTAATTGAAAACCAAGCACAAAATTATACAGATTTTCTCCAAAATTGTTCTTCTGGTGATTTTGGTTTATCACTTGAAAAATGAAAAACCCTGCACAACTGTTCTTATACTTGCTAGAATTAAAAGCCTGTGAACTCATTCGTGCCAAGATTTTAGTTTCAGAGTCGGTGATTCTGTTTTTTTTTTTTTTACATTCCACTCTTTATTTGTTCTCAGGTTGACTGTATTCAGGAAGTTCCACGAGAAGAGACCCCGCCATTGGCCAAGTTTCAGTCAATTGGAGTACAGGTGGAGGACGGTTGGCAGTAAGTCCTCTTCCTGTCCTTGTAACAACGTGAGGAATTTACATTATAGCCACACACACTGGTCTGACTATTCCTTCCCTTTACAGAAGCGTTGTAAATGTGAAAACAATGTGAATGTGGTTTTGTCCGAAAACTATCCCTGTGTGTTGTATTGGTGGTGTTAAAATGGATTCCTGGTATGAGTTGTTACTGTTTAAACTTGTCTCTGCTTACTGTATATTTAAGTTACTGCAGTCTTGTTTGCATTCTGTGCTTTTGACGATTTGAATGCCAGGAAGTTCCTCTTGCCTCCTCCTGTATTTTCTTAGTTTTGCATGCTGCAGTGCATTTAGTGTCTGGTATCTAGCAGAGTCCTGACAGATCAACTTAACCAGCTAAACAAGAGTTCATCTGTGATATGTGTTTCCTTCCTTGTGTTTTTATCAATGTTGTATACACATTTTGTACTGTGACATTCCCTCAGCTGCTTACCCTTTGCTTTTCCAGTCCTCTGCTGTTCTTGTCCCCTATATTTCTTTAAAATCCTTCAGTCGGGCCCTCATAATATTTCATTTTCTGAGTTAATTGCAACTTCTCAGCATTTCCTAACAAGAAATGGAAGTAATGTTCAGCCTGTTCTTTTGTTTGTCATATGAAAACAAGAACCTAGACTCCCACTGACAAGAGATCAGTTGAAACCAGTCTGAGTGCACTATTATCAAAGGCCAGCCTCTGATCGATCCTGTTTATTTATATCTGTATTGACCAGCAGAAGTCGATAATTAGTATTGTGTGTTTGTTCGTATTTCAGATATTCTTCTTGAATAATTTATAATTTTCTTTGTCCGCTGTTAACAGTGAACAAAAAACAACAATTAAATTGTTTAAAATTGAAAGGCGCGTGTGTAACAGTGAGTCTCACTCTTTGTTTCAGGCTCAGTCACTCCAGTAGCATGGCCTCAAAACAAGAAACAGACTCAGACACACAAGACTTCCCTGTCATCTCTTATACCAATAATGCCAAACAATTTGAGAAGAAAGTCATGGTCAACAGTGCCAGCCAAGCCATGAGCTCCCCTCCCGGACATGACTATCTAGACAACGGAGACACTACCGGTGACATCGCTTCACCTCCACCGCCCAGGCAGTTCCTCAATCGCTCTACCACACGAAGTAGCTCCTCCTCCTTCTCAGAAAGTCTTGACCCGGCGCTGGACCCCTCATCTTTACCGCCTCCGGACCCTTGGCTGGAGAGTGGGAATGGGAGTAACAGCAGCGTTCCCCAGAGTGGAGGTGGGGGAACGCTGTGTCGGAGAGACGGCCACTGGTTCCTGAAGCTGCTGCAGGCAGAGACGGGACGCATGGAAGGCTGGTGCCAGCAGATGGAGCAGGAGACCAAAGACAACCAGCTCTCAGAGGAGGGTAAGGCTGACCGGGTGCTCTTCACCAAACCCAGGTGTTTTTGTCGTACTGCCTCCACGCCTCCAAGTTTCCAACGCCAGGCGAGGGTATACAGTATTGTGAGGCAGTGAATGAAACAAGTTGTTTCTGGGTAGCTTGCACACTGTGGGGATCATTGCACTATCCAATCCTTTTTTTTGTTGCCTTTTCTAAAACACAGATGCAATATTTAGCTGCTACACATACAAAAATGTTAACAGTATGATCCGTATCTATCTGATAACATTCTTGAGGTTTCCTCTTGGGCTAGCGTAATTAATGTCCTTCTACTATTTAATCTACTTTTAAGTTAAATAAAGTTATTTGGCCCAGAAAAACACAGAACAAAGCCAAATGTACAGTGAGAGCAGCGCTGAATTCAAACATGTGCAGGCCCTCTGGATGAACCCTGCGTCTTGAGCCTCCTTCCAGAGGTCTGCTGCTGTCTGACCTCACCATGTGCTTCAGAGCTCAGTTATCGGGCTCTGCCTCAGTCACAATCGCTCTATCAGACATACTCAGCATGGAGGGGATGAGGCGGTAATACCTGGGGTTACCACACACAAGCAGGCCTGTAATCCCCAGAATTACACAAATCTACTCTGGAACTGATTAAACCTCCAGATTAGATCAGTGCTCCAACATCAGCAAGTGAACACACACACACACACACAAATACACACTGTACACATAAACAAACAAACAAACAGTAGGAAGGCTTTGGATGCTCAGTTCTTATCAGAAGCACATATGAACAAGGCTCTGTGTGCGTGTGTTTTTGTGTGACCTTTTTACAATAAAGTAGTCAGTATTAAAAAATGGTGCAAATCTGTACTGCAGAGTTGGGTCTCACCACACAATAATCACATTGCTTAAATTTGCAATCCAGTGATCAGATAGCAGTCCCAATTTTGTCCAGGCTGGTCTGGTATAGGCTGGTCTTGGTGTGTACTCCACTATAGCAGACAAGACTGGGTTTCTGTGTCATCCATAGCTTGATTAACAGGATGCTTCTGAGATTAACAATTATTAGAATAATTGTCACAAATGCATGTGTTTTGAGGTTGAAACAAATTAATTTGTGTTGCTTTCTGTTCTCTCTTCAGTGCTGGGGAAGGTTCGCAGTGCAGTGGGAAGTGCCCAGCTCCTAATGGCCCAGAAGTTCCAGCAGTTTCGGGGACTGTGTGACCAAAACGTGGTATGTCTATAGCCTTTCTGGGACCCTCCACTCTACAGGTCTGCAGGAGCATGAATCTGAAACTTTAACCAAACCTATTGTTATATTTTTGTTATTCTGTCTTCTTCAAGATAGGCTTGCCACGATACACGTACAAGCTTTCTCACAAATAAAAAAACGGACTAATCTGGGAACAGCCATGATCACAGCATATTAGGTCTACACAGAATAAGGCATGGTGGCCCACCAGCACAAAAGACAAGGAGCTTATAATAAGCCAATAATCCATTCCTCTCTGTTGACGTGTTTTATTGGCAATGACTTTACACACCGTAGCATTTCAAATTTATAAACTGTTGATTAAATAACTGTTGGTTCATATGAAGCTCAACTTTCCAAATATTGGCCAGATGATCATGGCTGGAAACTTTCTTTGCCAATGTAATGTTTAGCATTACACAATGTCATCATGTTCTTAAGAAGCTGCCATCATGACGAAAGAGAGAAACGTTTTTAATTAGATTATATCTGTAACCATAGGTAACAAAATTACCTAATACAGACATGTACCCTGTCAATGTGTCAGAGCTCGGCTTATTAGACATCTTATATTAATATTTTTCAGAGTGAAAATTGGGTAGCTGTCCAGAGAAGCTGCTGGGCATATCTTCTGCCATGCAGTTTTGCACATTCAGTCAGTTAGGAACGTAATCATGAGCAATCATTTATTTTCTGTTTCTGGAACTTCACAGGTCCTTTAGCATGATAGCAACACAGCAAGTGTGTTTTACCTAAAATGTCTGGACATCCCACCACCAACTCAAACAAAGCCAGTCTGCCTGGAGCATTACAAACTGCATCTGTGTCAGGGGAACAGAAGTAGGAACAGGATATCCTTCATATCTGTTTGCCAGTCTGCGCTTTGTGCAAACGATAAACATGGAGGCAGCTGTTTGTAAGCAGGCGAGGGGTTTGATCTGTTGTTACTTTTGACTCTTAATACGACACTGGATCATTTCTTTATGTTGACATTATCATAAATTGAATGCCCTCTTTTTGTATTACTCCAGCTCAACATGTAGGCTTATTTTACTTTGCTTACTGAAAGAGACAAAGCTCTGCTGTGATCTTTTAATTTTGTCTTAAGATAAACTTTTCAAAAGAATTTAGTTGTGAAATGGCTCCCTCTAGTGATGAATATGCAAAGAGCAACGCTTTATGACGAGCAGTGTGTTGAGCAGTGATGCAGAGGTGGAGTACGGTAATAAGCTGCACCCTGTGAGGTCCCGACCAGGAAACGCCACTTCCCTTCTTTTGTTGCATGTCGTTCTCTATCTCTCTCACTCCACGCGTTTCCTGTATTCTATCTTCTGTCAACTACCTAAAAAAGGCTTAAAAAAACAAACATGCAATACAATATAAACAATATGTAAGTGGAACTACAATTTGTTTGAGCAAGAAACAATTCTGAAGTGACATTTTGATACAATATATTTATGATGACATGATGAAGTTACTCACTTAAAGTTAGTGACTGTTGGCCAGATGTCAACAACAGATGTTACTCTCTGTCTGTAGTGGCATCTAACTCTTTATATAGCCTCAGCTGCTTAAGTTGCATTAGCAGAATGGATGTGAAGTGTGTAATAACACTATTTTATAACCAGGACCACCATGAAAAGGATGGGTGGTTTTGTTGATGGTGACCCACAAAAGCTCACCCACAGCCCTGATTTTCACATCGTGCTGAGTAAAACTCAATGGGCATTTTTACATTTCAGTTTCAAGGATACGGCATCATACATTCTACACTCCAACATTGACTGTGTCCTCTCTCCTCATCATTCATTGTTTGTTCTTTCATTTTCCCGTCCCGTCTCCCTCTCTCGGTCAGAATGTGAATGCCAACCCGCGGCCCACAGCCCAGGACCTGGCAGGTTTCTGGGACCTGCTGCAGCTCTCCATCGAGGACATCAGCCTCAAGTTTGATGAGCTCTACCATCTCAAGTCCAATGACTGGCAGCCCGTGCCGTCTGCGGCTGCCCAGTCGCCCCCTGAGCGGAAGGTACTTCCCACCCCTGCTGCCCAGTGCCCTGGCTGGGGTAGGAAAGCCGCCGAAACCGGCCTCTCTCCTCCCACCACCACCACCATTTCTCCCACTCTTTTTGTTTTTTTACCTCCCCTCTGCGTGGGATGAACTCTTAACAAGGCCTCCCTGTCCAATACAAAGGGGTCAGAGGGATCCCTTTAGGCATGCATGGAAGAAAAATCATCTCAAAGAGGGCTGTCTTTGGTGTGTTTTTTATATGTAAAGCCCTACTTTGAGCATGCATGCGTCACTTACTGCGCTGCTGGTTGCAGTGGAGCATGGCTAAGATGCACTGGCTCAGTCAGTTTTCAGTATTCAGATATCTTTGCTTGTGTAAGAGTGTCTGTCATTGTTTCTAGCTCTCTCTATCTTTCTGATCTGTGGTTTGTCTTATATATGTGTGTGTGTGTGTGTGTGTGTGTGTGTGTGTGTGTGTGTGTGTGTGTGTGTGTGTGTGTCTGTTTGTTTCACGTTTATGGCTCTGTAGCTGAGGTGCTCTTGCTTTATGTTGCTTTGCAGACTGTGTGTCTTGTGATCCCTGTTTTGTGCTTTAAGTTAGCTCCAATGTGGCCATCAATTCATGTTACCATTTCACGTCTACAAAAATTGTCATATAAGTGACTGTTTTTTTTCCCTAAATTTTTGCCTGTTTTTACCAGTTTGTCTACCTGTCAGTGTTTGTCTGTTTTAACACCTAAAGCCACGAAATGTTGTTTCAAGCTTTAACAAATACAATCAGCATTGTCAAAATGTCTTTGTCAAAGTCCTGTCTGCCAAACCTGTCTAGACGACCAAAACCTCCTGAAGACAGTCTCCATCGTACATTCTCTCACTGTGCTGTATCTGTCCTTTCTCCTCCTTCCTGTCTGTCATGTTTCATCGCTGCACACTACAGGACGAGGAGAAGGAGGCCGCTCCAGCGTCAAAGAAGCCCGGTAAGGGACGGCCATCGCTGGGCCGCGAGAAGAGCGCTGACTCCTCGTCCACCTCCTCTTCGGCCTCAGCAGAGAAGCAGAGACACGAGGCTCGCAAGCGTCTACTGGCTGCTAAGAAGGCCGCCTCGTTTCGCCAGAACTCCGCCACAGAGAGCGCGGACAGCATCGAAATCTATGTCCCCGAGGCCCAGACCCGCCTCTGAGACAGTGGGAAGGAAGGAACTAGGGTCGGATCAAAGGACAGATAAGTGTCGCTGAAATACCTGGAAAAAAGGAGTGGAAATCTTTTGCAATGCAAATGAGCTACTCTGAGTAAAGATGGATAGAAGTTGGTGGGGGAGGAGAGATCAGATTCCGTAAGATTGGGGTGGGGGTGGGGGTGGGTGGGGGGGGGGTGAATAGGGCATTTTTCACACACTCTTTCACATATAGTTATGGGCTGGTCCTGGTGGCATCAAATACTCATCTAAAAAATAATTTAAAATGTTACTTTTGAGGACTTGACAAACTATGAAGCAGGAGACTCCTCATTTGAGGCTGCCATTGAAAACCTCAGCTGAAGAACTTTTGTCATTTCTTGTAACTACTCTTGATATCATAAAATTGTTAATGAAGGTATCGTTATTATGACAATTATATCTTAAAGAATCTATATGAAGACTGTTTTAAACGTTGCTCTATCTTGGTTATAAGATCTATTAAGTGGACAGAAGGCAGACATTACTGCTCTTCTGTCTCCCATCGTCCTTCTCTCTTTCCAGATCATTGGCCATCTTGTAGCTTTACACAACACCACCCTGTGGCCATCACACACACTGCGCACACTACATCCACTGCACTCACACACACATGACAAACTCACACCTATGTATGTCTTCTTTGTATTTATTTGTTTACTTTACTCATCCTTTTTTTTGTGTAAATCCATTTGGATATGGTTATTATGAATAATTTTGGTATGATGGAATTGGATGTCCGATTTGAAGGGGGTGTTTATATAGTTCCTAACAATTAACTCTTGTGTGTTTCCGTTGAAATGTTCTTGTGTCAAAGATTTAAACACCGGTGAGAATCTGTAAAGTTTAGTTTCTTAATGGTTTTTGATGAAAGCACATCCCGATATTAATGGTGACCAAGCATGACGATCTCCATTTCAGTCAGAATGTCAGTGGCCACAATATTATTGAAAATGATTTTTCTTTGGAGGGAAAATGTCTTCTTTTTTTTTCAATCTCTCTGTCCCATTAACTTTGGTTTTCATGTTTGTGCTGTAACTGCAGATTCAGGAATATTTCAGTCAAGATTTTTGTTCCATCTGTTTGTTTTAATGCTTCTTTAAGTGCTTTTAATAACCTCACTTAGCATTCAACTCAAACAATCTCAAATGAATTTAGGGCTTTTATTGAAATAATGCAGCAGGCTGATTATGCAGGGTAATGTGTTATTGTTTGTGGGGACACACAATCGGACATGTGTCTTGCTGTTATTTTTATACTATGATTCCAAAAGCTGATTGATTTATTTTTGCCACCCATCACTCAACAAATTCAATCTTCAATTTGTTGCCATTATTGTTTTCCCGCATTGAACATCATCCAAAGTATATAATAATTTTTTTATTCAAAGAAACAAATATTTAATTAAAACATTACATCCATTAGTCTTGTGTTTTCATCATTTAATTAAATGCGACTTGCCTTTTTTAATTAATGGAAGACTGCATAAGCCAAAGATGAATTCACCGTTTCAAATTCAACTGACTATTTAAATGTCAGCAGCAGGTAGCTCAACAGTGACAGTGCTTACTGTTGAAACAGAGTGGAGTGCAGCCACAGCACTGCATGTATTTCAGTTTTTAACATTAACATATGCACATCCCCTAAAGCTCAACTAGAAATGCCCATCACTACAACCGAGTTATTGCTCAGCAGAAGGACCCCCTCCCTTTCTCAGACAAGAAACTCACATCTTGAAATGTCTCATTTCTGACCTCTAGAGGGCAACAGTGGTTAATCAAATACACAGTACATTGTCGTAAACTGTACTGTATGCATTCACATTTTCAGGCGACATTTAGCCCTTTACTGTTCTGCTGGAAGGGGACACATTGTGTGCATTACACATATTTACAGACTCCTGTCTCATTTGAAGCCGTTTCCCAAAACAAAGAAGCCTCTTGGTTTTTGAGTCATTCACAGAGACAAACTTCTGGATTTCAATAAGAAGTACACATCCAACCACAAAGTCGACCCACAGTTGTTCGTCTGACCTCCACTCACATGTGGGTTCTTCCAAATGCTAAGCAAACATCACTTCCCCTTCCTAATTAGTTATGTTAAACTATGACAATGGCACTGCTTCAGCTGCTGCTATGCCTCATTCTCACCTACTCTGACACAAAACTGCAGCCTGAGGCTTTGAATTGGAAAAGTCAGATGACAACTGTTATCTCTCTATCTTGGCAAGAGCTTTCTCTTGATGGCAGGCCTTTGTTTGCCGGCTGGGGATGACTCCCAGCAAGGAAAATGGCTCAGGGGTGTCAATAGTCTGTTCCCTGGGTGCTGTCAATGCCCCCCCCCCTCCCCCCTCTCTCTCTCAGTGGGGTGGAGGGCATCGTTAGCACCTATAGGCCTTTTGTGTGACTTGATCTCAGTCGTGGCTTGATTTGATTTGAGACTGCCAGGAAAAAGTTGTCTGACAAGTTGTTTTTCTGAACTAAGCTGTGGTTTCGATGCACAGTTCTCCATAAAAAAAATGATTGACACATTTTGATGATCTTAATGTCATGGGTATTAAATATTCAGTCTTAGGAATTAATCAGTATTGTATAACATAGCTTGAAGGCAATATATTGCAACAACTACTTTTAAATCTCTTTCTCATATGCAACCACTGCCAGATTATTTTTAACATTTAACACCGTTTCATAACATATCATTTCCCTTTTCTTCCCATTTGCCACATTTTGGGGCCCAAAACCCCAAAACCCTGCTGTCTGCTTCTTCACACAAGTCTGCCTGACGGATCAAACAAAAATTGTGGCATCTCAAGTACACTGAGGGAAGGAGGCCTGGAACGCAGAGAAAGTTGTGCTACGATCTAACCGTCACAAACTGAAAAGCAATGCTTTCCCAGACTTTAAAACTTGGACGTCTAAAAATGCCAAGAGATGGCAGTGACAATATTTAAAGAGAGACAAGAGAGCTCATGCATTTAAACAAAACTTCCCTCCAATACACACATATCACTGGGACACACCTCGGTGGGGTTATGCATGATCCAAACAGCTGCAGTGTGGCATTGCTGCTGTAAAGCCATTGATTTGATGGTGATGACGTCCCCCATATTGGTTTGGCCAAAACCTGTTTTGGTAAAGCTTAATTTTGACTAGTGTTGTTATCATTCATAAATGCAAGCAGAAAAAAAGTTTAGCAAAGTTGTTTATGATGTAGCTATGGTCCAAATTGTACCATATCTTCTGTGATACCAATGTATGTTTTCACTTTTTTCCTCTAAAAATGGGTCTGACATCACACCTTATATAAAGTTTAGCTACCCGTTGACATTGTTTTGTTTCTGCATTCCAGTACTGAGAAAATAGTTTTATCAGTACAGGCAAAGAGAGACAGTTTAATCCCAGTGAGAGCATACCTCAACTGGGATACCACCAGTGAATCCACTCCCATACAGTAGTCCAAAGGCCTGCTTGCAAAAAAAAAAAAAAAAAAACAAGCTCATTAGCATCTGTGCTTTGTTCCTCTGAGTAGGGCATAAAATTGGGGAAGGGGTGAGGGGCAGAGCTCCTACCACCAGGGATGATATAGCAAAAAGTGTCTGTAAAAATACTAGAAGATATATTTTATGAAGCAAGCACTTATTTTAAAGAATAGGATGTGTTCGGTATTATACTCTGTAGGCTGTATGGCAGGGTTTGTGGGGTTTAGTATAAAAGGGTTGTATTGTTTGAGACAAAGTTGTGAGTGAGAGGGTGTGTTCTTCATAAAATGAGATTTACCTATATTCTTGTCACTATACTCTGGTAAAAATTTAAAGTATAAGTGCAATACTGAGTAAAAGGGTTCTTTGATATTAAAATGAAACTAATAATCTTGCATTTCTCCCCCTGTGCTTCTTAAAGTTGTCTTCTGTAAATAGACCAGACTGAAAACTGAAAATTGTCCTCTTTTACAATGCTGTAGATCTATTTATACTATTTCAAGGTTGTTCAAATGTATAATGGAGAGATGTAACATTCAATAAAATGCACACGATACTTTTCTCATAAAGTTCATCATGGTTGTATGTGCTTACTGTTTTGAAGCTTTTTACGGACAAGATGTTTACATTTGTGAATGTCATCTTTCTTTCAACTATTTTTTAGTCGATGCAGTACTTGATATAGTTTGTTATTGTTTTTAACCCTGCTACATTTCAATTATAGCTTTAGATCTGTGTCAATATGCACTTTTTTTGTAGGTCGGTTACAACAGGTAGATTGAGGTTTTGTATTATTTCTTTTAATCTGAGCTCACTCCCGCTCCTTTGGCCTGGGGAATCTCCCAGAGACTTTGATGAATCAAATCATCACAACACGTATTAAAACTGTAAAACTGATGTCTAACTATCAGATCTGAAGTGACTCCGGGCATTGCGAGTCCAAATAACTTGGTTAATTGTGTTATGAACTGGTCCAATGCGGTCACCGATCGACGCTTTCGACGTTTCTGATTTATGTAACCAGAACATTTTGCTCAACGTTACGTAAAGCCAATGTAGCCGTCTCCCGCACACATGAATAGAAACGACCACGGTGCTTACAAACGAGCTCTACGGTTCTGTTCATATACAGACTCGTGTCGACGTAACAGTAGGATTTCAACCGCGTCGAGAAAATAACATTGTTTCAATTGACTGCGCTGTACTTTGAATGAAATGGTTCTCCCCGTCAGTCACAATTACACGGAGCCCGTCTGCTGTCTGGCGGAGCGCAGTGATTGGCTAACGGCTGGCCAGAAGGCGCAATGGAGGTCTGTGATTGGCTGACAGCTGTTGATGAGGCGGGATCATTTCAGCTGCGACTGTCAAGATTGGTAAAAAGAAAAAAAAAAAAAAAGCTGGCGCTGCTGCGTGCAGGTAAAAAGGAACAAGCGACACAAAACAGAAAACATTTGTCTTGGCAGAAAGCAAGGGCTGCAATGGAGACGGAGAAACCTATTCGTGCGACGGAACCCCAAAAGCGAGGCGTTTAAGTCGGTGAAAAAAAGCGCAACACCTTCAGCTTTCTTGGAAGAAAGTGCCGTTGTGTCAACCATCGCTCGGGCTCCCGGGGCACGCTTTGTACAGCGAGCAACTTGGACAGCTGCGTGTTTTCAAGCAAGCCATCAACAAAGAATGAAAGCATTCAAACGAGGTGAGCAGGCGCTCGCATCGTGTTGTTTTTTAATCACTGCCATGCACGTTTATAACCTACAAAGTGTCCCGTCTGCGAGCCCGCTGTGTCTCTCCGCTGTTGGTTTTGTCTGGTATGCGGGCTTTTTGTTGCGAGCAAATGCAGCGTGTGTGTTGTGTGCTCCCATTTGGAGGGACAGCTAGCCAGCTAGTTATCTCTGGAGGCGGGCATGGTGTCCATCTGGCGGCGTGACATGCGGGAGGCTGCGCTTTCCTGCCTGCCTCCTTTGTGCGCTCCAGATGGCTAATTTACCGAGTAGCTCGCTTTATATCTTTACGAATGTAACATTTAGCATTATATTCCAGAGGGTTTGTTTTGTCGTATATTTAGTTTCACTCTTGAGTGTGACGTTATCGCGTAACGAGACAAAGCGAGCGGGTCTCCAAAGTTGATGTTTGGTGTGTAACGTTACTAACGGTCAGATTCAAATCCGTACCTCGGAGTGTGTTGTGAAGTTTAGTTCACTGTTGAGGTCTTTCGTCTCATTTTTATATTAAAATACAGAATGCTAGCAGCACTTTTCACATGACCAACGTGTATGTAACGTTAGAGGATACGGTTGGTAAACAAAAAGTTGGGTTTGACTGCCTGTGAGATGTTACATGTGGCTGTTGCTGATGTGACACAATGTACTATAAGCTAACGTCAGTTCAAAATCTTTTGTTTTATTAACTGAGTCTCACATTGAATGAGTGCACATATGATACATCTTTAAATGTCTATGCAGTGATATAGTGAAGGGAATGCTACTTTGTTGTGGGCCACATAGTTTCTCTCAATGTTATTATAAGTAGGTTAACGTGAGATGTCTGTCAAGCATGAATGGGGCTAATGCATGGGAGACTAATTTTACAGACTACAGTATTTTCATACCCCTTTAGACCAAATTAGACTTAATTTAACTCTGAAATTATTAAGTTTACTCTATTCATTGCAGAGGTTTTAACAAAGATGTTGGGTGAATATTTTTTGGCAAATTTATGCAAAAATCCCATGTTTATTGCAGTGATCCAGGTTGTATGGTTGCATTATATCAGACAAGACACATGACAAACAAATGTTGTGTGAAAACGATCATTAATTGGGACCACAAAATATCATCCCAAATGATAAATCAGTTCTTAAATGTAGTTAATTAGTTCCACTAAAACATTTAAATCAACAGCTCTAGCAAATTATTTTTAGGTGCTAGGGGGAAGCTCATTCACAGTAATTGGGGGGAAAATACACTGAATTTGTATGTTGTTTTTTTAATTTGACCCCCACTAACTTGGTTGTAGCACCCTCGTTGTCGAGGAATGCCAAATTCAAAAGATTTTGTCAACTACTCCTGCAGTACTGAGCCGGAGTGGCATGAGGTGAAAACGGCCTCCTTTGCATGGTCAATAGGCTCCTGGGCCACTGGCTACTGTGATGTTGATATGCACACAATCTTCTTTGTGAAGACAGGCGCTGCCCCGGGGGTCAGGTTTCACCCCAGCCCCACAGAAAGACATTCACTGCATTTTAGTGGCCCACCCCTGGGATCAGGCATGCTCCATTTTGAGGGGAGATTCTCTCCAGTGGCCAACCGGAGACAACCAAAAAAATCCCACAACAAAGTCCAAACCTCGAAGCCATTGTTTGAATTTATTCAGACCACACATTTTTAAATTGGGTTAAATCGGGAGGTTAAAAGCAACCGATGAGGATTGTGCACTTGTTCACAAATCACTGAAAAACACTCTTTGAGTTTGCAAAACAGCCACTCATACAACATGTAAGCTATCTGACACCTCTATTTAAAATCAGTACGCATGATGAGCAACACCGAGGACTCTCTGACCCTTTTTATTCCAAATTATTTCCTTTTTCCTCAGCTCTGGAAGAAGAGCTTCGCCCGGAGCAGGAGCACTCCTCCGCCATGTCGGACAGCGATGACGGCTCCCCACTCGACCTGTCAGGACGGGGTCTATTTGGGAAACGCCGTCGCCGCGGCAACCTGCCAAAGGAGGCGGTGCAGACTCTGCGGAGCTGGCTGTACGAGCACCGCTTCAACGCCTACCCGTCGGAGCAAGAGAAGCTCAGTCTGTCCGGCCAGACCAACCTCTCTGTGCTGCAGGTGAGGATTTATTTAATCTTGTTTTTTCCACAAGCACTCAGCACTTACCAGAGGAAATGACACTTGTGGTTTACACCGTTTCTGCTTTCTGGTGGAGTAGAGCTGATTTTTACAGGTTCCACTGGATTTAAATGCTTTGTGTGCATTTACATTTGTAACAGAAGCAGGGCTGTAAATTAGATTCAGGATGCTTTGATACTGAATATTATTTCTACTATTTTTTTTTGTAATGCACATAAGCAGGTGGTAAATCAATACATTATTACTCGTCTTGTTGCGCAAAAGGCAGATCATGATCCGCACATCGGGACTAAATTTAGTAATGTTTTATCACTATAGCGTTTGATGCTGCACACAAGAAAGGGGTTAAAACTATATTCATAACACCTTTTTACATGCTTCTCACGCTTGAAAGCAAAACAACAATCTGGTGGTATTTCCACACTGCTGCTGAGAATGAGCTTTTCCCAGCCCTCCCTTTTCACTTCATTACATCAGAAGAAGACGTTTCCTCTTTCCCCTCTCAACACTCGCAGGCATGCAAGAACAGGCGGGCAGCATTAAAGACAGCATTACAGATTAGCATGAGGCAGCAGCAGAGTTTCTTGTTGTGTAGTCAGTTCCCTGGAATGCCTTTGGCTGGCTTCTCTGTGGCTCAGCATATTTGAGCTCAGACCTTCATTATTGCCAGCTGTCTGAGGGCTCTCATCTCCGTCTGTCTCCCTCTCTTTCTTCCTTCCTTGTGTGGGAGGCCGTACCACTAGAGGGGGTAAGTAAGGCCTGTGTAAAAAATGTGTAGGTGGTTATTAAAATCACAGGCCTCAGATCATTTTTAGACCTTGGATGTAATTCAGGCTTTCAAAAGAAAAATGTAAAAGTACATTCTTTGTGACTGAAAAGCTTTTCTTTTTATTCATGTAAAACATCCACGTAAGCAGCCGGTATCAGTTATGTTCATGCAGAATTTCTTCCTCCTTTCCCCAGATATGTAACTGGTTCATCAACGCACGCCGCCGCCTCCTCCCCGACCTGCTTCGCAAGGACGGCAAAGATCCCACAAAGTTCACCATCTCCCGCAAGGTCGGTGGTAAAAGTGAAGTCCCCTCGGCTAATGGAGGCGGAGCCAGCTCTCCGGAAAGCAACTCCTCCACCGGCTCGTCTCAACAGCGGCCGTCCGTCATCCGCTCCGCCCCTACGCTGGACCTCAGTCTTCTCGGGAACACGGCGACGGCCATTCTGACCGGAGCGGGCTACCCAGGCAAGGAAGGGTCCGTCCAGGCGCTGATGAAGCTGGACACTCAAAGTCTGCTGAGAGAAGCGGAGGAACAGGGGGCCAATATGGTTTGTCTCACCAGCACAACAATGGCAGCTAGCCCCACCAGTGGCCTCTTCAACACTCCGCCCCCGACTCCTCCCGAGCTGTTCCCCACCCAGGACTTCAGCGACTTGAGGCTCCTGGTCGACGCGGCTCTGCAAAGGGCGGCAGAGCAGGAGAACCTGAAGAGGCTCCAGGAGAGCCAGAACAGACCTGCAGAGGCTGTAAAGACTGAATTAGTGGAGGCAAAGTGTAGCGCTTACGGCAGTGACACAGGGCCGACACCGCCTCCAGAGGACAGCCAACAAGTCATGGATCCTTCCAGGGTGCAGAGTCTGATGGAGAAGGCTATGGCTGTTCCAGTGTCAACTGTGACTTCAGGAAAGGATCCAGTGCCTCTGTCTTTAACCGCCTCTGTGCCAGCCGCAGCTCCAGTCTTGGTATCCGCCTCAAGGCTATCTCCTCTCCTGATGGATAAAGTAATCTGGAGCCCCTTAGACAAGGACACTGCCTCCAGCCCAAACCAGCCTCAGCTCATCCCAGTCCATCTGCCTACTGTAGTGCCAGTGTCTGCCTCAGTTTTAGAACAGCCGAATTCCCAGAAACCAGCCGCTGCTCCAGCCTCGAGCTCACTTCCAGCTCCACTGCCCGTCTCTTTGCTGTCAGCAGTCCTTGTCCCAGCCACAAGTCCCGCCTCTGTGACGGCTCCTAGCCAGGCTTCTTCCCAGACTGTAGCGCTTGTTCCAGCTGCTCCACCTCCAGCCATCACCTCTTTCACAGACCCCAGAGGAGTCCCGCTTTGTCTGCCGTTCCATATGTCCCCCATAATCCCAGTCAGTGTTCCGTGTCCGTCACCCGCTTTCACCGCAGAGTCGTCTCCAGCCTCCGTTCACAACCCGGTCTTTGGCTCCACGCAAACTCCAACTTCTCTGTCCACCTCAGCACAAATATCCTCCTCTACGCCAGCGATGACGCCTCTTCTGGGCCTGGCTTCCCCCCTCACTGCTCCTCTCCAGCCTTCCTCCACTACCACCAGCAATATCAGTAGCAGGAATTCAGCAGCGGTGCCCAGTGTTTGGGGCATGGTCCATGCTGATACCAGGCAACCCAGTTCTCTTCCAGGGGTAAAGACCCCCATCACCACAGTGTGGGGCCCGCAGCACAGCCTGCACTCAGTGAGTGAAGCTGTTAACTAGGAGCCGGAAGTTTGCCCCTTGTTGTTTTTTTTATTTTTAATTTTTTATATATATATATATATATATATATATATATATATATATATATATATATATATATATATATATATATATATATATATATATATATATATATAGGAGGAGAGAAGCCAAACATTCCTGTTGGCTGGACAACACTGTATATAGGAGAATGTATCTTCATCACAAGTCCCCTTGTCATTAACGCCTGTGCCTGCAGAATACAGGGAATGTGATCAGATGAACTGGGACAAAGTGAAGCAACAAACGAGAGGTGTTATAGAGACTTGCTGTTTCAAGCAACTTTTTATTGTTTAAATGTGCTGTTCTTGACGGAGGCACCTGCGGGTAAGAACACTTTTTTTTGATGTCATATCTCGACAGGAACATTCCTCAGTGCAGAGTCATTGTATTGTACAGTTTTTGATGCCATTTGTCTTTCCACATTACAATTTATAAACGAGGCGGAAATATCCCTTAATTGTACAAATCGTCGAACAGTGTCATTTTCAGGACCAGCAGTTAGCCTCTTCAGTAGCAGTACTGGACTTTATTGAATGTACTAAAAGACATGGATATCATTGGCTTGGCTGCCTATCATCCATTCCCCTCCAGGATAAAAAGGAGGACATGAATTGTTCCCCCCCCCCCCCCCCCCTACGCTCAGCAACAACACCGTAGACCTCTTAAGAATTTAGTCTGTTTTTTACTCTTTACATGTCCCCCCTTTTCCTTGGAAATGACCAGAAAGGGAAATTGATTGTACTGCAGCGTCTGTCTCCATCACCCCCCCCCCCCTTCCTCCTGCCTTTTTATAGCTAAGGAGATTCATTGTCATCTCAACCTTTCAACACATGCTCTCAGGCGCCACGTGTTCCTTTGTTTGCCGTTTCCCAATTTATAAATCGGAGCTGTGTTTTTGCTGGAAGTGAAGCGGTTCTGTCCGTTACTTTGTGCATCCTTGATCGGTTGTGTACGATTTTCAGGGATTGTTGAGGAGGAGGAGGGCTGTGGATACAGGATGAAGGGGAGAGGGTCACATTGGATCTGTTACAGAAATCAATTTCAGTGGAGAGGTGATGACATCAAGCTCTTGCAACTCCTCGACTGAAATGTTTCACTTGCTGTGATACTCGGCACCTTTTCATCTTTTGTGGTGCAAAACACTTCAAACATTGGATCCTCTTATTTGGGGAGTAGATAAATTACCCAGTCTTTTTAGGGCCTTATGATTTTGTTTAAAGTATTTCAAACCTGAATGTCTAACTAGTGGAAAGATGGATTGATGCGTATTGTGTCTTGGCAAAGCAAATGTAGCAGATGTACTGAAATAGCTGACATTTTGATGTTTTTTTTATTATTTTTTTCGGTGGGGGGGGGGCGACAGCATAAAAATATAATATTCCTCATTTGTGCTTTCCACCTGTGTTTAGAAATGGTTTCTTTTAGAGTTCCTAATCATTCACAGAGCTGTAGTTTCCATGAAACTGTCGTAGCATAAACCACAATATATCAGGCGTCTCTTCACCGTAGCATCATGTGGAAAAGGTCCTATGTGAATAATACTATAGCAGGATTGTGCGTCACATCTTCAATACTGTCATGTTTACCAGCGTCATTGAGCTGTGCTCGGTTCAAACGGTCACATTTTACTCGTGCAAGGGGAGACAAAAGGAGAAAGTCAGGTGTTAGAGTGCTGCTGAGTGCTGACACCATCAAAAACAAAAATCATTCTTGCTCAACTCTCCTCTTATTCCCACTTGTGTTGTGTTTTGTATGTCCCTCCTCACTGCCAGGGATGCTCTGTGGATGGCGATGGAAATGTTTTATTTGTTTTTTTTGTTACAGGTACTCACTAGACTGATGTGCATTTATACCTCAATTTACACAGGTTATGTCAGGCTTGGGTCATATGTAGAATACTAAGTATTAAATTAATATTTTTATTGTTCATATACTACATCATGCCACTGTGACAACACCTTTAATCAGTTGAGATATACTGGAAATGGCTGGCTAAAGATTAGGCAGGCAGTTTTTTTTGTTTTGTTTTTTAGCAATGTTTATGTGATTTTAGATTTCAAATGACACTCCACTCTGATCAGACAATGTGATGATGCATGTAAATATTTTCAGTCATGTTTTTTTCTTTTTCGTTTTGTTTGTATTGGCATGGACTTTATCTCGAACTATGTAGTTTCTTTACAGCCAAATGCATTCAAAATGTTGTGAATCATGACCGACCGTTGGCAGTATGACTGGCTGCTGTGCCTTAAACCTACGACTGAGGGACTAATGTTCCTTTTTATATAAAAACTTCTCAATAGTCTGTGCAATATATGCCTTAAACTTTAAATGTGTTTTGTATAAGCATTTCAAAGAAATAAAAGTTCTGTTTTTCATAAACGCCATTTCAGTGTTTTGTTGCCTATTAAAGCTTAAGTTTATTTCAATTTAATTTTGTGAGAATATTGCAACATATTTTCTCAATTACTTTCTTACAATAGCCCTTTTTACACACTAGGCTCATGGTATTGTGCATGCTGACTCACTGAGACACTGTCATGGCTTACTGAGACACTTGGGTAGAGGAGTGGCATGGTTAAATATTATCAATTTAAAAAATGTAAATGTCATGAGTGCAGTTAGAATGTCTGTGAAAAGGGCATTTATAAAATCAAATCTTCCAACTTTTTTTTAAAATCCTTAGTAAATATTGCTGTATTTTTTTTTTTTTTTTCTCCTGGGATCAATTGGAAAAAAAGTGTCACATTATGTGCATCAATCAGGATTAAATATTTGAATCCGATGACATTTGTTGGGTTGTTCAGCCACCTTCAAACCAAACTCGGTCCTGATAAAGCACATTTGTTGTTTGAGTGTATCACCACTGGCAGTAGTGAACATTAACATTGAAAAGTTAAAATAAAATTTCCAAGTTGGTGCATTCATGGTCATGTATACAGCGCAAACTACATTTTTTGGCAACTGGTCATAGTGCAAAGTAGATTGTACTGCTTTGTTGGACAAAGCTCTAAAACAACTAAAAGCACTGATGATGAAACAGAGAAAGGAGACACTTACTTGAAAAACATCTACACTGCTCTTCCAACAACATGAATAAACTTTATTTGCCTGAGCAACAGTTCAAGCCTGAATTCCTTCAACACAAACTTGCCTGATCCTTCAAGTGCACACAACCAGCTGATGGGAAAAACAATTCAGTATAAAAGCTCTACTAATCATTTCATCAAGCAGAAGCACTCGCCACTTTCAATGAACACAATCAGAATGATCAGATTCTCTTTTTATCCATTTTTAACACAGGAATACAAATATTACAGGTATGGAGACTTGTTGCAGTGCAGGTGTGGTAGCTAATTGGCAGGTAAGAGGTAAACATTGCTGGTACTGTATGTGGCACCGAATCTTACAGTCCAAAAGCACCCCGCGCACATGATGTGTTGATGCATCCACCCAGCAGTCCGTGAAGCCGCAGGAGACTTGTAGCTATGAGATGCAAATACATCTCTTCATGGTAATATTGCAAAAATATTTCTGTGGATCCCAAATGAATCCCCAGCTCCTACCTTTTAATACACATGTTTAAATCTAAATAACCTCAACACATTGGACACTTGATAATGTGTCTTTCAGTTTCTCTAAAACCTACATGGTCCGTAAATGTAGGAGCTAAGGGTTGATTTGTGGTGCAGTATGTGTGCGGGGGGCCCCAAGGAAGTCGGTGTCTCCCTCTACTCGTCGTCCTTGTCTTTGGCGCCGTGTTTGAGGATGCGCGTGAACTCTGCGTAGTTGAAGTTGCCCTTCTTGTCAATGGGAGCCTCGCGGAACAGCTCGTCCACGTCTTCATCTGTGAAGCGGTCGCCCATAGTGGTCAGCAGCTCCCTCAGATGGTCCTCGTGGATCACACCTTGGACACAGGTAAGACCCATTAAGCTCCAAAACACAGACAGTGAAAGTGCCATGAACTTTTGTTAACAGTATTGTGTTTATGCTGACTCACCAGACCCCTCCTCGTCAAAGCAGGCGAAAGCGTTGCGAATGACGTCCTCGGGGTCCGTTCCGTTGAGCCTCTCTCCAAACATGGTGAGGAACATGGTGAAGTTGATGGGCCCCGGTGCTTCGCTCATCATCCCCTCCAGGTATTCATCAGAGGGGTTCTTACCTGAGGACGAACAACACTGTTACATGTATCGTCTTTATCTTGGGACTACACAAAACCAGGAAGTGTTTCCTTGTGCCTCTAGAAGAACCCTGCTGCTATAAACAGTGGTCAACTTATTTAGTTGTGAAGAACCAATTAAGAACGCAGTCCAGCAGTTTTGAAGGAACCTTTCGGAGGCACATAAATTCAATTGGGTTTTTTTTATTTCGTCTACATATAAAAAGAAAATTTTGATATTGTGACCTTTAGCTCCATTAACAGGGAATCTGTACATTTCCCATAGTGCAGCTCTTTAGCATCTTTTGTTACACACCTAATAAATGCCCACGTCTTTCAAACGCCTCACTCCCGTTTTGTAATAAAGGCTTTTCTGTTAGAAATGTGTAGTGTCAAAGCCCTAACTGACATCATTTCAGTTTTTCTCAGACTTTAGAGAGCTCATGTCGGAGTTACAGATTATATTTTACTACTGTTCACATGTTGAGTGCTACTCCTCATAATGAGCAAACTAAACCTCATATGTAAATATGTGTGTTAGGAGTGGTAAAAGAAGTGTGATATTTATGATTTGAAACCTGCACTTGTAAGCCATAAAAACTAAGTGTAGTGAGAAGATGCCAGTTTACCCAGAGAGGCCAGCATGTCATGCAGATCCTCCTTGTCGATGAAGCCGTCTCTGTTCTGGTCAATCATGTTGAACGCCTCTTTGAACTCCTGGATCTGAGACTGGTCGAACATAGCGAAGACGTTGGAGGTGGCCCTCTGAGGACGCTTCTTGGTGGTCTTTCCCTTGGCACGCTTGCTCGACATGGTGGCAGCTGGATCTGGGCCTGTGCACATTCAAAAAGCACGACTCATGGATTAGATTGCAGTAATGCTGCACCATGAGGAATAGCATGGCTTAAGGCATATTGCCTGTTACCACAGCTTGACATGAATACTGATTTCAGCATTCATTTGAAAAAAACGAGTTGAATTTTACGCATATTTTGCAGTTCTGAAAGCTGGGATGCAGCCATGTAGCTCTGTTATATGTTCTCTTCTATTTGCCCCAAGCAGGAGAATCTTTTTCTCTGGCTTCCTCTAGAGAGAGAATCACACTCTCCTTAAATGTCGGGTACAGTGATGGGTGTGAAAATGACAGGTCTCCACTGTGCACACTGCAGCTAACTTCAGATCCTTCCAGAATTAGACCCGTCACTCATGTTCAGGTCTGCAAGGATTTGTCCTGCGTGCGTGCGTGCGTGCGTGCGTGCGTGCGTGCTTGCGTGCTTGCGTGCTTGCGTGCTTGCGTGCTTGCTTGCTTGCTTGCTTGCTCTGTGATTGTGTTGTACCCAGTGGGAAATAGCAGACAGAAGACGGACGGACAGGCTGGACAGGCAGGAGGGGGCAGGTGAATGTGGCTGATTAGTCGCATACGAGGTATGACGGAATGCCTTGAGAGGCGCTGAGGTGAAGATAATTTATTCAGTGTGAGATTGCATGTCAGGAAAGGGTGTGCAATGTGTTGTTTCCAGTCTTTAATTTACACCTTGAAAATGACATAATTAAGCCACGTTTCTCAGATGTAGAAGTATGTACAGTACGTGCTATTTTGATGTATTATCTTGTCCACAAATTTTTACTTCAGTGGAATAGCACTACTCAAATGCATCTTCAAATGTGCTGTGCTTAGACCTTCACCGGAAAGCTACAGCAATCCCAAAGTGTTTTCATGTCCGGACAAGTCACTTCCTCTACCACAATAGGTAGGTTTAATGTCCAATAAATTAAATCAACAAACAATTGATAGAACATGCCATCCAGTGTCTGTATTGGAATGTACTATATCATATATTTACTACAAATTCAAATAATTCTTCTGGTTACCAACATTTGAACACATTTCTGTGTTTTAGGAGCAAAAGACATCTACAGCCATGTATTTTATAGCACATTATAGTAAAGGCAACACTGCAGTGTAATCCACCACTTATAAATAGCTCTTTCCTGTCCTATATTCACCAAATCTCTGTCTCAAAGGACAGTGTCTGTGTGACACTGTCTGCCATCACTTTTAATGGGCTGGAGTAGTCCTACGTTTCTGTGTCAGCTGTCCCTGTTGCTTTCATGATTGCACTCAGAAAAGTTAGTGAAGGCAGCATTGAGCAGCTTTGACTATCAATTTATCTTGAATCTATGAGACGTTTCTTTCTCAGTTGGTCTCTATACAAATGAATGCTACTGTATCACTAGGGCAGAATTATAACATTCATTGTCAATGCAAATTAGTATGACCAGCCGGTTCTGTCCAGAGTTTATAATCTTGATGAATAACTGGATTGTCCACAGTAACATTTACATAAAATACATTAAATCCAAAAATGGATCTGTGCGTTTGGCTTTTCAGTATTAAAAAGGTTACAGGAAGCAAATTCATGTACTTGCTCTCAATACCAAACACACCCACAGTTTTTATCAGCGATGATTCCACTCTTTATTGTCTCACACTTGCAGACACATGTTGGATCAGTCTCTCCTTTCATTTCACTACTGTTTGGCTGCTTGTGTTCCATCCTGTGCTTGAAAAATAAAGAAATCTGGAAGGTGTGTGCTTTTGGCTCAAAGCCCTTCCATTCTCCATTTAACAGTTGCAGAGGAAGCTGGAAACAAAACAGCTTCTAGCTCCAATTTAAGGTTTCTGGGAACAGAGGAATTCCACATACTCATTCTTGTTTGGCTCCTCTGATACAGTACAGTAGGGCACTGTTCCCTGGAGAGGCTGATTGTCTGTTTCAAGCAATCGATAATATAGATTCTTTGACTTGTGTGATTATTAAAACAACCTGATGTCCAGGTGCCGTAGCGACCGCTGAAATCTTCTGCATAGAGTGAGTCAACGAGGATTCACAAAGAGGCCGAGAAGAAATAGTTTCGGGACTTCAGAGACGTCAGCATTTGGCTGACGTGCCTCAATTGTACTTGTTCTCTGTCCACCACAGCTCCTCTGTGAACCCTTTCATCCAGTGGGACGACAAAGCTTCTCTGTCCCTTCACCCAAGCAAGCAAGCGCGCGCGCACGCACGCACGCACGCACACACACACACACACACACACACACACACACACACACACACACACACACACACACACACACACACACACACACACACACACACACACACACACACACACTTTGATATCACCAAACAGTCAGGCTGTCATCCTTCACTCTAACTCCAGGCCTCGTAGGTCACCACTACTCAAGTGAAGACTGAAACGCAACCGGTCAGGAATTCCAAAAACAAACAGAGAGTACAGTGGAAGTTAAGCTCTCATCGCCTATTAAAAGACAACATCAGAGTGTGTGTGTGTGTGTGTGTGTGTGTGTGTGTGTGTGTGTGTGTGTGTGTGTGTGTGTGTGTGTGTGTGTGTGTGTGAGATCTAAATGGGTCACCTGCACTCAGAAATTCCTCTGTCTAATGTGCCGTAATGATGAGATAGAAGTACATGACACATGTATACAGTCCATTTACACTGCATACACAAACAAATACACAGATCTAAGGTGAATTACAAGTCTCTGTTCATGTTGATCAAAAGATGAAAAAGCAATATTGTAACTTTATCAAATATCCACTGAACCTCTCTCTTTATCCTCTACCTCACTCTCAGACCTGATAGTTGAGCATTGTACCACTGAGCTCTTACACATTCTGTCCTTTCTAAGAAAAAAACACCACATCAAATATGAGCTTTTTAACACTTTGTATGCATGATAATGTGCAGTGGTAAAATCAGCTTTCTTTCTCACCTTGGCTTCAGGTAGAAATATCTGGAAGTCCCTCAATCTCCTTTTGTCTGGGTCCAACACAGCAGTGCGAAAGGGAAGCAGGCAGTCCTCCTGAAAAGTTTGTTTAAAGAATCAGACTCCCGGTGGGTCCCTCCCCTTTCGTGCCCCGGCCAATGGAGAGGACGGCATGTCCCATACAAAGACATCTCAGGCCAGGCCGTTTCTCCATACAAGGCAAAAGAATGCACGGGCTGCAGCCTGTTACTGCCACAGACGCTGCTCTGGATGTTTGGGGAAAAGGCAGAAATGACAGGAACTACGATAAGGCTGCCTTATTTAGAGAAAAGGGCCCAGACATTTAGAGAAGCCTTTGTGTGCTGGAGAGTTGTGAGCAGATGCAGAGCAGTTTAGAAAGCCAGTGTTTCTGTTGTAGGGCCGTGGCTCTCCTTAAATAGGCAGTTTGGCTGGCCATCACTGGGGCCTGGATGTGAAGGGAACACCTTAAGTTATGTCATTGAGTTAACATACAAACCTACTTGACAATTATTCACTGTAAGAAAATATGCACTGCTGCAGCGTTTTACTCCGACAAAGCTGCTGAAGGTGTCGCCATTTTTTTTTATGTGAAGATGTTAAGATATTGATGCCTACTGTCTTCATGGAATAAATGCATGTGTAAAATATGCATCTCCTTAATTGGGCAGTGCATAATGTAAGCACAAAAGCAGCGTATGTTTTTATTTTGGTATTTAGTTTAATTGCAAATAATATACTTTTTTTTGCAACCCCAAAGCTGTTTTTATTCTGTCAATTTTAAAGGTATAACACATCAAAAATGTGTTTTTATTTAATTGTTAAATTACCATTTAGTCATTTCAGTGTTTCTGTGATGGTCATGATTTACAACATAGCTCTATGCTCGTGTTTTTCATCTCTCTTTCATTAGACCGAATGTGCATTCTAAGAATATATGTATAAAATATATTCATATTGTTTTTTATCAATAAAACAGAAAATCATCTGTTTTGTTTAAGCAATGCAGCTTTCCAACATTTTAGTAAACATTTAGAGATAAAGTGTTGTTATTTTATTGAGTTGAAATTATGGAAAGATAGATCCAGAGCATGCATAGAGGCGTTCGGTCAAAGAAAGGAGGAGTCTCAGTTGAGGCTGTGTTCAGGAGAAGTGATGCCCTCTGCTGGACCACACTAGTTATTATTTCTGAAATACTGAAAACCCATGAATGAATGATGATGAGGACTAAAATAACGTGGAAAGGCTGTGAAACTGTTCCGTCTGGCTGCATACACATTAAGTTGTGAGGCAAACATATGATGCATATGCAAATACTGTTTACAGTTCATTATATGGTCACACAGAAAAAAGTATCTCACAGTTGGTAGTGTCTCAGATTTTGAAAAAAAATGTGCATTACAGTTATCTCTTGCTGCCTGTTAGTTGCTCACAAATTATATCAGTTAATGTAGTGCAACTTACGTAAAGTAGCATGTTTTATGAACCCTCTTGTGACAGATATTTATATACACAACTTTACACCATGCCCATTTTCTTTGAACCAAATTGTGTCTGCATGTGTCTTCTTTTCGGCACCATTGCATCAGGAGCTCCTGTATACCAGCACAGTCTCTGCCAATAGCTATGTTTAAAGATGTATTTTGCAGGGTGACACCTGTGGATTCACTGGCTAGAGAAGCTTCCACCCATAGACTAAATTTAGCTCAACAACATCATCTGAATCTGCTGACAACAGAGGAGACACTGTTGCCTGTCTGCTGTTTGATCGAGCTGTTGTAGCCCATAGTCTACAACTGCCCATTTTTTTGACTGTTCTCTGATACAATTCATGATGTAATGTGAAGACATGTTGAATGTAAGAGTAAATAGATATGCATGCATCTCAAATAAGTTCTGTAACAATACTATTGCATCACCAGATATTAATCTTTCATCAAAAAGTAAAATTTGCAACAGAAGTTTTTCTTCAGGTGACTTTGAGTTACAAGGTTTTCTAACTCATTTGTTGAACATATGTTAATGTTTCTTTTATATATTTTATAATTGTAAAATATAAGTATTAGTTGTTTATTCCTTATCTTATATCATGATGACAATGTAAACACTTAAAGAATATGCAGGTCTGCATCATTTAACGCTTTGTTTACAAATTAACGTTAGAGGCGGGTCATGTTTCTTTTCCACTTTGCCCATTGGCTATTGGAGTGTTTTGACTTGTGTTGCGCGCATGCGCTGTATACTAGGAAGCGTCCGAGGATGGCTTGTATTCTCTCAATCTGAAAAGCTGACCCGAAAGGTAATCTGCTCTCTCTCTTTCTCTCACCGAAAGAATAAACTGTTTGTCACGTATATAACAGCCGTGGAAATATGTTAACTAGTCAGAGTTGTATCAGTTAAGACTATTTTTTTACTTGTTGTAATTTACACATCGTTCAAGACGATTAGGTTAACGATGTTTCACCACTGAGTTCCTGTCAAACAAAGCAAAATCTTCCTGAAGTTGTGAAGGGTGAATACGTGGCTCCAGCTGGGTCGGGAAGAGGACGCGTCTCTAGTTTTTAAAACGTTTAAAATAACGGGAGAGGACATTTGTTTCTACTGTTGTAACTGAGTTTCAGTTGCAAACACTGGATTGCACCATACGGTCACACGTAAAGCCGATGCGGAAGTTGTTTGTGGTTTAGTTGTATTTAACGGTTTAAAGCTAAATATATCTGTTTAAAATCTTATTTAAACTTTTTGGTAAAATTGCTGTCTTTCACTGAGTTATTTATTAGAGTTCCGCCAAATGAGGGACTGAGTGTTTCAGTGATGGGGACAGAAATGATGTGATCATCAAATGTGACGTATGAGGAATGTCTTGAAGTGGAACAGTGGTCAAGAGAAGGAGGAGGCAGACATGATTAATCACATTGAAGTGAGGGAACCTCTATGTGTCTGTGGCTTCTGTGAGGCAAAGGTCGTGAAAAGCCAAGACTGCTTTCCACACACACTTGTGTGGCTTTTTATTGACATTTGGAAATAGTGTGTGAATGAATGATTACATTTAATCCAGGGCTGAAATGGTCAAATGATCAAATTTTCATAGTTGGTTAAGCGTTAAGGTATGACTTGATAAAGCAAAAAAAAAGTCATACTTTTGCTTTATCACCGTTCAGAACTTCATTTAGGAAATTAATATCTTTCCGTTAGTAGGTCAGACAAAACAGGACATTTGAAAATGTCACATTGTCACATCTGTTTCCACTATTTTTTGCCATTTCATAGACAAAAAGAGGAATCAGTTAATTCAAAAAGAGAATCTACACATTAATACATGCTGAAAACAATGAATGTGCAGCCCTAGTGTCATCGTCATCAGCTTGAGTGAACTAATAGGAAGTGAAGCTTTGAGTTATGCCAGGTTACACATGAGGGATAACTCACCCTGTGTTTAATACATTAGAGGCGACATCCTGCTACAGGTGGAAGCGTTTGATCCTTTTACATCAGTGGATAACCCCCTTGTCTTTCCCCTCTGTCATCCGTCTACTGCCCTACATTTTGTCGTCACTCGCTGCCATTGTCTGCTGCGGGCTTTTGTTCCTCCTACTTTCTAAATACAGCTGACCTGGCAGTTTCAGTCAAGCATCACTCCAAATCGAATTTTCGGATAGAGAGGCCTGACTGGTTACGGAAAGAGGTAATCACATCAGAAGGCCGTGATGAGCTACACTCATATTTTACATTCAGTGATAGGCCAGAGTGTTTTTTTGAACAAGGCTGATGAGCTACATCAATGCCAACGACATCTCTTTTTGTTGGACATTGTTTTATAGCTTAGGCCTACCTTTCTGTTGTGTCCTCCTCCACAGGCAGTGATGTCCATCACGATTTGCAAGTTATTTGCTTAAGCTCCTCCTGAGTGCTCTTCGCCTATGAAAGATTTTCCCGCGTTGGTAGAGCATGGCTGCTGGAGAGTCCCCTCAGCGTCGATGGCCCAGAGAGCTGTGGTCAAGCCCAGAAACTCTGTGGTCGATCAGTTTGTGTGTGTGCGTTTTGAATAGCCTTTCAGAAACTGCTGGTCTGGCTGTCACGTGCAGTGCAAGTGGTGAAGTATGAATTTGGTGGGACAGGAGGGGATGTATGTGCTTGTGAAATTGTGTGAGATAGAGGAAGCATCGGTGTGTGTGACTGAATATACTAGGACTCTCTCATAGATTTGCTATATTTTGCGTCCCTAGCTCAGGACAGATAGGACTCGAGCGCCGTCATCTCGGATCACCAGTGATCAAGTGGAAAGTCCAAATCTAGCTCACCGGCTCGACTGAGAGATCTTTAGTAGCTACATCTCAGATGTCAAAGCTAACGAAATGTAGCCTTACATCTACAGACAGATATGGGGAGGGGTGGGGGGGGGGGTGTTAAGCACACTTAGCCTTGAGAGTTCAGCCGAGCATTCTGGGGAATGGAGTTGACCGGTTCCTGTGGTGGAAATGGGCGTAAAGTTTCGTGAGTTCCAGTGGTGGGAAAAGCCTTTATAGTGGTGCTGGATGGCAGGAGGGAGGTCAAGGGAACACCGCCTGTTTGGGAAGGCACATCTGCATCCTTCCATGTGGGTAAGATGTGAGACTGGTAATGTGGACTCTAGACGGATGATGCTGTAGACGGGTGTGATTCATTGTGCAGGTGTGTGTGTTAAGTCACTCTTTATGGACTAAATTGGGTTATTGGTTGGGTTGTTAGGAGCATATTGTGAGGCTCGGTTGAGTCTGACAGATCCATCAAGTCTTGTCTCTTGGGATCAGTTACTAAATTGTGTAAACACAAACTAAACGTCACAGAGGTAGAATGTATTGCCAAGCTATGGTATCGCTATCTCTAACAATATTACATTTGTTTCTTTGTTGAAGCAAAGAATTGTAAATTCCTGAATATTGCAGTGAAGGTTAGCTCCTCTGGCCTCCAGTTTGTGGCTTCAGTGTGTTGTAAAGTGAAAATATTCACTTCAGGTTCATTTTGATTTGAATTTAAAATAGTAATACAAGGTAAAACGCTATTCTAGTATTTCTTTAAAAAAGCACTGTCTAGATGTGATAGGGGCTTGTAAGGCCACTTGAGGTAACATCATGGTTTCTTAATCCCACAGAAGCTACTTGCACGGTCCTGCAATGTTGGCGAGGATTCAGTCTAGACCAGATGAGATGTTTTAAGAAGCCTTTGGCAAACTTTGACTTCTTGACTTACGGAAGCTACTTGTTATCAGACGTGCTGTGTATCTGTACATCATGGAAGGAATTGTATTGATCCTTTTTTTCAACATAACTGATAAACTAACTTTATTGTCTTTATCTAGCATGTATGTCCTTTTGCTCTTAGTCTGGCATGAGTCATGTAGGGTGTGAAGTGAACCGTTTTCTCATAATCATCATGCCAGGCCAAGATAGTGTCTTCTTTAGTTCCTGTTGTCTCATAGTGACAATCATCTAGATTGTCTCACCTTCCCTCCCGGGTGTCGACCTTTAGCCCATTAATCATGACCGAGATCCGATTCCAAAGGTCTATACGGTTTAGTCAAAACATTACAAATGCATTCAAGGGACGCGCTTCAGGTTGAACAGGTTTGAACTAAAACTCTGAACTCTGTTTGGTGACAGGGAAATGTTCTAAATGTAGCATTTTAACACTAAATGTAGTACATGCTGAATATGTTGTCTTGATGTCACCTGCTTTTCAGTTTGCTCGACTGGAAGTTGTAATTCTTTCGATAGTGGCTTCTATGTTAACTGTTGACGGTGTTGTTGAGTGCTGCCGACAGACATTGTGAGAAAAGGAGGATGAAACCGCAGACAACAGAGAACACAGAATGCAGACACTTGTGGCTCCTCTGTCACAATGACCACTTGGCCTCACTGTTCTCACTTCTTGTTTGTTTTCTTCTTTTTCTTTCCAGTCCCAAACCATGAATATCGTGGGCCAGTTTGCGGAGACGGTGTTTGTGACGGTGAAGGAGCTGTACCGGGGCCTTAACCCCGCCACTCTCACCGGAGGGATCGACGTCATTGTGGTGCGACAGCCGGACGGATCGTTCCAGTGTTCTCCCTTTCACGTCCGCTTCGGCAAGCTGGGTGTGCTGCGCTCCAAGGAGAAAATTGTCAGTGTTTTCTCTGTCTCATTTAATTCCTTTAACTGCACTTCTACTACAGTTCTGTCTCTCTGCTTTTTTTTTTTCTTTGACACATACATGCATGCCTGTGATTTTAGGTGGACATTGAGATAAATGGAGAATCAGTTGATCTGCACATGAAGCTGGGTGACAATGGAGAAGCTTTTTTCGTGGAGGAAAATGAAAACAAGGAGGTAAGATGACCAACATTTTCTCAATTCTTTGGCAACATTGCATCAGTTTTGGGCTTTGTTTGACTTTAACCCATCATTGTAAACAGTCCCAGGTCCCGGCCCATCTGTGCACCTCACCGATTCCTCTCGAGAACCCCGAGGAGATCGAGGAGCCCCCTGAGGGATCCTCCGTCGCCGGGTCTGGCTCCCGCAGGAAGAAACGCCGTCGCAAGCGCATACGCTCTGATACTCACCTGAGAGAAGAGGCCAGCTCCTCGTCGGATGAGAGAGAACGAGAGAAGGAGTGGGAGAGAGATCTCCTGCCCGATCAGGCCGGGCAGGAGAGTCCTGCTAAAGAAGAGTCCGTCACAGCGCTGCACATCAGGTCAGTGATCATAGAAGAGGAAAGAGGGAGTCGTGGTTCAGTGTTCACACCTTCAAAGTTAACCCAGCAGCTCAACAATATCTCCTTGCTTGTGTTAAAGTAAATCGGTGTACTACTCGCTGTCTGAGGAGCCCAATGAGGAGCTGGGGCCCTCACAGACCAGAGAGACTCATCACCCTCACTCAGATGGAGAGCAGTCACCCTTGGAGAGGTGAGGAAGGTTCATATTGAAGAGGAATTCATTGATTGATGTCTTTGTTTGCATTGAGCAGCTTCACTGTGGCAGTTTGAGAAACGGTGTCAGTCGGTTTGTTCAGTTAATGGATCTTTTGCTCTTTATCTTATCTTCCTCCTTCACAGCAGTGTGTTCTACAGCCGGCCATCCTCTCCTAAGAGCGACTCAGAGCTTCTGGTTAAACCCCAAGAGTCCTCTGGGCCTCAGATGCAGTGGAACTGGGGCGGTTTTCCCATGGTATGGCAACACAAACACACACATATATATGTGCTTTTACTGCCTACCCATGCTGTGGTAATGCTGTAGTATTTGAGATCATCATACTGACACACTGTCTCAAATTGCTCCCTAACAGCTGTGTCAATCTGAGAGGACCCCCGTGGAGTTGCAGCACATCTCCCCTTCCGGCTGTTCTCACTTCCGCACCATTGAGAGACAGGACTCCTTCGACATGGGCTATGAGCCTGTGATCAGCTGTGGCAGAGTGGGCAGCGTGACAGTGGTCAGGCCACAGCCCAGGACTCAGTCCCTAGACCTATGTAGCCACACAATGCAAACCTCCCCCTTATCTGGGGAGAAAAACTCTCACATTGCACATTCCACCCCGAGTGACCTCTCCATGTCTTGTGCATCACCAGCGAACATGGACGTGACACAGGCACTAGAATCCACGTTATGGGAAGAGGAGAACAGAGACTCATCTACTAATCTAATGAACGGCGCAGATCATCTTGCCAGCAGAGAAAGCACAATCGGTGTTGAGCACATTAGCACCGCGACTGACAGTGTGACCGAACCAGACAACGCACAGATACAACTCATAAAAGAGAGCGAAGACCGCACAGACACTGCAACAAGTCCAAGTAGTACAGAGTTGTCTAATCCACAACAGCAGGGCGCCTCAGCGGAACAAAGCGAACAGGGTTCCACGAGCAGTGCCCCTGTCAGCGAGGGGGACAGCGGGATAGATCCCTGTGCTGAGGGAGGGGAGGAGGACGGTGGACCTGGAGGGACTGAAGGGTCACTGACCAACAAAACAGAGGAGTCAGCAAACTCCTCCGAAGCATCCTCCAGAGTGGAACAACAGGATAAGAAGAAAGGTGACACGTTTTTTCTAAGCTCTCTCATTTATGTTGCTTACATTTTGTTAAGTTGTTGTTAAAATATTTTAGTCTATGTCAATGTTCAGTACTTGGGTTCATGTGTCATTTTGTTGCAGGCAAACGCAATCACCATCTAGGACCAACTGGTATTTACTTGGATGATCTGACCACGCTGGAGCCTGAGGTGGCTGCGCTCTACTTCCCCAAGAGGTAAAAAAAAAGATGAAATGAAAATTCTTCACAAAATACAGTACAGAGCAGCACAATTTTAATTATGTATGCAATCCCCATCTACAAATTAAGAAACTAAAATGTGATTTCACACAGTGATGACACTAATTTCCACAGCGTTCGATGTCCAGTGAAACAACTCAGTAATCCAATGATCGTGCTGCTCTATCTGTGAAATGTTTCTCTTTATTGGGGTAAAATGGATGAAGTGTCTGTGATCCCTTGCAGTGAAACGGAGGGAGCGTCTCAGCAGGGGGCCGAGCAGGGCTCCTTCTCCGGGAGCCAGTCGCCTCAGTCGGTGGGCAGCGGCGCCATGGACAGCGGCACGGAGTACCTGTCAGATTCCACCTCCTACAACATGGACATCAGCATGTCCCTCTGCGGACAAGAGGGGGACACCAGCCAAATCACCAAAGGCAAGTGAGAGTGAGTGAGTGAGTGAGTGAGTGAGTGAGTGAGTGAGTGAGTGAGTGCACGCTGGTGGTCTGTGTGTGCAATATAAAGGAACGGGAAGGTTCTCAGAGTGGAGTAACGTCAGTTGTCATGTTGCTTTTGTCGATCCAGAAAAGTTCATGGCGCACATTGTGACGTACCAGGATTTTGCCAACAATCCAGGAATCATTGAGGATCCAAGTCTTGTGATCTGCATCAACTCAAAGTGAGATTAGATATTTATTTGTTCTTATACTATTACAATTTGCATTGTAAAATGAGTTGGGTCTGTGTTTATGTATTTATTTAAGAGGATGTTCTTATATGGTCATTTTAAACAAGTTCATGTCTGTGATTGTACATCAGCTGCCTTTCATTCATGTCATCTCACAGCTATTATAACTGGGCAGTGGCTGCTCCAATGGTCTTGTCAATGACAACGTTCCAGAAAAGCCTCCCCAAGGTATTTCATTGTTTCTACTCTGGACCGCAATCATTTTAATTAATTAGGCTTCCTTTATTCCCAGTTACAAACATCAATGAGCAACTTACGACTGAGTTATTATATTGATTCTCAAGTTAACAGCACGAGACGGATAAGATCGTTGTTACCTGGTGAATATGATGACAGTAGTCGTATAAGCATTGCCTTGTTTTTTGTGCGTCTTATAGGGTACGATAGAGCGGCTGGTGAAGGACAAGATGCCCAAAAAGTCTGGACGCTGGTGGTTCTCCTGGAGGAAACGAGACATGGACAATAACCAGGTACATTCTTAGGATTTCCTGCTAATGGTCATTCATTGAGTAGTGATGCTGTGTAGTAGGTCTGGACCATTGCCACTTGACATTGATGTTGATTAGCATGTACCTGATCGCCTTGTTTTTCAGCAAAAGATCTCAAAAGAGGGACAGGAGGACTTGCTGCCAAGTGATCTTTCCACAGTGAAGTAAGTCAACTCACGAAGACATTTTCTAACACAAGTTAATAACCTTTACACATGCTGTGTTTCAGTCGGAATCTGGTCCCGCTGATCCACAGCTGTTCTCTCTCGTGTTTGAGTGCACTTCAGGACATGCAAACTTATTGCTGGAAAGATTAATACAATGACTGCCGGGACATGTTTTATCATCTTTATTTGGTTGTCCTAATGCACATAATGGAACAATTCTGTAAATATGCCAAAGCCTTGGCCTAAAATAATGGCATTTCTTTTGTAGCTCACCAGGCAAATGTAAAAATAGAATTTAACCACAAGCAGCAGCAAAAGACATTTGTACGCACAGAAATTGTAGCTAATTGTAGCTCCATTCTTTTCCTCTAAATGTCAGATTAAGAGTTTTATTGGGGCTTGTATCACGACTACTGAATTACTTAAAATGTCTGAGGATTGTCTGTGGACACAATAGAAGAAAACACAAAGCAGCACAGGTAGACCAGTCACAGTTGTTGCACTCTGTGAACTTTTCATAGCTTGTATTTGTTACTCGCTTGTACTTTAGATGGATTTTCTACTTCGCTAGGAAGTTTTCTCACAAAGCCTCCAAAACACAAGAACTGATGAATTGGAGCAAAAATAATTGGCCTTATTAGATTAAAAAAAAGACGGTGTTTTGTGTTTCAATTCAAACTCTCATCATGTAGGTTCTTTGCGCCACCAGAGTGTGCCAAAGCTGTGTCCATATGTTACATTACTCGATAAATATTTTTTAAAACAATTGCCATGACACTCAACTATGAGTCAATTTAAGTTCAACACATCTGACAACCAATCAATGATGCAGATCACAATGTTCTCTTATTTTCTTGTACAAGTCACTCAATATTTTTTTTTATCAATTATCATTGATAAATCTGCTGTGACAGAAGGCAAGGCAAGTTTATTTGTATAGCACATTTCAACAACAAGGCAATTCAAAGTGCTTCACATAAAACCATTAAAAGCCTCAAAACACAAGGCAAAAGAAAAGGAGATTTAAAAACAATTAAGAACATTCATTAAAACACTTAAAAGCTAAAAACAGAATAATAGTTGCAGTGCAGTTTTAGAAATAAAATACAGTAGTAAAATGCAGAAATTTATTAATATCCTTGAATGTGGTTCAATCAAAGATTTAAAGGAGCCGAGGGTCTCAGCAGACCTGCAGCTTTCTGGGACTTTGTTCCAGATATGTGGAGCAGAAAAACTGAACACAGCTTCTCCATGTTTAGTTCTGACTCTGGGAACAGAAAGTAGACCGGTCCCAGACGACCTAAGGGGTCGGGATGGAGGGACAGAGAAATATAACTCCGATACAAGGTGTTTAATAGGATTTGTGTTGTTTCTCCAGAGCCACACTGGATGACATTGACAGCGATGAGGCGGCGGGCCTCGGCCGTAAAGCCATGCTTCCTTCCAACCTTTCAACAGAAACCCTGAACGCCACTCAGTGTATCACCCAGATATACCGCAAATCACTGCGTCTGACCTCTGAACAGATAGTAAGACACACACACACACATATATAAAAAGATATATCATACTCTGCTGTCTAATGCGTGTAGAGGATGACCACTTAGCGCCGAGCTTACTCCCCTTTCTCTTAACCAGGAGCACTTAAACCTGCGTGAAGGAGCCAACAAAGTGGTTTTCAGTGTGACCACGCAGTACCAAGGCACCTGTCGCTGTGAGGCTGCTATCTACCTGTGGAACTGGGACGATCACATCATCATATCAGACATCGACGGCACCATCACCAAGTAAAAGCACCTGCCTTTCCTTGCACGCTATGGTGTACAGATGGCCCAATAGACCATTGGATATAAAGCAATTCATAGAACCTGATCACTATGAAAGATGAACTGTAGAACTTTGTTTGAAGCTACATTGTGACATTATTATGAGTGGTCTTTACTGTCTGTCTCCTGCAGGTCGGATGCTCTGGGTCACATTCTACCTCAGTTTGGAAAAGACTGGACACACAAAGGCATCGCCAAACTCTACCACAAAATACACCAGTACGTGAAGTTACTTCTTTAGAATCAGAAATCAAAGAGTAAAAAAACAAACATGTTTTCCTTATTACCAGTGTCTTACTGAACCTTCACAGGCATTACTCACACCGCAACGAGCAACAACAGATGAAATGTATCCGCTGCTGCTGATTTCATCCTGATGTCATTCTAGTTGCAGCTGAGTGTCTAATCTGCATTGCCAGATGTTTCCCTGTTTGTCCCCATTTTCAGATGCCTTATGTTCGGCTTTTAAAACGATCTCAGCTGTGGAGTTAATTGAAAAAAAGATTGAATTCTGTCTTCTCAGCTTTTGTTGCACATACCCGAGGAAATGGGATGCAGCGCAACTGTGTTGTTGAAAGTATTGATGAAAGAGTTCCGGAGCTTAATGCTGTAGATTATCTCAATTACAAGCAGAAGTGGAAAACACTTTTCTTATTTGGTTTTATTCGACTAAAATGCTAAAAGATCTCGATCTCAGTTCACGGATAGACACTATAAAAATGAGCATACTTCCAAGACTCCTCTATTTCTTTCAGTCACTACCAATCGAGATCTCTGAGAAACAATTCAGAGCCTGGGATAAAGTTATTTCAAGGTTTATATGGAATGGCCAAAGGCCAAGAGTCAAGTACGAAACATTACAGATTGAAAAACATAAAGGGGGCATGTCATTACCAAACCTTAGGGCATATTGCCATGCAGCTCAAATTAGATCAGTAATTTATTGGTGTACCAATGACTATGAAGCAAAATGGAAAAACCTAGAACAATATGTAGAAGGAAGGGAAATTCAAAGCCTTATTAGAGATAGAAATATAGCAAAAGATTTACTTGAACAGATGGATGTTGTCACCCGACTTACGTTAGAGATGTGGTTTAAAGTGGTACGAAAATATGGATTAGAAGAAGAGCTCAGGCTTATTCCGGGTACTCTCGATCCAAGGTTTAAACAATGGATTTCATATGGAACAACAGCAATATGCACAGTTATTAAAGATGGAAGTGTTGTGAGTTTCCAGGAGTTGAAAGACAAATACTCACTAAATAACCAGGAGCACTTCAGATATTTGCAATTAAGGGACTTTTTCAACAGAGAAATAAAGCACAAAATTAACCTGGATGAAAATGGAATAATTAGAACCATAATAGGAGTTTACAACTCAAAGAAATATAGAATCATATCGACTTTACATCAACATCTGTTCATCATGAGAGAACATTGTTGGAAGAATATAATCAGATTCTTTATTACTCCCCAAATTACAAACAAATGTCTGTCTATTGTTCAACCATGCTGGAGGAAATGTGGGGCAGTAAATGTAAACCACTCCCATGTATTTTGCCTATGTCCGGAAATAGTACAGTTTTGGGGAAATGTTCATACGGTTATCACCAAAATTCTGGGCTATGATATACCTAAGTCATATGTATTTCTTTACTTTGGTAATATGACAGAAGATGTTGTGTTAAGAGAAGACAGGTATCTAGTGAAAATTCTGCTAGCAGCTAGTAAAAAAGCTATTACGAAGAGATGGCACAAGATAGAACCACCATCACAAGATGGACGGTTGAAAATTGTGACAGAATTGTATGATATGGAACTGCTAACACAGAATAAGAGCTCAAGAGGAGCGATGTCGTGAGAAGTGGGTCAAATGGACGATGTTTACGTAAGAACACCTCAGGCTTTATCATGCCTTTGAGAGGACAGAGCAATCCAGATCCCCTTTTTTATTTAGTTCTCTTTGTTTTCTTCTTGTACGTATGTGTTCTGTCTGTGGTGAAAAGGCAAAAAATAGTGTGGGGAAAAAAAAATAAAATGGTTGCTCCTTGCCTTACAGAAATGGCTATAAGTTCCTGTATTGTTCGGCGCGGGCCATTGGTATGGCTGCCATCACTAAGGACTACCTTCAGTGGGTCAATGACAAAGGCATTGTCCTCCCTCAGGGCCCTGTGCTGTTGGCCCCCAGCAGCCTCTTCTCAGCACTACACAGGTAACAAATGAATCCTACTACAAATAGTGTCCTACTAAAACACTGTAGCATTAATGAATTGAATTAATAGAATGTAGGCTATGACTGTGAAATGTTTCATAGCTTCATAGAGAAAATGTTGTTGAAGTTTGAAAATGAATGTAATGTCTTGCTGACCTCTAGTGGCCACTCTACATAAGCGAGAGCGACTGCTCCGCTAATAAATACACTGTATGAACTACATAAACGTATGCAAGAAGACTTCAACAGATGTCAATTTTGACTGTACTATCTCTCCTGACTTGTGCAGAGAGGTTATTGAGAAGAAGCCGGAGGTGTTTAAAATTGCCTGTCTCAGTGACATCAAGGACATGTTCAACCCCCAGAGGAAGCCCTTCTACGCGGCATTCGGCAACAGGACTAACGTAAGCAACACTGCAGACCGATTCTTTATCGCGGCAGTAAACTTCAGCAACAAGTGTATTGTCAGTCAAGGTTCTCCAGGTGCTGGGTTGCATATTTGGCAGTGGGATAAACCTCTGGCACAAACCTCTGTGTACATAATCACAAGAGACCATGCCTGTTAAAAGGACAAACCCATGTGTTTGTAGTTGTTGTTACATAATACTACTTTTAACACGCACTTCCTCTAACATACTCTAGCAGGTAGAAATAAAGTGTGAGAAATGTGGAAGTAAAGTCTGGGGTTTGCTTGTTGGATATAAACACTGGCTAATGATTTCTGATTTTGGATTAGTGCGTTAACAGCCAAATAATCTTTTTAGTGCACGTAGATACTGCAAAGGTTAAAGTCACACTGAAGCTAGTCCGTGTAACTGTATTGGTTTGCTGCCTTTCCATTTTGCAGGATGCTTTCGCCTATAAGCAGGTGGGGGTGCCTGATACCAGGTTATTTACCGTCAACCCGAAAGGAGAGCTCATCCAGGAGAGGACTAAAGTCAGCAAGTCCTCGTAAGTGTGCAACTAAACATGGACAGGAAATTCCTTTCCACCTTTTTTTTTAGGCTTTGAAAAAGTCTGACAAAGTGACACTGTGGCATACATCAATGCAGGTATCCCCATCAGAAGGAATGGGCTGACAGCCACATGTAGCCTTCAGTCGAATAGTCTTTTTTTTTTTTGCTTGTGGAGGTTCCTAACTGAACGACTTCAGCCGTTGCATAAATACATGGCCTCGTGTTAGTGCAGTCGAATTCTCTCAGCACAGCCGTTGTCTTTTCCTAAGTCCTCATGACTTCTCCTTCACATCTTTTCTGGACCTCATGATGTTTTACATCGGGGTCAAGGAAAAGTGGTCAACCCTAACCTGCACTCATTTTCACTGGGATTGTTGATTTTGCTGCTAACACCATATAAAACCAGAGTTAAAGATGATACAGTTGCATGAAAACTGTGCACATACAGCAAGATGATTTTTTTTATATTTATAATGAAGAAGCAGCTTGTGCAAACACACAAAGCAAATTTCCAGACAATGTTTAACTTCCACATGTTTATTAACAAAAACCTGAGTCCCTTTCTCTGTGTGTGTTTTACAGGTACAGCCACCTCAGTGAGTTGGTGGAACATTTCTTCCCCATGCTCTCTGTCGGGGGCAGCACGTCCTCTACCTTGGACTGTCCCGACTTCAGCAGTTTCTCCTACTGGAAGGAGCCCCTGCCAGAACTTGACCTGGATGCACTACTGTAGACAGACAGACAGACAGACAGACAGACACACACACACACACACGTTTTAAAGCAAGCACATATACCCTTTTGTTTTTTTCCTTTTCCAGAAAGGCATTTGAAAGGGTTTTTCCCACCATGCCTGAATATTGCCTTTGAATAAACTGGAGACAGAAAGAGGCGACTGTCCCATCTTAGAAAGACGGAGACAAATTAAGTCATAATATGCTTGGACTCGACATTTCAAAAATATGTGTACAAAACATCACGCAGTCCTTAGTCTCTGTGCTTGTTCACAGATGATGGCTGTTGACACAATATTTTGCTGAATGTAAAATCCAACATTGAACATGACACAACTGGACAAATACGCCTTTGGACAGTTTTTCATGGTTGTGTACCTGTATCATTCCAAAATAATGAATTTAAACCGTATTAACACTGTCTTCATTTCAGCTCTGTACACTAACCAAAAACACATTTGAGATGCCTAAATGCTGCACATGCCAAAGCTATTGCCTGCTTTCTGTGGCTGATCTGGACATTTTCGGTTCACTCCTTTTTGGGAGCTCATGCCCAAATCTCAAACAGACCTAGAGACACACTGCTATAAAACCAACATGGGTGTGTAGTTGGCAAAGGAGCGTCGAGGGGATGATTTTTATAGCTACATGTACCGATCAACAAATATGGTGTGAGAGTGTATTTACATTTGTTTGTTTTACGGTAGTAAGTATGAGTAAACTGGGGTTTGCCCGGAGCAATATTGAGCATTATTCTGTTTTTGTCGAGCACAAGAGTGTTTTCTAACTGCCTTTGACTCACCTGAGTTATAAGTAATAAGAGCTTTGAAATAGAAAGCTAGATTTTAGGTGCTAAGTGCTGACTCAAAGTCTGCAGAGGGTTACTAGTCAGAGTTTGTTGTAAGGGACAGTAGCATTATTTTCTTCTTAATACCTGAGGATTTCAATAACAAGTTGATTTGAGCATATGATTAATGTGAAACTACAGCATGCACATTTCACATATCTTCCTTTCAGGTGCCTCACTACCAAGTTTAGAAATGTTTGTACATGAATGCAGAGGTGGGTCAGTCTGACAGTGACTTTTATTCCAGAGAGGTGTCAACCGACCTCGGAGGGGAACAGTAGTGGTTTAGCCTGGCCCTGTGCCTTTGCCCTTTGTACTATAATGACTGTTATATTTATTATGTGTGCATAGCTCTCATTATCCAATTGTGTGGCGATGCATTGGAGCTGAGGATTTTGCTTTTACTTTTTTTAAACCAAATGTATAGAAATATAAATAAAATAAAATTAAGTTAACTCACTGAAATTTGCATTCATTCTTTTTTTTTTCCTCTTTTTTTTTGCACTTCATTGCAAGAGCTCACAATTAAAATTTACAATTGCTATCACTGCGTAGTTTGTTTTGAATTCTTACATATATTCTGTATATTGTGCAATGTAGAACAACAACGTGACACTTACCACAGTAGACAGTAGGGGGTAAAGGTTTGGCACACGTGAAGTCAGACTGAAACATGCTGGAGATGGATGACCTCATTGAGCTCCAATGGGACATGAAGTGTTGCTGAATGGCGGATTTGACGGCTGATCACCGCGTTTTATTGACTCTTAGCTGAACAGGAAGCCCCGACGCGACACAGTACAGTAATAGGTAAGCCTCTTTTTACACTTGCTTTTTACTTTTAGCGACGAATAATCCATATTTGGGATAGTTGGTTGTTCAGAATTAGCTTGAGCGTATTAATAATTATATCGGCCTAATTATTTCGTGGGGAAGCAGAGCCGAATTAATTGAAATCAAAGATACCCTGCAGCAGAATACGTCTGCCAGAGTACAGTAAGTGTGATTAAACTGGAGGAATCAAAACTTGATGTGAGTGATTTGGCCGCATGGAGATCCTGTTCGCAGGAAATCGAAACTAAACTAACGAGTTAGTCTCGCATTGCCAGAACAACCAAAGTTAAACAGGCGACAGTGTGATCTACGTTGTTAGAGCTCCTCTCCTTATTAAACATTCATGGCCAATAGGCACATTTACGACAATCGACATTCTTCGATGAAACCTTGGTCCAGCTTGTGTACAGTTTCGTCTGTGGTTATACTTGCATGCGTAGACTGGGTTGCTTGTGCTGTGCTGAGTCATGCTGGGGACGCGTTGGTAACTTCCTTCGTGTTTTTTACACCTGCAAGAAAGATGCAGTAAGTTATGTTCTCAGTATTTTTTGTTGGAATTTGTTATTTATAGCAGTTTATATTCAGTTACACTTGTACACTTGGTGAATATACAATATAATTAACAGAACAGAACTGAACAGTTGACACAATATATATGAATGCAAGATAATACAATTTAATATATTTGGTGTTTATTCATAACTTTCTTAGTGAAAGGGGACTCATTACTAAGGTCCTGGCTATGACTTCGATGTTTATAGTTATTTATTTATTTATTTATTTGACCTTAAATCATTTTCAAATGGTAAATACTTTATTTAAAAATTACAAAGTAAGAAATTATTGACAGCTTTTCAAATGTTAAACATAATAAGCAATAAATAAATAAAAACATGATAAAATAGCAAGTAGTTTCCTTCCATTAAATGTAACACTTACTGATTGACTTGCAGCTTATAAATTCTCATAATTCTAAAGTGCAAAAATAAAAAGCATTTCAAAGTATCAACTGTTCAGCAGGATTCTAAAAAGCACTTTCTTATCTAATCTCAACTTCCTTCCTTTTTGAACCTTGAATCAACTTTCTACGTATCAACTCAATATGTAGAAAGTTCAAACTTAAACAAAGTCAGCCAAGTTTATCTTATAAACTATACTTTTTTCTGAGGTCTTACTCTGAGTTATCTGTTTGTTGTTTTCTAGGGCCCGTCACGATGTCTGTGAGTGAGACTGACGCAAAGTTTTCAAAACTGGATCATCCAGAAGCTTTAGCTTTAGAGCTCACGTGCCCCATCTGCTTGCAGCTCTTCTCTGAGCCGGTTTCTCTTCCGTGTGGTCACATCTATTGCTTTGCCTGCCTTCACACCATGGGAGAAGGCCTTGACAAACACAGCTGCCCTGAGTGCCAGGCAGAGTACCAGGGCACCAAAGCCCTTGTGAAAAGCCTCAAAATGTGCAGCATCATAGAGACCTACAAAGCCACTGCTGGTAAAGTCAATTCCACTGGCAACCTTCCTGATGTGGGCCACGTAACAATCAAGAGTGCTGATAGCTCCGTTACAGAAGAGTCAAACACAAAACACCACCAGGGCACAGCAACAGCTGGACCGAGCCGAGAGGAGAGCTCGGTGCGTACGGGAAAGCAAGGTGTTCAAACTGGGTCTGGATCCACAGAGCAGTCCTTTTCTTTGGCTCAAGAACAAGGCAGCGGCAAAGTCAAGATGGAAATGGATGAACCTAAATTTAGAATGGCATCTCAAGTCACAGAGTTGAGCCTCAAGTTGGAGATGGCAGAGAGTGTGCTGAGTAAGGAGAAGGAACGGGAGTTGGAGGTGACCACTGCTAACGGTCAGCTGAGAGAGAAAGCACGCAGACTTTTAGGGCAGATAGCCGAGTTGTCGCAGAGCTACACCGCGCAGGTGATGCAGCTTATTGAGGAAGAGCTCAGTCCAGGCGAGGCCAGCGTGGGCGGTCGAGTCGGTCAAGCATCTGAGTTGACAAAGCAGCTGAGACAAGCCATGCTCAGAGCGGAGTCCCTTCTGACTGAGGACGACGAGGCTGCATTCAGTGACGAGCTTCGGACTCTACAACCACACATTGTGGAGTTAATGGCCAGGCCCGTAGGAGAAGAGGACCACCACGTTGAATCAAAAGTCAACTCTGCGCGCGCCTGTCCCAAGCTGGAGGAAATGAACGCTGCGTTCAGGGAAAGATCTGGAGAGATTCAGCGCTCCCTTCGAAACACCCTCAACCCTTCAGAGGTGACTTTTGACCCAGAAACGGCCCACCCCAACCTCGTCCTCTCAGGGGACTTGAAGACGGTGACGTTCAGCACTGCCAAACAGCCCTACTCATCCTCTCCTCAGAGGTTCACCAACTTCCTCCAGGTCCTCAGCACCCAGAGCTTCCACGAAGGCGATCATTGCTGGGAGGTGGAGCTCGATGGTTCTCCGTGGATCTTTGGTGTGTGCTACAGCGAGAAGCTAGCACGCAGCGGGTTGCCCTCCGCTCTGGAAAGCAGCCGATACTCCTGGTGTCTGATGTGGTTCAACAACTTGCTGACAGCCTTCGAGCGGGGTCATGATGTGCCGCTGAAGAGGACCACCGTGTCACGCAGGCTGGAGATCAGACTGAGTTTCAAGACCCACAGGCTGAGCTTCTACAACGTGAGCCCCAGCAGCGGAACGACTCATGTATACACATTTAAGGCTAACCTGACTGAACCAGTGCACCTGGCCTACAGGATGATGTCAGGGAACCCTAAAGGCCGTGTCACTGTTTATTCATAATCATACCTGTATTTCTATCAACTATATATCCTTAGCAAATGTGATGCCGAAAGAGAAAAGTAATAATATTTTTGAGACTTTGTATGATAATTTAAAGTCTTTCGTTGTGTCTAGAAGACCCTGATCACCCACTTATTTCTGCCTATTATTGTGGATGCTTTGTATGGTAATATATGACTACTTCTAAAAACATAAAGGTCCAGGGATAATAAACATAAATGTGACTGAATTACTTGTTGCCTGAAACATATTTTTCAAAATGATGTGCCAGATATTGTGTTGTATGTTTTTCTATTTCCATCGGATAAACTCTTTACACACTGGGCCTTTTTCGCAGCAGACTAAAGCATAGGTTTGCCGAAATCAAAGAAGCTAAATGGAATTCAGCCATCATTCATTTCATTATTTGCACTTCTGCTTTTCCTGTCAAAATGTCCTCCGTGAACAAGCCCTATTCTATTCCAAGCTTAATAATGTAATTCATCATATTCAAATTATTACATCCTAAGCAGATGGCAATCTCTAGTCATGTGTATTTTACTTGCCTTAACTTGAAAAATAGAAGAAGAAAAAAAAAAGAGCAATAAACTACGTCACAATGTAATCTCGCGAGACTTCCCCTGCTTGTTTGGTGAGAGTGTCAGCTGACCTCACTGGGGAGATTTTTGTTAAGGAAACTATCCTCAGTACAGCTATGTCCCGTATCGGTGATCAGTTTATTGATCGATTACAGCGTGTATGACGGCGTGTAACGCATATGTACTGAAGTCATATTATTTCTAAAAACATTTTACAGCACTTGTACCACTGAATCGGTAAGATATATATTTTGTTTTTAACCAGTTTAAGCTGTCGTTACGTTGGGTCGGCGTCATCGCACTTGCACTAGTATCACGTTTGTTTTGATTCTAACGTTAGCTTTTATAAACAGTGGTAGCTTTTCACATACGTACTGTCATCTTTACTGTATTTGTCTGTAACGGAAGCTCAGAGAGTATTGTTTTAATTCTCAAATAACCCATCCTCCGACAGCAGTTAGCGTTAGCAAGGTTAGCGTTAGCCAACGTCTGAAAACCCCTTCGCTAACTGAAAGTATTCTGATAAACCATATGACATGATAGGTAGATAGGTGAGGCTATGTTATGATTGGCTTTAACTATCTTAACTTAACCCGTTACCACCTCAAACTAACTCCAGCGAGAGCGGTCTGGAGTTGAGACCTCTTGTCATTTTATGTTGTTTACTAAAGCCAAGTTTGGTAACGTCACTGTTTCATGCAAATTCTCCTATTGTTGACGCAGGATTAGTTTTTTTCTGTCGTTTCGAACTTTAAATGTAACACCACACATGGCCGACATAGCAGTCAATCTAGTTAGCTAGCTAGCTACATAATGTGTTTCTTAAAGTGTAGAAAGCTGTGACAGTTGTACAACAATCCTAACCATCTGTAACGCTGGCGGAAGTAACATAGTGTTTTACTCTACTCTTGCTCATATTTAACTATTATATGACCTAAGAGGATTCAACATCCTTGTATGTAGCCAGAGGACCTTCCCGTAACAAAGCCCTTTTTATTTATTCCCCCTCCTTTAGGGTCCGACACCATGCTAGCCACAGTGACTGCTGTGGTTAGGTTTGCTGAATACAATGGCAGTATTTCACCTACACCATTGGAGAACACGTCAACATTCACAACTTTGCAACCTGATGCTGGGGCCAACATATCAAAGCCTCACAAATGTCTACAAGTTTTATTCGAGGACGTTGGAGACTCCAGGTAAAGTTGAACACTTTTAAAGTCTGGCATTGCAAGAAATACAAAATGGACTACCTGTAGTTGAAACAACATTTTTCCAAAAGCTCTGTATCCATCCCCCTCACGTTCATCTCTCCGTCTCAGGGTGCGCTTCTGGGACATCTTACTGCTCGTGCCGAATGTGGCCTTCTTCGTGTTCCTGATGTGGAAGCTGCCCTCAGCCCGGGCAAAGATTAGACTCACCTCCAGCCCCATCTTCGTCACCTTTTACTTGCTGGTATGACACAATCTACAGATTCACCAATAGTCATCATAGTCGTTATTTTGAGCTTTGCATTGTGCCACACTGTGAACTCTATTAATAAGAGTATTTCAGCCCATTATTTAAGATGGCTGCAGTGTTGAATCAATCCCCCAAAAAGTCTGACGGGACAGTGCACCTGTTTTGTTTGACAGCAAAGACAAACAACCCTGTGAAAAGACTTGCTGATGAGTTTCTTTCTTGCCTTCTCTGTGGAAGGTGCTTACTTTTCCTCTTAATTCTACTCCAGGACATGTTTTTATTGGCCTGAGAAGACAGATTCTTTTATATAATCTGACCAATATTTTGTTTGAACTGTATTTGTTAGGTGTTTGTTGTAGCGGCGGTTGGAATCACCCGGGCTGTCGTGTCCATGACTGTCAGTGCGTCCAGTGCTGCTACCATCATAGACAAAGTAAGGAAGCAAATTAAACATAAATACAAAATGTTACAATGTGGACATAAAGTAAACGGTACATGGGTAAGGCTTGTTGTTTTCAGTCTTTATTCTTCAGATTTACTCTTCACTTTATTTTACTGGGAACATATAAACTTTCTAAAGGGTCCAGTTTTTTTTTTGGTGGGGGGGAGGTTCTTGGGATTTTTTTTTTTTATTCACTGGTAGTAAATGACAGATCCCAGCTTTGTAGCATAAATACTTTACCCCCATACTGAAGTAGCTATCACCATCTCCTCTTTTATTGAATACCCAGAGGGGCTAATATGAGCTTCAGCAGGACTTTGTTTGGCTTTCATGTCCAAAAGGAAAGGCATGGCTGACATTCCTCACATACCAGACCGATCGCTACGGAGTTCAGAGGGATGAACCCGCTGTTCCCGTAGCACACCGTCATGGCTGCGCTGTTGAATAAAGACATACCCACGATGATATATTGTGACCTGACGTATGTTTCAGGTTGACATGTGTTGCTCTGTCACAGTGGATGCTCATTATGTCCGTTGTCTCTTCAGGTGCTGTGGGAAATCACACGCTTCTTCCTGCTGGGGATTGAGCTCAGCGTTGTCATCCTGGGACTGGCTTTCGGTTCGTTCGCGCTGCTGGTTTCAGTTCTCATTTACTGTATATTTGAACCAGTGTGGTGTTGCTGTCTCTTTTCACATGATGGATCTATTTCAAATGTTTGGTTAATAACGCCCCTTTTCAGCCCTGGATATAACTGAGTGCCTGTGTAGTTTTTGTTTCTGTTAAGCCTGTTTCTTTATTCATTTATCAGGTCACCTGGAGAGCAATTCTAGTATAAAGCGAGTGCTGGCTATCACTGCTGTGCTGGCTCTGGGCTACTCCATCACACAGGTAATGACGGATGATGGAAAGAGGCAGGACCTTTTTGAAAGTTGTCATTCTGAATTCAATGAAAATAACTTATATATATATATTGTTCTAGGGTACACTAGAGATCCTGTATCCAGACAGTCACCTGTCTGCTGAGGACTTCAACATCTATGGTCACGGAGGACGCCACTTCTGGTTGGCCAGCTCCTGCTTCTTCTTCCTGGTCAGTAACCTGTAACATTCTAAAATAAAACTCATAACTGATGTCTAACAATAGATTGATGATATAACCCTTTTTTATAGGTGTACTCTTTGATTGTGATCTTGCCTAAAACTCCAGTGAGGGAGAGGATATCTCTTCCATGTAAGTTACGCATTTTATTGCAGCAGATATTGAAAGAAGAAGAAATTTGATTTGAGGTTAAAAGACTTGCATTATGTATCATGTAACCCATGTAAATATACGAGGATGTTCTGCACTTTTAGTAATGATCTTTTTTACCACTGCATTATGACATCTAATTGAAAGAATGTGTCCTCTGTTGCCCATTGATCTTTGTTTTACTCCCTCTGTTCCAGCTAAGAGGAGTTTCTATGTGTATGCTGCCATCCTGTCTTTACTGAACCTGGTGCAGGGCCTGGGCAGTGCTCTGCTATGTGCTGGAATCATAGAGGGACTCTGGTCAGTACGATCCTCTTTAGTATTCTGCCAATAAATCCACATGTGGGAGTATTTTAGGAAGAAAAAGATTAGTTGAAACGATGGCTAAAAGTGTCGGACGTGCTTTTTAGAAAAATGTCTATCGTGGGTGGAGCTGGGTGATTGTTTTTAAACATTTGAAAAGCTGTCAAGGGGGGGGGGGTGTTATGAGAACATAACAGATGTTTTGCTTTTGGATTGAACTTTCCTTTTGGCAGGAACCTTTTGGTTGAGCTTTCTGTATCTACTGAAGCTTATCGTGTCCTTATGTCTTTTAACTTTTAATGAGATTGTTCACACAGTGTGAAACCTGTCTCTATTTTGTGTCTTTCTGAAACAGCTGCGTGGATGTCACCACCTTCCTGTACTTCTCCGCCTTTGCGCCGCTCATTTATGTCACATTCCTCAAGGGCTTCTTTGGGTTTGTACAAGGAATCGTGTCACATAACACACTACTTCATATTTGACAGTTGCCCTTGTTTCACTACTTTCTTCCTTTTCCACAGGTCAGAGCCCAAGATCTTGTTCTCTTACAAGTCGCAGGTGGATGAGCCGGACGAAAGTGACGTCCACCTTCCCCCGACCGTCGCCACGACTCTTGGTCGCAAGGAGCTGACCGACCAGGGCCTGTTCTACTCCTCCACCCAGATCGACGGTTCTGGTCCCAGCAGCTCTCGTATAGTCGGAGCGTACCTAGATGACGTTGCCTCCGGACCCTATGGGTCCAGCAGCATTAACAGCATTGAAGCGGACCGCTGGAGACCTATCAATGCGTGAAGGACTGAAGAGGAGAACCGAGGAACAGAGGTGGTCATACAGCTGGACTTAGGTGTTTGTGTAATGCAGGCTGGCCAAAAACAAATGCAGAACAAAGTAGTCGGGACACCAAGAACGGGTAATCTTGGTCTTGCTTTAACGCCGGGATAAGTTAACGAGTGGACACTTAAAGGAGATAGCTTTTTCTAGCTTATGATCTGGAGGACTGTGATTTACTGCTTTTGTAACACTGTTGCCAGAGTGCACTGCTGCTGTTGCGCCACACTAGGAGTCCTGTCTCTGATTGTGGCACCGTGTGGATTCTGATCAACGTGCTCTTGAATGTGTGGAGCTTACTGACTCAGCACATTTTCTGTCATTCCAGACTTCGAGCGTCGACTGCTCAATCCCCAATAATTTAATTTTAACCTCATTTTAAGTACCCAAGTCTTTAAAGTCGAACATTCTTTTGTTGGCAACTCAACATCTGTACATTCCAACAAGTAGCTTTGAGTGACGGCATCTAAACTCACTTTGTCTGCTGCCTTCTATTAGATTTGTGACTCAACTGGCTACAGCTAGTTCATTTTGATTGGTGTACCGTCTTATGAAATAGGAACAAAAGTGTTAAGTGTGATGTGTGTCACTGCAATATGATAAGATCATTAATACCTAAATACAGGCACAGCATTGACGCTTATCACAAACCATCTGTAACACTCTCTACCAGGAATCATCTGTCATGTCTCTCCTTTAATTTATTCTGGACTTCTGCTTTAATTTCTGATACCAGATTAATAATTCCTGCTACTGAAAGCACATTTGTTAGCTTCAGTCATTTAGAAGGACTTATTACATGTGTGATTTTTTTTTTGTATTCCAAATTAGACATGCCCTCATTCCATATCGGCATATCTGGTTCATCTCTGCTTGCTGATACAAAGCTTTTAGTTTTATGCCAATATCTATTGTTCCTGCGGTTGTATTTTCCTGACTGTTATTAGAAGTGCTCAAATTAGACCATAAACAATATCGCTAAATTGTATGGTATCAAATGATGGTATTGATGCAGTGTAATCATATAGATCTTAACTACATATTAAGAGAGGCTCAGGCCACTGGTATGTCCGATACGAGTCATTATAAGACGGCGTCAAGAGAAAACTACTGGACTGTGGCAGAACAAATTATCCACATATTGCAAATATGCTTCTTTGTTCTGCTCATTAAATCAGTTATTTCACATCTTTTGGTATTACTACAATATCATACTTTAGTCTTTATAAACCACCACACATCACCTTTACTTATTCCTACCAAGGAAGTTTGATGTATGTGTGTTTCCCCCTGAAAATGCTATATGTTTGGTATGAATGGATTACTGTATTTAAGCTAGCAGTATTCATAGATAGTGGGGACCTGGATGCAGAAAACACAGAGCATTTATTTTTTCATCATTTTAAAAGCAACAACGCCGTAAAGAAGTGGTGTATAACCAAGAAATTACAGTATTTGCCTTGACTCTTAGAAATATTATATATTCCAATTTGAGTGCCGGTGATTACTGCTGTGTAACTTGGGAGTTAGAATTGTGTTTAGGAAATCAGTTCGCTGATTCGTGACATGGGTTGGAAAGGTGCAATTATTACGGAAGTCCTCTCTCTTGGTTGATTTTTGGTGTTTAAATCATTTTGCAAATGATCTGTAAATTTTGCCTTCTTAAGTGCATTGATTGTATAATATTCAGCCCATATTAATGCAATGTATTGAGCATTCTGTGACCTACAGAATAAACCATGGACTCTTTCATTTGTTCGTTTGTTGGGATTGAACAAGACACCACTCACTGGCTGCTTTTTGGTAATTCAATACTTTAATTTTCAGGACTCTCTCACTCCGACTGTGTGTGCTTTTGTTCTGTTTCCTTGGTAGACTGTGGTTTCATTATGTTGTGCTTGTCTTTAAACGTCTCACATAAATCAGACTTCTTCAACTACACTTCCCATCGACCCTTTTAATTCATGCGACTATGAGTCATGAGTCCGAATTATTTTATCCGACCAATGAGACAAGAGAATACTGTAGCGCCAGTTTGACCTTTATTGGTTTATTTCAACCACCCTGTCGCTGTGGCGGCGATTCCAGCCGCTTTCTCTCACTTATGTCTCTGTCCCATCACCCGGCAAGGTTTTTATTATTTTTTGCAAACCAGGTGCCAACGAACCGCTGGTGAAAATGGGAGGTAACGGCAGCACGTCGAGGAAAGTGTCATTCGGACTCGACGAGAACGAGAAGGTCACAGTAATTGAAGGAGTGAAGGTAGATGTAATGTAACGTTTTCCTCTAATTGTTAAAATTCAGAGCCAAAGTTTGAGTTGGTTTTGATATCGGGTATGTCGGGTAATGACGGTTAGCTAGTAACGTAAGAGTGACGGTTAGCTAGTAACATAATGGTCTGAGGTTCACTGACAGGTCCCATGTCCTCAAATGAACCGGGTCATACCCTCTTCTCTCCGTTATGCTCAGATAGCGTTACCGTTACTCACTGCCTTGGTTAGCATGCTAAGTTACCTTATAACAGCCTGAGTTACGGCGTGTTTAGCTGGTAGTAAAATATCATTAAAGTAGACATTTACGCTGCTATGACGCAGTGCAACTTTAACTTGCTGACATATCTTCATGAGCATACAGTTAACGTAAGTGTCAGCTAACGCTAGATTAGCTACGTCAACAACGTTCACTAGAGTAGTGTAGGTTTACAGTTACGTTATTTAACTGTAACCTTAACGTTACATGTAGAGATTTAGGGAGCTAAAGGTTGCAAAAACTAAACCTTAGACAGTTTTAGTTTTATAAAAAGCTTAGTTTGCAATTGTATTCGCTGGTGAACCTTCAAATTGTAGCGTTACAGTTGGATTAAATGAATGTTGTGTTTATCATACCACGTTAGGCAGATAAGCTACTCGTTGTCTTATTATTCAGGAGGGTCAGAGAGAGGAGAGTCACAGCTGTACAGCAGCACATCTGGAGCATGTCAAGCAAGTAAGTGAGTGACTTGCTCAAGAGCATTTCAGCAGGCTAGCTGGTGGACTCCTAAACTTGTGAGCCTTTTTAATATGATGCTTTCGAAGACACCAAACGGGCTTGTGTGTGTGTGTGTGTGTGTGTGTGTGTGTGTGTGTGTGTGTGTGTGTGTGTGTGTGTGTGTGTGTTTATGTGTTTATGTGTACATTTGTTAATTCTCACATTCCTGTCCAGCTCTCAGAGGATGTGCTCCGGCGGATGAGGGAGTCTCAGGGGTCTGACGGCGCCAAGTCACCACCAAGTAAGTCCCAGTCCAAGACCTTTTACTCTCTCACAGAGCTCCCACTGGGAGGCCCACTGTGTCAGCAAACGTCCTCACACAGTGACCGACGAGAACAGAACAGCGTCAATAAAGGTCAATTTTATGGCTGTGTGACTTTATATAGTAAACCTAAAATGTGTGATTTAGTTACATGTATTTGGGTATTTACACTTGGTTTTAGAGAGTTTGCGTTTGGCTCGGTCAAACAACTGTTACTTGTAATTGTTAATAGTATTTTATTGATGTTTATCCCGTTTTATTTTCAGGTCCAAAACCAACAGGACCCTCCACTACAGAAGTCCAGGAGGAAATCCGCAAAAAGTTGGTTCTCATAACTCTGCATGGAACTTATGCTTTGGTATTGGCTAACTTGGAATTAGATGCCCCCCTCAGATGTCAATTGATTATTGCAACTTGTGCAGAATATTTGATCCTATCCCATAATACATGTAGGGCCCTTTGCGTTGACACAGGCAACTAAAGGCCAATGGAGGTGATGGATGTGTGAAATAACAGACACTTGAAGCTAACGTGCAATGTTTATGGAGAACACACACATGTCGAGTGACCTGTCAACACAGCCTGTGCTAAATGACTCTGTGTGTACAGCGGGCGTGTTGCTATGCTGCTGGAATGCTCATATACTATCCTGCACCTCTGTAGATTTACTTGTTAGCAAGTCCAACAATTCTTAGCCTCTGTCACTGTAATGCTGTTTCCTGAAAACGTGTTAGACACAGTAGATAGTATATTATTATATTTTGTTCAGTGTTTTGTGCCAAACCTCAATAATGTGATCTTACTGATGTAGTTAAAGAAAATTAGAGAGTTACAGAAGTGGACTCTTGGTCAAGATACAAGTTGTTTCAGGTACTGTAGAAGAAGTATTTTAGGAAACCCAATACAATAACCCTGCAATAGGTTTTTGCTGAGTAGCTCCTTGTGTGAACAAGAACGTGCATGTTTAGCAGACTTTCATTGGATGAATGAAGGTTAAAAAAACAGTGCTTATCTTCCCCTAACTCAGCTTTGAGCGTCAGCAGGCTCTGGTGCAGGAGCAGTTGGCCAGACTGGCCCAGAAGGAGAGAGAGACGGCAGCACCCAAGGACCCGGACGAGCTGACCCCTGCCCTCCTCATGGAGAAAGGAAAAGCCCACGAAGAGCAAGAAAAGGCAAAGATACTGGTTAGTGCTGCTTTCTGGGTCTAGACCGTGAGTCAGCTGCACTTTGTCAAAACCGCAGACCATCTGTGTTACACAGTAGCTGTGACCATGTGACCATGGGCATTAAACAAGGAGTTCCTTACACATTTATTCAATGCTTTTTATCTAGACAGCTATTATTATTTACTTTCGTCCTTTCCCTTGTTTTGTAAGTGTGTCCTCTGAAGCTGCAACAGACAAAGGCACCCATTCATTATTTTTAATAAAGATGTGTACATTTAACCTTAATTTTCAACAAACCTCTCTTCGTAAGATAATGCTGCATTTTCACACTAAAACTTGGCATCGCGTCAATTTTATTTGTTATAGAATTTTTTTATTTAAAAGTTTAAAACAACTTGTCTGATCCATAATTTTGCCGTTTCTTATTAACTTATATCAGTGTTTTTTGGGCTTCAGGCAGGTTGAGTCCTGAACTAAACTTAAGGTGTGAAATAGGCAAACATTTTTAATATAGAAACAATACAAATAATATACAAACACATATCTCAGTGTGACACTTTTAATATTCAAATTTCATAAAATATATGTATCATTGTGTTTGTTAAGGCAAAGATGCAATGTTTTAAATTCAGAATATGACTTAATTACACATTTGACCATAATCATTTAGCAGGAGCAGTACGTTTCCTCCAGAAAGCCTTTGTAGAACTCAACAGCACCCTCTACTGTTAAGACTTTGAATGGCACCTCTGGACTGAGTCACTGGTGAATTATTGAATTATTAGGATGTAGAATTATTACTACAACCCTGGTTTCTATATTGCAGAGGGCAAACCAAACCAAACACATTTTTGAAAAAGCGGTCTATCAAACATTTGAGTAAAACACAAACATAACAGAGATAAATAATATCTCAGTGCAGGAAGAGGCAGGAGCCATTTGAAGCCTCCACCTAAATAATGTTAAAATGTCATATTATAGAGAACACACACTTAATATATATAAGATATGGCTATGTACTATTGATGACAAAGTATTTTAACAAAATATAGGATATACAACAACAATAACAATAACAATACAACAGAAAATCTGTACTTTATCAGAGCAGGGACATGTGATGGTCCTTGTAGCCTATTGGGTAAAACTATGATTATCCATTTCAACAATCTATATATTAACAATAACAGTATTCATTATAGGATGGGAACAAGAACATGAACAACGTTGGCTTCTGCTATGATTGTTAACGCTTATACCCGTCGCAGTCACATGGTTCAGATGCATTTCTGTCATCTGATCCCCCCCCCCCCCTCCCAGCAGTAGTCCGGTTTCCAAAGCGCCACGTGAAGAAGAAACTAGTGTGCGTTTTGTGTTTACATTTAGATAAAGCGATGGCATTGATTTTTGTGTGCTTTCTGTGATAGCTCTGCTTTGTCACTGTTTAAAATGTGCACGTCGAAACAGACTCCTGTCAAATTGAGAATGAGTCGATCAACAGTGCAGTGTGTGAGAGCGAACGAGAGGTGATCGCCAGAGAGATTTGTGTGTTTGTCAACCTGGTTTTTCATTTTACTTACATATCTATATTTGATGAGCAGTGATCTATTGCTGATCATTAATTTGCAATTCCCTCACCGCTGTTTTGTTTTTTTACTTGCTTTGCTTTGTTATAATAATATTGAACACTCTGGATTTTCTTCAACTCTGTCTCTCCTCTCTAATTAATTCGTCCTGCAGTGTCTTTTTTTGTTGTGTTGGCGAGCTGTAATGAATACTGACTGAAGCCGCTGGCTTAGCTCACACTGATACAGGCTCAATTTAATAATGTTGCCTCACAATGTGAAACTGAACACTTTTAGCTCACTGCTTTGTTTTCTACTTTTTCCTGACTTGACAAGTCAATACATCCAGTCAGCGTGTGTGTGTGTGTGTGTGTGTGTGTGTGTGTGTGTGTGTGTGTGTGTGTGTGTGTGTGTGTGTGTGTGTGTGTGTGTGTGTGTGTGTGTACTTAAAAGGTGCTGTATACAGCCCTCAATATAGGCTAAACTGGACCCTACGTACAGTCGCCCACTTTTCTACAACAGTGTTGGTCAGTTTATAGTGTCTTAAAATTTTAAAATTTTAAGTTCTGTTTTTACTACATTGCAGTTTGCACAATACAAATTGTTTACATTCTGCCACTGTTTCATGCATTGTGATTCCTTCATATATTGTAACATGTCATGGGGCCAAGCAAACCCTCAAGTAATCAAAGCCTTTATACATGATGACATTAAAATGTTTTTACATTCTATGTACTCCTGACAGTAGAGTAAGCCACTATAAACCTATAGAAAAACACAGTCAAGGGAGAAAAAAAGTACCGTGATATACCGTGAAACCGCCAGGATCTTAAAAAATACCGTGATACACATTTTTGGTCACACCGCCCAGCACTAGGTTGACACTATCAGGGAATCTGTTTTAAAAGCTCCACCACTATCACATCTCTCTGCTTAGCAGGTGGGCTTCCCTCACCTCTGCATTATCCATCGACCTTGTATCCACTGGCAACAACACAGCTGGATGCCTTTTTAAAGAAATCATTCCACCATAAAACGCTTCACTTTGAGTAGTTTGGGGACTGACAGAGGAGAAGACAGACACACAGTCATGCATTCCCGCACATACTGCTGTGACGCCATCGCAACACACAAAGACATATATATATATATATATATATATATATATATATATATATATATATATATATATATATATATATATATATATATATATATATATATATATATATAGCGAGAAGCCCCCCCCACATGCACTCCTGGCTCCCCAGCAGGCAGGCTGTGCGTTAGTGTTGGGGGGTACAAGGTGTCACAGAGCTGATCTGCTCCCCACACTGCCTCAGGCTGCCTGTCACAAACACTCACATTACTCCTCTCTCAGTGCCAACCGCCACCGCTGGGACTATTTATGTGTATGAATATATCTGCGTCTGTATCTGTGCATACCTGTGCAATAAACAGGCTCTGTGTCGAATTGTATATCAGAGGAGTGTGTGTGTGTGTGTGTGTGTGTGTGTGTGTGTGTGTGTGTGTGTGTGTGTGTGTGTGTGTGTGTGTGTGTGTGTGTGTGTGTGTGTGTGTGTGTGTGTTGTGGGGGATATCTGCTTGCACGGTTCATCCACAGTTCAATCAACACTATATCATTTTAGCATCTTGCATATTATATTTTTAAGCTTCTTTTGTACTGTGGTATTTACACTTTTGTTTGGTACAAAATGTATTTTCCCTTCGTAGCATCTGATGGTGTTAATTCATTCCTTCAATGCCGCATTTTTTCATGAGGGGTATGAACACCTACTTGTGCCGATAGGTACCGTTGCTCTAAGATGTTGTTCAGAAAGTCTAAAAGTGGTGAAAAGCTCCTTTTTTGATGTTCCACAGTGATTGGTCAAGGCTAACCACATCCACTAATACATTTTTGTTTTTTAATGCCGTTACAGAAATACTCTCTGTCCATAATACCGCGCCTGAAAACGCATATCATATGATCATTTACTGGGCATGCGTCTTAGTTACACAAAGTACAAAAGAGTAATAAACGGTCTTTTTGGAAACTGAAGATCTTCCTTCTGTCTTTCTGACGCACGGACTCGAACAGAGACAATTTTATTTTATTTTTTAAAGCCAGTTAGAATGCTGCTACTATAGCCTAACTTAGGTCTCGCTATATCACTCTCTCACACACAACACGTTTATTTTAAAAAGGAACAGTTAGAAGTCAAAGTTGTACTAGATTCAGTCAACAAATTTGGTGAACCCACGTCTCCCTCGTTTCCCCTCGGTTCCATTGTTCTCCGCTCTCACACTTGTAGCTCTGCCGTGTCGCTGCTGTTTAGAGAGCAGCGTCTATACTTTGTCAGAGAATCAATTTCTGAATACTGGCAGTGACTGATAAACTCTAATTGTTGCTGAATATCCCTCCACCTTCATTCCATCATTTTAATGAAGTTTGCAAAGCTGATATTAAAACACACACCGGGGAATGTCGCAATATGTGTGCTCCTCAATATTTTCTTTATTTGTTTGTTTTGTGTGCCAACTGCTCCTTCTGCACCGCATCCCTCTCGTTGCTATTCACCCAGCCTACCAAAGTGCTGTTAAAGAGTGTTTACGACGTGGCTTCTTCGACATGTAAGCTTCCGTAGTTTTGAGACTACATTCAGGCCTTCCACAGTTACACCTTGAGTGAAGACACGTTCCAGTAACACCTCGTCTCTTCACCTCTCCTTTCTTTCATTAGCACCTCCTGTGTTTGTCTCTCCCCCCCCCCCCGACTATTCTCTCCACCTCAGAGGTGTCATTCGTGCCGCAAACAAAACGCTATTAGTATGCACAGGCATTCAGTGCTGAGCATCTCACACACAAGCATCTGCTTTAAGCTGTTGAATTTCTGAAGCTTCCGTGGTGGGTGAGAAGAATAGACTTTACTATTTTTTTGGGGGGAGTCGTGGGTGAATGTTTATAACCAGTCTGTTTATTTGCTTTCATTTCCTGTTTATAAAAAGATAGCTTTTGCCGTCTCTAATGAAAAACCAGCGATGGACAAGCAGGACAAATAACTAAAGTTACAGTTGATCCTTTGCAGATTTATGCAAGCAGTCCTTCAAACAGCTGACATTTACGAACCTAACAAATCTTGTTAAAAGTGTGTTTCGTAAGTGTCGACGTGCGTGCATGCTTCAGTATTACATTCATATTTGGGTTTTGACTGTCTCTGCATCAGCGGAAGTCACCTTAATTCCCCTCACCTCGATTCCGTTTTACTCGGTCCAGACGTTTATTAACCCTGGAGGCAATTTTCATATTAATTTCAGTGTAGGAAATAGGTTCCTCTTCATGCGTCATACCGTCTTGTCTTTGTTCCCTCGTCTCTTCTGGTCCATTCAAACCCAGGTGGGACATTTCCTCGACTCCTCGACACAAACTCACATTACATATGTTCCCTATGATTCAAATTTCCCACAATGCAACAGTGGTAAAAAGCCAAATCAGTTTAGCTAAGATTTGATTGTAATGAAGCCGTGCATTTCTGTAAAAAAAGGAATTGAAATCCTCTATTTAACTGTAAAGAATGATATCTTATTGTGAGAATGTTGTCAGTTGTACAGTTTGAGCTGAAATGTGTGGTCACCCCCAATGTTCCTGTTTTCTCACACCAGCTCTTTCCTTTAACAAACTAGCCAGAGTGTCGAGTAGGCAGCTGAACAGCAAATCGGGTCTTCTCTCCATATTTTTTATATTTTGGTAAACATCTCTGTCAGGCTGTAGTAGTATGCTATTGTTTGTTGAGGTGTTTTAATTCCCTTGCTGTGAAGTTGGACCCACCCTGTTCCCTTTCTCATTAATTTTGACCACATATTACCCGTGGCTGCATATTCTGAGTTATTGGTTGATTTGTCCTGTGTTTGAATGTGGGATGTTTGTGAGGATGTAACCCTGTAAATAGTCACTAGATGGCATTGTTGAAGCATGTGTGGGTTTGCCAGGGGATTAAAACGCTGGATGGATGCATGCTCTGCACAGCAACATGTGCTCCTGAGCAACGTGTTCTCCCAGCATTTATTCCTTCTTCTCGGTCTCTCATTATTTTTAATATCTTTCTCTTTTCAACCCCTCAGTCCCTGTCCTTAGTGTGTGTGTGTGTGTGTGTGTGTGTGTGTGTGTGTGAATGATGACTCGGAGCGAAGCATTTGACATTGTCCAAAAGAAAGATGATGGAAACCTGGGTGAAAAGCCCAGCATTCATTGAAGTCAGACCTGAGATGGAAAAATGAGCACAGCAGCTGTTTCATCTAATACCCTTACTTTTAAAGATTTCTTTAAACATGTTTTTTTTTAAATTGTTTCTTTTATTTCCATTATTACATATAATTTAATCTGTGACACGTTTAAAGACTTCATCACACATCAAATCTACGATTTGATGGCAAATGAAGCGTTTCTACCCACCATGTCCTCTGTCCTCACTAAACTAGCAGTCTCTCCCCCCCCCCCCCCCGCTTGACCCCAAGATGACGACGTGAATCTAAAATGAGAACCATCAATCCGTTGTTTTTCAGCAGATAATATCACATCATTGTTGGAACAGATTACAAAGCAATACAAATCACACAGTAGCAAACGTAACAATAAGATGCCACGCTGTGCATCTGTTCAATGTCTGTCCATCACCCGGTAGTTATTTGTTGCAAGAATAAGCACATAGTGCAGATTCACACACTAAGGATATCTGTTATATCTGGAAAAAAAGCACATTTTTAACCAATATCCAGTAGTCAGCGACGGCTAAGGCAGCCAGCATTAGGCCGGCGAGCTCAGAGAGAGAGAGAAACACGGACAGGGATGGGCTGTAGGAGCTGAAAGGCGGCGAGAAGAGACTCGGAGTGTGGTTTAGTAATATATTCAGATGTCTGACTCCGACAGCCAGCCGGCTAGATGGCTGACGCTGCTTGTTAGCCAAAGACAGGATGGAAGAGGGGGAAGCGAATGGGTGCAAGGATCCAGAGAAGAGGAGAAAGCTGGATCAATGAAATAGAGTAAGAGAAAGCTATGGCAGTGGAGTGAGAGAGAGATTTATGTTGACGCCAAGTGGGTCTTTACCATAACGATGGCTTTTTGAGTGTGACACTGTGAAGGTAAATATATGTGCACACACACACACGGATATAAACTCACAGGTATAATTTCCTTTCTCATAGAAAACGACGACGTCAAATACAACAGCAATTCAGACACGCATTCACACACGGCTAAACCACTTGTTATCAGCGAGTGTAATCACAGACTTGACATCTTTTCTGCATGTTAAAGCAGCTAAGCCCTTTGTGCACACACACACACATGCACACCCGCACAGGACTCCTCCATCGTCTCGAGCGACGGTAATTGCTGACGAGCAGAGCGTTCACCAACTGAGGAGATTTTGATCGGTGTAGAGCAGCGAGTGAGGGAGGGAGGAGGTGTGTGGGGGGAGCACAAATCCTGTCGGTTCAAAGGACAAATGAGTAGGAGTGGAATACCTCCTCCCATCAGAGAGCGGTCGGGATGTAATGAGACAGCTGGACAAGACTTATTATCCAGAGGAAACGTAGAGTTTCCCAGATGCTTGTTCTCGTATGGGAATATAAGGATTTATGCTGGAACAATCAAAGTACAAGTCAAAGGTTTCTGAACTTCAGATTTCTTATCCTCTGAGCAGTTAGGCAGGTTAAATTGCATTTATCACAGTCAAGAAAGAAATGCGATTTATAAATTCTGAACGTCAGTTTTTTCACATGTGGAATCATATCTCATGTTACCCTGAGACACAACAGTGTTTTTGTAAGGAAAGTTTGTTTTCAAACTGAACATTTTACTTGTGTTTTAACGTGTTTTACCGTTGCCCAGTATTAGTACACGGAGGACTCAAAACGTTCATTAATGAGACTGTGTTTCTGCTGGTTGGAGCACTGCGTTCAAATAATCGCTGCAATCTTTCTGGATATTGTTTTGTTGGGAATTTTTTTTTTTTCTTTAAATTAGAAGATTTCAGGATTTCAAGCAAAATCCAGACAATAAATGAAAATCCAATGCCAAGGACATCGATAGTGAAACTGTACAGGTGGTCATGTTCTTGATTTGGTCCTGTTGGTGAATTAAAACAGCTAAACCTAATCAGAGTCCAGTCTCACCATCCTGTTCATGTCTATAGTCCATGAGATTTTTCCAGAGCAGAGTAAGCGATTTCAGAAGATTGATCTGTGGACATAAAACATTGCTGAAAGTCATTATTTTAGGCAAAATGAGAAGAAATTGGAGTGAAAGAGATGGAGCTAATGAGAATATGTAAAGGGCCTCTCTCTCTCTCTCTCTCTCTCTCTCTCTCCCTCTCTCTCTCTCTCTCTCTCTCTCTCTCTCTCTCTCTCTCCTCTCTTTTCTTATCTTCTCTCATTTCCTCCGTCCTTCATTTTTCTCCCCAACAAAACCTCTTCCTCTCGTCCGCCCCGACGTCTCTCTTTCTCCATCCTGTTTCTATCTCTCTGCCTTTTTTTTTTTTTCGGTCTCTATCTGTCTGTGTGACAGTCTGTGGTGTGAAAGCGGGGCTGATGATGAAGTGTTAATTCATTTAACCTCCCCCGATGCGACGAGAACACACATTTAATGAGCAAACGGCTACAGTAACCACTCCGTGCCTCTGGTATCTCCTCTGTACTGCGTGCATGCTGATGTGTGTTTTTTCGTGGGTGCATGCAGGTGTGCATATCACGCACAGGTGTGATGAGTCGTGGATATGTATTTGGACCGCTGTCTTGCTCTGACGGAGGCTGTGCAGTTTGAGTTGACTGCCATGCTTTCCCCTGCTAACATTGCTCAGTACAACGGCTCGACTCGCATGCTGCTGGTGATGGCCGTCCTCGTACATCCTGACTTCCTGTCTCTGACACTCCCTGTACGTACTGAACTGCTACCCATATACACAAATATAATACAAATACTGCAGATACCACTGCCAAGTTTGTTTGTGACATAGTGCACATTTTACAAATGCCTCCCGTGTGAATTTAAAGACATAGACTTATACAAATCAGATATCAATATTTTTCATAATTTGAATTCTACTTCTATGACAGTCATATATCATCTAGTGTTATGAGTACATCATTTTATATTTGTCAGCTGACTCATAGTGCCGTACGCCAGAAGAAGTTTGTCACGTTACGGTACCACAGATTTGCTGAAATGTCATAAAATGTATGGCTTTTGTTTGGAGTTGTTTATGTTCAATTAAAGATGAGCAGCAATGAACAAAAAAGTAGTTGATCATCTGTATATGGTGAATACATATTATGTGGATATAATTTGAATACAGACGGTATAAGGAACAGCTTTGTGATTTTAAGTTGCTGAGGCATTTCAATTTAAATTGTTAAAGTGATAACAGTGTTTTCCCTGTGTTTAAGTATCCCAAAGTCCTTTGATGATGTCAAAAGTAAAAGCTTTATTCTGTACTTTATTCTGTCCTTTTTTTGAAAGTGATGCAACATAACATCGTTCATTGTGCCTTTGAGGGCAATTCCACATTCTGGAGGTTTACCTAAGGGTCAGCATGGACCAAACTAGAGCTGGAGTGAAAGCACTCGGTTGTATCAATGACATTTATTAACCGGCACACATGATGAATATGCTTACCGTGCGTATTTCCACAGAGATATGACAGGAAGAGACCTGTCAGTGATTTAGCTCTTATTTTCTTCTCTTTGTCTATGTCTCTGCCTTTCTCTTTTTCTCCCTAATTAAAAAGCCAAATCAGGAGTGTGACTGCACAAACTGTGCCAGTGGACATTCTCCAGCCTAATCCTCATTTTCACTCTCTCTCTCTCACTCTCACACACACTCTCTCTCTCTCTCTCTCTCTCTCTCTCTCTCTCTCTCCTCTCTCTCTCTCTCTCTGTGTCTCTGTCTGTCTCTTTCTCTCACTCTCTCCACTCCTGACTGCAAGTAGAAAAACCACACCAAAATCCCCCCCCCCCCAACACACAGATTTATTCAAATGCTCCATTTGCATAATTCAGTATTTACATAATTGATTTCGAGGAAGCGTATCTCACCATGTGAGATGGTGTTAGAGACCAAAAGGTCTCATCGTGTCACAGTTCTGTCACTTTTTGCGCTTCACACACACACACACACACACACACACACACACACACACTCACACACACTGTTGGCAGACCATTGGGGTTTGGAGTCTAAATCAAGCATGAAGCATTGTCAAGCTGGTGCATCTGGTGACCCCAGTGGTACAACCATAGAAAACATGATTCAGGGTGAGCGCTGATAATCAAATGTATTGAGATCCATTAAATCAGTGAGGTTAGAAGGGTCATCCTTCATTTCACTATGCTGGTAAATGATTTGCCCCTTTTCACCTATAGAATAGTTTTTGTAAGTTATGTTCCAGTTCGGATGGGATGCATTGAACATGTAGCTAAGGTTTAGCTCCAATTTGTCTTCATGAAATAATAAAAAATTAAAATAAATTAATAATAATCCAATATATTGCATTATGTCGAGAGGTTAAACTGGTGCGAACGATTCACGCTCTATTATTGGGCGACTACATAAATTCAAGACCAGGATTGAAACTGATACAAACCTTTATCAGAACTAGTTTGTAGTAGTTTATTGTTGTGGTGGAGTTAAGAGCCGTCCATTATAGAGAGGGGGGGATACTCAACATTGTTAAAATATGTATATATATATATATATATGTATATATATATATATATATATATATTATATATATATATATATATTATATATATATGTATATATATATATATGTATATATATATACGTATATATATATATATATATGTATATATATATATATATATATATATATATATATGTATATATATATATATATATATATATATATATATATATATATATATATATATATATATATATATATATATATATATATATGTATATATATATATATGTATATATATATATATATATATATATATATATGTATATATATATATATATATATGTTTATATATATATATATATATATATATATATATATATGTATATATATATATATATATATGTATATATATATATATATATATATATATATATATATGTATATATATATATATATATATATATATATAGCGGCGCATATCTTCAGACAGTATTTCCTGAAAGGAGTTCACAGTGTCACAATCAGTTGTTCACATTCGTGATTTAAAATAATTGAAAACAAAAGAGCTTTAGAGCGAAGTTCAAACCATGGCTCCTTTCTTATCTCTTTACGGCTGACTCATCACGGCAGGAAGTGAGCGTCGATGTCAGTTGTCGGTTTCGTTTAGTTACAGAAATGTTCTACTTTAGGAGGAGGGAAGAGTGGAAATTTGAAAATTGTTATTGTTAACATAAATTAATGATATATAATATATAGTATTCAGCTGGGTCTACTATCCATGTCATCTTCACAGCAGTTTAATACATCCACGGCATGTGACACCTACAAGCCACTCAGTCTGTGGTCTTATTTACTACTAAAGGATCACAATTAACTTGGTTTAATAATGCATTAACGCTCCATGTTTGAGCTTTATCTTGGTACAAATACTGGGGAATATTTAAGCCTCGGTCTATTTGGAGAACTTTCCTGCTCGTGTTTTTGCTGGCTCAGTTGATCCAGACTCTTAATGTGCAGACTGAGGCTGCTGACTGGTGGTCACTAGAGAGCCCAGAGCTGCAAAAAAAACAATGAGTGGCTGTACCTGAAATGCCTTTGTCCGTTATGGCCCATGGACCGCACCAAACTACTTGGGTGTGTGTTTGTCTGCATCCGTAACACAACAAGCGCCTTCACCTCCTTTCAGAAGTCTATCATCTATGGAAATGGGACCTCCACACTCCTGTGAGCACTCTGTGGGGTTCCACATACACTCTCACGCACACACACACACACATTCAGTTTAGGGCCTGCCACCCAAAGAGCATGGAGGTTAAACAGATGGCATCGGTTGTATCCGTTACGCAGATTACCCAACACACACACACGCACACACACATTCTGCAGCAACCGGCTTTGTGAGTTCACCTCATTTAACTGAATGGTGTTTTTATGAGGCATGGCAACATAGAGCCACCCACCGCTCTAATCTATCCCTTTCTGTTCTGTTCTAATGCTGGACTGGGAGCACTTGGTTTGAGTGGGCAAGGCCAGACACACCCAAATACAGTGTGCTGTTTGTCTGCATTGTATACTTGAACTGAACATGATTTTGGTCACACACTTTGTAATTTAACTTGAAACTTATGTTCATTTTTCACTAAAAGGTCTTATTAAATGAGAAAATATTTTTTTATTTGTTAAGTATTTAATTCACACAGGAAAAATAGGCTTTACAATGTGGTTATTTCATATAGACTATTTATTTATTGAATTACCAGAAAACATGCTATATCATGATATATGTGTATGTAGCATTATTGAGATATGAGGAAAAAAAGTACATGTATCTTATTTATATACATTATATCATATTTCATCATCATCATCATGCATTTAAGACTGGTACACATACAACAGGCTTGTCAATTATCATAAAAATCATAAAAAGCTGCTACTTCTCCTTTCTGACTGGCCTACTAAGAGCCGTTGTAAAATAGTCAATGAACCCATATATTTACAACTAATTGCCTTTTAAACATTAATGTGCAAGCTGATAATTGACTACTATTACATAATTATTTGGTTTTCATTGCGGATTTTTATGTAAGCAATACTTTCACTTCACTTTCATTTGATGTTTTTGACACACAAGCGCAATTGTCGTGAGACCTTACGAGTTGCATATTCTGAAACGGTAATAATAATAATAATAATAGGTAATCGCTCAGTGATTTTTCATCGTAGATTTTCAGCCAATTGGACAATGCATAAATTATACAAGCAACCAAATTTTTGTCTATTGGCTACTCATTTAAAGGCTGTGTTGGAACACTGAGATGTTGCCCACTGTTCTGTGTGTATTTGCATCTTGCATTGCGTGTGGAAAGAGATTTACCTGCCTGTGCCGCCAGGATGCCCATTGAAATGATTAATGAGGAGAATTTCATATGTTGTTTCATTACCTCAGAGAACTAGCAAGTTATTTGGTTACAGTATGATTTGTACATAATGTGTTGATTACTCTTTGACGGCTGTATTCTTAATTTATCTTTACTTCACCTTCCTCCTTATACCGGCCTTTTATCCTTTCCTCTCGTTGTCTCTCTGATCTTGTCCAACCCTGTGCCTCCCTCACACCCGTCCACCGTCTGACTAACCCCTGCTCCTTCTCTCCCTCCTAGCCAGCAGATTTGGATGCCTGGGTAAGCCACACTGCCATTGCTGGTGCCTTGATTTTTTTCCTCTCTACCTTTTCTTTCTCTCTTTCACTCTCTCTCTCTCTTCTCTATTCAAATGTCATGTTTTCATTGTGCATTAAAGCGAGGCTGTGAGTGTGCCGCCGCCACCGCCGCCATTCCACACAACAACACTTTGGGAGGTATTCAACTAGAAAATTACACATCATCTGTGCTGCTAGCAGAGGTGATTTTACACACAACACACACACACACACACACACACACACACACACACACACACACACACACACACACACACACACACACACACACACACACACAGCCCTTAAGCATCAAACAGCCGGCTGCAGAAAGAAAAAGTGCAGTGAGCCTAGAATAGGGATTTGTAGATGTGCTCTTTGTGAATGCATGTGCCTGTTAAGTTCGGATAAGATTAGATTGGAACACAATGAATGTAATGTCAGTCCGTGCGTAACTGCGAGTCTCCTCTCCTGTATTCCCCATAGCAGCAACGAGCACAGAAGATGAGTAGATCATCCAGAGAAGAAGGCGTTGCTCCATCTGATCTATATCACACTCACTAATGCACAACTCGGGTGTAGTAATCTGTCAACATTACACCTTGGCATAACACAATATACTATGTGTTGTGTGTGTGTGTGTGTGTGTGTGTGTGTGTGTGTGTGTGTCTGTGTGTAATACACACTATTCCATCCTACATAAATCTATGCCCCATTGCTGCCTTTTTCTGCCTCACTCTCAGCCCGCTTCATTGTGTTCGTGCACCATATAGTGTTCATACTGCTGCAGCACTGTTTCACTCATCACCCTTATTCAGAAGCAGTGTGTGGTCACGAGCGCCCTATTGACAATCCTTCCAATAGGAGATAATTCAACCATCCTGTGTACACCACGCACATGTGACCTTGTAGCCCCCGTATGTGATTCCCATTGTACAGCTGTTGAAGTCCTCCTTTGAACCGCTGCATACGCTCTACAGCATGACCAAACTTCTGACGGATGCACTAAGATCCAATACCAAGCCGCAGGGATTTTTGTGCATCAATTCAATTCAGTTAGCTGCCATTCAATTCAGTTTGAGTGAGTCGATTTAGATATACAGTATGTGGTATGTTTTTGGAAAATAGATTTGATATTATCTTTTCATGTAAAGACACTGCCCCATATCCTCATAACTCTGTGACTGACCATGCAAAATGTATGAGCATTGCTTTTATGTTCCGAGAGGAAAGCTATATTCAGATTGAATAATCTAGAAAGAAATGGATTGATGGATTAGCGGACTGTAAAAGACATTGAGTTCATCGCATGGTGAAGGATCATAGCTAGAGATGTTCTGATAAACTTGCGTATCGGGCCGATACTGAATACCTTTCAGATACCATTGCGGTACAAACACCTCGCCATTTTACTGGTGGGATTTTTATTGTGTAAAATTGCTGACATTTTTATAGCTCTGGCTAACGTTACACTTTCCCGATCACATGCCTGATTAGTGTTGTGCGACTCTCAACAGAGGCGAGAAAGAAGCAGATTCATCATCAATTTCAGACTGATGATGGAAGAAGCTAAAAAAGTTTGCCATCTCGCGTCTTTGTCGTCTCTGTTGAGAGTTACGTAACATGTGCAATACCGTACATACGATCATACCCATCTCCTCTGACTATATCTGTGTTATTTTCTTTTTACAGCCCTGCAACAGCTCCTTATTACTCTTTTTCCAATCTGTTTATGGTGTTATTTTGATAAATAGTCACCATAAAGGAATTCCTTTTCATTCCACTTTTATCAGAATGAGTGATTGATGATATTGATACACCGTGAATCCTCGTTTCGTTAAAAACAAGGTGTCCACATTGCGTAACTCATATTACTTCCTCACGTAAATCCCCCCAAAAAAAATGAATCTTTCAATGAAATTTTAAAAACTTTCTGAAGCTGGCAACTTGTCTTCACAGCGCATCTTTTTGACGTCTGCCTCCTATCTTCCCTGCTTGCATGCTGCTGCTCCACGGCCCAAAACTGTGGGTCTTCCTACAGCAAATCTGCCGTCTTGCTGCCTGTCAAAGCTTGGGCTCAGCGGGCATGTTAAAGCCTTTCACCTCATCCTAACGCCGGCATCGCCATGTCAGGCCCCCGCCTCCGCAGTGTCAGTCACACGCCACCTGATTAGTTTTGTAAGTTCTGGACCTGCTATTAAATAGCCATTTTTTATTGGGTTTTACTTTGTTGGTGCAGGTGTGTTGCACTTAACATATTATTATAGATCAAGCATCATAGATGTGTGATATATCCATCGAGTGGTGGGTGTATGAGGTGACATATGTGAAGCTCCACATAGATTAATAATGCTTTGAAAAACATGAACCTGCAATTTAATGCTATAACTACACTCTGTGGAAGGATATGATCCCTATTTTTACCGCGGTGTCCTAAAACATCTGTGCCATTAATCTGTTTTTAGAAGAAACTATTTTATGTTTTGTTTGCTCTCTGCTACAGAAAAGAGCTTAGCTTGCATTTGGTAAACATTGGTACATGTCTGTACTGTAATCTACGTAAGTGGTAGTGCATCTGCTGATAAAGTTGCGTTAATATAATGTAGAGTTGATTGATAACTTTGAGTTATAGTTTATATGTAAGTGGGATGTGTATTTCAACCGATTTTTTCTCATTTTTCATGTTTTCTCAGTCTGTTGTGCAGTGAGAGCAACAGGTTGCATCATTTCTTCTCCTTCAGCATTTACCTCTACTGGTGTCTCGTGTGTGTGTGTGTGTGTGTGTGTGTGCTGTGTGTGTGTGTGTGTGTGTGTGTGTGTGTGTGTGTGTGTCATGCTCATAAGCTAAGAAGTGATTGTGATGTTTTAGGCCATTCCGTTCAGTGATTCTAGCCACTTAGTAGCTATGTAAAATGAGAAGTTTAATTACTGCCTCGATTGATTTTTTCTTTTCCTCCTTTTTTGCCAGGAAGTCAGAATTTCATATTTACACACAGGCCTAAACAAGTCATATTAGTGCAGTAAATTGTCATGTGTCAATATAAACAACCTCTGCAATAGCTGTTCTTCATAATCTAAAAAAAAAAGTCTGTTTTTTTATTTATCTCCTCTTCTTCTATTCTCTCTTTCCTTTCTCAGGCAAAACAGCTGAGCAGGAAAGAGAATGAACTGCCAGCATATCCAGCTTCTATAAAGAGCAACTGGAAATACTGGAGAAAAAGGTAAGAAACCATTTTCCGTCTCATAAACACGTATATTATTAAAGGAAATAGCCAGAACTCATGGGAAAGGCTTTTTCTTGTGTGTCCATTAGTTGCATTGCATTCATTGCCTTCCAAGACGTTTGATCAAATCATTCTTTTTCTTGGGGGGGTTCAGAGAGCATGATACGAGCCTTTTAGCACTCATTTTGACGTGCTTAACAGGAGACTTCCCAAACAAGATAAAAACACCCGGTAGGCTTTCACTGAAAATAAGTCTTCACACATCGGAATATCAAAACTCGTCTTGATGTGACGTATTACTCACTCTCCTTGGGGAGTAAAATCTTGTTGAGAAACAAGACACTCTTGGAAATGTGGAGCCCACATACCAATGTCGAAATGTAAATTAATTGAAAAGTTTCAGCAGGCAGATGTGAGTCACGACTCACTGTCGGGGACCAGCACTCAAGAGAGGTCTCACAGCGTTGTCTCGCTCAGCGAGCTTCAGTTGTCTAATCAAATGTACTGAGGTTTTCTCAGCACTGTGTCCTTTAGCCACAAACCCTGTTGTCTTTTTTTTTTTTTTTTTTAAATGGAAAAAAATAAAAGCTGTTTGTTGGATGCTTTTAAGAAATTATGACCTGTGTTCCCTCCATTTAAGCGCTAATGTGTCGTTGATATTTTTGCGCCCTGTAAAAGTCACAAGCACAGTGGTTTGATAAATGTGGCTTGACTTTGTCAGAAGCAAGGTTAGTATTGGTGTGTGATTTATTTATTTTTATTTATTTTTTTTAGGCCAGGAAAAAGTGCATTATGCTTTTAGGAGTGGACGGAAAGGACAAGAGGCAGGAGAGTGAAGTAAAGAAAGGAGGGAAACTATCAGACTAACTCAAATGACCAAAGAAAGTAAGATGTAATGGATGTTATTAAGGATACATAATAACTGAAAACAGCATATGCAGGAAGGTAAAAAAGAGGAAATGTACGCACACACACACATACACTCTCCTTCCTCCCTCATCCTTCAATCCCCATCCTGTGTCTCTCTCCCAGTATTCAGTAGACACTCTTTGGGACTTGACTCCCCTCCTCCATCCTTCTCCCTGTCTCTCCCTCCATCCGGCGGGGCCCCATCAGGCAGACGGGAGGACCTTATCTAGTCCCTGGCACTCGCCTCCTTTAGGCCTCTGAGGAAACCTTTTACATAGCCGAGTTAAATGGAAGGGCCCCTGCACACCGTGCAGCACGCGCTGCAATGCTTGACGGAAGAGACTGATTGGCAGACGAGTGGAGGATGCTCTATCTTTCTCTGCCGCAGTCGCTTTTTCTATCGCCCTTTTTTTTTTTTCACCCCTCACTTGCTCGCAGCTGACCTGCATGCGGATGAGGGAGTGAGAAAGAGAGGGACTGAGAGCGATAGATAAAGAGGCTATATGGACTGTGCATTAAACAGTCTATCCTGAGCCGGCGTCCATCTCCCTCCTTCTCTTCCTTCATTTTCCAATCTCGCACTCCATTCATCCCGGCCTCCTTTCATGCCCCCCTTTTTCCTTTACCCTGCCTATTTTTCTTTCCTTTCACTCCCTCATACCTGTGGCAAATACCAGTTTGGGCTGAAATAAATGGCCACTTAAACGTTGAATTGTGTTTTGCATTTATGTATCTGACCTGTGTCAGTCACAATTTGAAACAGTAATACGTCTCACTTTTCACATACGTTATGATCCAAGCATGTGAAGACAGCTCTGTGCTTTTATTCTCGGAGAATCTCGCAGGTCGGAGCTCTTTTGTACCGCTGTGTTGTTTTGGCACACACAAACACACGTGCACAACTAGACGCTCATCCGCATGCAATTGCGCTGATGTGTTGATAATCTGAGGCAGAGATTTAAGCCAAAGGCAAGAGCAGCAAGATTAGAAGGAGAATCCACTTGTAATTGGTGTGTGATCTTCCCCCCGAATCAACATTTTACTTGGGCTTAGCAGCAGCCTCTTCTAACAGGCTATAGAGAGAGAGAGAGAGGAGAGAGAGGAGAGAGAGAGAGAGAGAGAGAGAGGAGGAGAGAGAGAGAGAGAGAGAGAGAGAGAGAGAGAGAGAGGAGAGAGAGAGAGAGTGGGGGGGGTTGCTTACCTGTATGAAAACACACACAATACGCTCTGCTGTCCAGTTTGCTTAAGGGATGAATGACGATAACAGACTGTTGTGTTTGTCGAAAGGCTGTGGATGTTGTTAGAATCCACCACTGACACTAATGCGTGTGTTTTATATGTGACAGGTTTGTGTGTGTATGCTGTCCACTTCAGAAGTAATTGTGATCGAGAGGCCTCACTGCACAACTTTGCATTTCCACTAAAAGACATCCTGAGACCCTGAGACCCCCCCCCCCAAACATATACCAGTGCATCTTCAACTTCTCCTCACTCCCAATCCTTTCCACCCTATTTATTTGTGGATGCCTCCCTAATCTCTTCCCAGTGTACAGGTGGAGTATATCCGTCTCCCTGTGGCAACATATCCTGTGACTCTGTAAACAAGTCTCAGTTTAAAATTCACCTCTTTTTAATCCCCCTCCCCCTAGTCGACTGCTGCCTCCGAAAGAAAAAGGGAAGAAATTAATCCGCCTTCGTCCAAGCGCAGAGCGTAAAAACCACCCCTCAAAATCCTGACATCAGCCCATCTCAATCCACACCTGCTGCAGGGTGTTCAGAAGAGTGTGCATACAAGGATCATCTGAACGCAAGCATTCATATACAAACACAGATTTAGTCACACACCTGCATGTATGCAAGCTTACACACACCCACAGCATACATGCACCCGCACTAATCCCCGCCATGAGTCTTTTCCAACACCCCCAAAAAACCTTGCTTTTCCCCCCATTGAGGGTTATCACCCCTCCCTTTCTGTCTCTCCACATTGGGCTTTTGTCCCCATGGGAGCAAAACGACTGGGAAGAGCTCAGAGCATGTGTGCCAGTGATAGTGCTGCCACTTCTCTGGTGTCATGAGAGCTGAGCTAGGGCTGTTGCTCTGGGTCTGTTCTGTCAACAGACACAAAAAAAAATTGTTGAAACGCACAAAAACAACACCCCTAACATTTCCACTGGGTAAGCTGTCATCCAAACACTACATTTACAACTCATGTCTCCTCATTTTACCCATATTACTCCTTATTGCCAAGACCAGAGACAATGTAGTTCTATCACTAACTTCTGGTGTAACATCCCTCCCATAACGATCCAACTGACCATTTTGTACACATCCATGGATAAAAGAATAGAGTTGTTCACGATTCTTTTGGCAGAACAGGAAATGTCAATTGGTTCCCATTTAGAAGAACCCCCCAAATTGTGAGATTCCTCAGAATCTCTCCGGAACACATGATTTACAAGCTTGCTTTCTAATGTTGGTTTTGGCTCATGGCACAGACACTATTTAACGATATGTGGCCATGTTTTACCAAACCAGGCGATAAGGGGAACATATTCTATTTGCAAAGGACTGATTTCAAGCAGTCGTGGCAATTTTACCAGTTAAACATTTGGTTACCAATGCATTGGATTAAATTAAAGGAATTCTATGATTTTATAGTTTTTATGGATGAGAGCTGCATACCTATTGAGTTTGGAGTAGAGCATCCATTACCTAACATATGAGTATTTATATAAATCTATATATAAATGTTTATTTTCCGATTTTCATCTGTTTTAGGCATTTTTTTTTAAAACTGAAGCTGCGATTTGTGCTGTTAAAACCAGATGTTGGTATTTAGAATTTCTTTGGTTGTCGTTGTTTTTTAAAGATTTTTACACTTTCAATCACCCAATTCTCCGCTTGCTACATTTCCTCCTCTAGCTAACACTCTCTTGACCTTGGAAAGGTGCAAACTCGGAAAAGGGGTGGGAAGCCAATGAGGAATTTTCTCTTTTCTGCTTTTTACTTCCCACCCCTTTTCCGAGTTTGTACCCTTCCAAGGCCAAGAGAGAGTTAGCTAGAGGAGGGAATGTAGTAAATGAAGAATTCTGACGCATGCTAACGTTGCTAAATGTGCTCATTTGTTTATCCTCTTCCTATAGTGGGAGGCACTATATTAGCTACTGCCTGACCCCACCAAACGCACAACATAGAGCCGTGGTCTCGTCAGTGAGAAGTTCTCTTTACCTTTAAACCATCTTCTTGCTGGTTCCCTACTCTCTATGTCCTGCATAATCTGAGGCACTCATGGGTTTAAGCCCCTGTGGAGACTTTTTTTTTTATCTTTGCTCCAACACTGGATGTCCCACAAGGCAAACAGACTTTCAAGTTTCAGCTCAGCTTTCTTCTGTTGAGTGTACCCACTGAGCCCTTGACCTGAGGCTAAAAGCTAAGACGCTAAAATGTGGCTAACTTCTTGCTACAAATTCCCAGGGAGTCAGCCCTGTATTAGCTCTTCTTCAGTAAGAAGTGAGACCTCCTCTCTCTTTAATGTCTATAAATCCAGGACTTGATTTCAGAGGTATTTTTTTGTAATGTCTAATGCCTAGTAGATTAATAAACCACCGGAGCAGGGGTTCTGAGGTCTGGAACTGTCTTTTATTCCAAAGGTACATGATGATTGGATGAAGTGTGCTTCATCTTTTCGGAGCTGCAGTCAAGGTGTGGTATTTAAACCTAGACCGCATTTTTGCAATTGGGAGACTTAACAGCAGGAGGAGTAAAATCCTGAGTCCTGTCCTGGAAAATCCAATATAACACAGCCAGAAAACATATCTGGCAGGAATAAAATCTTACACCTAGCGATGTATGGAATTGTGAATTATCATGACAACCAAAACGGGACACAAATTCAGATGACATAAGAAATGTAAACTGTAGTTGGACACATTTCTTTCTTTCTTTTCTAATAGATAGATAGATAGATAGATAGATAGATAGATAGATAGATAGTAACTTTATTGATCCCGCGAGGGGAAATTATTTAGTTGCAAGCAGCAATAGGATACAGAAAAAAAAAAATGCACATTTCAATACACAATATATACAATTATAATAACAGAGTAAAGATATTATATAAAAAATGCACACTATATACACAATGAATAGAATAACAGAATAATATTAAATCAACTAAATAAACAGTAGTGCAAAGATTTAACCAACAGTGAATGATTTGGCCCGAGGTGATTTGTTATAGAGTCTTATAGCAGTAGGCAGGAATGTTCTCCTGTATCAGTCCTTATGACAGCGGAGCTGGATCAGTCTGTTGGAGAAAGTGCTCCGCTGTCCCTGCAGTAGGTGGTGGAGAGGGTGGTCCTGGTTATCCAATATGGATAATAGTTTCTTCAGTGTCCTCCTCTCCACCACCTGTTCCAGACTGTCCAGTTTGCAGCCAATGATGGAGCCAGCTTTCTAAACCAGTTTGTTAAGTCTGTTGGTGTCACCGGCTCCAAAGCTGCTCCCCCAGCAGACTACGGCGAAGTACAGTGCACTGGCCACAACAGACTGATAGAACATCTCCAACATCTTGCTGCACACGTTGAAGGATCCGAGTTTCCTCAAGAAAAAGAGTCCACTCATCCCCTTCTTGTACACAGCGTTGATGTTGGCCTTCCAGTTAAGTCTGCTGTCGATCTACCGTATTTTTCGGACTATAAGGCGCACCGGATTATAAGGCGCACTGTGAATTAACGTGTCTATGTTCACACATAAACCGCACCGGATTATAAGGCGCATTAAGCAAAACAACACAGTCCGGTAAATCAAACTTTATTCAACTCAGTTGTAACAACAAATACCGGTACAGAAAAATACACTCACTTATCGATTCATTCCTCTTCCACAAATCCATCGAATTCTTCATCTTCAGTGTCTGAGTGAAACAGCTGTGCGATTTCGGCATCAAGAATGCCCGAATCCCTCTCGTCATTTTCCGAGTCAGTCTTGTTGCTGTTATCGGTACTTGGCTGTTCAGTGATGATTCCAGCTTTCGTGAAAGCTCGGACGACAGTTGCGACCGATGGTTACTTGTTGTGCTTATTGATCGATTTTGACTTTTAGTTTAGACATTTCATTCCTGTTACGGGGCCGATCAGGTAGTGACACAGCGTACCGTAATGCTCCGAATATCCATTGAGCGGAGCGGCTTCGTTGCTTACCAAAGTCGTACTTACATATTTCGACAGATTTTTGAGCGCATTGTACCACATAAAATCGATCAATAAGCACAACAAGTAACCATACATAAGGCGCGCTGGATTGTAAGGCGCACTGTCAATTTTTGAGAAAATTTAAGGATTTTAAGTGCGCCTTATAGTCCGAAAAATACGGTAATCTACTGGTTTCAGATGGCTGAATTGCTGCCACAATTTCTTTTCAGTGATTCGAATAGGTGTTGTGCTAATATGTCTGTTTCCGAGTCGGTCAGAACATTTTAGGCAGAGTAAGAATGGAGATGTCATCTTCCTTCACCAAAGCCACAAACATGGCAAAGTATGGATGAGTTTTTGTAAGTCCTCTCACAGAAGCAACTCTTAATTTGCCCTATTTCTTCAGTGGACTGCAGCAGTTTCTGGGATGACGGAGATTGAAATGAACTGGGCGGATACCACAGCACTGATTGGGTTCGGATACAATACCCTCTCCTCCTTCATACTAGACTCATGACTTATACTTCACTGTCTCTTACTTTCTCTTTAAAGAACAGGAAAGAAAAGGATCGAGGCGCAGATTCTTACATTGTAGTGCATCGTAGCAGATAGGATTAAGGAAAAAGACAGCTATGACATTACTTGAGTCTTCTCCATCACCAGACATTCCGATCAGGAGAGGCATGTCTGCGGATCAGCGTGAAATAATGAGATATGAAAATGACTTGGGGGGCACTGGAGGAGTGGAAGGGCCAGGGATTGTGGAGGAGGGTTTGTGTTTGATCCCATCTCTTTCCCTGCTCAGTCACTTCAATTATCTTCCTCTCCTATCACCCCATCTGTTGGGAATATAGGGAATAATTAAGTAAAAGCGTGAGCGCTGTGGTTATTGGTTTAAAATGGTGATTACTACGCAGTGAGTGTGTATGAGAGGGTGGAAAGAGAGAGATTCACCTTGTGTTTTGGGGCATTTTAGACTACTTATACTCTTGATGTCTTCCTAGTCGGTGCAGCTCTGTACTTCCTGGTCAATGCAGGATAGTTAACACCGTGACCACTGATTACTGTTGTAGAGGTGTGCGTTATGTGACCTCGCCCTCTGGGCACCGGCCCCACCTGTGCAGCGATTGCTTGTTTAAATGCCACCGTTTCTTGAAACGTTATAGAGTACCAACATGCTATCAGCATTCAGATTTGTCAACAAATGTGACATTTGGCGTGGTGCTCTAAGCAGTTTTCTCATCATCGTTGGCTCATTAGAGCTTGAATTGAAACTCTAAACGTGTGGTGATGTTAACTAGATAATACAAGTTGTTAAGCTCTAATTCACAGGACTTGATTTAAGCACTTAGACAATAGTGTTTTTTTTATGTTTTGCAATGATGTGATGTAATAATTTGATAATGTTAAAACCGTAATTAAAAGCAACACATGCCTGAGCAACCCACTTGATGTTATAAATGTAAAGTGAAGTGCAACTTCTTCAGAGCTGTATAATACAACTGAATGGATTTTCACCTTTGTCTTTGTCTCTTTGTCTCTTTGCCTCCAGAACCTTGACAACTACAAGCAGACGGCAGAGCAGTACAACGAGGCAGCAACTAAAGCCGAGGCACACATCCGGTAAATACTGTGAATTACTTTACAACACCATTTTCTGTGGAATGAACCATTCAGTGTACTCATTACATTGTTGCTGCTTACTGCCTCAGTATGCTTTTACGAGCCTATCATAGGCTTAAGTAGTTGAATGATTGAATATGCCTGTAAATAACATATTAGTTGAGGGTTTTTTCTCTCTCTGGGCTAACCCTGCACATCTAAATTCAAAGCAGACATCGTATGACAAATTAGAAAAAAAAAAGCACAGCAAACCTCGGCACAGTGGAGGACAGAGAGAGACCAGCTCTGACTAGCAGGTTGTCCACACAATTATCACTTCTCCTCTCTCATATAATATTATTGTAACACAATTCTCATATTGTGTCAGGGCTCACTAGTATTTCCCTCTTTAGATGAATGACAAGTTAAGTACTTCTGACATCCGTCACTGCTCACAGTTTTAATACTTGAGAAAATAAATTTAGGATTTTGATTTATTGAATCGAGTATTTCAAACAATGTGATAAACATATTTTCCATTTTTCATCATGTGATTTTGTCATTACATGCATATTATAACAAAACAGTATATTCAGGCGATAATTATTTATTTATAGTACTTTCATCTATATCACCTGCTTCTGTTCGGTGGTCTCTCCAAGTATACTTATCATCTTCTAAGATAATAGAAGATATTGGATCGATTTTGACCCATATTAACATGTTTTTTTTTACATCATTTATGAGAATGGCATTATAATAGCCTAATGGATAATACAGAGCATTAACAATTGCTGCTTATTTAGTCTTTCTTTCTTGTTTCTGTTAAGCCTACTACTTTTTTTATCTCTTTTTTGCTCTTTTTTTTAATTAGACACGGCAAAGAGAACTGAAATATACCAGAGTATCATTGTCTTGGTTGTTTCATTGTATTCTCTCTAGTGCTCGGGGAGACGACTTGAATTGTGAACCTGATTAGCTGGTTTGGAATATGCATTCTCTGTTGTAATGAGTGCAGTACTTTATGTATAGATTTGTACAAAAATGTATACATTGTGGTGGCATGTTGGGTATCTCTCCCCACTCTCCAATGTGTCTTATGATATCAACATTAACATCCCCGCCTTTCTTATTATTTTCTACAATGATGCATGTTATTATTAGCATTTGTCTTCTCGCCACCACCAGCTTGGTCATCATGGCAATAGATTATGGACGACTTGGCCTTTTTTAAATGGCCCCATCCTGCTAGTAGGAAAACAGAAACAGTGCGATCTCACAAGAAGCAGGAGTTCTCCTCTGGGACGACAGAGTTCAGACTTCACCTGCTGTCAAAAAGCGTGTCAGATTCATTTAACAGGGAATCACCGACACACTGGCACTGCCTGAGCATGAGGGCCTTGCCAATTTACGCCCCTCTTTAACACCCATTCTTACCTCTTTTTAGGAAGGAGAGAGGAGATTCTCTGTGAATCCAATTTAGTCAGAAAGCCATTCATTTTCCCGTTTGACAATGCTTATTGCAAAAATGATGAAAGATGGCTGATTAATTCAGATCTATCTTTTTTTCATGTTATACTCACGTTATGCTCATTCCTCACCTTTTAGTTTCCATTAACACATAAAGCCTTTGTTTTTTTTTTTACCCTCGTTCTGACGTCTTATCGTTCACTATTAAAACCTGAATTTCAGTTCAAATGAAACAAAACCTGTAAAAGTTAATGCAGTTAACTATTTTCCCTCTGCCAGCAGTGTAATATGTATCCAAGTCTAATAAGATTCACCAGGAACATAAAAAACACAACAGAAAAAGAAACAATCTCCCTGCTGAACAGTAATAATTTCATATTGGGGTTAATTAGAAAGTTTTGCATTGATATTTTAATAACAATATCTGAACAGATACATTTCCATTGGATAATTTTGAATGAGTACATTTGTGGCTCAAGTCATTAAAGGGTTTGTTGATGTGCCAGCAGCACAGAGGCTGAAATTAATTCTCAACAAACTCAATCACAAACAAAATCACTTCCAGTAATTTCTTAACAAGGTGGGAAATGAAAGAAAGTCACCAGTATAGTGTCACTGAACGGTTGTGTAGCATTAGTTTGTTACTTTGCATTATTAGGCTTTGTTAAGGTGCTGTATCTTGAAAAAGCACCCTTCTGTTCCTTACTTAAGTCGCATGACATCACTCACTTTATTATTTAAACTCACATACAAAGGAAGTATATAAAACAAAGCTGTCCTAGAAGTAAATGTGTGAATGTTATTAGTACGTCAGTATTGTAGCGTAGCAGTGCGCAGACTAGTGCTTTCCTGGAAGCAGCAAGAGGAAAAAGTAGATGTACTCGGTCCTTTTTGCTAGCTATGATGGGCAGTGACCTCATCCTGCCGCCTCCTTCCACCTGGTCCGTTGAATTTAACAGCATACAATTCAAGTCCCAAATTTTGTCCAAATGATTACATTAGCAAGGATTTGCTATTGTCCATCGCTGCATGGAAGAGGTTAGAAGATCAATTCTGCATGAGTTTGCCAAAAGAAGCACATTTTGTCCTGCCACAATGTGTTGCTCATTATTTTTGCGCACACACAACATTTCTCTCCCCTTTTTTTCCTTTTCTATCTCTGCCACACACACACACAGGCACACTTTGTATTCAAGCAGCCACGTGCTCGTCATGTTCTGTCAGCATTTGGGCAGCGTTTCATTGTGCCGTGGTCACGCTGTCATTTCACACTACACTGACCACTCAGTAATTATTCTATTTACCCTTCGCTGAAGGGAGGGGGAGAACACAGTCCAACACCTTATGTAGCGAGACTGTGTCTTTTTCTTCTGTCTTTGTATTCCTCTCTGTCTCCAGTTTTGCTTATGAATCTCGCTCTTATCGGCTCATTTTCTTAATTATACAATATTTTTTCTATCTCACGCACACTTGTTATTCCTCTGCCCACGGCTGTAATTTCGTCTCCCTTTTTATTTATTGTCCTCAGCATCTTTTTCTTGGAACTTCTATCCTCTTCTGTCTTTATATTTTCTTTAGGTATGAGAATGAAGAGTAGTGATCTCAAAGGCAGGTGACTCGTGTTGTTTGGATTCTTCCCTCTTCTTCCTCTGTATAGTTTTGGTTGAATTGGCACAGAATACACCCAGCAGAATGATAGGTACCTAAATAAGGAGTGGAAAAAGTCCGGACGCTATAATCCTGTAATTATGAAGAGATCATTTAAGAGTGAGTTTCTGAAAAAATAAATAGAATATGCATATTTTAAGGAAAGAAATGGAATAGATTGTTTTGGAGATCAGACTCAGCCATAGCACATTATTCAGTGGTGGAGGAGGGGATTGGGGCTTTTCTGTTTGAAGTGGTTAAGGTCAGCAGATTCACCACGAGGAAAAGCAGAGGAAGACATTTATTTCATTATTTAATGTTTATTTGATAGGGACAAATATATAATACACAGAGTTGCACAACAATTATTCAATGCAATTTATCACAGCATTTATAGCTGCTGCTAATTCCCAGTTTCCCTTGAAGGGTCTTTCAGGTATAGTGCTTTTCAATTAGTTATAAGGGATACCACCGTTACAAATTCCTTTTAGTCATTTCCAGTTGTTTATTGACAGTTGTGGTGGTCCCACTTTAGCCGCTAGTTCCTAGCTGTGATTCCAAACCGCTTCATTATAGTTTGAGTACAAAAAGTTGAAGCTAAAAGCTGCCTCTCACACCTGAGGAGGGCACTCTGTTGATTGCAGGGTGGAAGGAAGCCTCTCGGGTTATTGCCTCCCTTTTCCTACCCTGGACAGGTCACACTCTCTAAAACAGTATCCTCGAGTGGGGACACGCTGAGTGGTAAAATGTTATTTAGTGCTATTTTCTACTGGCCTTGCCTGACTACATGGGGGCATTTTAGAAAAGTTTATCCATTAGCCTTGCCTCGGGGTATCAGACTACCCAGATTCCACAGAAATACCTCACCTAAGAGACCCACAACATTGCAGCTTAGCTTACCTTAGAATCTAAAAAATACATTAATCCTCTTAAAAAAAACTTGTTACCCTCAAAGTGTTAGCAAAGACAGAACCTAAGGGAACCTCAGGTGGATGTCTCTGTGAGGATTCACCGTGAAGTAACTGCTGACAGTTTGTGGTTAAAAGCCTTCTTTCATGTGGGTTTGTTATATCTACTTTATTCTGTACGTGTGTGTGTGTGTGTGTGTGTGTGTGTGTGTGTGTGTGTGTGTGTGTGTGTGTGTGGCGTGTCCAATTAGTGAAACAGACAGGTAGCGAACTGTTAGGATCTCTGTGGCCCACAAGGTAGAAGACTCCTAGTCATTACAAGAGACAAGAACTGTCTGCACTGTGTGGTCCAGCAAAGATTTACCATTAAGACAGAAGGCTGCTGTCACTTACACACTTACAATGCCTCTCTTTGACTGCCTCTGTACAGTGTGTGTGTGTGTGTGTGTGTGTGTGTGTGTATATATATATATATATATATATATATATATATATATAGAAACGCCTACACACACAAACAATCCTGCAAAAGAACTACAGACAGCTCAGAGTTGGTCTGCAGTTACAGTAGATACATGTTACATTTTTCACTGCTGCATCAATTAACAGATTTTCATCCCATCACAGTTTAGAGACAGGAAACATGGGAATCAAACTGTGGACATTGCGTTCATACCACCTTTTAAGATGCTAAATGCAGAAACAACTGTTTGTGATGTAAGGATATGGGGTGGGATACTGGCGTCCTGAGCAGCAAATACAGTCACACCCTTTCTGTGTGTGCACTGTAATCCGAGTTTATTATGTATTTGAAATACAGTAGAATACCTAACACTCATTTAGCCGAGCAGTGTAACATGCAGCAGGTTGTAATACAGTCTCCTCGATGAGAGCCAGAGGAAGAGATTATTCATCTTTTTTGTTGTACGGATTTGAAAAGCTAGTGTTTTTTTTACAGGATAAGTGAAGTTACAAAGTAAAAGACACAAAACCAGAATTGAAATAGTTGATGATAGAAAGGCTAGCGATGGAAGGTGGTGGCAGCGAAACGCTCCAGAGAGCGTGTCTCACCCCACATCGCCCGCAACATGAGTGATTCGTCCAACCGCGAGGTCTGCTGATTGAAAAGTTATCAGCGGTGAGATGTACCACACGTGCACATGTGCCCCTTATCTTGTTCCCGCGTGTCACCTGTTTTAATGAAACACTCTCCTTATCCCCTCCCATCGCTCCCTCCCTATATTCCCGCAAAGTGAGTTTGGTGGGGATCAATCAGCTAGGCTAACAGAGAGCGAATTGTTCTCCTATGTTCCTACGTTTTTACGTTCCTATCTCCCTTCAGCACTTCAGCTGTCAGCAGATACGGACAGAGTTCTGTCTGTCTTCAGCTCGCGGCTTGTAGTTTTTGATTGCTGTTCTCATTTGAGACGCAGACTTAAGATTTCACTTTGTGAGTTTTTTTTGGGGTGTTGTCAGATTATGAGGTTATGTTTTAGTTTGTTGGATCACTTTAAGGTATGATAAGTGATTATTACGACGACCAAAATAATTGTGGCTTCTGAGTTCCGTCAGTTCTCAGTCGGACCTTAACGGGCTTTATGATCCATCTGTAGTTCTCATTGGATGTGATTCTGCCAGTTGAAATGTAATGTTGTGTTATCTTTGTGGTAGTATCATAAAAGCTTTACAAAGCCTCTAACAATACCCGATGCATGCTCTGTTATTCTTCTTGATCTCACCCCAGCAGTGACATAAAATATAAAAGTACAATGACATGGCTGCTGCTTTAAAAGGACCTAATTCCATGTCATCATGCATTAATAACTGTTCACACCACACACACACACACACACACACACACACACACACACTAAGACACAGAGAGAATAATAAAATGCTACGCCTGTACAATTTCTCCTTTTTCTTCTTATTGCTTTATTCCCTAATGTCACGCTTTGCAGCAACTCACAACTTGAGCTCTCTTCATGAAAACCACACACTGCCAAGGTGAGACAAAAAAAATAATGAAATACAATTTGAACTTAATCTTTCTGCCCCAACTCGCGCACGTATTTATGCAAAACATCACAGGCAGAAAGAAATTACAGCATTGTTGTGCTTCTTCTCCCTGCAAAAGTTGGCTATCAAACTAGCTGGGGCGGCTAATGTTTTTTCTAATAAGAGCTCACCTTTAATTTCAGTCAAACGAAGCAGTTGGTGGAGATTAGCATAGGCAATTTTCTGCTTCAGATTCCATTATTAAAACACTCCTGGTATCAGAAAGTTTCTCTTGTTGAATTGAGAATAGTTTTTTTCTTTTCTATTGGAGCTTGAGTTAATACCTTTGGGCTATTGTTGCTGTTATCTCCTCCTCTTAGTGAGTGATTCAGAATGCCGACCAGCTGTCAGAGTGCAGTCAAACATCAGCCAGTCGTATAATTTTAATCATGTGATTGAAATTGTTGGCGACAGATTTTAAAGTGACCAACACAACAACTCCATCTCCATTTTTTAGTGCAACAATACAAATTCTTTGTTTTCGTGGCAAATCCTCTCTTTTCAAACTCATATTTATCATAATAATGACGTGTTTTAATGATAGCTCCAGCCGACACAGCTCAGATGTATAGCAGCTTGCTTTAATACGATTGAAACTGTGTTTGTGGCTCAGCTAGTGAATTATACAGACCACGATAACACCTTGTCAGTGTCCCCAACTACATGATCTGTTGCCAAACATTACACAATGTGCACCAATATTCAACTGTCATCCTGAGCACAGAGGGGCGGGGCAATGGTAAAATGCAGATTGCGATGGTTGCCATGGGTTACTGTTTGTCTACGCTTGCGAGCTGCAACGGTTATTTATCATTTAATAAGTCACTGTCAGGTCTGCCTCTCTCTCAGGTTGCATTCACTTCTCTATTCATGAATATTCTCTCTGCCAGTGATTTATTTAATCCTGTCGCTCTACCCTTCACTGCACACACACACACAACACACACACTCAGACTACACAATACACAATGCGGAGGAATTTCTCCCCCCAGTCATCCGTGTGTACAGTTAATCTCACACACGTGCAGTGCATTTACGAGGCACAGTTCAAACACACGCACACAAATTTATTGTGTGCATTTGTCAGTGAACGCAGAGACTACTGCGCTCATTCGTATGTGCATGATTCTGTAATTGCTTTGAGGGATGGCATGAGGGCAGTTAAGTGTGTGTGCGTGTGCGTGTGTGTGTGTGTGTGTGTGTGTGCGTGTGTGTCTGTGCGCATGATTGCGTATGTGAATGTCAGGTGGTCAGCTTCCCAAAATAAACAGGCATGTCCCATCATGTAAAAGGAAGCCATGCCTCTCCTCGTCAAATTCTTACTCTTCCCCTCTTTGTCTCTTCTTCTTTCTTTTTTTTCAGTGTTGTAAACGGACTGAATAATCACTGCGGGATAACATTGTGAAGTTCATTAGAAAATTAGATAATAAATGTCTGCAAGAGGTCTTGTCTAGTGTTACACATAGTGTGCACACAGAGGTAGAGGACCTCTATTATATTAGATATATAATATAGATATTCTATTCTATTCTAGTTGAGGTGAACTTCATTATTGACCTCGGTAACAGCAGTTGACAACAAAACAATCTCAGCTTAATAAAAGTTGTCACGAATGAGAATTAATTTAATACATTTTCCTGTTTTATTCTATTCTGTTGTGTTGTATTCTGTTTTGTGCTATTATATCCTGGTCTATTATGTTATATTATCTTCTATTCTGTTATGTTCTGTTCTGTTTTGTTCTGATCTGTTCTGTCCCATGCTGTTCTGTTGTATTTTATTTTGTACTAATATGCTGCGCTCTATTCTGTTGCTAGTGGACTGAATGCGCATATGAGAGGTTGTACAAGATGCAGTACTGTGAATGATAAGGTGTGTGTGTGTGTGTGTGTGTGTGTGTGTGTGTGTGTGTGTGTGTGTGTGTGTGTGTGTGTGTGTGTGTGCGCGCGTATCCGTATCCCTATCCTTCCCGTTACGAGTTCTGTCACAACAGCAGGTAAATTACTACAAGCAACAGAGCACTCAAGGATTACCCTCATGTAGGATTAGCATTCACTACCTGTGTGTGTGTGTGTGTGTGTGTGTGTGTGTGTGTGTGTGTGTGTGTGTGTGTGTGTGTGTGTGTGTGTGTGTGTACATGCGTGCGTGTGTGTGTGTGTGTGTGTGTGTACGTGCGTGCGTGTGTGTGTGCGTGCATGTGTGCGTGTACTTGTTTGTGCGTGGATATGATTGTGTGCTTTTGTCTACACCCACATGTACTGTATGTGTTAGTAAGATAAAAAGAAAAGAGAAAGTTTGACTTTGACTCCTAAGCTGCTTTGTCGATGCATAATTCATCTTTCTCCACAGGCTGCACCTTGAAGCCTTTGAAACTATCTCAGCTTCTCCAACTGTGACTAAAACAAACCGTAAACACTCTCAAGTGTTTTTATTTTATTTTGCTCTTCATAAGATTTAATGACATCACACAGATAGTGCTGTTCATACTGTGGTGAAGTAAGTAACGTTAAGTCACACCAACCTATTTTCTGAAATTATTTCCACAAACCTGACGTTTTAAAATTTCAATTTGGCAATTACAGTAAAAATGATTGACTTATTTGATATTGGTAATTGTTTTTTTTAATTCATTTTCTCAAATAAACAATGGTCCCCACTGTATCTTTTCACCAGTATCAGAGACTGAAACTGTAGATTTATACTGTACTGCACCTTAGCTCATTTTATCTTAGCATAGTGCTTGATATATTTTACAGCTTTACAGTGCTTTGACTTAACATTAAAGGAAAATTCACTTTTTAGTTTCATGGCTGTTTATAATCTGTCGATCATGTCACTGGTTCTGCTCCTTGCACTTTTACGCTCCTCCTATTATGTCCAAGTCTGATCTCAGCTTGAAGTTTGTCAGCAAAATGTCATAATAATCATAATTGAGAATTAAAGTCAAAGCTTTGACAGTGAGACAGGTTGTTAAAGAAGCAGCTTCTCTTCATATCATGAAGGGGAATTTACTGCTACAGTTATCTAATGTGATGAGCTTTAAAGCAAACCGAATTCAGAACAGATTTATAGAGAATTTCCTTCATGCTGTTTTATTTTATTAAAAAGGTATAATGTGTCACTCTTAATTCCAAAAAAAAGTAATATAGCATTAATCTGAAATTATATGTCAAAAGGAAGATGAAACATAAGAATTACTTGAAAATGTGATTCTTACAAGGAAGCATGTGATTCAGCCCTACTGAATTCCACGCTTGCTTATGTTAGCTTACAAACAATACTGCTCAATATCTGACAATAAATAAACAGCGGATAATACGAATCACTCAGTAATCATTGTTGATGTTTTTTGTCAATACTGAGCAATTCATGCAACCCAATCAACTGTCAGAAATGCACAATCCGATGATTGTAGCCAGGAGGTTGGAGCGCACACAGTGAATGAAGACGTTGCCGGTTGGCGGTGTTGTGTTCTAGTCCCACTGACTCTCCTCTCTGTTCCCCCGTAGACCTCGACAGACTGCGTCTGTGTGCGGCGAGCTGCAGGCCCAGGTGCTCCAGTGCTACAGAGACAATCCACAGCAGACCCTGCGCTGCTCCAGCCTGGCCAGACAGTACATGACCTGTGTCCAGCAATCCAAGAAGGTGGGCGAGGGCTACACACTGTACGCCGGTGTGGGGAGCGTTGGTGTACTAGTATGTGTGTGAATGTTTGTGTGTGACGGATAACTCCACGCGTCTCTACTTAAAATCAATTTCCCACTCCTATTGTTTTGTTATTACCATAATCAGTCCTTGCTCGTTCCCTTTGAGTAACACACTTGGCCAGAGTACATGGAGTAGCTCCTTTTCTCTTTCAGATAATATTTTTTTAATTAGTGAGACCTGGAAGGAGCTTGGCAGTGACTCTGACGGTGGAACAAAAAGGTGAAGGGACCAATGATCCTTTCAGTCCTGAAACGGAATCAGTTCATTTCTGAGAACTCTGCATGTTGGGTTAGTTTGACACTTCAGATAGGACGCTAAATCAATGACACATGCTTATTGAGCGGATTTATAAGTCACCAGGCGGGCACTGTGTTTTGGAACTTTCTGATAGGAAGATTACACCGTTATTAGTGTATTCAAAATCAGTTTTGGCATTCAGCTCTTTGAAATGCATTCTGCTTTCTGCTGATACTTTTGCAAATAATGTTCAGACCCTACACTTATCTACAAAGTGCTTATTTTATCCAATTTCTCCATTAAAAAAAGAAACAATAATGACTGGATGCAATTTGCACATTATTATTGCGACAAAATGCACTGATACTGCTGCAAAGTAGATAAAAGGCACAAAAACAACAATTGGTGAATTTGGCAGTTTAAACGGTCGATAAAAGCGAGGCAAAGGCTCACAATAAAAGCAATCAGTCTTTTTTAAACTGGTTCAAAAGATCCATTTGTCAGTGGGATGGTGCTCTTTGAGGGAAAAACTGTGTATTTGTTCGTGGGTCAGTCTTTTTTTTTGTGTGAGCATGTGTTGTATAAATTCAGATTGTAAGTGTCAGAGTAAAGTGCAGAGTAAAGGCAAGCTGTTTTTCTCCCTTTTTTTGAGGCACTTGTTTAATACAGATTCAATCAGGCATATCCTTGACAGAGTGAGTGTGAAGAGGAAAAAAAGGAGAGAGAAAACACAGAAGAGACAGAAGGCGAGAGTAAAAGGTCAAACGAATGAAAAAGAAAAGCTTCAGTCTGTATCGAACGCATCAATGCTACACCCAACGTCTGTGAGTGAAAGTGTTGTGGCCTGAAAGCCAGAGCGGGCTCAGACCTCACCGTCCTCTGAATAGCAATGAAAAGTCCACAACTTCTACTTCTAAGGTGGATCTGACTGACGTTGATAAATGAGGTCTAGTCCTTTCCAGACAGTGGTTTAGAAGCCAAACATTACAGGGCTCTATGGAGCACTTATTGTTTTAGATCTCTATTAGTGCCAAACTGTTGAATGAACTGTATTCTCACGTTTGTTCACCTGAAAGCTAGACAATTCTAAGAGTTGGCACCTTTTTTTTAAATTCCCCGCGGTTGCTGTCTCACTTTGAAAAGTACAATCTTGATCCAAAACATTTTATCGCTGACATCTTCTCTGTCTAACCTTTCTTTTTGGGGATAATCTAACGGAGATGAAATCTCGCTCTTCAAGCGTGCTCCTCTGAAGACGGTTGGACTTTCAGGTTGACCTTTAAGACTTCTGAAGAGTGCTCCATCCCATGCTCAAACTTAAACATATAAATGTTTCAAGATTCAAGATGGAGATGTGGAAACGTAGAAGAACTCACATTTAAGTGTCCAATTGAACTGCACATCCAATACACATCCTATATTATATCCTTTACATCTGTCACACATCTGGAGTATTATCTGCTATTCCTTGAATCTTTCATGCTGCTGTCATCATTGATCCATCTCTTTAGCACCAGTTCCCATCCTCCATTCGTCCCCCTTCCTAAATGAACGCCTATTTCTCTGCTCTTCACGGCACACTTTGTCACATTAGCCAGTGCATTAGCTCCAGATGCACTGCTATAGCCACGGAGCTCTGGAGAGTCTTCAGTAGGTTTGGCACTATCCGAACCCGACACACAGACCTTGGCTTGGCTTCTTCTAGTTGCCATCCTGGTATCCAAGAAGAGGAGAGACAATGTCTTGCTTTAATCCAGGTTCTCACAAAAGTCACTGGATCAGATTTGTCCAAAGGAGGGGTCCGTTTAGGTCCACGAACAGACGTGAAGACAGGCTGGCGTCACGCAAACCTGCTGCAGCTCTGACTAGCTGTGATCTCTTTTCCCACTCGCTAGTCATATTTGTGAATAAATGTTTTGCAGTTTTAATAATGAAAACCGCTGGGCATTGTAAGCTTTTTTTTTAAAGACATTTAAGTGACAACTGCAAGTGACAAATAATTGTCTTTTCAAGACCCCCGACATTTTGCTATTAAGGGCTTTCAGGGGGTCTGAAGTGTCACGTGTTTATCTGGTCCGGAGGTTTTCAAACGTTGAGAAACGGATGAGTTGAAGGGGGGCGTGGGGGGAGAGATGTGAGGAAAAGACATTGTGGGAGGTGAAGGGGACAGACGCATGGCGCTGTTCTGAAAACAATGGGAAGATACAGTAATTGTGGTACTTTGACACACTTATTAACACGGTCAGCAGTTACAGCAGCAGTGGCTGCGACACACAGCTCATTTAAGCAAATTGAATTGAAACTTGTCTGAGAATCATCACATTCTTAAGTTTTCCTTCAATATATCACTGTAATATATATTACACAGATAAAAAAGGGCTTTTTAAGACTTCTGTCGATAAAACAGGTTCTGTTTTAGAGCTTACGACTTTCTTAGTTTTTAATGGAAATATTAAGCAGTGCCGGGTTAATATTGAATACTCAAATAGCACTTTGGAGTGATACCCAAATGACTGAGATTGGGTCAGATAGAGAGGGGAGACGACGAATAGAGCTGCCACTGGAGGCTCCCCATTATTCAGCCTTAATGAAAAGAAATGAATGGGCGGTCCTAAGACCCCTCCGGACACACAGGCAGCTGTCCAGTCTGCCTGTCCATAAATGGATGTGACAGAGGCAGCAGCTTGGCAGTGCAGAGCACTTGGACGAGAGTTTTACAAGGTAAAGTTTCAGTATGGCTGCAGGTAGTAAAGGGTCAACAGGGAGCAATATGCACTGCAGATTTAGTAATGAGAGAGTGCACTGGATCATATTTCATTATGAAATGTGATATTCTATAGACCCTGGAGGAAACATTTTGTTAAGGGTGAGACTGTCAGTAATGGAGGTTTTGCCTTTGTCTGAATGAAGTGCCTGTGTGTTCGTTCCGAAAGGGGAACAGAAGGTTTTTAGATAATTGCATTCACCTGCCATGAGCTCATCAAGTATTGTGAGTGACGATATGAAATATTACATAGCAAAATGTCACGTTTTGGAAATTGTTGATTTGTCGCATTCAGAAAGTCTTTGAAAATCAGAAAACAAACAATTTAACAACCAAATGTCCGAACATGAGGTCAGATTTTTTTAATCTTGCACCAACATATTTTCGAGATGCACTCTGGAAAAGAAGGCAGTTTATTTAAACTAACAAGCAAAGTAAACTGGCCTTTTATGGGTAGATCAATTAGCAAGTGAGTTCGAAAATACATACAATGTAATTGGATGCAGTCATTTTTCAGCTTTGTGCAACAATTACATGCTCAACAGACAGCAAAGCTTCTAGCCGGCTGAAACCTTGCGACAGCTTAAAAGCTCTGTTCTTTTGTTCTCCGTTTGTGCTTTTAAGGATTTTTCTAAAGCAGATGCATTCTTCCCTGTGATTAAAGGAAGAATGCTGTATTTTTCTCCCCAAAATTATTCATTTTAGTTATTATTCTTTAACTATTCTTCCTCTCTTTTGTGTCTTTCTGCACATGAATGAACACCTATCTAATGCCATCTGTCTGCCTAAAACCTAACATTTTCCCACGTAGACATCTGGTATCTTCTGTGTTCTGTATCATGGAGTCATGTAAGCAAAGTTAAAGTGTGTTCATGACTCACAGCAGCAGCAGGTCCATTCTGTCTTGGCTTGGATCAGTTCTGTCTGTCACCCAGCTAGCACTGACTTGTATAATTTTTTTCAGAGCGTTTATTCATATAGGCTCTACTGTATATATCTACCGTCCTGTATGTGTGTGTGTGTGTGTGTGTGTGTGTGTGTGTGTGTGTATATATATATATATATATATATATATCTGTTCCTCCTTGTCAGCCTGTCTGTTTGTCAATCATTCTGCCAATGGAGCCCGTGGCCTGCTTCTCTGTCTACTCTGTCTTGATCTGAACATCACGAGAGTATCTATCTCACTATTTCTGTCTCCCGCTTGAAGTCCACCCAACTCACTATCTACAGTGGCACAGCCTTCCTTATATGTCACTCAAAAGTTCTTTTATGTTTTATGATTCATGCATGCACACACATGCACACACATGTGCACACACACACACACACACACACACACACACACACACACACACACACACACATTTTTCCACACATTCTGCCCTCTGCCATCCATTAATGATGGCTGCTTAAGGATATGGCCTGGCACCCACACACACACCCCTGTCCCTCTCCTGTCTCTGGTTGGGCCATTGTCATGCATATGTCACCTTAAGAGTGTGTGTGTGTGTGTGTGTGTGTGTGTGTGTGTGTGTGTGTGTGTGTGTGTGTGTGTGTGTGTGTGTGTGTGTGTGGAGGATGCAGGGTAAATGTCAGCTCACCAAGGCCCTGCGTTCCATGAAGCTTTGTAGGTTTTGTCTCTTTTCGGTTTTGACGTTATCTTATATTTTGTCAGTATATAGTCATTGTGATAGGACGTTTTTTTTGTCATATTCAGTGTGTGTTAGTGGGCTTAGAATTTGTGCGTTTGCGTGAGTGTAAGCCCACAAGAGACGTTGTGAGTCCACCCTTTGCCTCTCATCATCTTTTCTCTCTTTCAGCCTCCTTCTCAGTGAAACAAAACACACCGTCCTCAAAGTCACATTCAAGTACAAACCGACACTTACTGTAAGTGTCAGCCCCCCCCCCCCCCCCCCCCCGTCAATACTCAAAGACTCCAGCGCCAACCATTTGCAGAATGCTAGCGCTGTGCCACTTAATACCATTAGCAGCGGCCACTGGCATTGTAGCAACACTTGCTAATGTATCCCACACACTTGACCCACTTGAACGCGTCGGTCTCCTGAACGCAGTGTTCGTCTACCCTGATCTGTGAGCGTGTGCTGGCCTCTGAGATGTTTGGTTAAGTGCCACTCTAGTTCTGCCTTGATTACTGAGGCAGAACTAGAGCGTTGCTGAAGCTAAACAGTAAGTGGAACGGATGTTTTTATACTTGGGTATATGGGGATATTTTTTAAAGGTAATCAGCAATCTGTTTATTCTCAATTGTAGCTTTTTAAATAGTGCAGTAACAGTTTGAAAAAGGTAGAACATATACTTGGAGGATGTTGAGGGCCCTGGCGGGGCATTAGGATGCTTTCTTTTCATTTATGTTGAACAGACAGTAGTGCAAATGTCAAACACTGACCAGGTAGCATTTTGCTGATTGGCAACTTTGGTAACTGTTTCCATTATAGAAAAAAGGAACATTTCAAACCCATATGTATTACACTGTACGGACACTTTCCCATATGATAGACATAGATCACATGAAAGCATTAGCTTGCACACCTTAATTGTGTTACACTAATCAGTAGGGAGGGAGGAGCTTTGGTCTCTCTCAGTGTGCAAGCCTGTTGGTCCACAGCTAGGAAGTGATACATCATCGAATGAGGAAAAACATGTGTTGATTGGCTGGAACAGAAAGAAAACGTGGTTTCAATGTGAAGTTTGTGTTCTTGCACTTTTTAAAACTTGCGTTTTACACGGCCAGGACATTTTGGTGTTTCCTTTTTCATGGAGCTGATGGAAGACTAGGGCTGGATTTAAGAATTTGGTTAATGTGTTCACATGACTCAATTAATCAATATTGTGATGTCATGAGAGGGAGTGTCATCAATGGGCGATACATCCCCTCCCAGTGGTTGTAGCAGAGACTACAACCCATCATGGCGTCTGGTCAACTGACTACAATTCCCACAGTCAGCAGGGCAGCCGGGGCCAAGGCTGCTGCCCAGCTGAAAGAGAGGTGTCTGATTACCCTGGGGAGGCTGGTGTGAGGAACAAAGGAGAAAACGTTTGGAAGGAGAAGGACGACAGTAGCCGACGAAAAGAAAAGAGTTTTATCTTACGTTAAAGACAATGAACCAGAAGTAAATTGAAGATAGTTATGTTTGTTTTTTGTAGCGGTTTTCTGCTGGAATTAAGCAGAAATTTTGCTAAAATAAGCTGAATACAGTATTTTGAGTTAGAAACCACCGCTTGTCGTCTTGATTTATGCACCCATGCCTCACAAGCCGATCCCGACCTCTCAAGACATCACAATATGCTGATTGACAGAAAATCACCTTTCTGGGCTCACCTTGGGCTCTGGGAACTTAATTTTTCCCACAATGTTCATGCTAAATGATTAATAGAAGAAAGAAACAATGACTTAATTAATCAATTGTGTAAATAATTGATAGTTGTAACCCCATTATACTTTGAAGGTATGCAGCTATGATGGGCAACATTAGTTCGGACACAGGGAAATGTGTATACAATCACGCCTTCTCATCTTGAGTCCCTAAGAGCGTTAGTGACAAAGGACAAAGAAAAACAAATTCAAAAAAGAAAATAATGTGCCTGTGTATCTGTGTTTGTGTGATCGCCAGTTTATAGTGTATGGGTTTGCAGATGGATCCTGCCGCATTTAAGTGCTACTCTCTTAATGTCACCTCCATCAGTTGTGCCGTGTGCGTGCGTGCGTGCGTGCGTGCGTGCGTGCGTGCGTGCGTGCGTGCGTGCGTGCGTGCGTGTACATAAACTCGAGCTATCTCCCGTTCTTCAAAACATTTCAGTTGACATTTTCCACACCAGCCACTTTTAACTACAAACTAACTCAACAACGTTTTCTTAAGCAGCCGACCATTTCTAAATGTAGTGCCAGCAGCATCTTAAGCACCTCTCAGACAACATTCAGTCCAGGAAAATGGTTAAACCTTACTGAATGTCTTTAGTAATGGCAGACTATTTCCCTGTCTTCCTGCCACAGCAAATCCCAGCAACAACAAAAAAATCAAGACGTCTCCATTCAAACCTGTTTGGTGTGTCCAGGTGGAGAAATTGATTGAAAGGAAGATGAATTTTGCCATTTCCAGCTAAAAAGAGGGGAGAAAAAAATGAGGGATGCGTTTTTGTTGCCGGGATGACGAATAGAAGGTGCCTGTCAATGGGGGAATGGATGAAGACTGATGAAAGAGAGGAAACGTAGGGGAGGTAGAGGCTTAAGGGTGCCTGTCAGTGAAGAAGGGTTAATAGAAAACTGTAAAAGAGAGATACAGTAGGAATGAGGAGACGATGGGAGGAATGTAGAGAGGACGAATAAAGAGGAGAGGAGAGGTTTATGTTAGCGGAGGGGATGAGGGGATGACAGAAAGTATGGAAGGAATAAGAAAGAGGAGAGGACGATCTGTCAATCACCACTGTGGCATAGAAAGGAGAGACTGAGACAAAAAAAAAGATAAATGAAGTTTATGTATGGCTATCTGTAGTTGCAGGTGGTGAGCCCCACTGTGAGCCTTGGCCTGCCTGCTAACTCTCTAACACACACACACACACACACACACACACACACACACACACACACACACACACACACACACAGACAGACCGTTCTATATATGGTAATATCCCTTTTATTAATATCTGCATAAAATAAAGCATACACTGATTATAGCTTTTGTGTGATTGCTACTTGCTGTACGTCTGTACCAATACTAACACGATGTACTGTATGTATTCTTGAATGCAGTATTTTAGGAATGCCTGGAGGACATTTCTTTGAATCAAACATTCCTTGAGGCTTAAAGGATGAACTAATTAGGGCTTCGGGAGTAGCGATCAATGGAATAGGATGCAACTTTTGGGGCTCCTGCAATAATCTATCAAAAATCCTTCTCTAGGCACAAATGTTTTGCATTTTCTTGTTTTACCCAACACTTCCAACTTCTCGCTGACAAGGGCTGTCACTTATCACTATTGATTTATCTTTTGACTATTTTACAGATTAGTCGAGTCATCTAAATCAATAATTTTCTTCCAAAAAAATCTAATTGACCATTTCATCAAGTTCATTTAAGTTTATTTGATTTGACAAACTGTAGACTGTCGTTGTATAATGCAACACAAAACGAAATATGCTACCCCTGAAATCTATGATACAGATATCATAACCAAAATATATATATATATATATATATATATATATATATATATATATATATATATATATATATATATATATATATATATATATATATATATATATATATATATATATATATATATATATATATATATATATATATATATATCAGTGCTTTGAAGAATACCATTAGTTAAATGGAAACCTTGCTTTCCACCTGCAGAAGTCCATGCTCTCCCTGCTGAAGTGAATTGGTACTAGCAATAGTGGAAAATAAATGCAAGGATCTTGAGGCCAGATCACAGCGAACAATATAAGGATAGTGTGCGACTCCAAGGACTTAACAAACTCCTGCCTCCACTGCGGTGGCGATCTCCACTCTGTTCATGGACACTCCTAAACTTGAGAAAGAGCCTTTCCGAAACCTGCTGAGCGCCCCCGCACAATAACCGCGTGATGTATCGTACGGACTGTGTTGATATTCTGTGGTGAGCCAGAGCCCAACTACAAATCAAAGTCAGAGACGGGGTCATCTCTGTCTTTCCTGATTACACCGTGAAGACAATTCCCGCCCGAGACGCCTTCAGTGACATCCGGCGGCAGCGCTGTGAGAAACCAGGGATACAATTTGACCTGCTTTTCCCTTTGTGTTATGCATAACGGCGCAGAGAGGGAGTTTCAATCACAAGAAGATGCCAGGACATTCATTAAAATACCTAGCAAGTGATGCGATGTTGAAGTGGATCTGTTAATTTGTGACTAAATATTTTATTTACGTAATTTATGTGCACCGTTTGTTGTGAGGATTCTTCTCTTGACGCCTTTTTGTTTCACTGAGGGCGGAGCTCTGCACACAGCCATAATTGTCATTTTTGTGCTGATTTGCTGTTACATTTCTTGATTCAAGCTGTATTTCTCTTCGGCATAAAAGCTTTTATCTTAGTTGCAAAATATTGTATTGACATTGCAGATGTTTGTGTCCTGCTGCTCATATCAGTCTGCCTTTCTCTAAGTAATAGTCGGCTCTGCTGGAATAACTGTGTGACGATACCATTCCTGAATTACTCAAACAACACTTTCTATATTAGATACCTTTAAATCGATGTTTTCATATCTAAGCAAATCACACTGCATATGGACAGATAACAATATATCAGCAATAAACTAATATGGGCCGTCAGACAAATCTGTCTCTCTCCATATTGCCATATTTGGGTTTCCAGATGACTGCAACCATCAAGCAATTAGATATCGTAGCTCTCACTTCCCTACTTGCAAGTCGGCATCATACTATAATAACGTTCCTCAGCTCTCTGCAATCTCTGTCCTCTGACTGACTTATTTAGCTTTGTTTTGCTTTTGTTAGTTCGAACATTGATTTGTATGATTACATCTTTAAAATGCAGAAAGTATGGCTTATTTTTCTTTTGATTATATCGTTATGATTCATGTTTCTACTTTTGGACTGTGATTCTCATTGTTAAACTGCCTTTTGTTTCTCTTTCCATGCACTATATTTATAAATAGCAATATTAAACAAAAAAAAGGATTAACACTGTGACTTCATAAAACACATTTTTGCCATAACTCAAGAATTGTTTTTCTAATTATAACAATTTCACACATATGATAAAATGATGAAGTGATGACATTTGACTGGTTGGTGAAGGTTTATTTATTTATTTTTTCATTTCATTCCATTGTAGGTCTTTGTTCAACACGTGAAAAGAAACATTGACATATGTGTTGTGATATAATATACCCGTACATATTGCCCTCACAAACGCACTCACACCTGCTAGTCCACATATTTATATCTCTTCATGTCTCTCTCTCTCTCTTTCCCTCCTTCCATCCCACCTCTCCTTCACATCCATCATCTCCATGGCGACTGCCCTGTAAACGCACAGAGCACATAAAGATTAGCTCTCTCATGCCCCTCCTTCCTCCAACAGTCCTCTCTCTCTCTCTCTCTCTCTCTCTCTCTCTCTCTCTCTCTCTCTCTCTCTCTCTCTCTCTCTCTCTCTCTCTCTCTCTCTCTCTCTCTCTCTCTCGCTCTTAAATCTATATGACACTCCATCAGCATCCAGCTAAACTTCTCATCCGTGCTGCTGCGATCCACTGATCGCCATCTCTGTAACATGTGATTGATTCGTAAATTGTGACAAAGGGACTCACTAGCTGTAGACTGAGGTGTTGTTCCGTAAATGGAATTGTCATTATCATCTTCACTATCCTATTGTTAGATATCCTAGCTGCTCAATCTCACTGACATTTTGTCATTTGGTCTTTTTATGCGTACAGATAGCCTTTGTTAAAGGAATAGCTTCTTTTGGGGTCTTTATAGGATTATTATTTTTCCTGCTCACCCAGAGTGAGACAATTTCATATATGTATGTAGTAGTGCAAACTAGTCAATGACAAGTGTGATACATTTGGTTGATGAGCACTATTACTGTGGCAAAGACATTATTTTGATAGGAAGGGATCACTGAAAATTACAAATGTGACTGAATCTCTTTAAGATCAGTCTGACAGCACCACAGGAAAGAATAAATATGTAATGGAAAGAAAAATGAATAGTTTGGACAAAAAGATGTGTGAAATTAAAATCAAATACAATGTCCCATACAGTTATTTTTTTATTTAACAGTTACCAGTATAAATAGACAAGAAATGTATGGAGAGAGTGAGAGGGATGAGTCCCCAGAGAAAAAGTCAGGGGAACAGGGTCAACATTTTTTGTCATACCATCCAATAGTCATTTCAGTCTGGCCCAAAGTAGTGGACTGACCACTACCATGGCTTAAAAAGATCCAAAAGTGATCAAATTGGGGTAAATTTAAGTTTTCCTCTTGGTTAAACACATTTAAATTAAATTATCTGATCACCTTTGAAAAACGTCTTTATATCAAACCTAGCTTTTAGATGACTTTTCATCAAATTACATGAGTGACTTTATACATTAAATCAATGAGTATCTTCAGTATTTGATGGCTGAAGGTTAACAGACAGACTGAGCAACTGAATGCTTCTCTGCAGCAACTAAACCGCTGTGACTGAATGAATGGTGGTTTCAGGATTCATACGCTGAATCTGTAGACAACAGGACACGATTTTGGTATCAGAAGCGTTCTGGTTTCCATTTGCAGTCAGAGTAGTATTGACTCGTTCGAGCAGGCTTTGGTTGAATGCAAGTTAACCATCCGTGTGGGGAGCAAAAGCGACGCATTGGCAAAATTGCAATCTCTGAACCCACCAGCTATCATCTGGCGATGATTTTGCTAATTGTGAAACAATCTGATGTCATCTCTGAAACCCAACTCCGGTCTCACATCTCAACTTGCTAATTGGAGTGTAAACAACAAGTCTTGTTCCGGATATATATACAATGGAATCCTGGTAATATACCCCCCATGCCCCCAAAGGCTCTGTCGTCATCATAGCGTCAACTTACAGACTGAGTGAATCAACAGTTCCGATGGATTTGTGCGTGTAACTAACTAGCTGTCTGACTGATTAAGAGGCTTCCTCAGAGGACTGACTGATTGACTGTTTGGCTGTCTTTCTGACCGTGTAATCAGTGAAAGTTGTGTCTTTATTAAGCAGCCAAAGCCACGGCCATTCTGTGAGTGTCTGATTGACATCCCTGCCTGGCAACTGTCTCCGTTCTTCCAGAGAGAGAGAGAGAACTGAGTGCTGTTAGCACTGAGCAGAGAAGACACTTATTGATTTTCTACTCGTCTATTATTTTTGTTTTTTGCAGAGAAAAGACAAGTGTGTGTGTGTGTGTGTGTGTGTGTGTGTGTGTGTGTGTCTCCCTACATTTGATGCAGATGTGTTTACATGTGGGTCTGCTGTCAGTATACAGTTGCTTCTACGATTCCTGGCCAACAAACAACGATCTATCTGCTCCTCTCACTGCTCACTAATTGGATGAAAGCTGGCAGGTGGACGAAAACATGTGTTAGTGTGTCTATATGCTGTGTATCACTGTTTTTGTGTGTATTAAATCTAACCTCAACGGACCCTTTTTCCATCTCGGCAAGAGTTTGTGATAATGAAGTGAAATAGTTGGTTTCGACTTTACACTTTTTGAACCAACATAGTGTAAGACTAGGTTCCAAGTCGTGTGAATACGTTAAGAAAGCGTAAATGAAGAAATTATTCCTGGAACTTACTCATTCCCTCTGATCTGCAACACAAAAGATAAATGAGAGTAACGTTAACATTACAGCCACATCCATGGGATGTGATGATGTTAGATAATATCTGTCTTTAAATGGTGTGCTGGCGTGTGTTTTTGTAGTTTGTCCTAGCTATTTTGTTTCTTCTGAACTGTTTACATCAGATATCATTGCTAATAGAGATAGATACAGAAAGCAAAATGATTCTTATTAACAACTCAAGCAGCCAAAATTATGGAGGTTTTTTTTCTTTATTCAAGATCATGGCTTTTCAATTTTGATGACTCATTGATTTTACTTTCAGCATTTTGTGATGCTTTCCCTCAAAACCCCGTCCTCACACTCTTAATAGCTCTTGTTTGCGCTTTGATTTTCTCTGCTTCTGCTCAAACTGTATGCTCGCACTCAGATATATCGTTGCTTGCACAGATTTCCTGCAATCAGGCTTCAGCCCTTCTCCTGACACTCAGGCTGCTACTGTGTGCTCGTCAAATGTTTTCTCTCTGATTTCTCCTCTACTGTTAAAATTCCCCAACCAAGAGAATGGCAGGTGTAGTGTTGACCAATGAAATGATCCCTGCCTTGCTGCGGCTGCGTTTGCTATACTTCTAGATATAATTGGCTACGAGAGCCGTCTCGCTGTTATGCGTACAACAACAATCTGTATCAGTGTTTTACAAAAAAGCGTCAGCATAATATTTTCATGGCCTAATCGCCATCATATGATCATGATATGTTTACATCATCCACCTGGTGGATTTAAAGAGTAACCACCTGTCAGGGACAATCTAGTAAACCGAACCGACCCGCAACAAAGCAGGGATCATTTCATTGGTCGACACTACACCTCACATTCCATTGGTTGGGGAATTTTGACTGGGTTATTGCACAGAAGAGCAGAGGGGAAATCTGGGATCAGATGTTTCACAAGCACACAGAAGCAGCCTGAGTATGAGGAGAAGGCCTGAAGCTGGAGCACAAGAAATCTATGCAAGCAACAATATATCTGCAATATCAATATGTCAACCGCAAGCAAGGGCTATTTGAGTGCGACGAAAATCTGAACGTGAAATCAATAAGTCGTGCTCTCAGATTGAAAGACTTGAATGACAGGAAAAAGCTCCATACAAAATCATCTTCTCAACAAGAGATATTATTGGACCTTCAGTCTACAACATCTAGCTGATAGACTGGTAATGGGGTGACAATAAAACTAGAAGTAGCTCTCAGTATAACAGCATCACAAACTGCATCCTCTGGAATGACCATGAAGTTGAATCGGCACCTCTTTAAAACTGTTTCAACAAAAGTTGAACATTTTTACCTTGATGAAGGTAGGATTTATTGTTGGATTCAACTGCATTAGCTTTATTTCGGTGTACCTAATAAACAGGCAACTGAGTGTACATCTTAAATTCGGCACAGACCTTGAGCTTGAATATTTGGCTGCCCTCCCTGCCCAAGTTGCCGTGCATAAAAAGCTTTTCCTGTCTTTAAATTATCCAAGTGTGGATGGCGGCGGTCCAAATTTGGACCTGGGCACCAAATTTAACCGTGTGTTCTGTTGGAGGTGCCAGGGGTCAGTTTGAAATTCAGGGACTACTTCATACACTATGCATGAGGCATCATTTCCCATCACACTGTTGTATATGAGTGTGGCAATACCTACACACACACTGCCGCCTCACACTCGCACATACACACACGTTAACGTGTGCACAAGCTACGGCGAACACAGTCAGAGCCACTTTCATGCACATATGCAGATACACACTGTCCCCCTTTATGTCTCGGGACGTGAGTGGAACGGTAAAGCTAAATCCCCTCGTCACATTTGCCGCTCATCTCCAATTCAATGGCACAGGCTGCGATGCCCTCGGATGCACTTGGCAAGTGAACGGCTAACCTGCCCGCCAGCATATCTGCCTGCCAACCGAGCACCGAGGTAGTTAGCATGCCAACTAGCCCACCCAGCAGCCACAAACTAATGCTGGGTTGCCCTGTGTCTTTCCCTGTGACTTTGTGTTTGTATGTGTGTTGATGCAAGAGGTGTTTAGTTGTCAATCAGTGTTTCGTACACTACATCAGCACACACAGACAATTCCAAAGGCATTTCCATCCATCCATTGTCTTCCAGTAACAATTAATACACTTGTTTCATTTTAATACACCCTCTACCAGCACCACTCTGGGATTCTTTAGCACTGTGTTTTTATATTTTAAGCCCAATGTAAATACCCATCTTAAGTTTGAGTTTATTTAACCATCGGTCACACTCCTCTCTCTCCAACTCTCACTCGCGTGTCCATACCTGTCTTCCAGCAACAGATCACATGACACATTAACAAACAGACCGGATCAAGTGAACGGTAAAGAAAAGCCTTTTATTTCGTTGTAGTGTCCTTTCCATAATGTTGTCAGAGACTTATGATAACAATCTGTCGCTGGCAGAAACAAATACTTTAAGTGGCTGTACAATGACTGTGCGGAACTGCCCTGAGCGATTACATTGCAGTCTGCTTAGCATCTGCTGTCTGCAGCGTTCTCCCTCAATATTGGACCAATTTTTAAAGAAAATTCTCTGAGACACATGAACATTGGAAAATACCAAAGTTACTCTTTTATAAGTCTTATTCATTTTATAGCTAACAGGATAAGGGATTGATGGATGTTCATCAATTTGACATTATTTTTTGGCTGATGGTAATAGCTGAGGCAAGAGGGAGAAATTAAATGATAAAATATAAATATTACATACGTTTAGAAGTACAGAGTTAAATGACACAGTTGCAATGAAACAGTAGATGTAGATGACATAATGACCAGAGGTGCATCATAGTAGAAATTTAAAAACCAGACTGGATATATTATTCGTAGACCAGTTAAGACAATAGTCTCATTTAAGTAGGCATGTATAGCTATTATATAGAGCTATTGCTCCAACCACTGATGCAGGTACACACCACACACATACACACACATACACACACACACACACACACACACACACACACACACACACCACCTCCTTCTGCTCCAGAAGAATTAAAAAACCCTTTTCCGTCCACTTGTACAACTGCAACCCCTTTCTCCCTCGTCCACAGTCGTCTTCATGAGAGTCTTTCTCATCTGGTGCTGTCACTTCAGCGCTAAGCGTTGGTGCTATGGCAACAGTACAGAGCAAGCAAAAGGCGGTTACAAGCTTTTGGATTTTAAGGTGGAGTAAAGAACTCTGGTCTGTTGCAATTCTTGCTGTTGCACAGCAATTCCACAAAAAAACACATTGGCCAAAATATCTCTCTGCTGTTGGCTTATTGTACTAATAAACCACTTCAGACTTTCCCTGCAGCCCCTTGTGAGTCACTGAGTCAGAACTCACATCTACTGCTACAGGCCAAACTCTTCCAGGGCAGCACGCGCAGCACGCTACAATTCCTGGGAACACAGTACATCATGTATATATTTCTTACTCTCAAGGATGAAAAATGTTGACCAGTTTTGTGCTAGTTTACATCAAAATTAAATCAAACATTTTTACTAAAGTTCCTGACAAAGGAGCCATGTTTCCAAGTTAGCGAGGATCATCTCTCGTAGAGAAAGCGCCCCAAAATCGCAAGCTATGGCTTTGGTTTTTTTTATGCTTTTCATAAAATGACTAGTTCCCTAGAGTTGGAAACATTGGCCGTAGAGATTACAACCTTTTCCCCAATGTAATGGGACTATATGGCACTCAGCTTGTGGTGCTCAAAGTGCCAAAAAAAGGTAAAAAAAATGACCTGGTTACTCAGAATAATCCAGACCTGGTTGTGAGCTGTTTCATATAGAAGCTGTGGTTGAAAGAAGTCGGATAGAGGTGATACTCACATTTACTGAACTACCTTTGTAATGTGTGACTCTTTGGCTGCTTTGTTTTTGTGTGAGGGATTAGATTTCCCATGATGCATCCTGACTTTTGTGAGTTTCCCCTTTGGATCTCAGTCATGTAAATTTGTAATTTGATGGTTTCTCTTTTCTTGTCTCCCTCCCTCTGTTTTTTTTTTTTTAGAGCTCACTGACGAATCATGGCTGAGAATTCCAAAGAAAGCAGGAGGAGAAGAAGTCAAGAAGGAGAGGGCATCAAATCTTCTCCTATCCATCCATCCATCCATTTATTTATTCACCATCACTGAATAACCCCCCTCCTCTTTCCCACTCACCGTCCTCCTTTGGTTTTTGAGTGTATTATCTTGACATGTCACTCCAGAGTGTATGATGTGTTGATTTATTGTCATGTTGCGGCGGCACACCCCTGCCACTGCTGAAATAAATCCCAGTGGTCCGGTGATGATGAGACTGCAGGTGGTGTGTCTTGTGTGTGTGTGTGTGTGTGTGTGTGTGTGTGTGTGTGTGTGTGTGTGTGTGTGTGTGTGTGTGTGTCTGTGTGTCTGTGTGTGTCTGTCTGTGTCTGTCTGTTCCACTGCTGAAAATGGGGTCGTGTGTGTCCTTGTGACAATGCTGTGCCATACTCATGGTTTCATTAAGAGAGAGAGAAGGGAAAGGAAAGATAAATGAAGTGGAGAACAGATGAATAGTGAAGTGTTAATTAATATGTGTGCCTGTATGTGTGTATCCGTCTTCCTTATGTGTTTTACCACTACAGTGAACACCTGTATACATACGTGTCGTCACGTACAGGTGCTCGTGTGAATGCGTGCACATGAGCAACACACCGGACGGGCCACATGTTGCCCCTTCGAGCTGTGTTTCCATGGTGACTGGGAGGGGTGGTGCTAGCAGCAAGGTGTGGAGGAACCTTCCAGATAACCCCGGAGGTCAGCTCACAGAGCGTCAGCTCATAGCACGACTCTACTCACACACTTAACCCTCTTTCTCTCTGTGTGTGTGTGTGTGTGTGTGTGTGTGTGTGTGTGTGTGTGTGTGTGTGTGTGTGTGTGTGTGTGTGTGTGTGTGTGTGTGTGTGTGTGAGAGTGTGAGTATGCGTGTGTGTGTGTGTGTGTGTGTGTGTGTGTGTGTGTGTGTGTGTGTGAGACTCAGTTAAGATGCATTTCCACTTATATATGGACATGGTTGGCCACCCTCAGAATGACAGGGGCTTGTTATCGCACACCACAAACACACACATACATACTGCACACAGTCACACAGCAGACACAGACAGAATATTAATGGACTTGCAATATGTCCTCACGGTTGTTCCTGGATAAAAGTACACATTCACACACAAGTGGTAATCAATGTGAATGTAGTAGAGTGTATTTGTTAATGATAGCAGCGAGAAGTGATCTATTGATCACTTTGACTCTCACTTGCCATCATGGCATCGATCACGTCATACCGCTCACAGCGTCATTGACCAATCCATACAATGTATGCTCTATTATAGAAATCTAGTAAAGTGAAATACTGAGGCCAATGAAATGGATTTGAGTGTGTGTGTGTGTGTGTGTGTGTGTGTGTGTGTGTGTGTGTGTGTGTGTGTGTGTGTGTGTGTGTGTGTGTGTGTCTGTGTGTCTGTGTGTCTATCATTTCTGTCAGTCCAGTTTTGTGTGTGAGCCACCAACCACAAACTCCACTTCCTCACCAGGGATTAGGCAGCTCTAACCCAACAGACATGATGCACATATAATAAAGCCAGCCCCATATTAGAGGTTTCAGTCAGTGACTCTCATATCCCTCCTCTCTCCCTGACATTTCTTTACAAATACCAGACTCTATTCACTCTGTTATTGCCTTCTCCCATTCAGCAATTCTCTGATTAAACAAACTCCTGAAAAGCCCAGGCACCGCTATCTGCCATTTGGCTTTTATTAGAAACCCACCCCCTTTTAATTAAAGTGGCTGAATTACAGAAATATCGTGGATATTTCACCAATATATGGGATAAGAGCACAATGGGTGGGAAAAAAAAACAGAAGACTGGGCTTTATGAGATGTTCTGAATGTGGTTTTGTGGTGAAATGAGATAAACACAATCTTGATGGTGGGCGATGGTAGTTGTTGTGTGTTCGATCTGAATGAGTCTCAGAAACCGAAGGTGAAACCCTCACTGCCGGTAATTTACTTTTATTTTTTCGACAGAGCATCTTAAGAACGGCATGTATTTTTCACTCCCTCCTGCGACTTGACTCAACCCTGCACCTATAGTGCGGAGCCTTTTCTTTTCCCGCCTTATTACTGCGAAAGATTGGGGATTGAGGTTGCCGTGGTAACCGGCCTGGCTTTGATTTTGCGAAGACAAGCTGCACTGTGCGGGGTTAGAAGATGGCTGCTCACGCCTCACAATGCGCCGCTATTCATTTCTACTCCTCGACGATTACTGGGCAGAGGGGCCGGTGGGGCTCATGTAACGCTCACTCTGCATTCAACATACAGCCATTTCTTTTGCTTTTTTCCCAGCCTCTTAAGTGCAGGTGTTTATCTGTTTTAGCAGCCCTGCGCCGTCTACTTAGCTCAGCTCTTGAAACGCTGTTTGTCGGCTGTTCTCTCTTATCCAGCTGAAGAGGTTTCAGCAAATGAGAGGCAGTGTCAGACTTTGACAAACCGTTGCCCTTTGTACACACTTAATGGGGATCAATTCAAGTAAAGATAGACACTTGTAGAATGTACATGCTGTCAGATAATGCTCAGACACACCTGGAGTTCAGGTTCCCTCTGGGAATCTTTTACTCTACACTTTTCTCTTTCCCTCGCTGTTTCCCCTCTCCTCTTTTGTTCTCTTCACCCTCAGCCAACTTGGCGTTGCATATGTGAGAAGTCGACAGTGAGCCTAATTAGAGTGTGTGGCTCCATCGATGACAGTCGCCATTCTGCTTCTGCACGCAGCACACGCTCACATGGGGCTCTACAGCTAATTGAATAGTCTTTTATTAAACTGTGTTAATGTGAACTGGAACTGGCTGCCGGTGAATTGAATTAGACCCCCCACCACAATCGCCAACCGTACACATAAACACACGCAGCTCAGTGAAGCAGTTGGATGGATGGAACCTCAGCATGGAGGGAGGAGACAGGAGGAGAGTGGGAGGTGAGTGTTTCGGTACATTCATTGTAATGTTTGTAATTTAGAAGAACTGTGTTCAGTGTGTGAAATTTATGTTTATGGGGCCGTCGTATCGCAACAAAATGGTAAAGTTAAGTCAGTTTGGATGTGTGCAGTTTGAGGAGCAGAAGTTAAAGGGCCAGTTCACCCAAATCCAGTTTTGGACCAGTTACTTGAAAAATACAAGGAATTACTCGTTACATGTTATTAATCTAAAAAATATATTTTTTTACATTACTTAAATAAACAGTTTTATTACTCCTCAGCAGAATTCATTCATTACCTTACATCAACAGCTAATCAAACTCCTAGTAAGACATCAAATGACCCAACCCCCAAAGTTAAAGTGACAGAGCATTTCTAGGAACAGTCACTGTAATATAAATACTGACTTTCAGCTTGAAATGGTTCAAACTTCTCACAACAGTTCTGCCCTGCCTGGGAAAGTGTAACTGCCCCACACCGCCTAAATAATCACAAAAAAGACGCTGATATCTCAAAACCTGGACAAATCAATCCAGAACTATGGGCGTGGTCAGATAGCATTAAGTAGGAAATTACATTGTTTTTATTTTTTTATTTGGGTGAACGAACCCTTTAAGTTGTATATCAAGTAGCTGATACCTACATCTTAAAGACTTGATCAGCTCACCCCAGTCAGTGAGCTTTGACAGCCGAAGGTAGACTTTCAGATTCACATATCTATACTAACAACTTTGCTGTATCTGGAAAGGACATCATGTGATGTATGTTTGAACAGTTAGCTATTCATTTCCATTTTATTTGTATAGCCCAATATCACAAATGACAAATTTGTCTCGGAGGGCTTTACAATCTGTACAATACAACATTCTTCCCCCCAAAAAAACACCTAAAAAAGAAAAAGAAACCTAAGGACCGGGTAGGGTTACAGAGCAACAGAGGAGGGATCCCTCCCCCAATATATATATGTATATATATATAATTAATAAATATCTGCTGCCAAACCACAGAGCGGGCCTAAAACAGCAAGGTACATCTGGAATAATTTAAAGTCTTAAAATGTTTTTGTGTAGGTTTCCTTTGATGATGCATCGTGAAATGGCTCCCCATCATTGAAAACTAACTACACCGGTTGTGCCATCTCCATTTGACCCCCAGGGAGACCCACTTTCTATTTCATCCAGCATCCACAGACAAAGACAGACAGAGTGACAGAATACAAAGGATGGTGTTACTTTAGAGGGAATGTAGAGATAACCAGAGGGGCCCGAAACAGCAGGGGACCTGACCCATGTGTGTGAGTGTGGAGTGAAACTGAGGCTGACAAAGGGTGGAGCGTTTCACATCCCCTACACTGTCATGGCTGACACTGGAGAAGGAGAGGAGCCTTAGAAGAAAGGGAACAAAAGGAAAATCAGAAGGCTGAACTAACCCAATACGCCAGTGAGGAGAAGAGAGTAAGGAAAGGAAAAGAGGTCACGGTCATTCAGGACAAAGTTTACCATCGGGGTGCAGGGGGCAGAGAGAGAGAGAGAGAGAGAGAGAGAGACGGTGGGCGAAGTTAAGAAGGGAGGGAAAAGAGAAGGACTCGGAGAGACAGTCCACCGAGGCCTGTGGAGGCAGCTCGAAGACGATAGCTCCCTCCCTTCTGCTTTATTATATTACACTGGTGGATAAAAAGAATCCGACATCCTCTAAAGTCATTACAGCCCAGTAAGACCGGCTCAGAGGGCAGCGCAGCTCCTTAACCCCGCTCAGCACATGGCTGGATGTGTGTGCGTCTCAGAGGGTGATTGAAAGGGTGTGTGCGCACGACTGAGAGACTGAGCAGGCCTGTTTGTTTGTTTGTGTGTATGCATGCACACACACATTCACCAAACTAAAGTGGCACATCACTTAATCCTTCCCCAACTAGGATAAGCCACCAGTCTTATCTTTCCTATTCCCCCTCGTTCTTTTCCTCACTCTTTCTTTCCTTAGAAAACTATTGTCCCTTATCCCAACACACACACACCCCTCCCTCTTTCATTCGTATTATTATTACCCTCCTCAGCCCCAGACTTTAATGACTCATTATTCTGTATTTAGGGTCTGGAATCTTCTCTTGGGCTGGCAGTAGGGGCTAACATGGATTCTGCATTTCTTTGGTTCTTTATTGTCAGGCTGTGCATAGGATTTGAGAGCAGCTTTCCAGGAGAAGAAGGATTTTTGCTGCCATCGATAATCATGCTGCTGGCTCCCGGCAAGTTGCGATATTTTGATATTATGCCAGGAAGTGTCGCTACATCTACCCTTGGGAATGGAGCAACAGGTTTAGGGAGTATCTAAGGTTACTTTGATTTGTAGGTGCAGTAAATGTTTTTAAAGCAACCAGCAGTTTAAACGGCAGTCGAGTGGAATGTATCAGTGTAAGGTATCAATTTTGAATCAAACCAACTTTGCTTGCAACAGAAAAGAAAATCACTTGATGACTTGCCTTTTTTGAGCAATTCTGACAAACTTAGATTTAATTTAATTGCAAAGTTGTTAACCAACACAAACTCGTACATGGGCCAACTATACAAAATAACCTTGATAACATCATTGAATTTCTGTGCTTTAGTCTTACATATGAGATGGATTTGGTGCCGGCATTGTACATCATTTCATGCATTTCCCCTCAAACATAATATTCTCCTGTTTCTCTTCGATCGTTTTACTCAGTGTCCTTTGTCTTTCACTGTCCCTAGTTTTTCCCGTAACATCGTCACCTTAAGTGGCATCAAAATGAATGAGGAAGAAAAGACGACGTGAAATGATGAGGGCACATAGAGAACTCAAATATTGTTCTACCTTTTTGTTATTACCATCTAATTGTTGTCGCTATATTCCATGCATGGCATCCTTGCCATGCTTTTTAAAATGTTGTGTTTATTTGTAACATTAAGATACAGCCAGTGTGATGCCCTTGTGTAAGGTGTAAGGGCAAGGGTACAAAAAAAGGAGAGTTAAGGCCGTATTTAAGTGAACGATTACAGTTAGAGGGCATATCGTTCAGAGGCTGATGGAACGCACTTCTCAAGAAGATGACTGACCGAGTTTGGCAAATGTTTGGAGGATGGACTTGTGCTTCCATAGTTACTTTCCTCTCTTAAACTTGACTCATAGCAGCTGTTAAAGCCAAGTTATGCTGCAGGGGTATGCTTTAAACACAAACTAGTTTCTACAAAGTGTCACATGACTGAAAGACAAAGGTGTTTATAACTGTTCTTGGTCTGCACTTGAAGCCGGGGTGAAAAGCCTGCTATCATTTTAAGGGTCAAGATGTGGTGAACTGTACAAACGTGGATAACGACCCACTTTCTGACAGTCTCTCTTCAAGTGTATTCATGGCATTGGACTCTTTTCTATGCATGAAAAGTGGCAAAAGCAACTGGACAGGCAATTTGTTCAAAGCATACTGTCACCGTAAGACCAGTCATGCAGTTACTCCAACCATAGACACATTTATTTATTTAACACACACTCATTTTTCCTTCTTCATACTCAGTCACTCATGCACTCACACACAAATGCAGTGTCAATAATGACAGGGGGCTGTTTGTATAATGATCCTATCTTCCCAGATTGACAGGGTGCTATCACAAAGAGAGGAGAGGCAGTGTGGATCACCCCTCCACACACACCTAACTCTTCTATCATGGCGTCCTCCTATAGACTTCCTGTGTCAACAGAAGCTTTGATTAACCAGGGACAGGCACTAGCCTTTGTGTCGCTTGGACAAAAGCAGTTACATGGTGAATTTCTATTGAAGACGGCACGCTGCAAGTCGTATCAGTTAAATTATGTGGGACAAATGGGAACAGCATGAAAGTTGAAAAAAGAATATTTGATTTTTACATCAAATCATTTTTTCCTTTCAACCCTGCTGCTTTGTTTTTGATTAATACTCAGAAAGAAACATTTAAAAAAAAAACTTCCTATGTGCTGTCTCTCATCTTGTAATTTTAGCCAGGAATCATCTAGGGAACATAAATTTAACAGACAATTTCCCTCCCCACTGACAGTGTGATTTTTACCTTAAACTTCCAATCAGCTGCCTTCACGTTAGCTATCCATCACTCTCCAGAAAGGCTTCCGCTACCCACCACATGATGTACATCAGCCACACTCTGATCAATTGAACTCTGATTATAGGCATGTGGGCTGTATCCATCAAAGCCGGCTGTTTATGACAGCAAATGGAAATTAATATTTAGCTGCTTTCAGTGCACAACTTTGAGGAGGATACTGTGTGTGTGCTAGCATTCCTCTGAAGGTAGGAAGTGTGTGTGTGTGTGTGTGTGTGTGTACCAGCAGATAACAGACAGGGTTAAGGACCTCTGAATGATGCCCTCTGCCTCTTTACCTGCTGGCAAGGTGTCTGCCAGGTGAGACGCTGGCCAGTGCCAACAGGGCAACTGAATGCCAATCAGCAGTGGCCTGCTGGTCATGTGTGGTCAACTTCCGTTAGATGAGTGGAGTGTGGACGTTGTAATGTTTTAATGAGCTATATGTGGGTGTGTAACTGCTTATTAGGCTAGTGGGACGTAGTTGATGGGGTTCTGGTGGAAGCAGGAGACTGATTTGGACACATGTATGAGAAGAAGTGTTTGTTGTCTGCCGGGGAATTAATGAAAGCTCAGTTCTACCCATAGATGGCAGCATTACTCTCAGAGTCCTCGCCAGTGTCACACCCCTCTTACAAGGGCTCAATTGCAGCACAACAAAGATTTTCTCTGTGACACTGTTGATCCCTAAAGGGGAAATTCGCTTTTCACATCATACGGAGGTCAACGCCGGTTCTAGTGTCCTGGAACTGCTTGAGATCCAGTTTCCTGCTCAAGGACACTAAGGCATGCCAGGTTCCCTGCTGTCATTGGCCTGCTTGGTGAACTAGGTCGGATTAAGACAGATTTGAAATGCATGTACAGTAACTTTATTACACTATTAGTATTTTATAGTGGTAATTACAACATTTTATTTTCCAGAGAAAATCCTGGAATTCTGTCTGCTAGACCCTTAAACAGACCCGTGAAAAATCTAACGTCACAATCATTCCTCACCTCCAACACACTACCTACTAATACTGTGTATATGTGTGTGTGTGTGTGTGTGTGTGTGTGTGTGTGTGTGTGTGTGTGTGTGTATATATATATATATATATATATACACAGCAATCAACTCTGAGCAGTTTGGTCGGTATGGAGTTTAGAAGTAGTAGAAATAGTACCTCTATACTTGTCATTTACAGTGTTGATCAGTGTTATAGTGTATGTGGCTAATTTTACGCCCATTCATATCCTCTATGCCGTCACTCTCTACTGTCTCCGATAACAATTTCTTGAATTCTGGGTGACCGTCAGATGTTATATATTGGTATTAAAACATCTGAAACACGATAGAGGAACACTGGAGAAACAATCTAGAGCAGAGGGAGGGTGGGACTGTCAGTTTTGAAATATTTGTTTTAATTTGTGAAGGGGGAGAGTTCAAGCTAAAACATGATGTCAAGTTGCTACTTAAAGGATTTCCAGTGTGATATTGCATGAATAGGTCATTTGCAGTAATGTAGTTGTGTAGTGGACTATTTCTTGGACAAAGTCACTGTTCTTGGCCAACAAATAGTCGGACACATAACCTGTAGTAAAACCCTAACGCAGGGAGGGGTATATTCAACTTGCCACCTGTGCAAAATGATAAGGGCCAGTTAACATTAACAAACGTTGAAAGTTCTCCATGTTCTCTCTAAGTTCCCTCTAGCTATGTTCTATGTAAAGATATAGTGCCCGAGTGCAAAAAAATAACTATCACGTATCACTGCAATAACATGTCGTTTTTACAATTCGTTTTTTGTACGGATTAAAAAAGCGAGATATAAGAAATTAGGGAGAATTATCTGTGCTGGTAAGAGATTTTGTTACGTTTGGACAGAGCCAGGCTCGCTGTTTCCTTATGTTTCCAGTCGTTATGCTAAGCTATGCCTACCGGGTATTTACTGGACTGAAGTGAAAGTGGTATCAGTCTTCTCATCTAACTCTCGGCAAAAGCAAATAAGTGTATTTCCTTAACCGTTGGACTACACCTTTAAACCAGAGGACTGACTGATACACACACAGCCATAAACTGGGTCACACAATCTGTTGTGCAGATGCCTCTACATTCTGTTTACTATCGTGACCCATGAAATTGATTCTTTTTATCTGTGTTGTTTGTGAGCGTTTTCATGATGTGAAACAGGTTGCTCCCTCTTTCTCTCCATGCCCTCGCCATACAGTGCCTGGTATGTCTGTGTTGTGTGCGATATACTCATTTCATGGTTCATTTGTTGCTTCACGAGCTCCGTTAATAAACAAGACCCTTTGTTGCTGGTGTCTCTCTGACACCTCCCTGTGTGTCGGCTGTCAGACGACTTGTCTTCAGCGCTAGTGTGGGATTAGGTGAGGCGTCATGCTCATCAGCATCCTGCTGTTGTATCGATAGTGCGAAAAAAATACTGTTAAGCTCATTACCAACTTCACCATCACCCCATTTAGGGATTACAACTCCTTCCACCAACAAATCAGTACATTGTATTGATCTTGGATTGTATGACAATGGATTTTTGAATTCAAAGATTATGCATTTTTTGATGACTTGATATTTTTTTTTCTGGCTGTGTTGTCTGCCTGTTCATGTGTCCGTCTATATGTATTTGTGGGGTAAAACAAAATATTACATGTGAATTGCTCAATGGCAGGGTTTATCTTCAATCAGACCAGAATGCACCTGTGATGAGAGAGAGCAGCGCTGAGCGTGCACAAAGGAAGGTACATTTTTCCATTCAACCTCTCCTCTCCTAGTTATATACGTATTTCAAGAGCCTCTGCAAGGCTGACACAGTCTGAACAATTCTTCTCTTTCACAGCAAGCTTGTGACAAGCTTTGAGGAAGATGTACAAAAGAACAGTATGCATAAATATGACTATAATAATAGCCATGATGATTCTCAAAGTAGTGTAGGATTTTTTTGTTTTAACATGTTTTTCAAATTTGTTTATGACGATGAAGAGGATATCACAGTAATTCCTATTATTTTCACTTCATGCCACACTCTCTATTATAAAGCAGTTTCCTTGGAGCCTAACATTGAATATTGTATTTATTTTTTCCTCTCAGACAGCATGAAGGAGTGTTTATATGTTGTGTTATTAAAAGGGAGAGAGCTGAGACAGTGACTAATCTATTTCCTTTCAAACACAGCAGCCAGTAATCACTGTTCTATGGAGCTGCTCACTCATCCATCCATAATGTTATCAAGACACATTATCTGTGTGTGTGTGTGTGTGTGTGTGTGTGTGTGTGTGTGTGTGTGTGTGTGTGTGTGTGTGTGTGTGTTTATGAGCGCGTATGTGTGTCCGCGCACTTGTGTGATTTTTAGGGGCTTTGAAAGTAGGTGTTGAAAATGCTCGTGTTGGCATTTTGGTGTGTGCAGGAGTGCACATTTGTTTTTCTCACAAGTTGAAAACTGTGTGTGCTTTAATGTCAGAGCTGTGTCCACCCTGCAGATTCAAATGCAACACATTCTCCATGCAGCCTGTGGCTCGATCTCACATTGTCAACCAGCGGAGGTCATACTCTAATGTGTGAACATCGGCCGCTCTGCCTGGTCCTGAGAGGCAGATGAAGCTTTCTGCTTGGACAAGGCCACACAGACACGTCTCCCAGCTGTTTTTTAACAAGGTCTGTCTTACTGTGCTGCCACCAAGGTCTCTGTATTTGTTTTATCCGTGTGGCAGGGCTTTGGATATTGTACATTTGCGAAATCAATATTAGAGCACATACAGGTGAAGCAGTTGTAGTTTGGATTGAAGGCTACAAGACAGGGATGGCTGCATTGGTGTTGTGGTCAGCATCTCATCTAGCTTAATGGTTTAGATGGTTAAGTAAAGACAGCTGATGCAGAGCTGGAGGAAAACGCACACCAATGCTGGCGAGGTGCCGGCTCTCACTCACGTAGCTGGTACCTAGAAAGTCGACATATTGATATTAGAAGCCTTTTTTGGACATGAATGGTCTCTTTATGGACTCTATATTCATGCAAATATATTCAAAAAGATTGCATTCCCCACTTTTGTGAAAAGAGGAACCACCATTTTCACTTATTTTCATATTCACTCACCCTTGCCGGGTGTTCTCAGTGGTCTGCTTTATTTGCTTAGTGTGGGAAGATGGTGCGTAGTGGTGGGACAGTGATCCTCGTGAGAGTGTCAGGACCCTGACCTCAACCTCTGCGTGACCCAGCTCTGTTTTACTGCCCGTCAGCCTGCTAGCACCTACACCTGTCGTCACCCGTTAGATAGTATGGCAAACAACGCCACAGGAGGTATTCTCTTTTTGACCTCTCTTTATGTATGCATGATGTACAGTACAGAGTAAACCTCTCCCCTTGATCATGTTATATAATCTATTCCACACAGCAGAGGGCTGAAACTAACAACTGTTTCCATTATGGAGTAATCCAAGTAGTCCAAATCGCAATGATATCCAATTTTCAGTGATAGAAAAGACAGAAAAGAAGCTGGTGACACTTTATAATGCAGTATACTATTACAACGTAATTACCAATAAAATATTGTCCTGATCCTACTGGTATTTTAAATGTAGATACAGAGGAAGAAGACAAGACTATGGAACTGGGAACATTGTGAATACATAGTACGCAAAGAAACACTGAACCACTTAAATGAGTAACATCGATTATCAAAATTGTCTGCAGTTTATTAACTAATAAATTCAGCACTAATTACATTCAAATCAAATTACATGCATGTTTGATAAATAGAGTATGTAAGTATCAGTCAAACCCAAAAATAAGGATTTAAAGCTATACAAAGTATTTCAAACAGAAGGTCACAGCAGCAGGCTGGTCTCAGGTAAGGTGGGGAAATATTTGGGTGAATAGTGACTCATGCACTGGTTCTCCTGCAGCTCCTCTCTTTATATTGGAAGCAGCCTGCGCTCCTTGACTCATTCTCCTCTCTCTGGGGAGTCCTTTCTGTCAGACTGCAGGGGAAAATGACCTGTGAGTAAAGCGGGCATTTTGGGGAATGGTTATTTATTGAACTGGTAGAGAGGAGATTTTATGATTCACTGACAGGTTCAGCAACAAACACACACCAGATGCACACAAATACAAAGGTTCTCTTTGCACTTTTATGACAAGAGAACCAGGATAACTTCAACCGCCAAATGTAGCAAAGATCTTTTTTTTCACAAGAGCGTTTTCTGTTCTTCATCCTTTCCTTCCTCTCATCCCACGCTTATTCTCCAACTCTTAGAGGAGTCTAGTCAGTATAGCTGTTACTGATGTGTCTGTCATGTGTTTTCACCACCCCTTGTTTTATTTAACTTTATCTTGTTGTCATCCGATGAAAACTGTATTAGCAAACAACCTTTGAGGAGCTAAGAGATACACTAATTGAATCTACCAGTGGGGTTTGAAATAAGGGATGGAAAATGTTTCTAAATTACATTAGACCAAGGATGATAGCTGTGTCCAAGAATTCAAAATCACCGCTCACTTCACCAATGTTTTAGTGAATAATGAAGTGAAAATGATGAGGGAATTTAGTCTGATTATCAGGCTAAAAATATGTAAATAGACATTAAAACAAATCATCAAATTTGATTCATAATGTTTTCAACCAACAAGGCCATCATTTATAACTGAATTAATTATGTCTTGTAACAAATAACCAATAAATTGCAACCAGCAGATACAACATTAACATTGATTTGGAGTCGTGTTTCTGGCCAACTGGCGAATGTAAGTCCAATATTAAGTCTCTTTTAACTCTGTTTTGGTCTCCACCAACTCCTGAGGGAAATATTTGGCACTTTAGCTGTTAAATGCTCCGCTCTGTTCACCAGCTAGTCGCTTACTTTGGCTGTCTACTATTGAGCGCTGAGCGGTAGTGTGCAGTGGATTTATCAGAGCTTCATTGAAAACAGCTGCCTGCTGCTGCTGGAAACAATGCTGAGACAGTGAGCTGTGAAAGTGACTCAAAACCAGGAAGTTGCACACAATTAGCTGAGAGACGCTAAAATGCTAAGAGGAACTGCAGAGTTGGTTGATAATTACTTTTTTTGATTCTTGCTCTACAGGGTTCAACCACCCAAACTGAACCCAATAAACAAAGACGCAGTGAAATGCCTCGAGAGCATTTTATGATACCATTCTTTGAGAAACACACAAACGCATCCCCACCCAGGCCAGCGGCCCAGCTGATCTGATGCTTAGCGACATGACCTTCATGTCTTGCCCAGCACCATGTAAAGCCCCCCGGGTGCTCTCTCTCTCTCTCTCTCTCTCTCTCTCTCTCTCTCTCTCTCTCTCTCTCTCTCACCTCCCCCCACCATGCTGCCTGTTTGGGGCTCATCCTGCTCTTGTGTAGTACCTACTGTCACTTGCTATTCGGAGACAACATAGGCACAGCTACCTCACAACACACAGGTGCAGCCGAGCATGATCAAGACGCACCAAAATCACATCAACCACACACACAAATGACAAATATGGATAATCAAACACACATACATGTTCTGAGAGTAAATATTTAGGACACAGGTTGGAGGAGGGTGCAGAAAAATGTGTGTTTGGCTGGTTGGTATTTATTGTGTGACGAGTCAAAGTTCTGTAAAGAGACAGTGTTGTCCAAGACCGAATATTTCAGTTAAGCTTGTTGTGATTTTAATGTTGTGATCATCCGTTCTCTTTAAACATACTGTTGCTGATGTGATGTAAATCACCAGGACATGAGGAGTTGGAGGCACTGCACGACCTACCACACCCTGATTTCTAGTTGGTGGTCACTCGCGTGTGTGTGTGTGTGTGTGTGTGTGTGTGTGTGTGTGTGTGTGTGCACGCTAACAGGCAGGATTGTAATCCTGTCCCGACATGAACTGGCCACTTACGATCCTGAAGACACGCTCCTTCTGACAGCTTACATTATAATTCATGAGGTGGATGCTAGTCTCCTCCACACACACACCATATTTAACCTTTGGTGCTCGTCGACACAGCAGTGAGATTTTTACTCCCTTCATCTCACAGTCACAGCTACAAAGAAAGCCCCTGCAGCCTTTTTAAGTTATTGCTGCAGATAGTTTCCCTTACCGCGTCAACAACATAATAAGTTGAACTGCTCTGTTGGTGATGTAATAGACTTCAGTTGTATCTCTGGAGTGGTCTATCAATGCTTGAGCAGGTAAATTGTGTACTGTTTTCTGCCGTGGTAATGATTTTCATAGCAAAACATTGATTTGATGTGTGCGATTGCTAGCAAACGCTAATTTGGAATTGCTATAATCAGAAAATGATCTCAAACCTGCAAGGTACTTTCTAGCGGCGTGGCTCTAAGGATGGCAATGTCATTTGGTCTGAAATATGGATTGCCATGAAACATTCATGGACGAAGTGTAACAACATTACTTAACCCTTGACTTATCATTTAGCGCGATCATCAGGTTAAAAAATTGTATTCGTCCAATACTTTCATTTATGACCAAATACATGCAAACGAAGGACATTACAATCAGTGACAGCTGCTTTGTGTTCTATGCTAATTAGCAGATGTTAATACATCAGCATGTTAGCATTGTTAGCATGCTGATGTTAGCATTGACCTCAAAGTCCTCACTGAGGTGACAGCATGGCTACAGACTAGTGTTGTTGCCATGAATCTCTCAAAAGAAAGGCTGCATTGCTGGAGGTCTTTTACTGTGAAGTAGCTGCGAACATGCAACATAATGCAGATGTGTACGTCATGTTGGCCCAGAACGCTAACTTATGCTTGATTTCATATTTAATATCTTTCAGTAGGCCTAGTTGTTTGTCGTCCATCTAGAACACAATATTTGTCAGTAAATGCTGAACATGTAAAATGATTTTTAATACAGCCCAGTAAGCTGAAAATAAGTTGAAAGTTACTTTTTATAAATAGCAAACACAAACTAAAGCTGCCTTTACACAAGAGCCAAGTATCTGACTTTTTCCACCTTTGTGGCAGGCCTGATCTAGTCGTGACTGTGAATAGGGAAAAGTTATACACCATGATGTTGCTTTTCAATGTAGTCAGCCATGAGAGCATCAGATGTGCCACAAGACTATAAAAATAATCAGAAATTCTGTCAGGATAAATAAATGGAGCCTCAGATGTAGAAGCCATCACTGGTATGTGAGGTTGACAACAGGACAGGAACACAAACATAGCACGTCAACTGTGACAAGAAAAAACCAACACCCACGAAACAACCGTAGAACATTTTTGTTTGTTTGGTCGTCATCTGCTTCTTTTTCTCTCCCCTTTGCTGCCTGTGTTTCCTTTACTGACTCCGTATGAGAAACTGGAATGTTACATTGCCTGAAAGGAGCAGCCTGTGTTTCAGAGGGTTGTGTTTGTGTGTGTTGGCCTCTCAGAGTGTGTAAGTTAGAGAAGTGGAAATGCACTTTGGTCCACAAGCTTATTAATGCATGTATCACCCCGTGACACATCCGTCTGGGGGAAAGTCCAGGTCAGATTCTCTGTTTTTCTTTGAGGGTTAGAAAAACTTGTTTGCATCAGTGTCTGTTTTCCCTCTTGGTTTAGGAATCTCTGAGGTTTTAATTTACAAAATCCTCTGTCCAAAAAAGCTTAATTGTTCCACAGCTGTGCTGTTTTTTTTTTTTTAATCCTTCCTTTGCAGTGAGAATTAGGCCAGTGTGAGCAAATTCCCTGGGTTTGTGCCTTGCTGGAATAGATAGCTGGATAACAGTCTGCGCTATTCAATCTGACCTCAAACAACTCAGTACATTATGGTGTGTTGTTCACACACGTTCACACGCACGGAAAGTTAAACTGAAAACAGGATTTAAAAAAAAAAAACTTGGTCCAGTTCTTCCGGACACAGAGTCCACGGAAGTGCTAGACATCGCCAGCGGGCTTAAGGGTGTGTGTGTGTGTGTGTGTGTGTGTGTGTGTGTGTGTGTGTGTGTGTGTGTGTGTGTGTGTGTGTGTGTCAGTCAGCCTGTCTTTTTTATGTGTCTGTGCATCTGTGTGTGTGGGTGTCTTTGAAGGAACCAGGGGTGACTGTACTGTGAGAAAGTATGTATGCACAAGAATGTGCATTTAAAGGAAAAATCTTTTTTTTCCCTATATTACTTCTGGCAAATTTTCATAGTTATGGCCATTATTATGATCAGGTATTGTAACGTTTACTTTGGATGGAATGATTTGAAGTACAAGGACACATCACTGTAATTATCTCTCCTTTCATGCATCTACTCCACTGTTACATTTCCGTGTCTGCAGTCTGCAGTCGTGCAGATGTATTGTTGAAAAAAGCCAATTGACAGCCAGTTACCTGTATTCGAGACTAAGATATCTGCCTTTTTCTGCAGAAATGTAACAGAGGAATACCCAGAATATAAGATTACAGAGTCAGGTTTGTTGGTCACATGACATTTAAGAAGTGGAGAAAACCTGGCAACGTACCCGCATACTTCCATTTGTACGATATCGTTAGAAAAGACAAAACTACCTGGTAAGGTTTAGGAAAAGGTTCGGGTTAAAATAAGTTCCGTTTGTTACATCACTTGCATGGGTGGCGTAAGTTAAGGGCGTAAGTTACGAAACAAAAGTAAGGTAAAAGAAGTCAACATTGACTTTTGTTTTCGCTCAGGACACAAATAGTGGTTCCTTGTGTGGAAGTCATGTGTTTGTTTGACTTATCCGTCCACCAGGACTTAAACCCCATTTATACCTGGTGGTGACGCGCAATCTGTATTGTGCTACAATATCTGGATCTGTATTCAATGTGCAAATTAGTAACTTTTCAATGAGCATGACACATCCCGGGTTGAGGAAAGCAATGCCGCTGTATGGACTTCACTTATTTTTGGTCCACGGTTTTGCAGAATTGTCCAATAACGCCGTTCTGTCTGGTGATGCATGTCTTTACCTGTATGTACACATGGAACCCTGCTTATGTAAAGTCACGTAAAGCAGTACGATGTATACAGTACAACATAAAAATCTATGATTGGTTGTGAAAATATATTTTTCTTCGTGCCACACACACTCTCAAGAGAGACAGAGAGCAGCGGCGTGTGCTGGGAGACAGGTGCGCTCATCTTCAAGACATTTCCCTCTCTAATATCTACATCTGCATCTCTTTCTACGCCGCCTCCCTCCTCGATGCTCCAGTCTCTCTCTGCAGTGTTCAGGTGGGATGGTGACGCATCGGCTCAAGCAGGCGTCTTATTAGCCGAGCGCTAACAGGAGGCCTGTGTTCCCGTGGGGGCTGAATGCTGCTGAGTCATCCTGTAAAAGCTGAACAGTTCGAGTGTTCTGCCTGACACACTCACACACACACACATACAGGCAGCTGTTATACACTCATGCACATACACACGAACATCTGATTTGCTGTATTCCAATGAGAGTTTTACTGTGTAGGTGCATCAGGTTCAGTATGTGTGTGTGTGTGTGTGTGTGTGTGTGTGTGTGGGAGAAGGAGGATTTGTACATGTAACTGCTGCAGTCAAACTCCAGCTCTCTATCTCTCCGTCACCCATGCAGCTCATTGAAACAGCAGCATGACACCAGAGTCGTCAACAGATCTTCTCTCCACCCTATCAGCCTCTTCTTTCGTCTACATTACCTGATTACACCAGTTTCAAACACTCTGTAATGGATCGCTGCGGTGAAAGACCAATCACTGTCGTAATCAATCACAACCTCCTCGTCCTGAGAAATTCTATGAATTGTTTGTTTTGTGTATTTCGAAGGAACAACATTGGACTTTTTTGTTCCATGGAAATTAGTTTGACACCTTTTAAAACTGAACCTGAAATAAGTTGCAAGTTCAAGGCACTTCCACATTGGCTTCACTTTTCAGAAATAGATGTTAAGAACCTGATGAAATACAACAAAATAATGTTTTGTACAACTTTGCTCTTGTGTTTTGAGTTTTTGAAAGACTATAAACTTTAAACTTTGTGTTTCCCCAATGCACACCACTTTGGCATGTTGAGAAATACATAAATAACTTGACAGGCCTCCTGTGCTGAGTTAGGGTTGGAGAATCGCTGTTCGGAGAAGGGGTTTAGTGTATGGTCAAATTATATATTATTTTGTTTTTTAAAATGAGACAAGATGAGGCTGCATCTTTGCAAGCTAGAGACGTTCTCAGTGTTAACAAGGTTGGCCGCTCTGCTGAGTTTACTCTGCTGCTGTATATTTCAGAGGGAGTTTATTTCTGATGTTCTCACACTTTCTCTCTGACAAATATACTGCCAATTTCCCCCTATATACTGAGAAACAAGCTTGTTTCCTCAGCTGACAGAACACTTACTTTACACTGTTAGTCTTGGGTTGTGCACACTGGGTTCAGTCCATGAACTTATCTGAAAAACATCCATCAATATCCACTTTCCACCTTGTGAATGTGTTTATCCATTTCCAAAATCTCATGACGCCGTGTGTGGTGGAGAAATAAAGAAAGGTTGTGTGGGGTCAAGCGCTGTTGTGTTTATATGCGTGAGAGACAGAGGCAAAGTGAAGGAGGGATAGCCGGACAGAGGGAGTAAAATATAGAACGAAAGAGCGAGTGAGAGTAACAGTAAACAGTCGAATGATCGATGAACGCCTGACGTGACTCAGCTCTCTGTTGCCGGCCAGCATTTCCATGACTGGCGAGCCGCCTGCACGACGAAGACAAACGACCCGGCAATGAAGGAAAATGAGGATTTTATCACCCATTTCCCTCTCACACCGTTGCTGGCCCACGTTACCCAGATTGCTTGTGTGTGTGTGTGTGTGTGTGTGTGTGTGTGTGTGTGTGTGTGTGTGTGTGTGTGTGTGTGTGTGTGTGTGTGTGTGTGTGTGTGTGTGTGTTTTCTACGCTAAGAAGTTAACCAAATGTGTGTTCCTGAAAGGCTGGCTTATGGTGGTACGCTGGCCCAAGGGTGCAGTTTAGAGAAATCACTCACTCATTTGGAGACTTGTGGAGAAATGCCCAAGGTCTGGAACATCTGTACGTTACCTGGGATCCTGTGTGTGTGTGTGTGTGTGTGTGTGTGTGTGTGTGTGTGTGTGTGTGTGTGTGTGTGTGTGTGTGTGTGTGTGTGTGTGTGTGTATATGCAAGGGAGTGTGTTTAAAAGGACATTTATCTCATCCCAGATATAATTACACTGCTCCGGGGTAGAGGTTATACAGTTCTCCCTCCTCTCTCTCTCAAACCCCTCTATCCTTCTCCTTCACCCTCCCTCTTTCTCTCTTACCTTCTCTTTATGATCCAAGCTAAGAAAGACGATCCGACTCTGCCGTCTTCGGAAGTCATTATGGGATTAACTCATTCCCAGAGTATGGATCTCTTCGCTTGGAGCCCATGAAGAGGGCTCCCCTGTTCTTTTGCTTCCCCAGACACGGCTCACTCTCGCTGGGGTAATCAACCAGCAGCACTCCTTCCTCCAGCCTGGAGCTCCACCTCGGGGGAAATCACTTCTCGCTTCTCCTCACTTCATCGAAAATATTAATCCTCCCAAAATCAAAAAAAAAAATTGAATTAATTCTATAAAATTCTTCTGAAGAAGGGTTATTACAGTGGAAGGAAGGTTATGAAAAACGTTGGTGTTTTTGTTTTAATATTCACCGTGTAAAGTAATAGCTGCGGCTGCCGGAGCTGACGAACAAGCGAGCGCTGTTGGAATGATAATAACAGCGTTCCCACAGACCTGACAGGAATCCGTAGCCTGGGGGGAAGCGGTGTAATATCACCACTTCCTGTTTGTGAATCCCACGCCCCCATGGGCTGTTGGGTAATGACACCTGCCAACACGCCAACAACTCTCACTTACTCTGAGGGCAAGATTAACAGTTGAAAGCAAACCAGTTTGTTCTGAAGGGAGATGTTGATTGAACAGGCTTTGGAGGGTTTATAATGCTCCTCACCTCAACTCAGATGTGGTTTATTGCACAACAAATACACATGCAACGCGGTAGACGACGGGTGCACTGCTGCGATGTGCTGTACAATGATGAATGTCACATCTTAGACTAACTGAATCTCTTTAGGACTAGCCTCAAACATAGCAGGGAAAAAGGTATTAAAAGTTATGAATCTGTTGTGTCACACAATGTCTCTGTTGATGGAATAACTCAAGAATTTCTCAGGCCACTGGGCACCAGTTTATGAGCGTGCGGTATGGAGAAATCATGTTCAGTAGGCCCTTTCCATTCTCTACTGTCTTCACAACTGTGCAGCTGTCTTCAGCCTTGCTCGGGGGCATAACAACCATGTGTTGGTGCCACACACACACACACACACACACACACACACACACACACACACACTCACACACTCATGCACTCCCATACACACTCATGCACTCCCATACACACAGTGTTATCTTCAGAGTCACAAGTTAGTGTTTTTCTAACTTGGGCCATGTGGCAGCCTCCTGTTACAAAGAAGCCACACATATTTTAGCGCAGGCTGGGCATTTATCTCGCATAATGTGATTGTGGTGACGTGCCCTCGCTCTCAGTGGCGGCGGGTCAGGGTGGGCCACATGGTTTGGGGTCGGCCCCTCCCCTGGGCCCTGTTTTACTCACAGTGGTGCTAGCTCTTGTTTGTTCACATGTCGTCCGTCAGGAGAGCCAGGCAGATCACAAGTGACGACTCCTGGTTTTAAGTGCTGCTACTTCTGCTTTCTTCTTTCCTGTTTGTTTTTGTCCTTATATGTCACTGCCTGTAATTTATCAGAAAATCTATATCAGATACTAAAACCTTTTCAAGCCACTATTTACATTAGCATCGTTCAAATGAGTCTGAGGTCATACAGTTTTGTTTGTAGGAAAATTTCAAAAAATCACTGGTGAAAATGGATGCAGTCTATGTACAGTGTCCCGAATCGGATCAAATGGAGGGAGGTTTGCAGCCTGCCACAGTGTCTTTTTTAATACTACAGCTTTCAAAGTCAGAAATGGTTCTATTCTGCTATTTTGTACTTTTCTTTGCCAATCGGGGGCAGTGGAAACAGATTTTAAACTAAATTCTGACATAACATCACCTTTTAAGTTGATAAGGCAAACTTGTGAAGGGAATAGCGTAGGCTTGCATAGCCAGATTTATCTCCACAGTGCTGTGTCAGCGCTAAAGAAAGGTCTGGCTCCACACGTTATCGTTCCACTGGCTTGTTTGTATTTCTTAAAACCAATCACAATGGTCTTGGGCAGGGCTAAGCTCATGATGCAGTTTCTCTCGCATATCCACCTGACTTCCTCCCTATGCGGACTTCTGCGTACTATGATTACAAAAGTATTTGTGATACATCAAATACAAACGTAATCTGGAAGAAAACACGTTTCCCTTTAAATGCAATAGACGTTGCAGTTTCATTGTATGGGAATGCCATTTTTAGGAGACCAGGCATTAATTCATCCACCTTCTGCCGCAACATGGCCTTTATCTGCCCTCTATCCACTGCACCCTCCGCACATATGCTCACTGCACACAGACACGTGGGCGTCCTTGGGGCCTTTGATGTTCAGCCCGTTTCAACCAATGTGTGTGTGTGTGTGTGTGTGTGTGTGTGTGTAGTCCATCTTTAATTTTCCTTCCCCCTCAAGCTCAATTTTTCATCACTTCCATCCATATATACAAGTTGGTGCTCCTCCCTCACTTACATTTTATCATCCCCCCTTTCACCTTTCTCCATCTGACCCTTCACTACCTTCCCCTGTATACTTCTTCCCCATCATCTTCCCCCATCCCATCCTTTCTTCCCCTCGCCACCCACCCCCTTTCCCACAGGGAGCCTGCAAGCCCATCTCCAGAGTTACGGCTCATTCTGACCGAGTGTTACGACTCTATTGACCACAAATGTCTCATGAGTGACAGCCTGTGAGAGGAGAAAAATGCTGTCAGATTGCTGTTTAAGATTGGCCAGGGGAGACAGAGGAGCCAATCTGTGCTGGCTGAGAGTTTAAATATTCCACCTGGATTTAGCTGCCGCGACACAGCTGCGAGACGAGAAGCAACACTCAACAACAATAGCAATTTCCTACAGCGGAGATGTCTCTGTTGAGGAGCAGAGAGAGGTTGCTGGATTAACTCCCTGTTAATACATACAGGAGTAGGAATACTCCTGTATGTAGAGAAGAGTAGGAATATGTTGCTCTTAAGGGAGTGGGTGTATGCGCTCCAGCAGGAAACATATGCAGCTTATCCTGCGCCTGTGCATTGCTTACTGTATAGACCAACAGATCACTAGATCTCTGCATCTTTCTTTTTCTCTGTCACTCATGTCTTTCTCCCCTCCTCCCCCTCCGCTGCTCACTGCTTTCCTCTGCTCGCCGCTGTGGTGGGTTCAGTTCTTGACAAGGCCCCACATCCTGCTAGTTGCTAAATGAATAATACATGCATGTTCTAGCAGCGCTGGTAGACAGAGGGTGAGAGAGAGAGAAGAAAAAAAAGAGCCGATGAGAGATGCTGTGTGTGTTGGTGTGTGTGCGTGTGTGTGTGTGTGTGTCTTGAAGCCCCTTATGGAAAGGCCAAAGCTGTCACAGAACTTTAGATCCAGTCTATATACGGCGTGTACAAGAGGAGATGTCTACATTCAACAATCTTCTGACTGATCTCCTTCTTCTTTCTTTTAGTCCTTCAGCAGAGATGGAAACTAGAGGTTGTTGGTGCAGTTTCCATCGGGATGAAAAAAAGGCCAATGCAGCCCTAAGGAGAATGATTGAGAACATAATATCGGTCCGATTTGATTTCCAGCACTCCGTGTGTGTGCGTGTTTGTGTGTTAGCAATACAGCAGTTAGGTCTCGACATTTATTCCAAGCACCACTAGTTCCCTTTAACCCAGCAGAACGAGGGTTGCCCTACATTTTATCAGCTGCTCTCGTTCAGTTTTGACGGAGATCAAAGCAGTATGCCAGCAGCCAGCGGAGCATGCATGCATTATCAATCATGTCTGTGGCTTTTTGTTGTACAGGAAAAAAATATTGCAGAACACGGATCAAAGAGAAAAGGTCATCAAAGGCAAAATCATTTTCTAGATGCGGGGTAGTAGTAGGGGTAGTAACAAATCCAAAATCTTTTAGCTGCATGCACTATTGTGTAGTACTATGTGCATGATAAAAAAAAATAAGAATGAACAAAAACATTTTGTGCAATCTGTCCTCTGACCCTGAAATTAGTCATGTGGAACGATATGCTTTGTACTTCAGAGAGCTTGTTATTTCTCCTCTCGTTCTCTCTGTCTTCTGAAGACTAGAGATTTGTGGTGTAACTGTGGCACATTATCTCAAAGGACACATGCAGAGTCAAATGATTCACCTCTTGCTCTGAACTATTTCCACTTTTATTTGGAGAAACCGAGCGAGTGAATGGGAGCTTACTCCAGTCAGTGGAAGCAAGTGAGCCAGGCTTGTTTTTAGACGACATCTGTAAAGTGAGTTTTTTGGGGGTTTGGAGACGGTGTTTAACCAGGTATGAAGTGCAGTCTCAGCAATTTCTAGCACTACAGGTACAATGGAAGTTCTGGCGCCTGAAACGGCAGGTTGCTGATTGATGCACCATGACTTCATGCTTCTCAGGCAGCTCAGGAATCCGTCTAACCAGCTCTGCAGCAGACACACACAAACATGCTCAGACGCTTTGTTTCTTGGCAGAGTACCTGCGAGAACGGCCTCGCCATTGGCAGCGTCTTTAACCTTGACATACACTGCACATGACCCACCCAGATGTATGACTGCTGTTTTCTCCCAGCCACCCCACACACACACACCAGCAATCACGCACACTGTACTGTAACACGTCGTGCTGATACCGCTGAGTGTTCACTCCAATCAGTTGTAACACGAGCATGGGATCTTCTTCCATATGCACCTTGTGAATGTTGGGACGGATTTTTGTCTGCATCATATATGGATAAGCCCTCTATTTAACTTAACTCTCAGAAACAATTGTAAACAGGTGTCGTTGTTGCTGCTAACTGCTAGCATGCTAACTGCACAACAAACTGGATCATGCTGTTGGAGTGATTTGAAAAGTTTTAGTGGATGTCTGGATGCTTTTGTTGTTACGATGAGTCGTCATTGGAAATCATTGTACCCGTCACAATTCAAAGCAGACTAAGCAGCTGTTTGAGCGCTAAACTTTTCAGAACCACATTTCATGCTTTCACAAGGTGTGTATTTGATCTAGTTATATTTCCTTAAATCTTTTGCCCTCTCTGTCGATCTATGTCTAAATCAGCCATTTGATGTACAATTCTGTGTCTGTCTTTGAAGTTGTCTATGTGATGCTCAACATGTCAGCTATTCAGCCAGGGGGATAAACAGTCATTCAACTCCAGGATCAGTTTCAGACTACAACATTTGGACAGTCAGTGTGGAAAAATCAAAACACTCTTATTCTGTTATGTTGTTATTTTCCCCAGCAATATGGCCACCCATGGGGAAAAGAGATAATGTGCGTCATGTGTCGGAAGAAGGCACTGTGAGTGAAACCTATGCCTCTGAAGACCAAACTGAAAGTTTGAATGTGTGAAAATGTGTGTGTCAATGTGTGTCAATGTTGGTGTGTGTCTTAAAGTGGATCAAGTCTGCGATAAGTTGACAGTTTACAGTATGAGGCTGGATAATGCTATGTTTGTGCAAGAAGCGAAAGAAAGACAGAAAATATTTGGCATTTAACCGTCATCCAGAAACACTGCTGCCCTGAAAGCGTTACCTGGATACAATGATGCAACTCAAGCCTTTTTATGTGTCTCCGACACACAAAGCTAACTACAGCTAGTGATGCAACAGAGGCTTCAAGTTCAGCCAGCAAGCCAAGGTCGCAAAGAAATGTAAGACTTTATTTGTGTATCAACCGGACAAACTTTGTTTCCATAGCAACTGTGCTGACAGCTTAAATGGACTGTATTTACATGTTTGCCATAGTGGCTGCTATGGTACATTGTCACTCTATACGATGTAAGCACACTAAAAACTCAAAGGGTCACTTCACCTAAATCACAGTAGTTTGGGGTTTTATTTAAACAAGTTTTAAGAATGGTGTCACTTTTTGATGCTCAAAGCATTGAAAAGGTAAAAATGTTTGTCTTTCCATAAATATATAAATAATCCACGGGCCTTCACAGTTGACAGTCTTCAGGTTTATAAGCAATTCCTACTAATGAATTAGCACACCAAACCAAAACATCCACATAGGTTGATACCACTCAAGTGAGAAAATGTCACTTGTGATTTGGATGAACTGACTTTTATTGTTGAATTATTAGACTGATCATTTTGTCGTTAGACTAAAGAAATCAGTTGAGCGTAACCTGACTCTTTTTTTAAAAAAAAGACAGTGACACAAGCATCATTCAAGATGTACTGCAGTCCAATTATTACCAAAGATACTCCTTTACTTGAGCACACAGAAGACAAGCTAAGCTCCTCACACACGTGTGTGAATCTGTTTAAGTGTGTATGAGTGTTTGCTATGACCCTAAATATGGGTTTAAAAGTATCAGAAGACAGGAAGACAGAGAAACTCTCCTGATTAACCACAGGGCAGACAGGCTTAAAGCTGGGAGCAGATGCCACGGCACAACCTAGCGCGCTTCAGCTGGCACAGCAGCTCAACACCTACACAAGTAGCATGACACAGTAGCATGTGAAGGCATACTGCCGCATGACAACCCTTCTGCCATTAAATATGCTTCAGCACAAAGGATGAGGGTGGGATGTGATCTCCATTCTGCCCTCTCTTCCACATCTGTGCGATTGCATCTACGCTGTTGTTTGGTTCTCGTTCACACGCGCACAAACCCGCAGTCTGTAATTTACCTTCCCCATCCCTAGTGTCTCTTAATCGCTTGTTCTCTCTCCTCTCTTTCGATCTCCCTCTCCCTTTCTTTCTCGCCTCCTCTGCCTGAGAATCCATTGAGGATTCACAAGAATAGAGTTGTAGACTGGATTAAGCAATACAATGTCTGATGGAGGGGGTGTAGTTGGGAGAAATCAATGGGCAGATGTGATTTCCTAAGCCGCTAAACATCCTTTGACACGTCGACCAATTAGCTGTGTCAAATGGGGATATCTTTACTCCGTGTACAAGGTCATTAGATAAGTGCGTCCACTGCACTGGAGATTTCTGCACATGTATTCGAGTGTGTGTGTGTGTGTGTGTGTGTGTGTGCATGCCCTAAGACAAAGGGAGGTATGAGATGGAAACATTTAACAATTGAGCTCAGCGTAGTTTCTTCGTCTTGATTACCTGTCTGCATTGCTTAATAACATTTGGTATTGCACAATTTGCAGCTTGTCACACTCATTGCTATTGCATTCAGTTTAGAGAAATGACTCGAAAAGCAATTTTGCCATCATTTCTGTTTCATACGGTGAATAAATGCAGTTAGAGAAAGCTTTATTGCTTTGTACGTACACCTTTCAATACACCCGCTGCTTTTCATTCCTCTTCTGTCTGCTGTCACAAAACACCTACTGAAGAAAAATGAATGACAGAATAGCATCTTTTATTTTCTTACCTGCATTGAAAAACACCTTGCAGTTTCAAACAATAGCTCACATATATAACTGTGCTGTGTTCTGGTGTTCTTGGATGGAAAGGATGCCATGTGTGCTCATTGCTTGTTCATTTATCTTGGTAAAGAAATATATTTAAAAATGCTCCATTATATCAGTTCACCATTTAAATATTGGTGACACATTGTTTAAGATAATATTATTTTTTTATATCTAAAATGCGAGCAAGTTTGTCTTTTTATGCTCTAAATGTCAGTTGTCCAGATAGGATATGTTAAAGTGAAACTCATATGAAACCTGGGAGCCACTGGTAAGAGAGTGTTGTGAGGTTTTATTAGGGGAGCAGTTATTTCTGACCATTGCCTCGAGCTGAGACATGTTGGCTGCGAAAGTGGAACAGAGCCCTTGATGAAACGGCCATGGTGACACTTTTTCAGAGCAGGTGGAAGAGAATAAGTTCAAGGATTTGTGATATTGATTTTACCGCCGCTTAAAAAGTAAATGCAATTCAATGCTAATCACAAGAATGAGCTAAGTACATATTACAGTCAGCGGTTCTCTTTTCTGCAGGCAATATGGTGGTAGCTGAGAGGAGGGGCCTTTTCTCAGTAAATGGAGGACAGGTGATGATTGGAGTGACTTATTTGCTAAAACAGAGATAACAAAAGCTGAGGATCTATTGTGAATCATTTCTCCATATGGTACTGAAGCAGGAAGACATACAGTGTCACTTGAGAAGTAAATATACTCATATAGTGACAATACCACTAATGTTTTCTACATTTTTACCACTGCTTTTTAGTCAGGACAATGAGGCCGATTTCTCACAGTGGTTTTGCACCCAGAGCAAAAAAAGAGTAGGATATTTTCCTGGTCATCGTCTCCTCACTGGCCAAAAATGAAAACTCCTTTTTTAGCAGGGTGAAAATCTCATTCTGAATAAACCACCGCTTCCTCCAACCTTCACCCTGTCTCTTCTCCTTCTTTATTCTGTATCTCACCATGGCCATAATGTCGCCCACTAAACCTGAGAATAGAGTGACAGTGTCCATATTTCATTAACAGCACACATTTAGAAACGTGAAATGCTAAATTTGAATTCTGTCTACTCTAAACATTTGGAAGATTATGTTGAGTCCTCATATAAAAAAGGAATAATCCCCACATTTCCATATCAAACATAACACTTACAGTTATGATGATGTTTGGGATGCTTTTGAAACTCAAATAGAGAATTATATAAGCCCTGACACCTGTAGCCCTACATTTTTCTCCTTTCATTAGCTGTCACATCAGCCAGTGGCCCCGTGGGTTGTTAATATACAGTATATGAACCTTGATTAAGCTTCTTACTTCCAACATGTACCTTCTTTTCTCCTCCATATGGCACCAAGCTGCATGTCATATTTGATGAAGTTATGCAGAGACAGCCTTAATTGTGTTCTGTGTTATATTGCAGGATGGCTGTTTTATCTAGTGTTGAACAACTTTATTCTTGCTGTTCAAGTTATAGATGCTGTATTTGTTGAAAATTACATCAAGGAACTAAGGGCACTTGACGTGCTCAGACCCTCACCAAGGCCCTATCTCACATAGGTTCTATAAACGACATTCAGAACATTGATGTGGCTGCAAACAACTATTCACAAGCAGAGAATGAAGTCACGCTGTGTGTGTGTGTGTGTGTGTGTGTGTGTGTGTGTGTGTGTGTGTGTGTGTGTGTGCGTGTGTGTGTTGTAGTCATGGATGTATAAAGAGAACTGGGTACAGCATTGGTAGCTCGACTCGACTGCAGAGAATAAAATTACCGGTACCTTCCACACCACTTCCACATCTATGGGTGCGAAAAACAAACCGAAAGGAAAACTAGGTTAGGTTTAGCTTACAAAATTGTATGGTTAGGGTTAGTAAAAAGATCATGGTTTGTTTTCAAACAATAACGTAATAACATTACAACGTAATGTCACAATCGTAATAATGTTACTTTCGTAACAGCATTATTATTTAAAAAAATAACAACCGCTCTTAGCAGACTTTCTTGCATAACGTAACGTAACAAGCTAAACTCAATGATTACTTTTGGTTTCACATTAGACACAAACAGCTGTCTCCTGGGTGAAAGTCCAGTGTTTGTTTGATCCATCCAGCACCCCTCCTACTTGTCCATTATGGACTTTTTTTGCTCTTTATATACTTATACTGTTTTCTGTGACTTAATACATTTATCTACCATCTAATTTTTAACACGTCAGTGAGCCTACATTTCACACCTACTCACATTCGTAATTGTTCTGATTGCAAATACCATAGATTCATGACCAAGTCCATAAAATGACCCTGTGTGGGCATGATCAACCTCAGGGTGTTCCTCCACCTTCCTCATGTGGCCTCACGCATTGCATTCTGTATGACCGATCCAACCAGGAAGTCATCAGAAAGCTGTCTGGGGTTACAGCGACAGGTTGCATTGTTTAGCATTTAAATAACTCCCTGTCCCTCTATCGCTTCTAGGAGGAAAATTGCACTGCCAGGCGCATCTTAGCATCCTAGCATATCGTGTTGTTTTCCAGGTTTGAGCTGTGCTTGGCTGACTGAGTCCAGGACAGCTGTGAGTGAGGCCCATTCACTGCTCTGTCAGGGGTGGAGATGGAGGCACTGAACTGAGGCCAGCCATCCTGTGCTACTCCTACATGTCACCTTTTCTCTCTGTAATGGCTTCCTGCGTGGAAGACAGCTTGGAGTGAAAAGGAAGGAGAATGTTTATATGTGTGTGTGTGTGTGTGTGTGTGTGTGTGTGTGTGTGTGTGTGTGTGTGTGTGTGTGTTTGTGTGTGTGTGTGTGTGTGTGTGTGTGTGTGTGTGTGTGTGTGTTCACAGAAATACAGGTAAACAAATAACATCAAGTCCTTGAGCACAATCCTACATAAACCTCAAGGTCTTACCATCAGATGATGTAAGCTCCCATGTGTGAATTACATAAGAAACACTGAGTGCGACATTGTGTGATCCTCTCAGAAGAAGAAAAACAATTTTCTCCGAACCAGAAAATGTTTTCATAAAATGCGTAATTTAAAGATGAAGCAGCTGGATGTGAGAAATACTTAAATGATCAGAAATTGAGTCTCAGACATTTCATTTAATGAGGTTTTGCTTAATATACAACAGAAAACGCTTTTATATTCATAAGTTGGAACATAATTTTTCTCGCCACAGTGACGATCTTCTCATGTGTTGCCACTTGTTGATTTGTCCATTTGTTTTCTTTTGGGGGGAATTTTATGCCTTGATTTGACAGGGGTGTTGCGATATACCTGTATTGGTGATAACCTTCATATTTAGAAAAGTATGTATTGATATGTTGATAATACACATATGATAATATTGTGTAAATAATCCAGCGCCTCTTAAATCATTATCTATATAAAGTTATGGTTACAGACACTCTCTCCACCACACTCCTATTAAGTGTGTAATTCATTTTCAAGAAAAGAAACAAAAAGCACATTACACAAAGTTATAGATCAATTTGACTGATAGTACTTTTTAAAAATGTTCTATAGCTATCAGGGTAATATCGTGACCCTGATTTATTTTTGCCAAGATAATTGTGTAGTGAAAATCGGATATTGTGGCATCCCTATCTGACAGTGATAGCGGAGACAGACGGGAGATGTGTGAAAATAGAGTATGGGGGAATGACAAGACGCAAAAAGTCCGGACTCTGCTCAGGGCATCTGGTATGCGCCCTGACCACCCTGAAAGCGAACCAATTTCCCTTCAGTATGCATCTTCATAAGCATAACATTGTGAAGTAAAAATCTAAACCCACACACAGAGAAGAGGCAGAATAAAGCAAAGTCGTGCATGGACTACAACCACCCATGGTGCCATGGCAACGAAGAAGTGAAGAGGTGAGTTGTGAACAGGAACAAGGTGCGATTGTAATACATTTCTCAGGGCACATTTGCTCATAAAAAACGTTTTATTGGCAATGTTGTTCATTCCTCCATGATAACTTTCCTTTTAATCATTTTCCCCGGTTTAAAATCCAAATCACCTTCCTTACCTGAGGGGAGAATGTACTCCGTAGAGAGAGAGAGCACATTACTGTTATGACCTTAGTTCAATGTAGAACTAGAAAAAATCTACTAATTTACGCTATCAAAAGCCAAATGCCAGAGCTTCATTGCAATGCTATAGCGTGAATGGAACAATAGCTGTGCAAACAAGCACGCAGATATTATTTTTTCATACAGTAAGTTCCATTTAGATCATGAAACAAACCTCCTCTGACAAGCGAAACACAGTGTGCAAAGACATGCGCAGCTGAGGTTGGTTCCTTTTCATCGCATGAAATGTATATGTACTGTAGATAGCACAAGCTGCAGACTCTGCACAAGTATAGGCAGCGTTCTGAGAGAAGCATGTCCGGATTTCCTGAGTAATGACAACACTAGTCCAGGGGCAAGCTGACTGCTGAAGTCTGCTGTACTGACATTTGTATTATCAATCTTAAAAGGACAGGAATGCTTATTTCACCGTGGCTCATATTTATTGCGTTATGGCTGTTACTGAGCTGTTTAAGGGCCCCAGTATTTCTAGTTGCACCACAGATTAGAAATCACTTATGTCTACAGTTTAAAGTTGCCAAAGGGGTGTAAAACATATCCCGCATAAGCTGGCACTCTATCCTAGAAGCCTTGCATTCATACATGCAAAGCTTGTGTGCATAATTGAAAACTCAGAGTAGTAATTCAAAATGGGCAGTGAAAAAAGCATTATTAGCATGCATATATCTTTTTTTTTAAAATAGTATCACACATGCAACTTTTCAGGTGACTTAGACTGACTGTTTCTGTGCAACAGCATCCATTGTGGATTTCTTCTTTCTTTCTTTTTTACCCTGAGGCCACTGTGACGCAAACAGTGCTGTCTCTCTCTACATGGGATCTTGTGTCCTCTCCACCTTCTCAATAATTCAATGGAAAGAGTAGACGTCAGCTCTGGTATAATTACTGTGTGAGGGTGACAAGCTCCTCTGTCAAGGGCAAAATAGGACCAAGCTTCACAGTACCGGAGAGAGCTAAAAGACATAGCAACAGTGTGTATCGTGGCACTGTCGATGACAAAGGCTTCAGCTGCCAGGAGATGATGAAACTGCAGGTAATTTGTGGGGAAAAGTATTGTGACAACATTTACTGTTTTTGTTTTTCAGTAGGAACTCAACTCAGCAGCTCCAAACTGGAAAGGCTCATTGGACACAGGTGCAACACTTTAGTTCTGGACTTTAATGTGTGTCTTGGGCTTTAGTGTTGTTCTACAAGTTCTCAGCAGTCAGGAGGCAACCAGATTCATCACAGTTAGACAGAGGGGTGTGTGAGATCTGATTTCAGCTCTGGGCCCAGCTGAGACGACAGACCTTGTTAATATAACACCAGCCAAACCCCCAACTTCCTACTCAGAGAAACCCTCAGTATAAGCATACCTGCCAAGATATGACTAAAACTGTTACTGTCACTGAGACCTAAAAACCTGGCATGGGCAAAAGCTTGGCATAAGGCCCCCGGTTTTAAAGGAGCTAGACGAAGTAGGCAGTCATTAGAAGATGTTTTGACACACTGTCTCCCACGGGCACCCAGGAAGAGGTCTGGACCAAAATGTATCACGTCTCCCAGAGTAGGAGTGTCTCATTCATCCTAATGTAAAAGGCTGAGCTGATCCGAGATCATCCCTGATGATGAAACTCTCCTTATGGGTCTGAAATCGTACAGAATGGTATAGTTTATATAGGGCAAATAAGGGATTTCATAGTAACCTGCTATATTTCTCAAAACGTTTGAGAAATACTTTATTGCTTAGATATCTCTTCAGTCTGCACTATACCGACACGATAAAGCTCTTAAATACATTTGTATTCTACTCCACTATCATTAATAAAACCACAGCCATGCTATAGTGACTCTGTGAGACTGTACTTATCCACGGTGGTGCTTTGAGCTAATTGCTAACATCAAAACGCTAATGTACCCACAATGATAAAGCTACCATGCTGATACAGTATTTAGTAGGTATTACGTTTCACCATTTCAGTTTTCTGTGTTAGCATGCTGCATTTGCTGATTAGGACTAAACACAAAGTACAGCTAAGGCCTATAGTTTTAGTTTTGCAAGTATTTGGTCATAGAGTATTAGACAAGTTTACATTTTGTGAGGAGACCACCAAAGCCATTGGGATTTGCCCTTTGGCACCGCAGAAAGGCTTTGTGTACTACATTTCAATGCAATCCATCCAATAGTTCTGGAGACATTTCCCTACAAGCCTAAAATATCTACCTGCTAGTGGTGTTAGAGGAATATTCTGGGGTTCACCAAAGTCGGTAGGCTTTGGACCATGAATGACCAAAATGACATGACAATCCCTCTGTTAGCTGTTTGCTTTTCATCAAATCATATCTGTCACTTTGCACACTGTATTGCTCAAAGATCTAAATAGGGACTAGCTTTGTGATTAATTCAATCCATTTGCTATAATATTACTTAAAGCCTCACACACTGTCCTCCAAATCCCATGCCTGTGAAGTGAAAAAAAAGCGAATATGAAGACAAAGTCATGACACAAGTTCCTGTAATGTTGATCATAATGTAATGTGCTGTGTTTAATCAAAAGGCTGCTGTTTGCCGGTCTCCCTACCATGCACACCCCTAGGTCTGCACATCAGAAGAAAGGTCACAGTTAGTGCTTGATGGCAACACAAAGGGCTGTTTGTAACTTATTAGATTCCATTCATTTTACCTCGATTTTAATTAGGATTTGGCACATCAAAAATATGTAGGTGCCTTCTTTAAGGTTCTTAAAACAGGTGGGCAGGGGGAGGGAATGCTGACAGTGGGCTACTTAATGCCAAGCTAGTAGCCCACTGCCAGCATGCCTGACTCAACACAGCATCCAGAAAATGAATAGTGTCACGTTTGAAGTGCAACGCCGTAAGAGGTGTGCTTTCTGGCACAACATGTATCTAATCATGTTGCACCATTCATGTTATATCGAAGTCATAACTTCTTTTCATAGCAATTACATACATCATAAAACTTCTCAGAAAAGCCTCATGGTTTGGCAAACCTCTGTTTTCCACTGCAATCACGCAACCACATTTCATTCTAAAGATCTTGATATTTTAAAATATAGACATCCGTCATATTATAATAACACATAATGAGGGTGCAAATCTGCTGCATTTTCATGGTGGTTCTACTCTCCTGCCACATTCATAATTAGAGGAATCAGTCTTCGGGCTTACAACTCATTCAGTGTGATCCAAACTGTTAATTTTGAGATCTGTGACCACCTTAAAATGATTCACTAGCAATTCCAAACTATTATTTTACCAGTCTTTTTCTTTCCACTGTGACAGATTGCAGCCCAGAGGAAAACATTCCGCAGCTGAGGAGCTCCAGCGCAGACAGGTGATTCCCTTCTAATGGATGTTAATGTGGTGGACATGACTGAAGATATTCCCAGTGGTGTACACTTACAGTTAATTGATAATTGAGGTCTATGAAAAGATGCACATTAAATCATGGCCAATGAGCCTGCCTATAAGGTTGCAGCAATTTAAAGAACAAGTCTCCAGAGTCTCTTAAGGTTTCCCCACAACTGAAATGCACTCTGAATGAATAATTAAGGTGGAAATATTCTCAACTCATATTACCTTACTTAAGACATTACTATTTCAAACATGTAGCATATGCATAATGTTGAAATGCATAAACACTATCACCTCCGCCAACTCCAGGTTGCTTCCTCGATGCCTCCATATGTTGCTGTTTGATCTGTGCGTTTCCTCGTGTTGAGGTGTGTTTCTGTGATTTACTTGAATTGAATGCTTTGTCATATTTAACATGAATAATCTGGAACATGGTTGCACATGAATTCATGTCTGTTTTGCTGCTATTTGCTACCAACTGGTATCTTACCACAGAGATTCTTTCTGCAGTAGAAGCAGTGCACGGAAGCTTTTGAATTTTCCACATGCATTTTATGTGCAAGAAACATTCATTTAATTTAAAAAAATATTTCAGTCATGTATTGTTCATTGTGTATGATGCCTTTTGCAGCTATGGATTGACCTGGACGCCATGGTCAAAATCATAATATTAATATCAATATTTCTTCAAAACCGATGTGTATGATATTGCACATGTGTGCAAAATCACCAATAGGTGCAATTAACTGTTTCACTGTCGCATTTCATAAGACATTTTTTCCCAACATGCAAAACAAGCACAATGAGCATGGAACCATTCATTTTAACAACATAAATGAAATAATAACACATTATGATCATCATGGTTATATTGAAAGTACTGAATTATACCAACACATCATTTATTAGTGGACTAAACATCCAGGGTTTAGGGAGTGTAGGACACAGGATGATATGTTGTTGTTGACGTGATAGATACTACTTAGTGTATGTTTTTGTGTTGTTCTTTACTGTTATTTCATCTCTTCTGTTCATATTGTTTCAGTTTTTATAATGTAAAGTGCCTTTGAGTATACCTTTTAAAGCGCTATACAACTAAAAGGTATTATTATTATTATTATTATAAACAACAGACCCAGTGAATGACTGACCTTAAGGGGGACTTTATTATAAAGGAGGACATTGTTTCCTTGTTATTACAGTATGTTAAGTCAGTGCCGAAACAAGGACAGACTAGGACCAAGGACCAAACTGTTCAAACATCTTATCATTGTCTTTGATCTGAACAGAGTGACATATAATGGTTTTGGGTATTGTGACGGTATTGTGGCTGTATGTATTAAGGTTGAACAGGTTTTTCCAAGACGTTTCTGTCTCTCCCGATGTGGCGGCGGAGGCGTGCTCCGATGACGTGGTTCCATGAAGGCCGAAGATACTGAGAGCTGAAATGGGATTGGAGCGACTGTACAAACAGATCAGACAGGTTTAGCCGGATGATATCCTGTAACCGTGCTACCTACCAGTCAGCCATCTTGTTGTTAACCAATTAATGACTCATTACCTGTTTAGCTAGAGCTAGGCCACCTCAGGTTACAGGCCCACCAGACCTGCACTTCACCCGCTGCCTCAAATCTGGTTAGTTTCACATAATTGGCACAGATCGGATGCTTTTTTTTTTTGCTTTTAAGGAAAAAGGATTGAGTTTCACAGGCAGTAAAAGTGATGCCATTGGCTACTGGTGAAGAACAAACACAGATTATCTGTCAGGTTTGGGGATTAAAACATCAGGTTTATTGTTTGTTTTTAGAGCTCATTAGCATCCATTGATCTGTTATCAGGAATGCTTGGAATCTAACTGAAATCATTTTAATATGGTGAACGCAGTGTTTTGCATGTATTTACTACTCACTAATACTACTACTTTACTTACTACTATTGTGTGGATAAAAACATCTGCAGAATTCATATTTCTTTGTTTTGGGTTGCACAGCATTAATGCACACATCCTTGTTCGGTTGTTTGCACAGAATTATATATATATGTGTCTTCACAGTTTTAGGCTAGTGTATTCACTGTGTGTTTTTCAAGGGCAACTGGGAGTCTTTTCTCTCTGATCAGTCAGTTATTGTATCTCTCTGTTCACTTAAAACGTTTGTTCTTCTTGCCAAACACAGTCCCATTAATACTGCATGAATAATAAGAAAAAAAAAAAAAAAAAGCAAATAGAGAGCAAAACAGCAGCAAACCACCAAACAGCCATGCATGCATTTGTTTAATATTCTCTGTGCTTTCAGCCCAAGCTGCTCGGCCTGTGCACTGTCTAGTCAAATCATGACAGCCAAGATTAATCTGGCTCTTTCAGAAAAATACATCACTGAGCACTGTATGCAAAACAACTTTTGGTTGTACACTATAGCCAAGTATATAGAAAGGGAGAGCAGTTTTATTAAAGCATCTTTCAGTTGCTTTGTCTTTATTTTGACTGTATAATAATGCAGTGTACAACTGTCTTCAACAGAAAGGAAACAGATTCCCATTTTGCATGCATGTTTTTTGATCCTGGTTTGCACAGAGCTAACTTTGTGCTCAGTCTGATGTGTTTTAACCTCCATAAAAATATCCCCATGAGAACTTACAGTAGGCCTGAAGAGGAACTGGATGGACGCAAACCGCACTAACTCTGAGCTAATCAATGTGTTAGTGTTTAAGAGTAAGATAGGGAATGGCTTTGTCCAGAGGCCTTTCACATGGTAAGTGAGTCCTAATCTCTTAGTAGTACTATGGCCAAACCAACCATTTCTAATGGCAGACAGTGGGCTTTTGAAAACTATTGAAAGCTGGGTGGTGTGATAGACCATGGGGAAATTTCCTGGCAAGTGCTGAAATTCAGCTGCTCTTTTATTCACATAACACACACAAATGTCTTTATCTATCTCAATCAAAAATACGCCACCTCTCTTAAAAACACACACACACACACACACACACACACACACACACACACACACACACACACACACACACTCTCCCTCTCACACATACTGAATAGCGTACGGGGCCAGGTGGTGTGGTTATTGCCAGATCTTGCTCTCTGCTCTCCGGAGTGCAATTGGTAACCTGAGCTGCCTGTTTGAATAACTCAGTTATCCCAAAAGCTTCCTTGCTGCAGAGACATCATGGAACAGTGCCCAAAACACACTTTGCCCGAGCTCCTGATAGTCACTGACTGCATGATGAATACTGAAATTCAGCTTTCAAAGTCACTTTAACTGTCTTGAGGTGGCTTTTCATAAGAAACGAGTGAGATTTAAAAGTTGGCTGGATAGCCTTACGGGCGCAGCTTGTATCCAAAATCTGTCATCCGAGTGTCACTCAGTGAATGTTAGTCAGTGTGAATGTGTCAGCTGATGAGATGCGACAGCCAGGCCCGGGGCCTCCTCATTTAATTAGGGAGCCCGTCTTGTTTTTGGGTAACTCACAACCAAACCTGTCTCCCAACATCTCCCGGAGCATTTTCTATTTAAAACACTATTCTGTATACATTTTGCTTAGATGTTTTCTGCTTTAAATGTAACCTTCAGGTATCCAATAATCTGCCTCACATCAAGGCTAAACTGGCTTTACTCTCGCTATCAATGTCACTCATTTGTCCAGCAAATATTTGTTTTCACCCCTCCCCCTCCCAACACCATCCTGTAAACCCGACACAATACTTTCCCTTTGCTGTAGTCCAATTCTTACACAATGTTTTATTTTGTCCAAACTTTGAGTCACAAAGGTTCTTTAAACTACTAAGATAATTATGTGATTAGTTGTTGTTGGAGTGGTAATAAACAATGTCTATTATTAAGTTATTTTTCTCACTTTTGAGATTAGCCACAGTAGTGTGGACATGATCACTTCTGGAAATGTGACACAAAATGTTGCTTTTGTATGTATTAAAAACAAAATCCATTTCCCGACTTTGTACTTTGCCAATTTATCTTACCTGTCAAGTATTAATATACATACAATATGACGAAGAGAATGAAATCAATCCCTGCAATATGCACAGTATATGGACAGAAAAAGGGCTTCATTTAAAAAAAGAAAGCTTGAATAAACTTTATTCACTGTATAGAAAAGTTAAAACTGGCATCTCAGAACATAACATGAATTCATTGCAATAAAACACGACTATCAAACAGCCGTTATGCTGAAATAATGATTTCATTAAATACAAAGCTTATGAATGTTCCAGGCCCAGGGCCGCCCTCTATGGGCTCCGTGCGGCACTGCGGCAGCGGAGCGCCTCCTCCCACCTCCCTCCTCCCACCTCCCTCCTGCTGGAGCCGGAGTTGCATTCCTCTCCTCTCCTCTCCATTCACACGCAGGGAGCCGCCGGAGAGAGAGCACCGCCGCTCCGTGACCAGAGTGGAATGTCCCCCAAGTTTTGGAATTTTAAAACCATGGAAAGGATATCAAACCTACGGATCACTTGAACCTGTAAGTACCGTGGGAGCTCCGGTGAAGGGCTTTTTGTGTGTCGTGTGGAAGGAGCAGGTTTTTAGGGGGAGCCGGCTTAAATATTTAGGTTACATTTCTCTCTCTCTCTCTCTCTCTCTCTCTCTCTCTCTCTCTCTCTCTCTCTCTCTCTCTCTCTCTCTCTCTCTCTCCATTGCTCCGTGTGGTGAGTTTGTCGGCTTCTCCTCCGCTCTCGGCGTCTGGTTTCTCCACGAGTTTGGAGAGCTCGAGGCTCCAACCAAACCCAGGAGTGAAACGGGCATGAAGAGGAAATGTAGCTCTGATATCCAGTTTTGTGTGTGTGTGTGTGTGTGTGTGTGTGTGTGTGTGTGTGTGTTTTTAAGAATCAGTACTTAGCTTGTGTGATTATTTCTGCGGTTAGCACCTGGGGCTTGAAACTTGTTTGAAAATGTTTGCGTTACCTCGGATTTGGTGCAGTGCGAGGCGAGTTTCTGGCTGGTTTTTGAGAACGTCGGCTGCAGCAAAAAAAAGAGACTTTTTTATTTTTTTTTATGTGGAAGAGCTTCGCCTTGCTGTAATATCTGGAGTCTTGTAATAAAAGGAGTCTCTGGGACCAGTGCTTGGTGACACGGACTAGCTATATGCTGCGTATATGACTGTTGCGTTTCCTTCAGAAGGGGAATGGCACCACCACCACACAGTCACAGGTATGCACTGTCGCCTGGATAAATAGTCCGGGGAGACTGCAGGAGGCTGCATGCTTTAGGATTAAACATTTATTTTCATGCTTTGTGTTTTTTTTTCTTACATTTGAATGTATCCTGCCCCGGCTTTCTTAAACGGACCTAAGGGAGGAGTGATTTCTCCTCGGGGACGTGGTGCTTGCTTTTAAAATACAAAAAGAAAAGAAATCGATTAACCTATTAGCTTTGAATTAATTAGAAATTGTGTTAGTGTGGTGTGAAAACAGCGTTAATCTGCTAACGAACGAGAGGCAATTTGTAAGCTTTGTTATTCGACAGCAATTGAATTCCTTCTTTTTGAGCAGGGATGGAGTGCTGAGAGCTGTCTGTGGGTGTGTTGAGTGCGCATTGGTGTTCAGCTATTGAAAATGCTCTCATTGCTCCATCGGATTCTCCTCAGCTCTAGTTTTTTTTTTTTTTTTTTTTTAATCAAATCCCGGTTAACCAAATTAGACTACCCACCCCGACCCCGCGCGCTACGTGAATTCATTTGTAGCCCGTTTTAAACATGTATTCATGAATCATATTAGATGAGCAAGGGCTTTGACATAATTTGAACCTTTTTTGGGGGGAGGAAAATGAGGTGTGGAGTAGGGTCAGACTACAGCCTATCACAAAAAAAGAATCCCTGCAATATTCATTTATTATCAAAGGAGTCTTGCATTGTATTTGCTGTGCATTTTAGATAGTTGATATAATAAAATAAATAAAGATATAGTTGATTGATGTATTTTATCTATTGTGGCACCACTCCAACACCCCCCATAAGACACAGGCATTGTGTGACTAACACGATAACTCTTTATCAGAAGTGACTTGACCCAATTTTGCCTCGGCTCAGTCAAGCAGCAGCAGCAGCAGCAGCAGCTTTCTTATTGACAGTTAAATGCGGTGACCAGCAATTCACATTTAAATGATGCGGGATGTGAACCGTGACGTGAGTGTTTGTATAAGAGGTGGTGCCCAGTCACAGCTTTAAAATCATTCAACCACAGACGGGCTGCCAGGTCACCAACCACACAACGGAGGTGCACCGGACTCCTTCCATCCAAACACTTACTTTACACGACTGTGTGTGTCTGACAGCAAAGGAGTGGCAGTAATGTAAACCAAGCATAGCGACGGCTCTCTTTGTGCGTGGACTGTGCAATCACATTTCATTTTATTTATCTGACAGGTGTGGGAATGATTATCCTATGATAATATTTGTACATGTACAAACAACCACATGTTCTTATGTGACTTCATATAACTGGGAGAAACAATCTCACCTTGGTTACCCCTTCATGGTTTCAAAAAGTACCCACCTTATACAGCTGAGGCCCTCTTTTTTTTGGGGGGGGGGGGGGGGTGGGGGTGCAAAACTGTGACCTTGCATGTCATTTCACTTGAAAGCTGGCAACCCAGCCCGAAAATTACAAGCAATTTGCCTCAATCTTCTCTAATTATGATACAAATCTGCCCCACAATAGAGCAGCAGTGTCATGCGTTTTGAAAAAGTCTGCCCTGTCCGGTTGGGCTGCTGCCGTGAAGGGTAAATCTGTGATGTCCAAACTTTGGAATTCGAGCTGACATGTGCACTTTGCACCCCGCCGGTCCTGCCTTTGTGCGACCCCCCCCCCCCCCCATCACATTCCTCTGGACTTTTCAGTGACTGGCATATTCAAGGTTTAATTAGATTGCTGACGGATGACAAAGCAGAAGAGCTGTGCTCAAGTGAGAACTGAATCGCCGCTTACCACCATAACACTGGCCCTAAATATTTTGTCTTGGTGTATTGATAAAGGATTTCAGAGTAACCAATTGAAGGAGAAGATTTGAATTAAATTCCACCACGCTCACAAGGGGCTTTCTCAGTACTAAAAAACTACTTTACTGGGTCATTTAAATTGTTCATATATGTGAAAGGACTTAAAGTGCATCATTGTATTCTTCAGGGCATGCTGTAGTGTGTTTCATTGCTTTCATGCGGCGAGTCGATATATGGACTGTGTTTACGCTCAGTGTGTGTGTGTGTGTGTGTGTGTGTGTGTGTGTGTGTGTGTGTGTGTGTGTGTGTGTGTGTGTGTGTGTGTGTGTGTGTGTGTGTGTGTGTGTGTGTGTGTGTTACTAGACTGCAAAATCCAGCTCCTTTTCCAGCTTCTCGTATACTGTTCGACATTTTAAACCAGTGTGACAACCTCATATTTAGGCATTTCCTCTTCTCGCCTTCTCTCTCGCTCTGCCGTTCTTCCTGCCTCCAGATTTATGCTGCCACTCATGCTTTCTTTCCTCACTCTCCCCTTCTCTCTCCCTGCTCTTCTTGTCAGCAGCCCACCGTTGTCTGCGTCTACCTCCCTTCTTTCACACCATCTGTCTGTCTGTCCGTCTGCCTTTTTCTGAGATCTGTCTCCCCATCCTCCCTTCCACTCTCCTCTTTGTCTACTGGTTCCCTCCTTCTTGAGAACATGCACATGCTTCCTAACTCTTCCCTCGTCATCTTCTGCCTCCTTCTCTCTGTCTCTCTTGGCATAATTCTCAGCAGTCTTAAAAACTTTTAACTAGTTCTCCAGTACACTTCTGGTTGGATGACTAGTCTTGCCTGTCGGATACGCCGAGGCCTGAACTCTCTCTCCTCCATGTGTGATCAAGGGCTTCCTTGGCACCGCGGCGGCGTAATGCAATATCTGCTTCCATATCATAGCCGACGGAGATGGCGTGTTTTTATTACATAAGTTTTCATTTGTGTCAGTCTCGCTAAAGAGGTTAGCCGTGTTGCCGGCGCTCTGCTCCGAGAGTGTTTTTGTTCTGTCTGTGTGCGTCTGCCTTTTTGCTCCTTTTCCTAACACCTCTTTTTAAGTTTCCTGTTTGGATTTTTACTTCCTTCCTTCCCTCCTTCCTTGTTTCTGTCACATCCTCTTCTGGTTCTCCATGTTGTCACCTCTCCATCTCTTTCCCATCCTCTTTCTCTCTCTCTCTTTCTATCTGAGTGTTTTTACTTGGTCTCTCTGGGGTTTGTGTGGCGCCCTGAGGCGAGGGAGCCACACAGCAGCAACAATATTAAAACGCACTAAAGAGGGACCAGCAGCAGGGCTCTACCCGAAGGCCCTGTTGTGTGTGTGTGTGTACACACACACACACACACACACACACACACACACACACACACACACACACACACACACACACATATATACATACACATACACAAAAACACACACACACACACACACACACTGCTCTCATGGTGCTAACACCTCTCCAGCCGACAAGCCTTAATATGAAATAAACTCACTCGCCAATACCTGGCGGGCCTGTCTTGACTGACTGCTCAAATAGGAATGACCTCCATTTGGCCCAAATAAGAAGCCGGGATTGAGAGTCAGTGGGCGGTGTTGAACTGCAAAGTGCTGGTGCATTACGAATCATATCAAGAGGTGAGCTTGCAGGTGAGCCGGCGGCATAAATCCTAATCAGTGCCAATCAGAAGTGATTTTAAAGACTGGCGTATCTGTGAGCTTCATCACAATTTTTAAGAAGGAGAGTGCGCTCGGGCCTGGCAGTTTTATTTTTGGTCCCAAGAAACTGCCTGACTTAGAGAGAATGCACGAAGCGAGCGCCAGTGTGCGTAGAATTTAAAAAAATTGAAAGCCTTGTCTGTATTGTTTGATGCTTTGACCTTCATTGTTGCATCCTTCACTTCAGATGTAGCCAAATAAATATGACCACTGTGGTGGCGGAGCAGAAATTTCCTCAGCCAGAAAATAGCTTTTTTTTTTCTTTTGAGTGAAGCAGCCTTAGTTTCTGTCTCTGTCGTGCTCATCCAAGTGAACTGTCTGTTATGTATAATTAATTTTCTCCTCTCTCCCAGTTTATTTTTATCGCCCACTTTTAACCATTCCTTCAAAGGACCCCTCCCCCGCATCCGTCCTCCACAGTGCCTGCTGAAAGTGACAGCTGCTCGGGTACGGGGGATGCTTTTTGAAGCAGGCACTAAAAAGGCCGCTCACTCAAGTCGACTCGGAATAGAAAAAAGAAAAAAAAATATGCCGTTCTGACGGTATCAAAAACACGCCTGCTAATCTGACTGCAAATTGAAAATAAACTCTGTCTCCAGTGTGCCGCCTGTTGGGGAACGGAATTTACACGGCTTCCTTTTGTGCAAAGAGTTGTTGATTAGTTTGGTTGACATGTGAGGCGGAGTGATGAGATTGACTGAAGTAGGACGCTCAGAACTTGTTCACCGCTTCCCAGGCATTTCGTCTTATTGACAGGAGCACTGCATTGGATTCGTTTTCTTGTAAAAAAAAAAATTAAATTGATCTCTCGTAGTTTGTTGAAAGGGCTCCCATCCAAACCAAAGACACACTGTCATTGGTTGCGTTTGACCCTCGGTCTCCTGGCACGTCACCGCTGAGATCGAGTTCCAGTTAATCCTGGTGGTTCTGCTTGAAGGTCCAAAGATGCAGCGTTGACCCCGGTTCCACTTCTGACCCAGTGGCCTTGTGTAGAAGTCCCAGCGCCCCCGCAGCTCGTGGGCACGGCCTCAGCATATGAGGTTTCCTCCCCGGCATGCCAATGCGCTTGTCAGCATTCTGTCCACCCCCCCACCCCTCAGACACTGACACAGACGGGCAGCTCAGTTCCTCGATTTATGTGGACATAAAAAAAATGGCTTCTCTTGTTGCATTTCCTCCTGTGAAGAAGAGCCGGTGCCTGCTATTGATCAGGAAGACACAGTTCCTTCCTGTAAGAGAAGTCGACAACTATATCATCAGTTTTGTTCTTTCATTTTATTGCTAAGGTGTGCAGCCGGCAGGGCAGGTGACACGCAGTACTTTCTATCATTCTGGTTATTCCTGTAACCCTTTTAATTATTTTTCTCGCTTAATATCTGTAGAGCGAGTCTTCCAAAATCCTGATACAAGATGCTTATTGTTGTTGCATGTGGATCTCAGATCAGTCACAAGAATCGTGTGGCGGGGAAACAGAGTTCAATTCATACACTTTACCATGAAGTAGGGTGTTTAATGGTACACTGTAGTTAGGACTCATTAGTTTCTAGTATTGTTTTGTATTTTAAAAATATCAGGGTATTTATCAGGCTTTCTTAGGCAAAAATGATGTGGGGACATGTAGTCTTGATGGAAATCATTTAAATTTGGTATGTTCCTTTTCTAAATTCCTGTTTTATTTTTTTATTTTATAATTTAAGTTTACATTTATTTGAACAGACACAAACAGACAGTATTATTACCTTTTTAGTTATACGGTATCCAAAGACCTGTGATAAACGCACAGATTCAGAACTACCAAAATAAACATTTAGCAACAGCAATACAGCCAGATCATCAGTTGTGGGATTGGCGAAGAAGCGTTCCCATGACCTCCTTAAAGTTGTCACCTTCATCATTGACTCTAACAAACATGGGATCATGTGATGCTATTTCTAACATAGGTTCCATCCATTTTTAACGTAGTTGTCGAGGATCATATGGGCAGGTGTGACGAACCCTACTTTTGTCACTGCAAAGTCCTATTTTAATGTATTGAGCAGTTCAGTTTGGTCCCCCAATACGCAAAGTCTTTATCTCAGTGACAATCAGTAAAAAAACGACGGCCGTGAACTATAGTGTGCAGTGAATACACTATACCGTGGGTTTATAGCGATCTATTCATTTCTCAAGAGTCAATGTATATGAAAGTGTCACAGTCAAACACCCTGAAATGTTGGGATGTTGTCGAGGCCGTCACTCATACCCAGCGTTTGCCTTCCTAAATTCCCCTTGAGCAAACAACACCAGATTCCACTGGTTCATTGGAGAAAAAAAACAGCAGATCTTTGAGTATATTGCATCTGGCCCAGCCTGTCAGTATCAACGGCAGAAAGTGTGTGTGTGTGTGTGTGTGTGTGTGTGTGTGTGTGTGTGTGTGTGTGTGTGTGTGTGTGTGTGTGTGTGTGTGTGTGTGTGTGTGTGTGTGTGTGTGTGTGTGTGTGTGTGTGTGTGTGTGTGTGTGTGTGTGTGTGTGTTGCCGATGCTGAGATAGTCTCAGTTTAGATGAGGGAGCCTACTGGTTGTTTACCGTGCTCACTAGAGTCTGTCTGCCTCTTCAGGCATGTTTGGCTTGTTAATGAGAACCACTGTGTGAGAGAGGAGACAGCGCACTGTTTGTGTGTGTGTGTTTCTGTGAATGCATTTGCATTGAGATCCGCTGTGCATCATCAGTGTGCACACTATACAGGGCCGTGGCGTACAGGATGCCGTGTGAACGCGTGCAAGCATTGGGGACTCGTCGTGCTAAATGTAAGGTAACGCTTTCTGCTGTGGAGCAGATGAAGCAGGGGAGAGTTTACACAGGCACATAGCCATTTATTGTTGTGATTAATGTTAATGGTGCAGTACCTCATAATTGCTTGCCCCCTTCCCCCCCCATTCTCAGTCTCTATAGCTCCCACTTCTTCATTCCTGTCTCCCCCCCCTTCTTGCACATACACACCCTCCTGGTTTGTGTTGTGTTTACCAAGGGAAAACTTAAATAATTCAGGCGGTCTGTTCTCCCCAGCTCTGTAAATAAGACTAATAGAAGGCGGGCCTTTTTAAGAGAGCCACTTGCCCAGGGAAAGCATGGCCGTGGGCTAGCCTATAAATCAGCTAGCTGCCTGTCTGGCTGTGTTGGCGGACTAGCCAGCCACAACCCCTATGTTAGCGGAAGTAAGGGCGACTTATTCCAGAGAGGTCAGGAGTATGGCGACGTTGCCCCCGAGGCGGCGGTGGCGGTGGTGGTGGTGGGCATTGAGAAAGTGTGTGCATATGTGTGTTGGACACACAGGCAGGATCACTCTCTCCCTCTCCCCTCCCTTAGTTGCACTCTGGCTTGTGTTTGTGTGTGTGTGTGTGTGTGTGTGTGTGTGTGTGCGTGTGCGCGCGCACACTCGCAACATGGAGGCATGCTCCACGGCTCATAAACCACACACTCTGATGTCAGCACCTGCATGTGTGTTTACCAGATGGAGATAAGTGCTCATTTATTCATTTTGTTTATCACTCATTTTTTTCCCCTGAGTGCCCGGGCTCTCTTTAGAAGTGGGCTGGTGCTTCTGGCTAGTGTGTGTGTGTGTGTGTGTGTGTGCGTGTGCGTGTGCGCGTACGCGTGCGCGTGTGCGTGTGTGTTTGGTAAGGTCTTATATAGTCAGACACTTCACAGAAAACCAGTCAATAAAGAAAAAGAAAAACATTTTTGTTTTTCAGAATGGGCAGTTAGCCTTCTTAAATCCACCGTGCGATCCCACTTCAGCTGCAAGACGAAGGGTAGATTTTGAGTAGCTTTAGCTCTAAATCACTTTGGAGCACTTCCCAGCCTCTCACCTCCCCATATTTATCTCTCAGTAGCCACGTTTACACAGAAGGGCCAAGTGGGACCTCAGGTTTAGGGGCCAACTCCAAACTTTACTAAGCTCCGACTGAAAGCAGTGTTAGTTTATTTGAAGCTGTATCCCAGATTACAAATGATCGCTGTTAACAACAGCAACAGACTTTTTAACCACAGAATTGTTATTTTGAAGAAGACTGCTAAAATTGAGCAAGCCTGTTAGACTTCGTAGTGGGAACAGCCGTGCTTACTCGACAGCCCTAATCACAGTGTGATGTCCTTGCCTGAGAAATAGTTTGGATTCCTGGCGTCCATTGGCCCATGTTAACGGTGGAGCCAAATTCGAGTTGTCAAATCACAAATGAAGTTTGAAACTCCCCTTAAAACGGTGTTGAAGCGGCACAGAATATCCTACACCTCCTTCCTTTACTACCTCCTTTCATTCCAGAGCCTCTTTGTCAGCTAACTCTTTTGTGCTCCTCTCAAAGGGTTAAAGAGGGAGAAGTGATGAGTAGCCCGCCAAGTCTGGCCTCCATTGTGTGTTGGCATTGTGCCACTGCATAGCATGTCGACCATAGACACATGTACATGGGACTTTTCTCCACTCACAGGGGCTACAGTTACCCAGTAATACTAACCCCACACTCCCTGCAAATCAATGCAAATCCATTTAGGGTTGGTGGCATCAAAAGGCTAATGCTACCACTCGTATGTCATTGGCAGCTAAATGCAAAATAGCCTTGAATAAGGTTGAAAAGCTTTACTTCTTCCACAACATCTTCTTCTGGCCTACAACATCCCGATAGGCATTGCTGAACATCTTGGAGAACCTCCCTCTTGCATCCAACAACTTTACATTTTTGGGATGCTCCTTAAAAGACCGGTTGTTTTTCTTCTACTCCCTCAGTGGAAACATGTGCTTGAGGACCATAAAACTTTTTCCCTCCCTTTCCTCCTGTACAAAGCTTGTTAAGGAGAAAACCACTCGACGGCATGTTGTGTAGAACATTGGTGGCTGCTCAGCCTAATTCTTTTAGCAGACCTGGGTTACCTCCATGCGGCAACGACGTCCCGGGGGTGCTTTTAAGTCGTCTCTCCCTCCTCAGCCCCCCTGCAGAGGAGAGGGAAGCAGAGCTGGGGGCACTCTGGGAATAAGTACTTCAGGCCAGACAATGGCCGACCGACGGCACGGGGGTGGGGTGTTGATTGTAACCAGAAATAGCAGGAGGAGGAGGCCTCCAAACTGGGAGGAGGGGTGAGATAGGGGAGGTCGAAGGTTAGGCTGATCCCTACTTTAAAGGTGGAGTGAGGCCATGGAGGGTTTTTATTGCCCTTGTGTTGCTTTTTGCCCAGCCGGGGTGAACCTCTGAGCTACTGCTGCGCCACGGGGGAGGGGCATTGAGGTGGGGTTGTGAGTGCGAGCGACACATTGCTGTCCCATGATGGTTCCAGTTGTGCTCGGTGACCTCTGACCCTGATCCCCCCCCACACCAGGAGCTGTCGCATAGGTCAGCGTCATTCCAACTCCCACGTGAGGAGCGGTAGGGCAGAGAAGAGCGTCTTTAAGTGTCTCCTCGGCGGTCCCCGGCTGTTCTTGACTTTGCCCCAGCGATTCCGTTCTCTCTGCCGGTAGATTTTCTGGTGCGGCGAAGGAGGCCGAGCATGTGACGAAGCAGCAAATGCGAAGGAATGCGTCAGCGATACCATTCGGCTCTTGTCGGGGGCCATCGCATTCCAAATGAAATGGAGTGTGTAACTTGTGACTGGTGTGATGTGCTGATGCGTGGCAGCTGGGAGGAGCCGCTTCCTTTCTCTCTCCAAGTCTTTCTCTTGGGGCTGTCCTCCCACCACTGCCTCACCAAGATCCATGATTTCCTCGGTTCCCAGTGCATTTTTTAGAAATGCGGCTGTTCTGGCTGATCGGCCCGGCTCTCTGCTGTTCTCTGAGTGTGACCTCGTTTGGCTCTTGAGATCAGCGGGACATGTTCCCTGGTGCACCAGCACACTCCCTCTGCCTGCCCTCTGACACATGCCAGATAGTATTTGTCCAACTGGCACTTGAGGCAACTCTGAATGTTGAGTGTGGTTTAAAAGCAATGGCATAAAACAAATTTTAGAGCAAACAAACGAGGTAGAAAAGGTTACGTTTCCCAAGCAGAGACATCATCAAGCTGAAACATAGTTAAGAACGGCCATACATGACTTTTCCTTCACTCAAACTACTAAACAAGACAGATTTCAAAGCCATTGCCACATGTGCTGTTCTCAAAACATGGCACAAGCTGTTTTTAGCTCATTTTGAGCTCATTCAAGAGGCACACCTCATCCTGCCCTCGGCAATCAGTGCTGAAGTCAAACTTGGCCACAGCACAGACACATTTTCAAAAAGTAGCCCGTCTCCCAGTCTGCTTGTAGCTGCATCAACATAAAAGCCTTGAGCGTTTAGTTTTGTGAAAGGGCGGGATTGGAGAAATCAGAACAAAATGATGCCAGAGCCTGCACCTTGGCCAGAAACAGCTGAGGGAAAAGAAGGAAGACAACAGAGGAGAGAAGGGAGGGAACTTGGCAGCACTAGCTAACTCAGAACAGCAACAAGGCAGCTCGCACCAAAGAATAATAAATAACGTTGCAGAGAGAGAAGCTCTTGTGTGCAAGGCAGGGCGGGGGAAAAAGAGGGAGTGGGGGGGAGAAGGATGACAAAAAGTCAGAGAAGCTGAGTCAAACTCTTAATTGAGGACCTGAACGCAGCATTGGAACAGCTGCTGTTGCTTGTGCCACCCCGCCACACCGGCTTTACGGCTTTTTTTTATTTGGAAGCCAAACAGATGTTACGAGGGGGTGGCGATTTCATCGGACGAGAAGTTTGGTTTCAGGGAAGAGGAAGGAAATTAAACTCTCCCACTCTTTATGTGATTTCAGGGAATTAGTGTTACGGTCTGCTGGTCGCAGCAATGGTGATTGCGACCCTGTGATATCTTGTTAGCTGCCCCACATTACAGTGTGATAGAGGGGATGCAGCGATACTGCATCAGATATCGGGCGGAAACTGACTCAAATTTATCTGTGATAAAAGGGACTATCTATTCAATTCAGATCTAAAATATACCATATACGTTATGTACTGGAATGTTAATACCTGTTAACGTTTTGACCAATTTGCTGCAGCACCAAAAAGGTTTACACTTGAATTGTAATTCCAGCTAATTCGGAAGATATTTTTACGAAATTGCAGGTGCATGATTTATTACTTTAGAAATAAATAACAATTCAGAAACATCTATATCTTTGCATTTATTTCTTTGTTTGTTTTACAAAGTTCCGATGCGACGCAGAAATGGTTTCTTATGCTTCTGCTCACTGACTGCAACCTGCTCAGGGAAATAAAATTGTCTCTTTTCTCCGAATGCTGCTGCTTTTCATAGTGGCTGGACTATAAACCATGTTTATCAAATTACCACCATTATGGATGTCTTGCTTGATTGAATTTGCTGAAATCACAAAATATTTATAAATGACGTGAATCCCATATAATTAAAGAGAGAATGGCAGTGACAGCCAGATGTTTGCCCAACAAATCGGCCTTCACAGAAATCTGTTAAAACTCTAATTGTCCAGTACAAACACCATAACTCAGCCAAGAGGAGACGGAATGCGTTGATATAAGGTTATCATAACATCTGTCGTTCTCAAAGTCAGTTCTTTTTTTCATTTCCTCGGCATGCGTTTTTACTTCCAGGTGATATTCAGCCCAGTTTGCACACAGCCCAGTTTCACTCTCTCCCCTCTCTGATCCAAATGCCTGTCATCACCGCTGGTTGGGCTCGCTCACCCCCCCTTCATCAGTGTGTCTGTCTCTCCCCCTCTCACTCTCCTTCTCATTCTGTCACTCTCCTATGGAGGATGTGATGAAAATGGCTGTTTAATCATGCAGAGAGGTCAACCAATCAAAGGGCCCGGGCCGAGTGATTTAAAGGCCTATTCAGAGCACAGCTGGAGGGAGAGGGAAAGGAATGGCGACAGTTGGGTGGAGAGAGAGAGAGAGAGAGAGAGAGAGAGAGAGAGAGAGAGAGAGAGAGAGAGAGAGAGAGAGAGAGAGAGAGAGAGAGAGAGAGAGAGAGAGAGAGAGAGAGAGAGAGAGAGAGAGGTTTGATTGCTGTATGACGCAGGTCACCTCTCATCCACTTACCAGTGGTCTCGTTTCACCAATAATTGTCGCTGATAGATTGATGTGAAGGCAGGGAGATGAATGGATGAAGCGAATAGAGGGTGGATCTGCGGAGAGAACGTGCACATAAGTGAGCCGACCCGCCGGTGATGAGATACCTACACACACTCCAAACTCACAAGACCTCATCAACAGCAGTATAGACCCACATCTTCCTCCCATTAACTTTGGCAGGCCTCCACTGTAAACCGCTGCTGAGCTCCCTACACACACACACACACACACACACACACACACACACACACACACACACACACACACACACACACACAGTTATGCTGTGTGCCGACAAGGCAGTTCTCACCTGAATGTCAATGGGAGAGAATGACAGATGGTTGGGAGGAGCAGAGGAAGTAAAGACAGACAGAGACAGTGATTGTCTCCTGAGCCTCTGTCTTCCTGTCTCGGGCTCCGGTCACCCAGTATCCAATCTACGGTATAGATATTTTCTTTGGGGTCAACCTCTATTCAACCATTCATTCCAAACATGCAGGGCAAACACCATTCTTGTTGTCATCCACACAAGACCTCGGCCCTCTGTCGCAGGTTGATACACGCTACTGTGAAAGCAGAACTTTACAAGAGCTTTTAAAAATTGAGTGCGCTCAACACGATTATCACGTTTCAATGTCATTCAAGTGCTTACAACAATGTTTTTACTCTGGATATTTGATAGCAGAGAGACACTGCGGACATACTCAAGATTCCGCATGAAGTCATGAAACGGATAGAAGTATAAAGAAGAGTGGCATTTATGGCCGAGAGGTGGAAGCTGGTGCCAATATCCGCCATAGTAGGCGACTATTTCTGGACCTGCAGACAGCCCTGGTTATGAGCAGAGTACATTATAACCCATGTTGACCCATTCACACTGATGGCAATAACATTGCAGAGCTATTATGTTCTCTCCCTTTTTATTTCCATCATTTTGTCTTAATCCCCCTCTATGACCTATAATCACAGTGCTAGTGGATCTATTTTCTCTCTAAAAGATTTCTGTGTGGAATGCATTTAAAAGTGGTTAGTTGCTTATGAATTAGAATTTGGCATTCACCTGCTTGCAGTTTGCAACTTGCAGAATATAGTGTCACCTTTGAGTCTCTTGTTATTAGTTTGCTCAATCTGCATGGAAGTATGATGTAGCCCTTTGCTGTTTTCATAGTTCATAATATTTGCCGGCTGCCGCTTGAGTAAAATTAACAACCTTCTATAAAAAAAAAAATGGTTTTGGATTAATTTGGTATGCCCCAGTGCATTATGCTGGCTGTTCCTGCTGAGGTCATTTTCAGACAATTATCACATAATGCTGCAAAGTAAAATTAATTGAATGTACATCGGGATCATGATTTGGGCTTCCGACAATTACATGAACCTATCGACTGCGATATTGACTTTTCAAATGCGTGCTCCACTCATAGAAAGACTCATACTGCATATTAAATCAAGCGCTTCCAAAAACAACAAGGGGAGAACGAGATGTTTGATGCAAATATTTTGACATTAGCAGTGCTGTGTTTATTTAAAATGTGAAGGTGCAATAAACATATTTTGTTCCTAAAATCAATAAATAATTGTGATCTTAATATTGATGAAAATAATCAAGATTATCATAATCGTGCAGCCCTCCTGCAAAACACCAAAACAGAACTACAGTACCACCAATTATTGCATTTACACTAACAGGGACAACTTGTTGCACAGAGGATTAATAATTTACTGATCCAACCATAGCAGAGTGAGCTAATGTTAAGATATGGATCAATGGAAAGTGTTGACTCAGCCGTTTTGTTGCTGTCTTATCATTGGAAGTTTATGGGGCGAGCTGGTAGACAAGTAGCCTAAGACGATGCAACTTCACCGGCACAGCTTTTATTTTCTTAAACGATCATCCAAAACCCAATCTAGATGGAAGGACGAAAGGCGATAGTAAGAAGTTTCCGTGTCCGTTTCCCAGCTGCAGTTTTCAGCAGTAGAGATTTAGTTTCACCGCACTCACCGCGGCTCTGCTTATGTTTCTGATAGGGCCGATGAGTTAGTGTTTGTAGAGTACCACTCCAGCAGATAGCTGGCCTCTCGTTCTCTCTTTCTCTTCCTCCCCCCCTTCATCTCTCTGACCCTGCGTCGGCGTGTGCCGATGAGCGCCGAGTGGATACACTCACGAGTGGTGTCTGTGTGCGCGCTCGTGTGAGCGCTCCAGAAACCGTGGGAGCTCCATTTGTTGTGTAAATGCGAGCCGCTAATTGACTGCCGGGCACGCAGCCTCTCTCCTTCACCGGCTGAACCCTGCCCTCCGCCGGGTCCCGGGGATCCTGCCAGGGGAGTGTTTGCCCCCCTCACACACACACACACACACACACACACACACACACACACACAGACACACAGACACACACACACACGCTCTCACACGCTCTCACCACCCTCCCTTTCTCTCTCTTCCTCTGTCGGAGCAGGCCTGGCACTGGGCCAAAGTGAGGATGGGCACAGCGCAGGCCTCTCTGTTCTCTCTCTGTCTGCCTGTCTCTGTGTCGAGCTCCCGTAATGAAAAGCTACACGGCATTTCCTCGTGATCACATGCTGTGCTTTATGACACTCTTTTGATACAATTTCTCATCTCATAACACACAATGGGTTCTCTCTTTTTACACTGATTTGAGTAATTGTTGGATGAATTTGCTCCTTTTTTTGAAACGAGCATAGGGGATCTTCATGAATCGGTCCACTCTCTTGCATTAGCTGCACGCGCTGACAATAATGGCCACATGTAGATGAAGTAACCCCGACTGCACTAACTCTCGGATTCAAACCATAGTTAAGTTAGGGCCCAGTCCACTAGCCATAGAGCAGTATGAGTTTTAGCCTCATCGGTAAACTCACGCACGTTAGCCCAACTGTTGGCTGGCTAGAAGCCCAGATATCAAACGTGCGCATGCAGAGTAGGTTAAACGTATAGTTGGTTGAATTAGCAGTCTGTAGCTAGTAGAGGTGTCGCGATTCTCCAAATCCACAATTCAATTTGTCTTTCGATTTTTACGTCTTGGAAGGTCAAAATCAAAGCTTATTTTGATCGATTTTCGCCCCTTTGACTTGACAGCCCTAGTGTTTGTGTCTCTCTACTGTCACATGCAGGTGCATGTCGTATATTCAGATGTCTGGGTAACATTGTATATTGACATACTAAATTCCTAATGTGGAAAATAGTGCTGCGCAATATTGACAAAATCAAACAGGATTTTCTACCTCGTCTGACCGTGCTAATCTTTTCCCAGTGACTGCTTTTAGAGGACACCTGTGCGCCCAAAAGAATACTTTGAGATATGATTGTTCCTCCAGTTAGTATGATCCAGTTAGGTGCGGTAGAGATGGTATCTGTGGTGTCGAGTCTGTTCCCTCATGAAAGGACTGTGGCATGCAGTGCTCTCTCGCTGTGGATGGCACTGCTGCTGGGAAATGATGGCAAATTGGAAACATAAGGACACAGAAAAAAAAGTGCTCTATCTTCACACACAGGCAGCCTAAATTATGTATTGTCAAGCGCATTTTGAAAATAATCAAATTTAGATTTTCTCTTAGTCGAGTTGCCGACTTGTTGATCATGACAGCCGGATAACAAAAATTGCAAATCCTGGACACGAATCAAAATTGTTCCCATGGCTCAGAGATGGCACAGTAATAGTTAAGGAGTGGCAAAGTAAGCTGTGTTGTGTTTATCATGGAAACGCAAACACACACACACACACACACACACACACACACACACACACACACACACACACACACACACAGGATCACACCTCTTGTGCTCAAGTTTTCCCATGCCAGTCCATTGTTCTGCAGAGGTAAACATCAGGGAGCAGAGAGTGGAACATACAAACAATAAACTGACACACTCTCCCATAACACTTTGTTTGGACTGCAAACACAAAAGAGCAAGTGTGTTTGTGTGTATGCAGCCAGCACCACAGTAAACTGCGGCCCTGGAGAAAGAAAGTTGGTGTAGGACCTGGTGCCTAAGAATGGCAACTTGCCGATTTCATACCATAAACACTCCCACTGTTGGAAGCATCCAAATGTCAACGATGTCACTTCTCCATTCTTTGGCAGTTCAGAAATGCTGGGAATGCAGAGTGGACGGGCAGCGAGTCAAGTCAATAGGTAGACACAGTCGAATGCTCTGTCATGTAAGGCCGGTTTGATGTGATATTCGCAGGGTTCTCTGCAGTGTGTGTTCACGGTATGCTTGAGAATGCTACTTGACTTTCAAAACTGCTCTACACTTAAATGTGAAGACTGTTATTTTAGGCCTTCGATGGCAGCAAATGAGACACAAAGAGACAAAAGCAAGGATTTAACATCAAGCTGGCCACTTATGCTCCAGAGACAACAACAATAGGATTAGCCGGCACGCTAAACAACTAAGGCCTAGGCCAAGCCTCTTATACTGCCACAAGGCCCTTTTTAATATATGTTAATATGGTCACCGGTTATTTTCTAGCAATAATTTGCCTTAAATGCCTTTTAGATCGCAATAGCAACACATGCATATGTCTTAAGAGATACCATTACACAATTTCTTGCTTGAGATGGCAAACGCATATTTATTCCAAGCTATACATTTAAAATAAAACTATTGTAAAAGTGGCATTGTGGATATTTCAGGTTAGGGCTGGGCAAAATATCAATATTATATTAGATTTTAGATAGCGTAATATGGCATACGTGTCTTTTCCTAGTTTTAAAGGCTGAATTACAGTATTTTTACTTACTAGACTGATCTAGATGTTCTATTATTTGCCTTCACCCACTTATTTATTATGTAGACATTATTAGGATTATGTATCAAAAATCTCATTGCATGAATATTTGGTTAAAAGACCAACGATCGACCATACGATATTGTTAAAATATTGACATTGAGGTATTTGGTCAGAAAAATTGTGATAATTGATTTTTGTTATATCGCCCAGCCGTCTCTCAGGCCGGGACATGTCATCTTTCTCGTTTGTGTTTATTTCACAACGTAATGCACTGAACCAGTGGAGCTGTTAATTCCCAAAGCTGCTCAACAAGTTTGATGCGCTACAGTTGCAGCAGGAGAACGGGAACATCCACAAGTGGGAACGGAAACCGAGTTGGATTGAAAGGTTCAACTGGAGTATCACTGTCGAGGAAGTGTTTATCAGTTGCTCGCCATTAAAAGCAAATGTATTTCCTGTTTTGATCCCACTGTACTCCCCACCTCTGTTCTACAAACGCATCCACTAACAGAGCTTATTGAATCGTATTGACTGTCAGCGGAAGCAGAGAGGAGAGAGGGAGAGACATAAACGATAGGCTGGCTGGAAAGTGGAGCGAGGGAATGAAAAGAGGAAGTGAAACTGAGAGATGCACAAAGAAACGTGGAGTAAAACAGCATGTGAGGGAAAGAGAAAAGGGAGAAAGGAACAGAGACAGGGAAAGAGCAAATTGCTCTTCCTCCCCCTTCTAGCTGTACCAGCAGTATTGCTGCCAGACAGGCAGTGTTGAATCTGAGTCAGCAAGACTTGAAGTGGCGCTCTAGCCTACAGGACCCGGGCTGCGAGTAGTAACACACACACACACACACACACACACACACACACACACACACACACACACACACACACACACACACACACACACACACACACACTCTCACACAGACACAGTGTCAGACCTGTCGCCCTATTCTCCTCAGCCCTGCAGCTGTAGCCCTAACTATAGCCGTTCAGTCAACTGCTCTTAATTAGTAGCTGCTGCTGCTGCTGCCCTGCCCCGGCGCCACTGTGGTAAAGCCCCGGCCTCGCGTCTGTGTGATGGGTCGCAGTTTGTGCGTTGTTTACTCTTTGCAGTGTGCATGCATGCTTTTCTCTGTGATCGTATGTGCAAATGTTGCAGGCGGAGGCACGCATCGGCATGCTTGTTCAGCTGTGGTTTTTATGCATCGTATTGTTGCAGAACATGCTCCGTCTCTAAAGTCTCTTTTTAAACGCTTCCGTCTCTCTCCTGTTGCCGCTCGAGAGAGCCACTGCTTTTAAGCTGCCATCGCATGAGGGGAAACTAAAAGGCTTTCTCAGTGCCACCTTTTCGGAGATTCCATTGAGTTAGTGCATGCGAGTAGACGTGCTCTTGAGAGGCAAAAGAGACGCGACAACTGACAAGGAAATCTATATTGCCCCCATTTCCGATGTTCTGGGAGCGCTTTGGTAACAAGACTGTTGACTTCACAGTTTCAGGAGATGGATTCAGGATCCTGTTTCACTGTTGTTCTTGTTGAGGTTTATGCCTGTCAAGAGAGCCAAGTGTGTGTGTGTGTGTGTGTGTATGTGTGTGTACTATTGTGTGTATTTGCTGCTTAAATACTTGGCCGTACTTCAACAACCACAGGAGACAAAGAAAGTATTGCACACGATACTCTCTCGAGCTCCCTGTGTTCAAACTCCATATATCTTTCCGCTCCCTACGTTCTCAGCGCATCCTGTCATGTTCATAGTATGAGGTGGCGGTGAGGCTCTCGTCCAAGCTGCGGGACAGGCTGACATATTTCTCCCTGAGGACCCTCAGCACAAACACATAGCAGGAATAAGTCTGCCAGCCAACTACGACAGCTAATAGAGGCCAGATTACAACGAGACAGAGAGAGGGAGAGGACGAGCTTATTTTAGCCTAGGAAACTCATACAGAGAATAAAGTTGAACTACCCCACACATGCACACACATTCATCACATCTGTTCCCGAAGGAACACAAACCAGCAATCCAGTGACCTAAATTAGCGACATTGCACAGCCCCTTCCGCTCCGAGGCCAGATATAGGCCACGCGGAGTCGGGCTCGCTGGACGAAGCATCTCAAGCGTCGCCCAGCGCGCCGCCCAGCGCGCCGCCCAGCGCGTTGCCCAGCTGTGGCTTCGTTCACACGCAGCCACAGCAGTCCGTGCTCAGCAGGGGGTTTGTGAAATAAATGCTCAGAGCGCTGCAGTTGAGACTCTCCAGGATTTCTCTTATTTGACATGATAGCAGCCTTAAGCGTTTTTTTTGGTGCTGGTCAAAGCGGTCGTGGTTACCCTACATAATCTGCCCATCTCTTTTTCTCTGAGTCTCTTATTTTCTTCCCCCCTCCTCCTCTCTTTGTGAATCAGCTTACAAAGACGCTTCATGTTCCATATGTAACTGCACAATATCCCTTCTTTAGTGACAGACTGACGAATGTGACAAAATAAAGGCCCACTGAACTGAACTGAACTCAAACCGTCTCCATCCGCTTCGAAAACGCACGTTTTTTTTCCACCCTCTTTCATGTCTTTACAGGAATTAATGGCCACCTCCATGAAGACTGTTAAATATGGCTTCTGTTTGCGCTGCGTGCTGTTTGAGTCCACAGGTTAGGGAGAAGGAATAATGTGTTTTCTTTTTCCTCCCCTCCCAAGAGCGACTTGTCTGCCTTTCCACTAAGAGCTTCATTTGCATTTAAGATGGTAATGTAGCCTTTTGGGGGGAGCAGAAATGATGAGAGTGTGTTGGCGCTTTGTTTCGTCCCAGTTATTCATTAGGCTTCAATAATTGCTGCCTCGCACCTCGTACAAACAAAGCCAGAAGAAATGGATTCACCTCTTTCTCCCCTTGGAAAGGTCAGGGCGTACAGCAAGTCACCTCCTCGACAAACAGATTCACAACTCATGAGTCACTTCTTTCGAAAAATGTGCTTTCTCTTTGGACGATTGAGCTAAAAACGTGTGTGTGTGTTGAGCCGTTGAAATTCAAATGAGGTGTGCAATGAGAGAGAGAGAGAGAGAGAGAGAGAGAGAGAGAGAGAGAGAGAGAGAGAGAGAGAGAGAGAGAGAGAGAGAGAGAGAGAGAGAGAGAGAGAGAGAGAGAGAGACTCTGAGGATGTCTCATTGTGGCTAGAGGTCACGAGCACGACTCTGGTGACAGGTTCTTGTCGTTGTGCGCGCCTTAACCTTTCCCCCCTAGTGAAATCACACGTTTTAACAAGCCAGAACAGATCATACAAGCCACACTTCAGCACGCCGAGGGAAGGGTCAGCCGACCTGCAGAGGAAAGTGGATTGCGGTGCGCCGATGGAGACCGGCTTAGTGCTGAATCCCATTATCAAAAAGCGTTTGTCAAATAATAGGTCAAGGCCCACTTGTACCAAAGACATATTAGGTTGTGGTTTAATTCCAGAGCTTTGTAGAACTGATTTTTGTTCCGCGCAAAGTGATTTGGTGAGAACAAAAAAGGTTGCTTGTATTAAGTCCGTTCAGACAGCGGACAGAGGGCCAAGCTTGATCTCAGCTGCTGTGCTGAAGAGAATGCATTGATAACTGGGCTGGCAATGTCAAGTATTACTTTTTACTTTGCTTTATTGGAGCTGCAGTTGTTCATATTGATTATTTTTAGCATGGTGACTTTGTTCCCATCCATGTCAGGCGCTTAATAAAATCAAACACCTCAATATTGCTACCATATCTGTCCTATACAACTATAAATGGCAGAAACTATAAAGCCCCTTTTGTCTGCTCTCCATCCAGTTTTGCACTTTTACTTACCAGGGTGGCGTATACTCCAACATTTCTTGCATCATTACAGACATCATCTACTTCACTTTAAATCCGACGGGCCTAGCGTGCATAAAATACCCAAACAACGTCCGATAATGGCTCGCAAATAACCCCTCAGCCATATTTTCAATCTGCTTCGAAAGTGGCGGTGAGTGGCTGAAATAAGCGATAAGGGATATGGGAGTTATGAATGGCAGTGGGTCCCTGGGGGACCATGGAACATGGCAGGTCTTTTTGCCTGGCCTGTATTGTTGTGATGTATTTGTACACTACGGGCGAGGTGGCTGGCTGAGAATGCAGAGGAGGGGGGGTTCAGAGGTGGCGGGAGCGAGGCGCTTATTCAGCAGACTGGAATGCAGTAGAAAAATAGAAACAGAGGGGAGACTTAATCAGACTTGGGGCAAATAACATTTAAACACATTTAAAACCACAGGGAGTGAAATATTTCGTATCTTGAGATGATTGTGTCCCCCAGTGAGGCTGCGTCTGTCATCCACCGCAATGTATTCAGACCTGAGACGGAAATTACCAGTTTCATTCACCTCCTCAGTAGGGTACACTCTATGTGGGGCTTCTCAGAGACAAGTTTGTCTTCCTTCTCAATTCTCTTGTCAAAAAAGTTGGCAAGTGTACAACAACAAGGTCATGTCTGCAGCTTCGGGCCTGTAGCATCTGTCCTATAAGCCGTAGTTATGCTGAAGACTTTTCGTACCCTGCCCAGTGTTATGTTGAAAAGACGCCGATATATTTAGTCTCTCCTCTCCTCCCCTCTTTGTCTCTGGCATTCCTCTCACTCGCCACTCTTCCTCTCATCTTCCCCCGCTCCCACCAGCCTCTCCTTATCTCTAGTCCTCTATGCTCACATTTCTGTCTTTCCAACACGTCTCCCTCTGTGTTTTTCTTTCTCTCCCTCCAAGTCCGGCTCTTATCCCTCCCCCACGCTGTCCTCCTCCCCGGAGCTCTACCTCGTCCTGGGCCCTGTTTGCTGTGGCCACGGCGACACGCTCTTTGGTTCTGGCTTGGTCTCTCATCCGACTATTTCTTCTTTATTTTCATTCGCAGTTCTTTCCCTCCTTCTGTCAATTCTAATGTAAACTTAGAGGGACGCAAAGACCAACAGACACCCACAGAACACACACAAACAAACAAACACACACGCCCTGATTACACGAGCGGCAGCTTTATTAATTGTCCTGTCTGCCAAGTTGAGAGACAGTTTCGGTAATGTGACCTAATGCACGTGTGCTGGAGGTTGCCCTGTGTTTTGTCTTCGGTTGATTCTCCCCGCTCCCTCCCCTTGTCTGCTCTGTGAGTGACTCACAATGGCTGAAGTTACTCGTACTTCTGGATCGACAAGTAGGCCCGGCCCTTCCTTTTTGGGAGGTCTCCAAAAACAGCCAGGCGCCTCTCTAAAGGCTCCGATTATGAAATAGACGCATCTGACTTTGACTTTTTTGGCCTATGGAGGGATATTTTGGTAGAAAGGTTGTTAGACTGTGGCTTCCAGTTCATCATTAACTATTGGGGGGGGGGGGTTCCCTCAGCAAAACCTATGTTATGATTCTTCCCACATTCTCATATTACAAATATAAATCTACATAAAGGTGGGTAGATTTTAAACAGTCCAAATGTTCTGTTTACCTAGTTATAACTACAATATGTTTCTGTAAACAATAGCATTTGCTTAACGTGCCGCACATTTCATACCGTTTAGATTATGCCCAATCCTCAAAAGAGGATTACATTTTTTCCATTAGATGTTAACTTGATTTAGAATGAGGCAAAAAAAGACCGTGGGAGGAAATTCACACCTAAAAAACCCCCCAAAAAAACACCACTCTCAAGAGCGGCAGGCTGTGATGCTGGTGAGGTATTCAAGAGTCTGGATGACCTGAATTTGCCTCTATAAGCAAAAAACAAAGAAGATTCAAGGCAGCTAACGTCATCTTAGATCACTATTTCTGTTTCTTTTTCACGATAGAGAACCAAACAGGTTTCATCCATAACAAAATGATTCCCAGCTGCTATTATTTAAAGCCCATGTAGTGATAGAAGCGCGGCTATTGAAGCACTCGATTAAAACTCTAAACCATGTGGAATCCCTGAGCTGTAGTGCAATATTTATTTTGAAGGACTTAGTCTCAGTTGAAGTGGTGTTGGTTATAGTTATGTGACAGGCACTCAGTTGCCCACTAGCTGACAAAAAAAGTTTCCCTTTTCAGCTAAACATGCACAGACTCCTCTCCTCTTATCTCTCTCCATTCCTCCTGGTTCCGCCTCGCCGGCCCTCTGAAAAGGTATCGTCAACTCCTCTCATCTCACCCGTCTATCTCTCCCTCTTCTCTCTCCCTTACCATCACCTCGCCTTTTCACCTGCACCATTTCTCTCTTGTCTCCTCATCTCCCGCCTGATTATTGCACCCTCTCTCACTTGATCTCCCTCCTCTCACATTTATTTTTCCTTCTCTTCTCCTGCCTCCTATCGCATCATCGCTTCATATTATTTTGTCTCCTTCCTGAGAAGATTTTGGTGGGTAGACATCATTGAATGGACATTTAGTCTCTTACGTATAGTCCAAGAGGGGAGAAAGTTAAAAGTGTTGTTGCTGTACGTGTCGTTGCTGTTTGCTGCGAATAAGGTATTACTCACACACCCACATTTACACACCAGCTTTCATCTCGCTCTCTGTCGCCACCTCTATAGTGGAGCAGTGATGCGTGCAGCGCTGTGTGTCGAGCTTCACCAGGAATACAGTATGTACTGATGATCTGGGACAAGACAGGAAATCGTCTGAGCTCACAAGCCTCTATTCTCTCTCTACTGAACACAATGCATGAGTGTACACATATACACACACACACACACACACACACACACACACACACACACACACACACACACACACACACACACACACACACACACACACACACACACACACACACTGTCTGTTGGCTTGAATATCTCCTGAGCTAAAAACAGTTGGGATAGACGAGCTTCCTTTGTTTCAGCCTCACAACGATGCGACTGAAGATAATTGGCGTTGGCCTCACATGACTCCGATATAACTGTTAAACAAAATGCATGGTCTCCTTCCACTGAGTTCCTGGACGTGACAGTGTCTTTGTTTAGCGCGTATGCGGTTGCAAAGCTCCCTATATTGTGATGAGTTTGACCACGAGGGTCGGCGTGTTTGTTTTGGGGTGGCAGAGTATTTATTGATTTTCTTGCAGAACAAAAGCTTATAAAACCTCTTTTTTTTGTATTGCAATGAACAGCGAATTAGAAATCCGCTAACCTTCTCTTCCTAAACGACCTAATCATAAACTGTGACTTGCATATAAAGGCTGGAGATGTACCGTCTGAGCCCTTTTACACAACATCTCACGTGAGTTATCTCATTTTTCTTTTTTCCTCGATGGTTTCCCTGTTATAGAACCCACATTCCCCCAAGCAGAGACAGCTGCATTAACCCTGATGTCTTGTGACCCATCTGTGGACATTAATTTGCTAAACACCATGTGACACAAGCCACACGGCTGCCTTAAAGCATTTAGAGCATAGGATAAAGCCATGCGGTCATAGCCAATGATATGGTTACTAATACTCCTCAACAGCACACGTCCGGAAACAGTACGGGCCTTAATGGACAGAGATGGATAAGGATGCTGTCCGAGTCAATAGCGAACCAGCCCAGATACACTGTGTGTGCTTCTCTGTGCGCCTCAGTGTGCATACGAGTGCTTAGGCTCACGTGCCGTCATTACAACAAAGCAGGACATATTATTTGTGTAAACTTGTTCTGGATGGGAGAAAAATTGGAGAGTCGTCTGTCTGTTTCAATAAACTTAATAAGTGGAGACAATATCAAGTGTGATGGGGCACCAGAAGACTCCACGGCTGAGAAGTTAGCAGCTAGATTAAGTCTTGGACTTGTGTCAAGTCTTTGAAGTGCTTGGGTCAGATGTCGGTCTCTTTATGATGTAATCTAAATAGGGAAACCATCAAAAGGATTCTGGTTTTAACTGTCTTTATCTAGAGTTGCGTGTTTTGTCACTTTGTTCCCGTTGACACCAAAACCAGAGCAGATAGTACTTTGGACTTCCTTTTTTGTTTTTCTTCAATTATTAACGTCAACTTGGAGTAGATCTCAGCATTTTGAAATATTTTCTCATTAACTCCTGCTTTTGCTGTTGGTTCATAGCTAAGACATCATTTTGAAATATGTGTGCAATCCCAGGTAGAGCTGGTCATTCGTCTAGTGCTGACGATGTTGGGCGGTCTTCATAAGCTTACTCTTGAAACAGTAAGTCCGAGAAGGAGAGGCTACCTTTTATGGTGCCATTAAAACCAAAGGAGACGGTGATTCTTTTTAATACCTTTCTCCTTGAAGCGACTCCTCTTCCACCCACTGCCACCATCTACAGCACTGTCCTCAAATCCTTGGAGAGAGGATTTACAATGGCACGCCTGTTTTTACAACAACCAGCACAGGCCCACCCCAGCACTCTGGGTGTCAAGGGTCAATCAAACTCACAAGGGGGAGGGTCCGAGGAAGTGACAGTAGAACGGGCTGAGTTGAGGATTGCAGCATTTGGCACAACGGGCTGTTTCGGGCAGAGCGGGCTGCATTCCATTACAGTGAACTCAGCAGGGAGAATATAGGCAGTGCTGTTGAGGAATGCACCGGTTTTGCTGTAACAAAAAGAGCTCAGAGCAGTTTATTCGAGGGTCAATGAACATTCCTACTACAGGCAATATTTGATCATTTTTGTGCGCTTTAAAGTTGTAAAAATATGCCTTCATGAGCGTTCAACATATTAAAGGTAATTGGTATCAGTTAATCAATCAGTTCGTCGGTCACCAACAACAATATGTGGTCTACACTGTATAAAGACAGCATGCTTTGGCCAGTTGATATTCTTCAGTTCTGTCAACAGTTTACCGTTTTGTCCACTGGCTGAACCTGTCCTCGCCCGTAGTTTCATGCCATCAACACCTGTACAACCTGCATTAGAGCGCTCAAACCACAGCTCCACTGCTGGAAAACCACAAGGTTGTTTTGTGGTTGACCTTCATTGTGACTGGCATTGCTCAGTGCTGATGGGTTGGGTGGCATGCAGACCCATGCTGGGTTTGTGATTAGCAATAACAATGCCCGGCTCCGAACACACTCCACGGGGTAGTTTCCCAAAATATCTATGCAGGTGCAGTTTTGTTTTGGACCGAAAAATTCAGATTGTTGCAACCGTAGTTAAGAGTTTAAAGGATCTGTGTTGCTTTCTGTGCTGTTCCTGGTCAACTTACAGCAGTAATCAATCATCTGAGTATGTCTCCCAGCATCACTCCCAGGGTCTGTCTCCTTTCTGAGTGAGGTTCTCTCAAATCTCAATGTCAATTGTCATTTATACAACACACAAGCTGTGGCTGCCTGACAACAACTGCACCACGTAACAATAGGCTACACAAATATGGATGCTACATTAGCTCGCATTGTCCACCATAAAGGACCAATTAAAGCTTTAGCGAGCGGGTTGAATTTAACTTATTCATTCGGAAGAGGAAGAATGTGTTATTACTATTTTCAAAGCATATATTGTAAATGAAGAAAGTTGGAGACAATGTAATCAGTAATGGATGATATAAATGAAGAAACGGTAAAAGAAAATATCTAGGTGTAGTAGTGTGCAAGACGTTCAATTCATTCTGAAATATGAGATTTAATCCAGCGTAACGAGACATGGGGATGATATGCGCTTCCATATTGAGGAAGACTTCAAGTTAAGCTGTTGCATGTCATCACCTTAAAGCCGCGTCAAACAGAAGCAGCATTAGCGTTATGCTACAGACAATAGTGCAGGCTCAGCGTGATAAATGTTCAACTAACTGCACCATTAACGCGTTACTGTGTGGCTCGTATCAGGCACATTGTGGCACTGACCTACATATCGCCTACCTCTCCCACCTTCACACACACACACACACACACACACACACACACACACACACACACACACACACACACACACACACACACACACACACACACAGACAGACAGGATTTGTCATGGAAAGAAAGACCCATTCGCACAAACAGTCGAGAGATTAAGAGTAAACCACTAATCTGACGGTGCCTGCATCTCTGTGTTTGTGTGTCTGTGTGCTCCATTTTTGAAATGTGCAGGTTTTGTGCGATGGCTGGTTCATTCTGTCTTAGCAGCTGGAATGAAGCCCTTTGTTTATCCAGGAATTTCACCCCTGAGAGAAGAAACGGGCTAGAAATTGTGTGCCCATGTTTAGTTTGTTGTGATTGCCATAAATTTGGTGTTTAAACAATCAGTTTGTATTTTATTTGGGCTTCTGCAGCACTATGAGTCATTAAAGGTGGAGAACGGGACCGAAGAGATAGAGGGAGAGAGAGACGTGTGAGCTGTTTTGCAGAAATAGCGTGAGGGTGAGAAGCTTGGTCACAGAGATGGAGACAAATACAGTTTGTCTGCTCTCCATGTGTAATTGGACACCCTGGGGCGCTCAACCCTGAGTTCACCAGCCAAATCAGAAACAATGTTCATAAACTGTTCAGAGCACCGAGATGGTGACGTTCATGATCCACACACACACACACACACACACACACACACACACACACACACACACACACACACACACACACACACACACACACACCTGTCACACAGATTACTTTTGAGGTTTGTCCACAGCTCAATCCTTCTGCATTCCAGCTTCGGGGCAGACGTAGATTCAGAGAAAATGCAGAAGTTGGTGTGTGTGTGTGTGTGTGTGTGTGTGTTTGTGTTGGTGGTGTTTCATGGCCTCATTTTAAACGCACACGCTGGAGTCGATGACCCTTTTCTCCCACAATATTAGATGAATGCAGGCAACAACAGATGAGCACAGGCGCATGTGCACACATTTGTGACTGACTGCAACACACACACACACACACACACACACACACACACACACACACACACACACACACACACACTTGTGTCTGAAGTAACGTCTGTCAGCATATAATCCCATTTACCTCTGAAAACACAAGAGTGTGTTTGAGGGAATGAGGAGAGGAAGAATGTGTGTGATGTAAAGCCCACAGTCTGTCCACTGGCAGCTGTCTCTCACACACACACACACACACACACACACACACACACACACACGTCAGTTATCCATAAGGCACATTGAGTGTCAGAGAAGCAGTTGTCTTTGCACTTATTGCTGCTCCAGCTCTTGAATGTGTGAGTGGATTGTTTCTCAGTTTCCACCGTCGTGCTTGTGCAGGCTGCTGGTTCAAGCCTGGGAAACACATAGAGGAGGAAAATAACTATTATTATAGTTGAAAAGACTGTGTTGTAAATTCTTAATGTCTTTTTTATGTATTTAACTATGTTTATTATTATTGTGTGTTTTATAACCCTGTGGCTTATGATACTTTCTCAAAAGAAAATCATTTTACAATCTTCAGATTCTATTATTCCAAGACACAGAGCTGAGCAGCTTGTAAAGCGTCTGCTGTAAAGAATTTATTCTTGGCTAATGTACTTGAGCGAAACGAGCGGAGAACTCACGGAGGACGAAGTTTAAGGCCGGTGTTTCTGCTGCGTAGCTTTTTTTCTCTACTCTTTCACGTCCACGGTTGCCTGCTAGATGGGTCTAGATCAGGTTTTATCACTCTGACCAGGCCGATGGCTTGAAAGTCAGCCCAGCAAGGTGCTTTAAAGACAGGGGTCTCAATTTGTTCCGGTGCCTGACTTCCTAACAGACACACTCACACGCTCTATACGCTACTTTTGTACTCTAGAACAAGGCATTTGTTTTGGCAGGCCACCTGCCACAGAGAGGGAGAGAGAAAGGGCACTGGCGCTTGTCCTCCACTAAACTGATTTACGTTGGCACTAAAACAGAACTCATAAGGACTTTTTATACGCCACAAGACTTGCCAGTCAGCTTGTTCCCCCAGCCGAGGCAGAAAGGAAATGATACAAGATACCACAATATATAATACTTCTTTGTTGTCCGACCTCTTGCAAATTGGTCGTACCCCCTCTGAAATTTGTCTTGGCCCGCTGGATGACTTGAATACGATATAGGGACAGTTGATTTTGGTGATTTAAAAGTGCTAGCTCATATTTTGGATATTCTCATCACTAAATGCCTTTTTGTCACTTTTTTTCTTGCTGATAAAGTGATGTGATGTGAAAGTATCTGGAAGATTTCTGCTTATATTTCCCTCAAGGGCACTCTAAAAATACTCTCCATACTAAGTTATTCATACTTATTCTGCTGTCATCCAGCTATTATTGAAAAATGAGGACCTTTATGAACAAATCTCCGTGGACAGTGACAAATGGGCTGGATATTCTTTGATAGAATGCCAGTGGTTTATTGCAATAATGTTGACATTCTCTGATAATCCTCAGCAGACGGAGTGATTGCTTTCTTTCAGTGTTGAGATATGAGTTCTTGATTCATTGAGAGGACTCCTTTCAGCCCTCCCAGCCCCCTCAGCCCCTGAGACAGCCTCTGATTGGGACATATGTCAGACTAGTGGGCTAACCAGGCTGCAAATGACTAGCCTGCACCATGCCTACCTGCAGTATGTATGTGTGCATTTTTAGAATAGTTTAGAGAGCTACCCACATCCTCTGCTCTCTGTAATAATGTCAGTCAGACTGTTTGTGTCTGTCTGTGAATGTGTTTGTCTGTCCAGGGATTGCCACCCATCCCTCCTTCAATCCGTCCGTCCGTCAGCGTGTCGGGGGATGGTAATCCATTCTTCCCATATGCAGATAGTGGCGGTGAGATTAGACCCTGGGAGAGGATTAAGGCTTCAGGGTTTGGCTCCCCATCTTACCTCCTCTCTAACCATCCCACCCCCCACACCCCACCATCCGCTTCCTGCCGCCTCCTCATGCTGTTCAGTCCTTCACCCGCCCCTCACCCATCTCCCCCGGGCAAAGCTCCAACCTCTGGAGTGTGTTGCTTGCTGAGTGAAGAGGTGGAGGGCAGATTAAGATAGGGACCCATTAGGTTTTTGTACATGTGTGTTTTGATTTGCATGCGCATAATTCTTTGTGCACAAAAGGTCTCTATGTACGCACACAAACAGAGGGGAGGGTGTGTGTGTGTGTGTGTGTGTGTGTGTGTGTGTGTGTGTGTGTGGGGGGGGGGGGGGGTTGAAGTGCGCCCAGTATGTCTTTTTAAACCATACTGCTGTCAGTCATCTCCTCAATTATGCTATGGTTGTGATGCAATAATTGACTCTGTGCATGTATGAGAGTGTGTGTGTCTTGACAATTTGCATACATTTTCGGAGCCTTTCCCCTCATTCTCGCCCGCATCCATCTTTCTAAATCTATTTTCCTTCAATTCCACCCTCTCACCTCTTCCTCTTATCCCAGATGTGACCCACATGTTGTGATGCAAGGGTAAAGAATTTTTCCCCGTGTGCCGCTCTTCCATCCTCATCATCGCCATCCCTCTCTCGCCACCTTCTCCTCCTCTTTCTCCCCTTCAGTGGCGAGTGCTGTAATTGATATGCCACTGGCAATAAATCAGCACAGCTTCGGGGCTGAGCAGCGACCATTATCTGAGCGGACAGGTTTAGTTGCTTTTGGAGAAGCGGGTGAGAGAGGGAGAGTTGATCCAGCTCAGCTCACGTGAGTTGCCAACAGCTCACCACCTCAACAACCTGTGGAATTTCCTCACAACGCACACAAGAGTGCACCACCGCCCCCATTTCTTCTCAGGGTTCTCGCCACTCTTTAAGCCAAATAAACAAAATGAAATAAGGCGTTGGGAGGACCCCCTCCTTTCTAAGCTTTTCCCTCTCTGTTATGTCTTCTACCTCCCTTTCAATCCCTCATTCCAATTCCCAATGCCCATAGGGACTCAGAACAGGCCTGTCAATTGATAGGGTGTCCCGATATCAAATCCAATCAACTTGGCCCCTTACAGCCCCTCTCTCTGAGGCTTTCCCCTGATGTGATAACGGCCTCGGCTCCTCCGATATGGTGGCTGCCCAGTCCCAAAGCCACAGACGCTCTCCAGCCCCAAAATGATTGACATGTTTTTCCTTGATGGTGCCAGATATGGCTTGCAACCTTGTTTCAGCGCTCTTCCCACCATTTCACTTGAGCTCTGGAGGAAATTGAAATTGAAGAGGGTTCAAAGGGATAAGGCTGTCGTGAGAAAATGGCGAAATTTATGAAAAAAAAGGAATGCGTGTGAAACGCTGAGTGATTGACCATACTCTCAGCAGTTGGGCATGTGTTGAATAACGAGGAAGAGGGAGTTGGGGGGCCCATGTGCGAAGACATTATTTCTCTGATTCTTTCAGCCATCCGGTTTGCTGCCCTGTTAGTTTTGAAGTGTATGACTCCACTTTTCTTTTTCTTCCCACTCATGTGTTAGTTAAAGTGTACGTTGTGATGTCATCGTCTTATTACTGGGATAGATAACAAGCCCTGGATGCAATTTGTTGTGCGATTCACACTCTCTTACATCGAGCCGTGGCTGGCCTAAATGAAGAGGAATTACTTTAGGGACATTTTTCCCCCCCGTTATCGCTCGTTCTTTATCAGGCTCTCTCATTTCCTCGCTCACTCAGTCTGCCTCATTGTGTCTTTCCCCTCACTTGGAAATGACAAAGGAAAATGAGGCAGCCGGCCTCCCGTATACGTGCCACCACGTTTTAAATTGGCATCTGGTCTCGTTGCGCGGCGCGGCTGTACCGTTGAGCAAGAAATTAGTTTTTTTTATTATAGGCTGGCTCGTCACTTTATTGCAGCTGCTTATGTCGAAGAGGCTGTGGCCTGCGTCGAGTCGTTTTAATCTCACAGAGTGGAGAGTGAGGGTGTAACTGCACCTCAGGCCGTTCTGTCTGCTGTTTCCTTGCCGAGGAGCCTCAAACCACGGGGCTCCCCTGGTGTTTGATTTCAGCGCAGGTAGAGCTCTGATTAAAATGCTGCGGAGATGCTGCCTTTTGTTTGGCTCACGCTGCTCCTCACTCACCCTTCTGCTACTCACTCTTGCTTTGTCTTTCTGTCTCCTACTTTCTTTTTCCCTTGCTCTTTTCCTCTTCCTTGCCTTGCTCTTCATCTCGCCTACACGTCCTCTCCCGGCCTTTCGTTTGTGAAAATTGGATGACACCACCTCTCCCTGAACCTGACCAGCGTTGTCTCAGCTGAGCTATGGTTTGCTATTCCATGAACATCGCCACTACTATTTCTTTCCCCTCCTGCTCCCTCCGTCTTTCTTTTCTCTCTCACACACTATTTGCAGCAACGGCAACGACTTAAATTGATGTGCAATTTAATGACTCCTCTTGCTGAGGTGTTTAATTCTTTCAATACATCCAAAAGTGCCTTTTTCTCCCTCTTTCTTACTCACTCTCTCTCTGGCAGCTGTATTAAAAAAAAGAAAAAGAGACGCCACATTCATCCCTCCGATCTTGGTAAACTGACCACACTCTGACCTGTATACATGGTGATTGATAGACGGATAGCCTTGCTCCTGTGGCTCACCACGGGGAGAGCAGGAGATGGAAACTGAGATAAAGAGAGAAAGGAAAACTCAGCATTCCTGTTCGCCTCTCCCATCACTTTCCATATTTTGATTTTCCTCAATCTCACGTTTCTCCCACCCACCTCCTCCTACCTTGCTTCATCTCTCCATAGTGTCTCTCATCTTTTCCGATTCAGCGTGGTCATAAAACACCCTTCGTGCAGACACTTTGATAGTCAAGGTGAAATTGAAGCACGGGGTCCCTGGGAGAGTTGCGTCCCGCTTTGCATAATCAGCATTTACAGGAGAACTAATGTCCCGGTTTTGCAGGAACATGATTGGCCTGTCAAGCAGCAGCACACGCCTGCCAAACCCTGCTCCTCATCATCATTGCGTCGTCGTTGGAGGACGCCCAAAAGAGCAGATACTCTCCCTTTTGACTCCTCCTCTTCTTCTCCTCCTCCCTGTCCTTTATGTGTGAAGCCTCCATCCTCAATACGTTTTCTCACTTCTGGCCTTTAATTCTGCCGCCTTTGTTGTCCGCATCCCGGGTTGTCAAGGGATACCAGCTGTGCGGTATAGTGTGTGCTGTGTGAAATATATTTGCGTATTAATGAAAGCACACCTAAGCAATTGTGTATTTGCAAAGTCCTGGCTCTTAATTGATCCGAATGAGTCGGTATGAAAGGCAGTGAGGAAGGAAGTAGGGTCATACGTTATGATGCTGGTCTCGGCATGTTGCCACATGTGCTGGTGACAATCCCTCACTTTGACTATTACAGCGTAAACTGTAAAATAGGGCCATCTGTGTTACAAGGTGCATTACCTGCTATGTGTGCTTGAATGTTTTTGATTTTCCACTGCGATACATTGCCGGAGGACGTTGCCGTGTTGCAGCAGAAGTTGAGCCAGTTGCATCCTACTACAGCGGGACGCTCACTGTGCCGAGGCCAGTGGTCTGTTTCAAAAGAAAGACGAGGTCGCCTTTTTTGGTTCAGTATGAAATTGCTTAAATCGCACTGGTAACTGAAGAGCAAGAGAAGGTTTTGAATGTGATTGCAGTCTGATGGGAGGGGCAGGATTGGCTGTAAAAGAGTGTTGTGTGAGAGATATGGACCCTTCAAAAACAATAATTGTGTTGAATGTGCAGCAAACGTATCCGTAAAGGGTTGTTCTATTTCTCTCTGCATGAGTCTAATTTGTCCTGATATCGTATGTATTGTGATTGTAGCTCCTGAGGGAAGCTAGTGTGTTGCTTGTGACCTGCTGTGCTGCCATGAGAGCCTGATGCCTGGATACGGAACTGTGTGATTACAATAAGGGGTTACGTTTCTGTAAAGCGTGTTGATACCGTTGAAACCTTGACAGGAAAGCCTTCGAGCAGACCTTCCTATAAATTCTTTGCTGTCAATGTAACAGTGGCCCTCTGGCATTTTTTTTAAACGCATGCCTCCGCCAAAGCCACCATGGTAAAGTTAAAAGTTATGAAATATTAAAAGAATTGAATGTTGTAAAATCTATTAACTCGTTCCAGCAAGATTCCCATTATGTGTACAGAGCCTTTAATAATCGGGCCATGCCTCCCCTGCTATTTCCCCTCATAATTAAATGCAGACACACATTTGCCTTCCAGACTTGATTTGATATTATTTATTTATTACTGGGGCAAATGTCAGCTTGATTTTTTTTCTTTCTTCTAATTTTGGCGGTGTAATTTGTGAGCCTTTTCAGCCTCTCTGCCTGCTTGATGCATAATCAATAGGAAATGTTCCTTGGACGCTCACCGTGTTTTCTCTCTCTGCCTTCCAGGGCTCCCCGATCGTGCCTCTGTGGATGATGTTCCTGATGACGGCCTGCGACGCTGAGAACAGGACAGCGGATCAATAGGAGTTTTGCTGCCCCTCTCTCCATCCTTCTCTCTCTCTCCCTCAAACTGTCTTCCCTTATTCCTGGACAGAAGAGTGGAAAACGAAAGGAAAACCTGACTTGGGACCAGCACTTGTTCTCCTCCTCCTCCTCTCTTTCTCCTCCCCCAACCCCCTAAGCCTTGCCTCTAGACAGCCCAGTTATGTGTCCCCTAGCTCGGTCAGTGGCTACCCCTGGTCAGTGGAACTTGTTTCTTCTCTTGGGGCTTTTGCTTGTCATGAGCTCATCCTTCTCTGGAGGCCAACCCCCACCCTTCAAACGATTTGTCCCCGCTGAGTCGGGGCTTACACATCTGGCCATCCACAACAAAACTGGAGAAGTCTATGTGGGAGCTGTCAACTGGATTTTCAAGGTGTCTAGCAACCTGACCAAACTGCGCAGCCACATGACTGGCCCAGTGGTGGACAATGAGAAGTGCTACCCTCCGCCCAGTGTCCAGTCCTGCCCTCATGACCTGGCCCAAACCCCCAATGTGAACAAGCTTCTCCTCATAGACTACGCACAGAACCGCCTCATTGCCTGCGGCAGCACTTCGCAGGGGATCTGCCAGTTCCTTCGCCTGGATGACCTCTTTAAGCTGGGCGAGCCCCACCACCGCAAGGAACACTACCTCTCTAGCGTGGCCGAGTCGGGTACCATGTCCGGGGTCATCATAAGCTCCGCCCACAGTCCGACCAGCAAGCTATTCATAGGAACGCCCATCGATGGCAAGTCTGAGTACTTCCCCACGTTGTCCAGCCGCAAGCTGATGGAAAACGAAGAAAATGCCGACATGTTCAGCTTCGTCTATCAGGATGAGTTTGTCTCCTCTCAGCTGAAGATCCCCTCTGACACTTTGTCCAAGTTCCCCGCTTTCGACATCTATTATGTTTACAGCTTCAGCAGCGAGCAGTTTGTCTATTATCTGACAATGCAGCTGGATACCCAATTGACTTCCCCCGATGCCAGCGGAGAGCAGTTCTTCACCTCCAAAATTGTCCGCCTCTGCGTGGACGACCCCAAGTTTTACTCCTACGTTGAGTTCCCCATCGGCTGCACTAAAGATGGAGTAGAGTACCGCCTGGTTCAGGATGCCTTCTTGGCTCGGCCAGGGCGGCAGCTCGCCAACTCTCTGGGGATCTCTGAGAATGAAGACATCCTCTTCACGGTCTTCTCTCAGGGTCAGAAGAATCGGGCCAAACCACCCAAAGAGTCAGCATTGTGCCTGTTCACCCTGAGGAAGATAAAAGAGAAGATCAAAGAAAGAATTCAGTCCTGCTACAAGGGATACGGGAAGCTCTCCTTACCCTGGCTGCTCAACAAGGAGCTCGCCTGCATCAACTCGGTAAGCTCAAATCTCTTCTTTTTGAGTTCTGCAGAGTAGATACTTTCTTCACAGCCTCTTCCCTCAGAGTGAATCCGTTTACTTATCAGTCAGGGCACACATATTATGTTTTGATGGGAAAATGTATGTAAGACTGCATTAGCGTTGGTAAAGTATGACACAATGCAAAACCTTTTCTCAAAAACGTTGCTGAAAAGATATCCTTCTTAGCATACATGAGTATCAACACACACACACATGCATTATTAAAATATTAAAGACTAGTCTTGATGTTGACAAGTTTGTGTCCCTGAAACTGTTTACTACTCCTATTTCTCCACTTAGCCCTTTTTTTGTGTGCCTGCTAATTGAATACTGGTCAACTCATGTTTCAGTCATTCACAAGAACCTCTGCTACAGGCCTGCAGTGGTTCATATAAGGTGTGAACAGCTCTCATTTCTTTCTCCTGCTGTCTTCTACTTCACTTTTTTCTGCCCATTTCCCCCTCTCCGCACAACCTCTTGGTGCTTTGATTTAGTCAGGCAGGGGACATCATTAGCCCAGTCACCTGGATTTGTGAAATGTCACTCAGGAGTAGCACTCATGCACACACACACACACACACACACACACACACACACACACACACACATATACACACACACACACACACACACACACACACACACACACATACACACATACACATACACATACACATACACACACACACACACACACACATTGCATGGTTCGGTGCACTGCAGTGTGACATCCTGGGGGACGGCTTGAGCTAGACTTGGTTTTTACTAACTGATCCACAGTGCATGGCCCTGCATGCTTTACAGAGGACCCCACACACACAGCCGCACATACATACACTCACACTAGAGACCTTAAGGCACTACTACACAACAGCACACAGTCTAGTTTCCTCTATAGTGAACATACCTCACGTCCTTTTGTTTTTTCTGGCTTTCATGCCTCATTCTCTTCTCTCTCCCCTTGCTTACCCACTCTCTTCAGGCTGCATCTGATAAAAAAAACACCTCTTATGTCTTCGTTCCATCTATTAGTGTTAAGTGTGCGGCACTCTTAGTTGACCACCTGTCTCAGCGACCTCATCTTCCATCCCGTGTGCTCTTTAAATTCACCCATCCATCTCGCTCTCTCTTAAGATAGCTTAATTAAAAGACAGCTTTTAAAGCTTTTTCTTTAAATGTCAGCGCACACCATTTTTCCTGAAAGGTGTCCACACACACACACACACACACACACACACACACACACACACACACACACACACACACACACACACACACACACACACACACACACACACACACACACACACACACACACACACACAAATAAACCATTCACCCTGTGTTGCACCTAATCCAGTGGGATACTTGGTAAGAAAAGCACGCTTCCTCTGTGTAGGTCTTCATTAGTTTGTGTGCACAGATGTGTTTTGTGTGGTGGTGGTGGTATAAATGATGTGAATGACTTGGCCAAGTCCTCTTTCACCTCCCTTTCTTCCTCTCTTTTTGCCATCTTGTGAAGATGTTGTCTCCTTCCTGTTCAGTGGTTGTCTTCATTCTTTTTTTTTTTGTGCTTCCCTGTCTTCGGGCCCATCACAATGACAATAGCTCTGAGGCAAAAAGGCAGGAGATGTCATTTATTTCAATTAGACCTTTGCACTGGTGCAGCAGCAGCTCTAGCCGGGAGTGCTCTGGTAAAAAAACAAAAAAACTAAACTTTCCTTTTATGCAGTGTAATGCAACATCTGCTAAGTCATAGTCCTGGCCAGTCAAATACTGTATTTGCAAATGCACATACCAGGTAGATAACTGCACTGTGCAGAAATGCTTCTTACCTCATCGCCATTTAGCTTGGGGAGAAAATTATTGCTGTCACGATAACTCTCAATAGGACTGTCTGACCTCAAAGGAGTATAAACGGCTGTGCACTGTGCACTGTTTGCTTATGATAAGACATACTGGTTTGCATTCCACCTAACACAGCCCAACCAATGCAGCCTGTACACCGCTTTACTTGTTATAGCAGGGAAAGCCTGTGTGGCCAGTAACATTAAAGATGGCTTCCATTTAAGTGTGCCAAGTCATACTTTAGAGCCAGCATGTATTCTTAATTTTCTTTATTAGTAACAGTTATTGAGCAGAGAAGACCGTCCCACAGCTCCCCGTCTTCCCGTCAGGCCTGTTTCCATGGATACTGGAGTTTTGAAAAGGGTTGTTTTCACTCATAATTCATCACCACTTAAACATCCTCTCAAAAATATTGTTGTCCCATACAAGCTGTCAGCAATGATGCTGTAATAGCCTCAGAGATAAGCTGATTGGCTGACCTCACGACAGCAGCAACACTCGAGGGGTCAGCGGCAGGTTAATGACGTCCGCCACGTTGCCCCCCCAAGCAGTGACCTGACGTCAGCTGCCCACCCCCGACCTTAACCTCAGCCAGTGGTCCGAGCGACCTCGAATCTGATCCTCAAAGGCCTGATATCATTTTCCAGTGTGGGAGCTGGTGCTGTGCAACATGACGAAACACAATAACAAGCACAGAGAAGCACAGACGAGACTGAATCAGACAGCAGAACTGAAATAGCACAAGAAGGTGAGAGTTGCACTAGCCGGCTAGCAGATTCCAGTCCTCCACTGGCGGCTACTATTGGCAGCAGTTGGACTATAAGTAAGGAACAAACTCACAACCCATCCCCATTACTCCAGCTAATCTAGTTATAAACTGGCGATCTCCTGCTCCGCAGCTCTCTTAACATTTAAGCTACTGGTGTTTGGCACTGAACCCCACCCAGATTTTCCCACCCACCCAAGGAATTCAAATGCACTCTTCTAACCTCGAGGCAACAATCTCATAAATGCCCATCTCAACTGCATTCGAGTGAACAGTGTGGGAAAGGCTGCGTGACGTGGGAGTGGAGGGGTGGGGTGGGGGGGTGAATACGTTAAGTTTGACCCTGTCATAGTTCGGTGGAGAGGGCGAGGCAGGGGAGAGAGGGAGTACTGGACAGCTGTTAGCCACACAGCCATGATGGATGGCCAGGCGCTCTGTCAGCTCCCTGTGTGGAGTTCATATTTGTGCTGGATCATAACTTCTAGCCTCTGGCCGTCATTAGGGTGATATGTTTACAGGCACAGTGAGATGGTGGCTGTTTTTCTGTAAACACAAATGTTTGGGCATATTAGAAGCAGCTTTGTTATAGAAAAATATGTGTGTCAGGAGGAAGTAGACACCCACACACACACACACACACACACACCGTTCATCACCACAGCCCTGTTACCTGGCTATATATGTCTGCTGTGGGTGTGTGCGCTCAGTGTTTGTTTGCGTGTCTCTGTTTTGTCCCTGAGCTTTATTAGTGAACCGCTGACCTTCTCCACGGTTTGAGAGTGGATCAATACAAACCATTTCCAGAGAGGGAGAGGGAGAGAGGGAGAGAGGGAGAGGGAGCGAGAGAGAGAGAAAGGGAGAGAGAGAGAGTTTCAGGAGGTAAATGAGAAAGACGGCAGTTAGAACCAGAGAGAGGGACGAGAGAGGAAGAAAGAGGCGCAGGACGTGGGCGGGCTTAAAAATGAGAGGACGCGAGGGAGTCTGAGAAAGAGGAAGAGTTAGACGCCAAAGCAGCATACAGGAGGAGAGTAAGGGAATTTGAAAGAGAGGTGTTGAGGAGATGAGAGCGAGAGAGTGAGTGTGAAAATAACAGAGCGCGTCCAGGAAGAAGCTTGAAGGGAAAAGAAAAGGGATTGAGAAAGAATGCACAAAGAAAAGGAGGAAATGGCATCGGTGTTGTTGAATGTGTCCAGAATGCAGTCAAGTTTCCCAAAACTGAACTTCAGCACCGACTGATCACATCATACATAGATTTGTGTGTTCAGGCATTTTCAACTTGCTGGCTGTGGAAATGACTGTACTGTAGGCCGGCATATGGACCACTAACTGCATTCTGAAACAGAGGAAACCAAACCAGTCGGCTGCAGGCCAGTTCAAGAATGGAGATATTTTACTGTTACCGCCATGAAAATATCCAACACGAGGAGTTTGATGTCAGGCCATGTTTTGTGCTGCAGTCACGGCTGTCTAACTGTGTTTTGGATGTGACGTCAGTGTTTTGTTTTTTAGTTATGACAGTTTTCTGTCCAGTCTGACTGGATAGACTGATCATCTCTAGAGATTGATGTGAATCAAATGTCAAAACATCTTTGAACATGTTTTTAAATCTGATTTCAAACTGTTTTTCTTTGTGAATTTCTTTTTTTTTTGATTTGACAAAAGCAGACAAACTCTGTAGATTAATACAAAGTGCACATACCTACACATGACCCTAGTTGGCAAGACAGGGATTTAAGGAGAATGACACAAGAGCAGGGTTTTTTTCAGAGAGAGGAATGAACAGGGAAAATGGCGAGAGAGGGCGAAACTGAGAGAACGAATACCAGCCAAGGAGAGAGCAACAAGCCTTTTACAGCCAGGGTGTGCTCGAAGGAGAGCCAGTGATTCACCGACCGAGAGAAGAGGAGGGCGAGAGGAAGAGTAATAGCCCCAGAAATCTTTTCGTCACCGCTGCCAAGAACAGCGTGAGGAAAGGGCGGATGACCGAAAGAGGGAGAGAGATGGAGGGAGGAGAGGAGAGGAGAGAAGAGGGTGATTGAACGCTGGCTGCTGCACAAATAATATCGGTGTCCGTCACCTGGCCACCACATTGTCCTCCTCAGCAGCACAGCTCTCTGTCATGTCAGGTGTGTGTGTGTGTGTGTGTGTGTGTGTGTGTGTGTGTGTGTGTGTGTGTGTGTGTGTGTGTGTGTGTGTGTGTGTGTGTGTGTGTGTGTGTGTGTGTGTGTGTGTGTGTGTGTTGTGGCTCACCTGACAGGGTGCGTATATATAGGAGTAGGTGCTATAATAAGGATGACTCAGGAACACAACAAAACTCTTTTGGTGTTTATGAAATATCACTGGATTTAAAGAGGTGTCCTCCAAGCAGAGAAAGTCAGGGACTCTTTTTGCTCAGGGGTCACTTTGCAAAACATGTTTTCTCACTCACTAAAGTCATCACATTAAATGGTGATTTCCAGCAGCTTTTCTCCACAGCGAGCAAAACATTAAACTAGCCAGCTGTAGCTGTTTTTAGGTTATTAGAAAACATTTAGTTATGGAAAGTCATGGAAAAGTCATGGTATTTAACACCAGGGCAGCACAGGGAAACATGTTCATATAAGCTTCAACCCTATTTCGTCACTATATCCATATTATTGATGATTATTTATCCAAAATCTCATTGTATAAATATTTTGTGAAAGCACCAATAGTCAACCCTACAATATTGTTGCAATATCGAGGTATTTGTTCAAAAATATATTTGATATTTAATTTTCGTCTAGCCCTAATTGAAGCTTCGATGAAATCATGTGTTTTTTTAAGACACGGTGATAAAGCAGTTAAACATACTATCTTTGGCCTTACTATTTGTATATAAGCTTACTTTAACTAATCAAAAAGTAGAAATATTGTTTTAGGACGCATAATCATCACAGACTAAGTATTATATTTTGTTAATTGGGAGTTTAGGGGAAAGAAATTGAAAAAACCCAACTTGGTTTGAGCATTCCTTTCCCCCACTGGAAGCTCCATTGTCTCCACGTGAGACTCATATGTGACCCAAAGACTATTCAAAATGTCAGGCTGCTTTCTCTCGATCACCAGATGGATGGTGAGGTTTTGAACTTTGTCCCAAGCCAATGCATCAATCAATCGGGGATCAATCATAGCAAAATGAGTCACTCAAGCATTCATTTTTTGACGCTGCATAGCCCAGCTGTTTCATGACCATCGGTGTCAAAGGTGAGTTTTGGTGCTTAACCTGAAATTGATCTTAAAATGATCGCAATTCCTTGTAGTTATTTTGATTTTTGGTAGCTTTGTGATGGTGCTCGTTGCTGTGGCATTTCTACACTGTGACATGACTTGTGAGGCAGTGTGGGTTGTGTTGTTGTGTATCTTTCTTTGTAATATGTTTGATGTATGGTTTGTATTTCATGTTTTTTTTCATTGCTATCGGAGTAAGTGACGTCCTGTGGTGAGCTGCACCCCATAGACTGATTACAGGAGTATAGCAGATGCAAATGCTACAACTGATCCTTTTACCTATGCCTGATAAGAGCCCACACCATCGCAGAGTATTATACTGACGCACTAAATTGGATGCAGTAGAGCACACAGGGAGTTCTCTTTATTTCTAGGATCCTGTATTCGCTCTCAGTTTTCTAGTTTTCTCTCTGCTGTTAGACGTTCCAACAATTATTCTGCTCTCCATGAGTAGAGCTGGGTGGTATATCGACTCTCTAAGGAATATTATTGATTCCTTTTTTAAATGAGATATAGGATGAGACAATACGTTTACATTGATATCGTTTGATATCGCGTCACATAACGTTTCTTACATAAAGCCGTCTCAGTGTGCTTGCATCTCTCCTTTCTCTTTTCACACAAACATGGCCAGTCCTATAAACCCAAAAGTATCTCAGTGAGTCACTGAGTGACTGACTGAGTTGTAAAGTTGCTGAGTGATGAAGTTACACCATTGGTCGAAGTGAGTGATAGTGTTACACTATTGGCCGATGCTCTTTCACAATGAATAGACACGACAGTGTTTCTGCTGGTTACGTCACCCCCTCGATCAACCAGCTGATCCACTTCCTCTAAACATGTGCAGAGGTTTTTTCTTCTTCTTTAGGCCTATACAAATTTATATTATATAGCTGGTTTGGTTGAGAGAGAGGTGGATGAGCCCAGAGCAGCCAATCGGAGCAGAGAGAGTAGTGAAATGCTCTCTATTATTTTTCTCAAATGTAGCTTAACCGTGTCATGTGATATGACATGTTTTAATAAAAGTGCTTATGACATCTCACATGTGGCTTTTGACGTACAACTGAACATTTAGACCGCATGAAAAAATGAGATATGATTTTTGGTCCATATTGCCCGGCCCTAGTCGTGAGCCCACGTTAAACAAACTGAGCAGATTTTCATTACAATGTTGCAGAAAAGACAAAAGTGGAATTGACCAGCTCCTAACCTTATTAAATCCATCATTATGAATATCATCTAATGAGCGTAACTCACTCGTGGTCTCTGTAAAACACAGTCCTATTTCTGCCGACCTAATCTAAAAGGATGTGCCGGCAAATGGGTTTAAGTAATTACACCTGATTAATTGAGCCAGAGTTGACGAGCAGAGTTAATTGACAGTCTAAATGAGTTGAGCTAGGAGACACCGATCGGTCGGGTCGTCTTAAACGTTATTAGTGCTAATGGATTATGTTTTGATTAATATTTTGCATTTTTGATTGTGATATTAGGGATTTTATTCATGTGTCTACAGGACGGACTTTTGATTGCTTTGCAGTGGTTTGTGTGAGCTAGCGTTGTCACACCCACTCTGCGCTCAAGTGTCGCTCTCATCTCATTAGGACAGTAGCAAACCTTTTGGAGAAGACCCCATGCAGACTGTGTGTGAGCTGCTTAATTCTCTCTTTCTCTCACAGAGGAGTGTTTAGCTCAACAAATCCCCATCTCTAGCACCCCTCTAATGATACTAATTGTCAGTGTAATTATGTATTGATCTGTTCTGTGTGTGGGTGGTGTGTTGCATACATCATTATCAGCAGTAATCAGAGAAAGTGGAGCAGGGGTTGTGTCTGTGCTGCGCATGCTAAAAGTCTGTGTTTGCTTTAACTTTCTTTTTATGCTTTTATCGAATAGAAATTTAGGAAGAAAATGTGAAAAAATGCAAATTAACTGCTGTATGAGTCTCACAAAGTAATAATAACAAATGTTTTTAGAAGTTTTTCTCACCTTTTTTAATCATAGTGTCTGCTCTTCTTTTATATAAAGAGTAAATATCTTCCTGAATATGTATTTATCCTTATAATAAAATATGTATAATCCGTATTTAAAAATGAATATAAAGAGTAAATATATTCCTGAATATTTATTTATTTTTAGAATGAAATATGTATTGAATAATGAATATAAAAATGCTGAAATCTTTAATTCTGCGTAGCGACTCTTTCGACGCTGGTCACTGAGCAGTCGGAGGTTAACTACTTTGCTTAAAGGCACCTGTGGTGATGATAGAGGGAGAAGTGTGTTACTCATTCACTTTCCCAGCTGGTGTGGGTATTTCAACTGATGATCTTTTGACCACGAGCCCTCCTCTTGGCAGCCGGTTAGCCTACACATATATTGACATTGGTTTATTTTCAACAGGCTGTATGCTTCTTTCCATGTAGTTACGGGTGTATTTCTTCCTGTACATATCCATACACTGTATATCCCTTCTCCTCTGTCTCTAACGTTCTGTTGGATTGCGGTCTAAACATGTGGTGACAGCTTCTGGAAGCAGCACTCTGAATAGGTGCCAACTCCTTGAGATTTCAGTGTCTGCCTGGAGTGCACTCAACATAGAAATTACTACCCTGCAAACCATGAATACAGAATTGGTGCAGTCATCTCTCTTTCTAAATTATTGATCAGTTCGGATCCAGAGTAACATATTCTGAATAACAGCTACTGAATCTTGTGAGGAAAGAATTCATTGATTGTAAATAGTTTGGACAAAGAAAAAAGTTCTTCCTCAGGCTTATTTTTCCACCTTATACCTCTTTTGTCTTGAGTTTTGAATCGTCAGCCTGTATAATCACTCTCGGTAGAATACGAAAACACTTCTGCTGTTATTAATGCATCATGCATTTTGTCTAACACCTTTGAGACACAAGCAATCAAACGTACTCTTTCTCCATGGAGCGAGTGGTGTCACCGCTGATGTCGGCGAGGAGCCCTATGAGACATTACGTCTTGTTATCCTAAACACAGAGGTTGCTTTAGAGGCGTGTGAGTGTGTCTGTGCGTGGATTTGTGCTTGTTTTATTTACATTCATGTGCTATATGCTCATTGCATGTCATGTGCTGTGCTTTTTATGGAAGCTTAACCTCAATGACAGTGATGTTTATTAGCAAGGAGCTGTGATTTCTTTTTTAAGTTACATGAATTGAAACATCAGTTTGTGTCACCATACATGATGTGTGTGTGTGTGTGTGTGTGTGTGTGTGTGTGTGTGTGTGTGTGTGTGTGTGTGTGTGTGTGTGTGTGTGTGTGTGTGTGTGTGTGTGTGTGTGTGTGTGTGTGTGTGTGTGTGTGTGTGTGTGTGTGTGTGTGTGTGTGGCCGTGTCCAACAGTTGAGTCGCAGCTGTTGAGTCCTGGTGTCAGTGCTGTCCATTGAAAGAAATGTCAGAGTAAGCGAGCATCGGGAGGCCTGTAGAGCCCCTTTCCCACTGGATGAAAAAACCCACTAACGTCCACGACCATCTGGCTTTTGTCTGTAGTGGGAAAGGTTACAATCGGCATTCATTCCGACAAATGACTCTGCAGTAGTCACAGGTGTTCACCAGCTCCGATCGGCAGTGATGGAAACACAACACTCATTTAACCCCTTTTCTGGCACGATACTCTGACACGCGCTGAGAAGTAAATACATAATAAATGAAATCAACAGGGGATTTGAACAATTATTATATAGAGACTGAACAAAAAGCATCTCTTCCTAACAGGAAATAACATTACAACCATTACAACAGACGTAAAATATAAGTAACCACAATATAACTAGCCTCCATGCTACATTCTACCGTGTACAAACCCTGCTTTGTGGCACAACTGTGTCACTTTGTGTGTGCGTGTGCGTGTGCGTGCGTGCGTGCGTGCGTGCATGGGGCTGCCATGCATTATTTAATTCTCTTTTGCTTCTGGCTAAATACAAGTATTCTTTGACAGTGAGGTAGACTAACTTTGACCACACACACACACACACACACACACGCGTGCGCATAAACTTTGCATTATGAATGTACAACTATGGATACCATCAGATGCTCTGTTGCTCTCCTGCTTTGTAAAGCAACACAAGGGCACGCATACACAGACTCTGCAGTGCTTCACCTGTTTATTCTTCATGCAGAAACTCCAGCAATGAGTTCAAAGCGCCCGCTGAGATTTCTGGGTAATTTATGAGCTGCCTCACCCGGAATCGCTCTCTCCGCTTGGAGCCAGCCGCATGTACACATTGATGCATACACACATATCAGAAAAAAGGCACCTGCATCTGCCAACATACTCCAAGTACTGTGTGTGTGTGTGTGTGTGTGTGTGTGTGTGTGTGTGTGTGTGTGTGTGTGTGTGTGTGTGTGTGTGTGTGTGTGTGTGTCATCTGATATGAAAACAAGGTGGAATACTGCAGAGGAACCTCTGTTGCAGGTAGTTGTCAGATAATTTTTGTTTCCTGCTGTCCACTTCTCTTTCACTTCTTTCCTGTTCATATGCACACACACACACACACACACACACACACACACACACACACACAGACTGTCGGAAATGGGGGGATTCTAAAAATGTGTTTGTCTGTTTGCTTGATGATGAGACCGTCATTGACTAGTAAGGAGAGAAGCATCTTTGCTCTTTTTGTCTGACATACACACATATATGCATGCACAAACAAACAAACACGCACAACCACACGTATACAGACAAATTGCAGGCTTGTCTTGAAACCATGCTGTCAGCATTAACACCAGCCACTTCTGTCCTCTATTTCTTCCGTCCTCTTTCACTCCTTTTTTAGCCCTCCATGATACAACAAGCTATTTTTTGAGTTGTCATTCTGCACAAACAGGTTTTTATTGAGAAACATAGCACTTGTTAATGCGACGTGCTGCCTAATTAATTCTCGCTGCCAAATGCACAAGTGTTTTTGTGTTTGCCACACATGTTTTTTTCCTTCCACCCCAATAGCCATGATTCACAGCAGTGTATTCAAACAACAACACCTCGCTCCTGTACATAAGCCCATATTGTATTCTCCCACCTCCATGTGAATGGAGGTTAGTATATTGACAAATTCCACTTGTGGTCGGCGCTATGTGTGCCCAGACATATTTTCTTGACGTAATACGTTAAAGAAATAGCAATCATAGGGGGATGATTATTCAACCATTTCCTTTAGTGCGACCAGCACACATCTGCAATCAGTCAGTGTTATTGTGGGCTGAGTTGTGCGCACACCCGTGTTTGGTGCCATATGAATGACTATATTTCATCGTTTTGCAATGTGAATTGGCTGAAGCAGCTCCACTCGGGGGAAACCACCACAGTTGCTGCTGTTAACCAGCAACATGCGTGACCTCTAGCTGTTATCTGGAGACCACTCTGGGTTTTTATATATATATATATATATATATATATATATATATATATATATATATATATATATATATATATATAATACACATTTGATGTGTGTGTCTTTGTGTGCAATCCTCATATATTATCAGCAGTATCTAGGTTTTATCTCTGACCTTGAATATCAGCTGACATAATGTATAAACACACCATACGTACAGTATAATGCTTCACTCTAAGACTGTATGTTAACCCTGTCAAAACTCCCATTAAAGATCATGGTTTAGATTTACGTGCTCTTCTTGTGAATATGCAGCAGAGCCTTAACGATAACGTTTTTTAAGCAAGATATGTTCTGTTCTTGGTCTTGTATGATGATAAACTGAAAAGGGTTTTGGAGTGTTAGTCAGACAAAACTATGGGCTTCTGGAACTTAAACGTTTGAGCCAAAGCAGTTGATCGGTAGATAACCCTGATAATTAATCACTAGTTGCAACCCACAAAAGCAATGTACAAATAATATATTTTTTTGACAAATGCCCACATCTTTGTGAAATAATGGATAAGAAGTGATTAAAACGGTGGTAGAAACAAGTATATCACATTTGTCACACACACTCATACCTTTTTTTTCTTTTTGGTGCGGGGTTTTTAGAAGAAAAGACCAAGCCCCAGTGAAGTGCAAATCCACAAATTCATTCAACACCACATGCACCCTGCGCAAATCAAAACAAGAAACCTCCTCTTCTGCATTTCTAAGACCCTGCTGCCAAAGTCAGTGGAAGGTTGTTGGCTTAACTCTTTCATCCCCGGCGGAGTTCTGTGTCTTTGAAAACACAGCAGAACGTTAAATACGGTCTCCAGCCAATAACCCTGCAGAGACCACAGAGGAAAATATTCTTTCCATCCTGAATAGCGGCTCCAATTCACGTGGGGATCTTTTAGGCCTTAAATTGCAGAACCAACATAAGAATGTTGCCTCCATTAAAATGGTTTCCAACCTCAAGGGAAACACCCTTTATTCCACACTGATCTATGCTGTTTAAACCTCCCAGACCTGCAGGAAAGCTATAGCACCTTTACCCTCCAGTACCCCAGAGAGACCTATGGAGGCTACTGTGTGTGGGTGTGTGTATGTGTACATTGGGTGTGTAGTGGTCTGTGTTAACCCTTATGGACTCTAGGGGCTTTTGTATACAGTATTTTTCGACTGCGAGTCTCCTCCATAGAAGATGGATTAACCCTTTTAACTTGTTTTCCTTAGGCTGACGGCATTGTATTGCGTGTGTGTGTGTGTGTGTGTGTGTGTGTGGTTGACTCCAGTCCAAATTGATGGATTTCTCTCCCATGACTGTATGATTTAAAAATTATGGCCTCTAGTTGTATGTCATATGAAGACGGTGGGAATTGTTTTGTTACTTGTAGCCAAAAAACTAGAAGGAAGCGTTGGTTGAGTGTGTGTGTGTGTGTGTGTGTGTGTGTGTGTGTGTGTGTGTGTGTGTGTGTGTGTGTGTGTGTGTGTGTGTGTGTGTGTGTGTGTGTGTGTGTGTGTGTGTGTGTGTGTGCGCGCAGGTTTACAAGTCTGCACGTGTGTTTCTGTCAGTCTCCTTTGTTCCGAGGAAAGAAATTGCCCCCTAGCCATTAGTTGTTACAAAAGAAGGTTGTTTCAGGTAATGGCTGTGTGTGTTCCTGTCTCTCACTTTATTAAACACACACACACACACACACACACACATACACACACTTTACTTCTACCATGTGACTGATCACTGTGCAAAGGAAGAAAAGTAGAGCATTCCAGTTGATAAGCCCACCACCCTGCACTGCCCTGATCCTTTGGAGAACATAATGCAGGTCCAAAGAGGTGCGTGAGGGACGGAGAAAAGGAATAGTGACTGAGCAAGAGATGGAGGCTTGCCAAGGAGGGATGGATGAAGAGGGAGATGCAGAGTGATTAGGCGAGAAGGGATGGGTGGATGGAAGGAGGTAGAAAAGGACAGGGAGGAGGGGATATTGATGTTTGTTCACTAACTGTATCAGCTGGGAGCAGACAGAGAAAAAGAGGGAGAAAGTAGAAAAAGGCCGAATAACTGGTTATTGACATGTGCTGAGCTGCAGGCAATTTAGGCAGATCGGGAAGTAGAGTGTGTGAGGGAGGGGGTGTTATCTCTTCTCCTGTGTGGATCAATCAGATGATGTAGTGATAAGACTCTGGATTACACCGCCATTTACACACTCTGTGTGTGTGTGTGTGTGTGTGTGTGTGTGTGTGTGTGTGTGTGAGACTCACATGCATCTGTTGGCTCTGGTTGATACACACTGACGCCCATTCAGTTCCACACTTTAGCAGTCAATCAGCAGTCTCCCGTCTGACACACACGCCTGCAGTCTTTCACTCACACACATTTGGTTTCAGTCAAACACTGTATTGCCAAAGTAGCAACGAAACGTTTTTTTTATTTTTTTATTAGCACACAAACGTTTTAATCATCAAACCTTGGGCTAGTAGTTATTACTTTCATTATCTATAATCGTGACGATTTCAATTAGTTGATAAATCTGCAAAAAATGTCCCCGAGCCCAAATTGATGTCCTTAAATTGCTCATTTTGTTAAAAAAAACAAAGATGATGAATTTACAATGATACAAAACAGAGAAAAACAACAAATTCTCACGTTTGAGAAGCTGGAGAAAGTAAATATTTGGCATGTGTGTGGCATATCAAAATCAGCCAATTTCTACAAAAGTACAAAATGTGTTAGTTTAACAAACCTTTCATTGTCTGTGCCACTTAAACCCTACTTCATAGGCAACTGAGTATGTGGTGTGTGTGTGTGTGTGTGTGTGTGTGTGTGTGTGTGTGTGTGTGTGTGGTGTGACTGGTTAAGGCACTTTAAGGGTCAGTGGATTGCCCGGGGCGATGGGCCCCTCGTGACACGGGAATGCTCCAGATATTGTCACATGGTCACCAGCATTACCGCCATGTAACCGCCGTGACTGACGGCTTTACAATATGCGGAAGGTTTTGCACGGTGGCATTGTGCCGGGAAGAAAAACGAGTGTGTTTATGAATGGCTCATGTTAACATTTAGGATAATCAAGTAAAAGCGATGAAAATGAGGCACATATCGCTCGTCTTTATTCGTCTTTATTCCCACTGTGAGTGGACTTATAGACCGCTCTGCTGCTTTCAAGTTCTTTTTTTTTTTTGAGGGGCGTCCTTGGAAATCACTGCGCTAAGGCGCTTGATGTCTTGGGCTTGATCTGGACCTTTGTCATGTTTCATTCCCTGTTCTCTCATAGTCCTCCTTCTCTCTAGGCTTTGAGCTGTTTAACCAAAATAAGGATTCAAAATACAAAACATTTTTTAAGTATACTCTGTGATGCTGTGGATGTACTGAATCAAAAAAGTGCTCAAGATAAAATAGACTGTGTGGCATCTTTTAGAACATCTTAATACACAATTGACACACACACGACGCATAGAAAGCCTCGCTCACTTTCATGTTTTTTTTACTTATTAGGGTACAAAATGAATACTATAAAATGACATCCTCCGATTCAGAATGGAATTTTGAACAATTGTATTCTTCTGTGAGGACTCTCGTCTGATTGTCTTTTCTTTTTTTCTTCCAGCCACTGCAGATAGATGATAACTTCTGCGGCCAGGACTTCAACCAGCCTCTGGGGGGAACCAGCACCATCGAAGGCACCCCCCTCTTCATCGACAAAGATGACGGCATGACCTCGGTGGCGGCGTACGACTACCGTGGCAACACCGTGGCTTTTGTTGGCACGCGTAATGGCAAACTGAAGAAGGTAGGAATGGGTTTTTCCCCCATTTGGGCTTTTTTTTTTATCCAGTCTTCCTTTTTTTCTATTTAAATCGAATGACATGTTGGTTGTTTTTTGTTTTGGTTGATTTTGAGCTCTGTAGTTGAAGGGAAATTGCCTCTAAAGTGTAAAGCAAACTTGCTTTTTTGGTGCTTGTCATTTCTAGGAAATTTAGCTAAAATAGATGCAAGTCATTTAGAGATTTTTTGTTTGGTTTGGAATAGCGATTAGATTTTCCGCTAGTGATGGTTATTGTTCACTTAATGAACTGTATGCTTGCAGCTTAATCGTTGTGCGTTTACACTGAGCACTTTGCAGGGACTTTTTACACCAAGATTAAATGCAATCAACTCCATTTTTCTCGCTAGTGGCCATTTCCAACAGGGCATTCAAGTGCCTCTTTAAAACCTGTTCGTTTAACAAGCAATTTAAAGCAAGTCTGTGGCTACTCCCCTCATCGATTGTCATGTTAGTCACGTCACACATAAAATGTTACTGCTGTATCCTTACGCCTCGTACCGCCTCTAATTTTAAGAGCTCGCCTTCAATCAATCCAACAGCTATGACTGGTGAATGGCTTTTCTGTTCTGGTCAGCTGTGTAGCGTGGATTAATTCAGGTGGCTAGATGGAGGCTAGGACAGAGGGATAGAGCGCTGATGGATGGACCAATTAACTTTCTGTGTTCTGTTAGGGTTTGACTTTCAGTTAAACTTTTCCTTTGGAGAGCATCTTTAGCAGTTAAATTCTCTTTTTTTTTTATTAACTTTTGAGACTAGCGGTTTGTGTCAACATCAGGTGCATATTTTCACTACACTTATGCAGCGGCTGTATCCTCTTGTGGAGGAATGAGGAAGCTCCTAAATGACACCATGTTAACTGTTAATGGAACATTAATGTTGGGTTGAGTCTTGGTTGACATGGCGATTGTATGTGAGATGTACACTCTTACAATGTACCATAATTACGATTCTATCTGTGTAACATGCTAATGTGCAGCCTGAATATTAGTTACTATGTGTCATGTCTTTGCGCGCACGGGCGTGTGTGTGTGTGTGTGTGTGTGTGTGTGTGTGTGTGTGTGTGTGTGTGTGTGTGTGTGTGTGTGTATCCAGTCTATGGACGGCGGGTAGATGGTACCTCATTAGAATTCACCCCGTTTCCCGCCGCACTGCTCAAGACCTGTCATCCATTCAATATTATGAATGTATAATCAGCCTGTGTGTTTGTGTGCTTTTAATGCCTGTTTGTGTATGCACGCAGTGTTTGTGTGTTTGTCACTCACAGTACGCATAATAATGTGTACGCCTGTGATGGCATGGATTTGTGTGTGAATATGTGTGTTTGTGTTTATGAGGGAGCGAGAGACAAACAATACAGTGTTGACTAAGATTCAGCGCTGTGCATTTGTCAAAGTGACACCCATTCACTTAGCTTGGCAGTAGCCCCCTTATTTATTTAGCTGTCGTCACATGTCTCTTCTTCTGTGCTGCTGTGCACTCTGTGGAACACCTGAGAAAGCAATGCTACTAGTAATGCTGAGGTGTGTTGTTGTTTTACGTGTGTGTGTGTGTGTGTGTGTGTGTGTGTGTGTGTGTGTGTGTGTGTGTGTGTGTAACAACGGAGCCAAAGAGCCTGCAGTTCTTTTGGCTGCCTTCTGTTTCAGACAGAAAATCCCAAAACAACAAGAAATCTGGTCTTGGAAAATATTCAATTTGCATAGAAGGGAACAATATCTAAAACCTGACATTCGAGCACACACACGCACACATTCACACAAACTCACAGCTCTGCCAGAAAAATAATGACAGTAAGGGAGCAAGAGGGAAAAAAAAAGCAAAGTAATGAAGAGATGATGAGAGATGAAAAAAAATGGAAACAGAGTAACTGAATTAGTAGCGTGTGATAACAGATAATTCCTCACTGATCCGGCAGGCATTGGTCCTCTTCCACTCTGTGTCATTGTTTCTATAAGTGATTTTATATGCGTGTGAGTGTTATCCTATCAGTAGAATAAGATGTTTGAGTCATCAGGACCTGTTTCTACCTGAGTGTGCTGTTAGCTGCTGGCAGTTTAACGGGAGTGCACGCAGACCATGATGCCATGATGGAGCGCATTCCTCTTCCTACACTTTCCTCTGGAGAGCACTAGCATTGAATGCTGTTTATATAGCCATGCCTGAGGGTGCTGAAGGGAGATAGGGTAGAAACGGGGAGAATATTGGTGAGATGGATGACTGTGCTAAAAGGAGGCAGCCTTCTGGTGTGTTTTTCTGTCTTACTTTGAGAGGACGAGAGTGGAGCGGATTGTCAGTATTTGTCAATTCATCCACTTCACTCTGTTTGCTGGTACAAAAATGATGGGAAAACTTTTATCATCATGGCTGTCTGCCAAATGGATCTTTTCTTCATCAGTGTACTTGAAGATGTTTCTTTTTTAAGTACCGTTATTTTACCTGAAGCATCCCTTCATTTCTTATTTGGCTGGACTTGAAGTGCTTTGATATGCTTCGTCATCTACATCTATTTTTAACCAACTCCAATGCTCAAGGTTGTCCGGAGCAACACGACGGTGGCACAAACAACATGTTTAATGCACTAATGAAGTCCCTCTGTGCTCTGTTGGCCACGCACACACACATACACACACGCATACAGGGGAAAGCTTTCACTAATGAGTGCTGGTTTGATGGTGCAACGATGATAGGAGATACAGGGAGAGGAAGGGAGATAGATATAAAGATGGAGCAGATAGAGAGGAGAGCAGGAGGAGGCGTAGGAGAGAAGGAAGTGATAAAGAGAGGCGATGTCCACTGACGTGATTAACTAATTCCAGCGGTCATCTGGATACCGCTGCGGTCAAGGACGCAGCGACGATACTGGCAATACGCTGCACTTAATATTTAGGATTAAAAGCCTTCATTCCCTTTGACGGTTTCATTATTTCTGTCTTCTTGGCTCGGCCGTGTGTTGCTGTTCATCTGTAAGCACGGCAGCTTTACACGCTGTTTTTATATCTCACTCACACTTCCTCCTTTTCAAGTTCCCCCGTCTGAAGAAACACCGTAACTAAGCCCCCTCTGTCTGTGTAGCAAAGCAGTCAGCAGATGGACATTCAAGTGAAAATCGGGTGATTCTCTTGGCCACTTCCTGCACTTTAAGGCGCTGTTGAGCATTGACAATGCGAGGGCATTCAGCATGACCATCACACGCTCGCGCACACATACACAATCTCAATAGGTGGGCTCAGACCACCAGACAAAAGGATTCTAGTCGATAATCCAATACCTATTGTAAGTGCTTGTTTTTCAAAACTGCACACACATTTACACGCAAACGCACGTTAGGATTCCTCAGCTGCGCCCTCCTCCGGGGGTCGATTCAAGCCATCTGCCGTGTGTATGTGGCCAGTGTGCCAGGTGGTAGGAGCCCCCAGTGCCCGCTGCGAGCCCATTGTGGCCGCGCCAGGCTCAGGTGGTGCTGCGGTGGGAAGTTGCTGCCATTCATCTGACGGGGCCGTCAATGAAGCAACCTCGAGGCATCGAACAGCATGTTGGTTCCATCATATGATTTAAATGTCTAGTGTAACAAAAGCAAAACATACTGTAAAAGTGAAATGGAGAAAAAAGAAGTTCCTCAATGCAGAATAAATGTCCTTCAAAGGGCAGCAGAGTGTAAATGTCTCACGACCAAAAGATAACACGACTGACCTCTGCACCAGCCAAAGTGTTTCCTTAAACTCATTAGCATTGGTTCTGTTGAGGTCTCCTTGAGCAAGAACATGAACCCCTATCAGCTCTGTTATCTGTAAAGACGAGAGGATGACGGCATCCGCCAGGCAGCTACAATCTAAAGTGATAGACGGGACTTGATCAATTAGGCCACTTTAAGACACAGTGCCTCTTTATGAACAATGGCGGATCGCAAGTTTTTGTCGATCAAACGTTGTTGTCAACGAGTATGAAAGACCGGCAAGAATAATAATCAACTAATACTAATCTAACAAATCTCATTAAATGCAGTACATACATCTTTTGCATCCACTGTGTATTTACATTCACTACACTGGTCGCGTGGCATTCTAGGGGTTAATAACAAGTGACAGTGGTGTTTGTATGTGAGTATTGCTGTGTGGAGTCAGTGATGTATTCCACTGGGACCGCTGGTGTCATCATCAAGAGACCATGTCACGGCCTAATTGACTGATGATTGTTATTCTACTGGTGCATAATGCTGCCCTGTCAAACTCCCCCGTGTGTGTTTCTGTGTGGTTTGCATTTAAATGTCTCTGTCCACCTCCCAGCCTTTAGGGACCGGACCTCCACCCAAAAAGACACAAATGAACACACTGTGGAAACACACCAATAATATTTGACCAGTAGATGAAGTCAGGAAGGAGAGAAGAAGTGTGTGTGTGTGTGTGTGTGTGTGTGTGTGTGTGTGTGTGTGTGTGTGTGTGTGTGTGTGTGTGTGTGTGTGTGTGTGTGTGTGTGTGGCCTAGTGACTTTTGGGGGGGGTTGTGTCATCACTTGGCTCAGCCAGCCGCGCCACGAGTTGCATGCGGGGCAGCGGCACAGAGGCTGGCTTTGTGCAGACGTTTGGTTGCCCTTCGGTCATTAGTTCACACAACTGCATGCGGCCACAAACAAATGCAGAACGGATGAGAAAGAGACGGAGAACGATGAAAGGGATCCGATACGGTAGAGGGAATAGAACTTGAGACCCGGCACTCAAGACAAAACAGATAAATTACACTTTGTATTTAACACCGGGTCTTTTCCACTTAATTTAGCTCAGTCCCAAAGACCCATCAGTCATCCAATCTTAAAAGGATGTTCCCAAATTAACAGCAAAATGTATCATTTTCTGCAGCGGTTTGCCCTCTCTCCCGACTTTAAAATGGCAATTTTTCCGATTACATACAGCCCCGTTAAGTCATAATGTGAGTGTGACAAGCCAAGCATATAGAGTATATCTTTCTCGCCACTAGTACCCTCTCTTAGCATGCAACCTAGCGTGAAATCAACTTAATCAAATGAATTAGTAGCCGGCCAGCTAGCTTCACATACAGAGGATGATGTTGTATGCTTTCTGGCCTCTGCTATCCTACTCATAGCGACTAGAGGGTGAATGAGACTCTGCGTGTTTTTACATCTGTACAAGAAAACACTGCGCATTCACCAGGTTTTGAGTGTCATGTGTGTCCTGCTGAAGCGTGCGGATATCAATTATCTCTCATCATTACCAGCCCCAGTCTTTCTCCCATCTGTTGGCATGTCCTCTTGTGTGGCTACACTCAACCCGACAAAGCGCACAACATCTCCCTGTTGACTCTCACAGACACACACATTTATACACAACGACACACTCGAGCCTCGGAGGGTGTCATTGCAGAATTTCACACAGGGAATATAACATGCATGTGTGACTTCAGGCCTCGGATGCTGCCACCTCTGCTTTATATCAGTGTGAGAGAAACAGCCGTATAGATTGTTGGATATCTTAAGTTTTAAAAAATGTCTAAAAGGCATCCATAAATCTAATTCTAACTCAAATAGCCAGTGTAAAACTACAGTTATGAATTAATAAGAGGAATCATCCATTGCTTCTTCACGTCGCCTCTCCACTTCTGTTCTCTCTCTCATTTTCTCTGTTTCATCTGCTGCTCACATATTCTCTTTCCACTCTGTCTGTCTGTTTCCTTCTGTGATCAAAGATCCCTCTCCCTGATAATAGTTGAGCCTGTGTGTGTGTGTGTGTGTGTGTGTGTGTGTGTGTGTGTGTGTGTGTGTGTGTGTGTGTGTGTGTGTGTGTGTGTGTGTGTGTTGAGATGTAGTGGTCGCTATTTTTCTTTAATCATTTTCTCTCATTAAAGAAAGGGCAGACACAGGAAATGTACATACATGTTAAAGGTTTGCATGTAAAAGTACGTGCACAACTTTGCACACACACACACACACACACACACACACACACACACACACACACACACACTACGTACTTTCACATCTTAGAAACAGGGCTTTAGCACTTAGGTTGTAAGGGTAGATAGTAATGAGGGGTCTTCTTAAAATATTTAATGCCATCCAAACTCCCACACACCCGCACAGTCTCATTAAACCAGTGTCTCTAACGCTACCTTCATCCTACAAGAGCCTCACCCACCCATGATCTACATTTCCTACCTTACTGCCAAGCACAGGCGTCAATAAGGGACACTATGAAGCACCACAAGTTGTACTTAAATTCAAATCTTAGTGAATGTCTCCACTTAAACTCAGCGCCAACTATTACCCAGTAATTTCACCAGTGCAATGCGTTCAAAACTAATCACTTTAAAATCTCCGAATAAGTTACAATGGGCTCCTATGCAGTTCAGCCCTACCATAATCTCAGTGCTAATGCACTTTAGCCTGGTCCAACAGCGTGTGACTGCACTGCACGGCACTCATCCACTACCTCGGCGTTCCCATTCTAATTCACTACTACCAGGGGTTAATGAGGCAAAGTGAGGAGTAGAGGAGAAGGGGGGGGGGGAGCCGGGAGAAAAAGAGACAGGAGGAAAAGAAAGAGCAAGGGAAATGAATAATAAATGTACCATGCTAGAATCCATTTTTAAGGGAAGATTAGAAGAGTCTGGATGCAAGCTGGGATGCTCACATGATCCAAGTGAGGACCTGTTTCTAGGTCATCTCTATTAGACATCTCTGGATAGTGCATCAAAGAACCCCTGCTTTATCATGTCATATGTGTGTGTGTGTGTGTGTGTGTGTGTGTGTGTGTGTGTGTGTGTGTGTGTGTGTGTGTGTGAAAAGTTCCATTCATTTTTTGTTTTTTTTAGTGTTTCTGTACATTTTTTTCATTATTATATAATGCGATTTTAACAAATATAAGGTAAGTTTTATGCCTTAAGTTTATTTTTTGTATTATAATGGCCTTTGAATTCAATATAATATGCAGCAATGCTGTTGACATGGAGCCTGATTTGTGCCTCTAGAAGGTGAAGTTGTGGGTAGAGGATTTGGTGTCCTGGCATAGCTCTTTCCATACCAACTGATTTAGCCAACAACACACCTGGTGGATGGCGCAGCGCCAAGACTCCATGGACACACTCTCACTTCTGGCAGGAAGACGCACAAGCACACACATACACACACACATATGCTGACACCAGAAGGGATGTCATATCTCAAGCTAACAAGCACAAATGAGCACATTCACGCAGATATATGCAAACTTGGACACACACTGGGGCACGTTGGATGGCGTACACAGTGTCCAGAGGGATAGGCATGAGTGGCACAGCGGGCATAGATTACCTTTGGCCCACAGTGGCTGTATTTTACATACAGGCACACACGCGCTCACACACACCGTCTCTCACACTCCTTTCCTTGCAATTAAGCCCAGCAGCTCACATTAGAGGCCTTGGCTTAGAAAGGACCATCTTCAAATGGCTGTACAGCTCTCCACAAGCCCTTAACAGCCGCACTTGGAAGCTACATGAACTTTTAGCCATAAAGTGGCAGTAATGATCGACTGTTTTACAGAGTGATACAATTACATAGAAGTAGGACATGTAACGGAAATACACAGCACTTTGATGGTTCCCTTAAATCTCTGTAAATAACAGGATGTTTATCTTCATTACACAACTTGACAAGTGTAAATGAGTGTAAACACATGAGTTACGAACAAATTTGCTAGTATACTGGGAAGAATGCAGACAGCACCAGATACACATTCACACTCTCCTATGGGAGGCTGGCTTATCAGATTACCCATCGCCAAGCTAATAGATTCTTAATAGATTGTTTTTGATTAGTTCCTCTGGTTTAGTGACGTTAAGATGATTAACGTTTGTGTGTATAGAAACAAACGCACGTTTGTGTTCACCCGCCTACATTTGCATACAGGTTTGTATTAGTTAACAGAAAATGCGTTTACTGGAATTATTTTGTGTTTGTTGTTGTGTTGTCACATGGCTGTGATATGCTTTGGGAGCATTTCAGGGCCACAATGGAGCTGGGCATAGAGTTCGCCGTCTCTTTTTCTCACACACACACACACACACACACACACACACACACACACACACACACACACACACACACACACAAATACCCTTGAGATACACAAACAACTCTAAATGCAACAGCTCCCTGTGTTCATCCTTCTCACACAGCATGGCGGCGTCTCCCGCCGTCTAACTAATTACTCCCCCACCCTGTGTCCCCCCGGAGGGAAAAGCTTCAGCCTGAAGCCTTTACACAATGTTAGCAGGCTTGGTAACTTGCCCCCCAGCCTTTCTGTCTTTAGCCTGCTCGCCTCCTGACCACTGCTAGCCATATTGCACTGACCCTGTGGCTAATCCTGTTAGCATAATAGTTGGTGATAGCCAAGCGGAAAGCCAATCCCCCAATGCTGGTCTAATACCCTCTGGCAAATCTTTGAGCGTAACAGTTGGCTAAAGTGAACTCACTTGTTTGTTATTAGTTCTTTGTGCACAGGGCAGCAAGTCCACTCTAATTATTGAGTTGAGATTTCATTTAATGCTAATTAAGAGGAGTAAGTTGTTCCAGCAGTGGCTTAGGTTCTTGTTTTTAGCGTTAGCAGAGCTGGCAACGAAACACCTAATGGCTTCATTATTGGTGCAGCTGACCTTGTGGCTTTACCACTTCCGTCTGCTAAGCCCTTAAAAATGAAGAATTATGCATTTAAGAGGAGGCTCTCTGGGCACAGAGTGTTATTCACTTCCTTGCAGAGGGTTATTTCTTTCCTACCCTGTATTCCTCTTTCTCTTCTCCCAGTTCTGAGTCTCTTAACACTGAGAGACAGAGAGATATCATCGTCTCCTCTTCATGGTAAAATATTTATCCTTCCTTTCCTTTGGTTCAAATGTATCAAACTGATGGAGTCTTTAATTAGTCATGTATGCATCTATCTCTCTTCTCCCTGTCTGTCTCTTGTTCCCCCTTCAGTTCTCGTCTCTCCCACCCAGCCCCTCTGTTTTTCTCTCTTTGATTTACTCACACCATTGCTACTCTCTTTCTGCTCCTCTCTTTTCTCCATGGAATTAGTCATTAGCTGACTGACTGAGCTGATTGCATCTATTCCCAAGGCTAGCATTTGTTTGTGCATCTTCTTTCTTTCTCTCCCTCCCTCGCTCCCCACCCTCTCTCTCCCAACTCAGTTTTTCTCCTTCTCCACCCATCTTATGCCCCCCCCCCCCCCCCCCCAAAAAAAAAAAAAAAAAAAATCCTTTCTCCACACCATCTCCCCCATAAAATGATCTTGGCCACAAATACTGCTACCACGGTACACATACCTTCTCTATAACCTTAATTTAACGGTGCCATTTTAAATTGGCTAACATCAATTAAGGCCTCACTATAATATTTAATTGGTCATTTAGCTTGGCTACTGTTTGAATGCAACGTCTCTCAGGAAATGGTTCAGTTGGCCTCCAACAGCACATGTGGCCATTTCGGAGACAGTTTCCTCCTCCCTGTGGGTTTCACAATGGTCTGGCCAGCTACTGACACTGCCAAGAGCCAAGATGGAGGGGGGGGGGGGCGTGCGCGCATGTGTGTGTGTGTGTGTGTGTATTTGTGCGTTGGAGGAGGCATAACAAATGGCAGGGGGAGAGATATTCTCCTCTGTCTACCCTTTCCTCTCTTTCACCTCTCTCTCCAACCATCCTCACACCCCTCTCCTTCTCCGCTCCTCAGTCCATGTGTTGCTGGTGGATTAAGCTAATTAAAGCACCGTAAACAGGGTCCCCAGAGAGAAGCTGCACACACATACACATTTACACACAAATGCTCATTAACGGATGCAAAGTACACAGATGCCCACCATAGGAAAAGCAGGCAGGAAACAGGAGAACATGAACACATGGATACAAAGACATGCAAACACACACTGCATGAACTGCAGTGGCAGATAGTCTTTGCATGTGCGGCATCCAAGGACGCCATGCATTACAGTGGTGGTCATTATATGGTCCTGTCAAAGCACCATGTAAATTCTTTATGGACCACTTTTTTGCACTGTAAACAAGCTTCACTGGATTTCAATGGATTCTGCGGATTGAATTATTTGTTGTTAGTGAAGAACTGAGCTGAAGACCATGTGACCCCACCCCACTGTTTGATGCTAACCCTGCATCCTCAGCCTGTGTTCACTCCAAGCTTCAGCCCAAGGACTCCCAGTGTGTGTTATCAACCATAAGAGCCTTGTTCTGTCTATTTATGGGTCACTGGCAGGGAACTAGTGGCCCAGAAATAACAGCAGACAATCTCACTTGAACCTCGGTTTCATGTGCGTTTTATTTGTGTGTGCCCATGATCTGAGAAAATATGGTTAGTAGTGTCTGTAGTGTGGCAGTTAGGTTGTTTTTAAGACATGATTGACAGCCAGTGTGGGAGCCATCGTGCCAATAAGCGTATGAACTGGTGTTCATGTCGAACAAGTCCGAACATATACCGTGTGCGGCTAACAACTGAAGCATGAATGTGAAACAAGACAATTTCCTGGAGACAAAAAAGAAATGGGCGGAACAGATGAAAGAAATAGCCGAGGACGGAAGGAACCCCTTCATCCTGTCATGGAGAAAGACAGGAAGAGAGGGAACGCTCTGTCTCTTGGTTGGAATTCCTTCCGGATGTTTCTGCTTTCAGGATATTGGCTGTGTCTCTGGAAAACTGCCTGCTTCCAGGGAAACCTATTGGATTACTGATAACCTTGGAATGGATAGGGCCAGCTCAGAGGGTGTGTACAAGGGAGGGGGAGAAAGCGATGAGTGCATAGGCTTCTCCCTCACTTTGCTTTACTCGTCTTTTCCCTTCCGTTTTTTTATTCTTTCTCTCTCTCAATTGCCCCTCCATTGTTTTCCCTTGAAGTTAAATCAATGACGAGTCTGGCGTTAAGTATGAGTGTATACCTTTGGCTTTCATTGTTCCCTCTAAATTGTATTTGTCCCCCCCGTGCTATGGTGAGGGTATGGCTCTTGACTGCACCGATGCCCCCGCGAGAGACCTGTTTTATTATTGTGAAGAGGATATCAGAGGGTTTTCAGCACACAACAATAAACACAGTCACACAGAAGAACACAGAAGCACACACCCAATAATAAGGCTCCAATAACATAGGGGTCTTTACTCCAAGTTGTCTCCAAATCTTCAAATCCCCCAGTGGCGGGCCTGCTCCTCGGTTGCCATGGCAACAGTAGTCAGGGCAGCCACGGCTGGCGATAGTGAGGAAGAGGAAGGAGGAGAGAGACTGAGAGAGGTAGAGGGAGAGTCACGGGGAGCATTGACGTTTGTGGTGCAGGCTGGGGAGTTGAACACAGTCACAACATTGAAACTGGGTTGCTGCAACGTTAGAGCTGCATACAACAGCAGCAGCAGCAGCACAGTGCGGGGAATGCAGTTTCGACTGGGGTTGGAAATAAGTGGGCTTGTAGGTCATGTTTACCCGTGTGTGTGTCTGTGTGTGGCGATAGGGGAAGAGACTGTGTGTGTGTGTGTGTGTGTGTGTGTGTGTGTGTGTGTGTGTGTGTGTGTGTGTGTGTGTGTGTGTGTGTGAGAGACACAGAGAGAGAGAGAGAGAGAGAGAGAGAGAGAGAGAGAGAGAGAGAGAGAGAGAGAGAGAGAGAGAGAGAGAGAGAGAGAGAGAGAGAGAGAGAGAGAGAGAGAGAGAGAGAGAGAGAGAGAGAGAGAGAGAGAACTGCAGAGACAGCACACTCGCTCATTAACTCCCTCGGCATGTTCATTCTGTCGTCATGTTTGTGCTCTTGCAGATGAGCTCTGTGTTTGTGAGGACATGCTCAACCATGCACAACACAGTGGCAGCGAACAGGATTCCGGCTGCACTCTCTGTTGCTTTATTACATCTGCTTGCAACCACACTATAGAACTTTGACTCAACCCAAAATCCATCTACGTGATGTAAACCTGGTAATCGTAATCTGGTAGGGAAAAGTTAATAAAAGTGGATATTATGTGTTTAATCTTAAGTAAAGTGTGGATTTTATTTTTTTTCATTCGCTATCAGTCAAAAGCTGTCTTCACATTTCTAGACTCTAAGGCGATACAGCAGTGTGTTAATGCTATTCAGCTGACAAACCGTTACCATTGCCAGAAAAATGTGAAAAGAATTACAGTAATGGTGTTGCCGGGGGAATCTTTTCTCTCCTCTCCATATACTGTATACAGCACAGAATAGCGCTGCAGACACCAGATGCACGACAAACAGGCAGTTAGTGTCAGGACTCCGATGGAAAATCCATAGTTTCATTACAGGCCCGGTGGTATGAATGTGGCTGGGAGGCGACCAAAGCTCTATCATGGGCCCTACGGGAGCCGGAATGGCTGCATTTAGTGACGCAGTGGAGTGGAGAGGAGGCAAGAGGGTCAAGGCTGCCGCTGGGAATGAAGTGTGTTAGAGAGACAGAGAGAAGCAGCCAGATAAAGTTCATGGGCAGTAACTGGCACAGCTGCAGTTGTACCCTACTCACCTTCTTTTGGAGACTTCTGCTGCCACACTGTCCCTGTGTGAGTGTGTCAAGGACCTCACAATAGGATTTGACATCAGTGCTGCGGGTCACAACATAATGCCATTTATTACACATATCCTTGACAGAATTTCCTTGTGAGGTCATGTAACATACACAGTGCTGCCTATACTAAGCAATTTAAATGGCAGCGGTGCAGATTTCTGTTTTTCTACAGTCTACTGGATATGCACGGCTCTTAGTGAACTGTAGCCAGTCACGCTGAGGGATGTCTCATGCTGCTGCAGGGATTTGTCTTGGATTTATTCGGCATACATTTTGTTGCATAAATTGTTAACATAAATCAACTCTATACAGGTTGGCACACTTGGAACATTATAATGACATAACATGCGCTGGCATCTAAACTCTCAAACATCACCATTATGCCTGGTCCTAAACTCATCGTACAGAGATTCCTCTGTATAACACAAATCAAAAATGGCTTCTTCTTGCAGGCCTGTCTTTCACTTTCCCATCACTAAAAATCAAGGAGCACATTAAAGGCACAAAGTCACTAAGCGTTATTGGAAAGGGCCTGAGGTGAGTTCATCTGGAAGAAGGTAGCTCTCCGGAGCTCCTGGCTATTGTTTGTCCCTCTTGGTCATTAGAGTTAAAAGACAGGCTTTAAGGGAAATTAGCTTTCGATTGGACCTTCTGATAAAGCGTTAGGATTGTAATTGTTTGTGACCTTCGAGACCAGAAGTAAAGATCAGGTGAGACATAATGTCCACAGTAATGTGGATTGGTTTGAAAATGTTGTTTATTTGCTGAAAGTTTTGTGTCCACACGATGCTTAAACGGTAGAAAAGTCTCCTCCTCTTTCAGTGGCATCTGGCAAGCAACAAAATTGTGAAAAAACATCTCCAAATCCAGCTCAGTTATATAAATATGTATCTCATATTTTTTTACGTGTGACTTAGTTGTAAACTTGTTTATACAATCCTCATTTTACAGCTTATATGTTTTTATAATGTATATTTATAAGTTTGTGTCCACCTAACCTTCCCCCTCTCGGGGTCCCCGATGAACTGACAGCTGTGTGTTTGACACACTTGTACTTCAATGTGTACTTAACCAGATGATATAATGTCAAACCTTGGAAAAACAACCTGATTCCTCTGAGGAAAAGGCGAGTGGGGGAATCAAAGTGGAGAGGGAGATGAGAGAAGAAGACACACACACACACACACACACACACACACACACACACACACACACACACACACACACACACACTTAATCAGCCTGATTGCTCGTGGCTCTGACTCCTCTCATTGCATCATCTCTCTAATGCATTGGTCCTGCATCACTCTCTACATCAAGTGTGTACGCGGATGTGTGTGGTAGTTTAGAAATGCAGGGTCTTCAGTAGACTGGTTAAAGCCACAAAGGCCATGTCCTGATGTTATGAAATCTTGGATGTTCACCAAAATGTGTGTTTGTGCATGCTTGTTTACGGCCCCTCTGATTCACATCCAGTTAAGTTGTTAATGCACATTTATAAAGAGCCAATTTCATTTATAGTCGAACCTGACCTGAGAACTCCATTTACTTAAGAATAAATAAATGGATGGAGTAGCTGAACAAGTGAGAATGCAGCTTTCAGAATACACAAACAAGCTTTTTGTGTTCTCTAGCATTAAAAAGATGCTTATTTGTCAGTGCTGGCTTAACTGACGTACATGTTTTCTCCTACTCCTGAGTCATGACACACTTTGGACACACACTGACAAACACACACACACACACACACACACACACACACACACACACACACACACACACACACACACACACACACACACACACACATATCCTGTGCCTTCTTCATTCCATATCTTCTCCGTAGAGAGAGCGATGGAGCCAGGAGCAATGCAAATTGGGTAAAATGTTCCGGAAAGTGGCTTCTCCCACTGGGACTTCTCAACTCCAGCTCTGAGTGTGTGTGTGTGTGTCTGTGTGTGTCTGTGTCTCTCTGTGTGTGCACGCGCCACAGTTCTTGCTCCTGCATTTGTTGGTGAGTGCCCTATTTCTCCCTGGCTGCTGTGGCCTATAAACCACCTTCCATGTGATTTTAGGGAGAGAAGTGTGTATAAAACAAGGCGATGGTGGAAACTAAGGACACCTCTTAGTAAGATCTCACCAATTAGCTGCTAGAAAGGCTTTGACCATCGCTGCAGAAAAAAAAGAGCTTGAAGGGGAAGAAGGAGAAAAAGAGAGGAAGGATTAGAGAGAAGAAGAGTTTCGAACAGAAGGAGATATCGGTTGGCTTATCATCTGATATTTTCTCAGTGGTGGTTTCACAGCTCTTCAGAGACCCACCAACTCATTACCTTTCAAATAAGGCCTACAGTCTTAACTCTACAGCCTCAGTCAACAAAGTGATGTACAATGGCAGGAAAAGATCTGCAATTCTTTTTTTAGATACTGCCGGTGACTCACAGGAACTGCAGATTTCCCATCGTTTTGTTTTCTTTTTGCTTGGAAGCTAGCATTATCTTCCGTAAGCAGCTAAACTTGAATGACTATGAGAATAATCAAGCTGCTGTTGAAATCAGGTTTTTCAGGTTTTAACTGTAAAAGTTAGAGAAGCTGACAGTTTGAATGGCAGAAAAAGTCTTTCATATGGTGCCAAGTTCCTTCATAGTGGAAGAACTGCATCACATGCCCTCCTGTGAGCGTGAATCAAGTTTACCTCTGGATGAACTCGGGGACTTGCTATGTTTTTCTGGCGTTAGCCGTGGCTCCCACTATGTCCGTTGCGGGGGTTGTATTGTGCTGGTTTGAATTTATTGTCCTCCCTGCATGTGTGAGTGTGTGTTGGTTTGTGTGTGTGTGCCCAGTTAGGGCGGACAGTGAAGCATTGCCCTTCTGCAAATGGGCCGTGGAAAACCTACAGGTTGGGCCATCTGCCTCTTGCGCTTGTGTGTTTGTGTGTGAGTGTGTGTGTGTCTTGTGACTTTTTCTGAATAGAAAGGTATTGTCTATTCAAAGTTTGTGACCTGGCCAAGAGCAATTTACCCAAGTACACACACACACACAAACAGTAGATTTATGCAGCCGCTGACTCAACAGACTTGGCATTGGAAAAAAAAACTTGGAGGATGCAGGAGAGGAAGGCAATTGGACTGTGATACTTAGTTTTACTGGAAACGACGCAAAGAGGAGGAAGAGGGAGAAAAGGAAAGGCGAGGAGGGAAATGTGGAAGAAAGGGCGAGAGAATGGCTTGGGAGGGCAGAACTGTAAATAGTTTAAGGCTGGAGGGAGGAAGGTTGTGAAAGTATTTGCAGAACAACACAAACACATTTTGTCTCGAGCTACGATCACCAAGCGTGGAAGCGTCACCAAAGGGCTTTCAAGCCAAGTGAATTGCCTTTTGAAAACATGCAATATCATATTAGTATCAGCAATATTGCATTTTAAGGACGTGGGATACGTTTTCATCGGGCACTTATCTCAACAGCCTGGCAAACGCAGCACCATTAGACATATTTACATCAAATCCCTCCCTCCTCGCTACATCTCCCCTGTGTTGTCTCCCAAGAGGAAACCAGCAAAGTGTGTGTTTTTAAACGCAAAGAGCGAGCCACACCATCTGTAGCGCGCTCATTTCTGGAAATAAGAATATAAGTCTAATTGAGCTTTTTAATTGTCCTCTAAATCCTGCTGAGCGCCCATGCTGCTGCTTAATTGTGTTTGTGTGTATGCGTGTGTCCGGTCTGTTGGGACGTGCATGGCTCTGTTTGTGAGTGGAGTGAGTGAGTGAGTGAGTGAGTGAGCGAGCAGGCAGGCTCCTTCTGTGTATAATGAGCTAATGGCAACGTGTGGTTTACCCTTTGAGGAATCTATTAGTGTGCATTGTGTTTTTGTTGTTTCGTAAAATGTGTTTGTGTGTGCGTGTTTGCGTGAGTCGGGAAGCAGGGGAACGGCAGACTGAGTAATAACCATCCATGCTGGGTTTGGTACGTCATCTCGGTTCTTTTTTCAGCCCCTTTGAAGCTATATTTGCGTGTGTGAACGACTGATTGTTTACCATTGTGGCATTTCAATTCCAACGTAATTCACTTTGATTTTAACCTAATCTAATCACACAAATTACACATTGCATGGAATCAACATAGGCTATGTGACAGTGTGGTTATTGAATGCCTCCACGTCTTCAAGTCAAGTCAGCACAGCAGGAATAGAGTGATCAATATATGTGTGTTACTGCCCTTATCTCTTTGATTGCATGTCGGTGTAATTGTGTGTGAGTTTGTGGTTGCACACGTGTGAGAGAAAGTAATCTCAGATGAAGGATTTCCTCCGTTTTCTATATTGACAACTTCCCCTGCTCACACGCACTTCCTGTTTCTGTCTGTGGGGCGTTCGGAGAGAGATCGGAGGAAGTGAAAGGGCAAGATAAGCTGGCAGATGTTTGAGAGTGTGTGTGTGTGTGTGTGTGTGTGTGTGTGTGTGTGTGTGTGTGTGTGTGTGTGTGTGTGTGTGTGTGTGTGTGTGTGTGTGTGTGTGTGTGTGTGTGTGTGTGTGTGTGTGTGTGTGAGAGTGAGTTTGAGCAAGTGAGAGGGGTAGAGAGAGAGAGTGACAGCAGGAGACACAATAAAGAGCACTTCTATAAAAAGCAATCTTGCGACAGTCCAGTGCGCTCAGCCGAACGTCTGGAAACTTTGCCGTGCTTTCTTCTCCTCTCGCCTATTTTGGTCCAGGGGAAGCCTTCTAGCTAGTTTAGCATTTTCCATGTGTATGTCAAAAGAGGTGACACAATTATCACCCACTTTCTTTTCTTTTTTAACCCACTAGCATTGATTTTAATTGTATTTTAAGCACGTTGCCCTTCAGGAAGAGACTAAGAGAGATGGTTAGAGAGCAGACTAAAGAGGATGGGATTTAATGCTCAGTGACATGGGTCAGAGGCTGCTTTGTCAGACAGACAGACAGACACACACACACACACACACACACACACACACACACACACACACACACACACACATACATAAACAAACACAAATACTAGAGCCGTATCCTGATGCCTATGCCATTTCTCATTAAGTGATGCCGCTAAACTGCTTTTGACCAGTTGAGTGAGGATTGAGCCTCGGATCATGTGCAAATACCTTATGTAGTATAAACTAAACTGTGTATGCACCAAGTCCATGTCCGTGGGAAAAAAAAATACTAAATAATAAATAAAGTTTGATGTGTATACAAGGGCGAGTACTTCCCTCATCACCTTGTGACTTTGGTTTGTCTTTTCCCCGTACAAGTTAACTGTTAAGAAGACACATATGAGACATGACAGACTTACTGGTTGGGGGGGGGGCAAAGCACAGATTAATCTTACATGTCACTCCCTCCTACCTTTCTGGCTAGACTCAAATCATGTCCCGACCCTCTTCCTGATAGTAACTGACTAACGGTCAGTGTCTTCATCTCCCTTCCTTGTCATCTGCCGTAGTTGTCTTTCTATCAGTCCTTTCCTCTGTTTCTCTTTGATTCCCTCCCTCCTGGATCTTTCCCTCTTTTCTTCCGCCTGTCCGTACCTCTGCCACGTCCTCCCTCGCTGACATACGTAGAGGAATTAGAGTTGACCCAGCTGGCCACCACTTCAGACAAACTCTGCTTTCTCTTGTGCTCTGTGTTTGCCTTTTGTCTCGCTTTCACTCAAAGAGACAAACCACGCACACACATTATCTGTTAGTAATTGTCAGCCTCTGATTTAAAAAGGTCTCATACTCATCACTCAGCCTTTCTTGAGCTTTCTCCTCCGTCATTCCCCCTTTTATCCTTTTTTGGTTTCTTTCTTTCTGCCCTTCTCTCAGTGGGACTGCTCTAAGTTCAGCTCTTTCGACACATTACAACATCATATTTTAGTTATGGTTTTGTGCACTGGAAATCACATAAACAGAGTTTCTCCATGTGGGAGACAAACGTTGTTTAAAACAAAAGACGCACAATGACTTACAAAGTTTGCAAACAAACACTTCCTGCTTTTTCCTTGTAATGTCCCAATTGATTTGGATGTTGCCAAATTTGCTCTCACTAATTGTATGAGTGCTGCTCAGCCCTGGATGAACCCGCAGAAACACACAGCCCGTCGATTACTGCTTCTAATTGTCATAATTTGGCAGGAATGTGGTTGAACGTGGGTGGGCCATATCATCTGGATAGCTTTGGGTGTCAACCAAGCCCACCCCCACCTCCTCCCCAGAGACTACAGCCATTGGTCGGGCCCCATTGTGTTACTGTGGCTACAGGCCAAAACAGAGGCGGGGCATCTGTCCTCCACCTGGTCCAACCAGCTGCTCAGGCACTGCTATGGCATGTCTGGAGTGTGAATGTGTGTGTACACGCACTTCTATGTTTGTTTGCGTGCCAACTCCAGTGCAGGGAGAGAGTGGCATGTATATGTGCAGAGGAGTGTATTCCTGTATGTTTGTGCATACTGTACACAACCATAGTCTCTCTATCAGTGGAGGTATTAATTAATAGACGTTATTTGAGTGCAG